>NC_141698.1:143497268-144697268 GCF_964263255.1 Lissotriton vulgaris
GCCTGATTGGTCACATTTTTGTAATGTTGAACACCAAAATTCACTGCCAAGGGCAAACACGCCTACATCTTGCATTCTCACAATCCCCATGTATCTCACTTTTTTGGATGACCTTAGTGTGCAGAAAAGAAAAGGGTCTAAACCACATGTAAAGTAAGTCAATGTCACTTGATGGCTTGGCCCTGAAGTCAGGAGTTGGGATTGGCCGTCACCCGGTGAAACTTACCAACCCCTTGCAGTATTGAAACCAAAGAATCCTGGGATGTGTGGTTTGTGTGAATCTCACCATCTCTTCCTACCCAGAATGCTCTGCAAACATCAAACTATGGGTAAATAAACACAGTTCCCTTGTCTGAGGTGCTGAAAAGCATAGTTATAGAACACCCACTCGAAAATGCTTTACCGCCTGACATTTCCGAACTTCTGTTGACAGAAATGAAAAGGCCAGACCACGACTATGTGAAGTTGATATAGGGCGTGGCTACAATATTTTGGTCAGGGGTCTGCAGGTAGAACTCTAATAATCCTAAAAATTTTTGAAACTAGATGCAATGGGGAAGCCAGATAGATTTAGGGGCTGATTTGGATCTTGGAGGATGGGTTACTCCGTCACAACGGTGATGGATATCCAGTGCACCGAAATATAAATCGCACTGGATATATTGAGATTTATATTTCAGAGATATCAGTCACCATTGTGACATGATTAATCTGTCTACCAAGATCTAAATCAGGCCCTTAGTTTCTTTACCCCAGCAAGTTTTCATACGGAGAGTTCTCCACAAGGGATTTTCTCACAATTACAATACATTGCCATATTATGGGGCAAACCAATAAGGTGTGTCTACAGACCTATGCATTGTGTGGATGGCATTATTAAATGCACACACAGAGGAATACTGTATTTACATATACCCCAAAAATTATTTGACACATCATTGCCCTGTTGATATAAACCTAAACGGGTATTATGTGTTTAAAGAAATGCACAGATTTAACCGTATGCTTTCTTGCAGAAACCAATGCACTTGGTAAATGGACCAACAGTTTATCTATTGATAAAACATTGTATTGTAATTCATAACCACTGTTATTTTGCTCAGACAAGCGTAGTGCATGCAAACTGACACCCCTTTTATTGAACCAGTGCAAAATGTACAAAGGCACACCTATTATGTTTTATACATTACAATCTAATTGCTAATTCAACAAATATGGTTGTTATAAACCAATATGTAATGCATATTGTAGGACTTAGCACTTTTTGGCTAAAGTCCTTAAACTTTTTGCTTTCCTCCTAGACCTTTTTTGACATTGTGTTGCCATCTTAGATGCTTTGGACACTTTGCCACTGCTAAACAGTGTCAAAGTGCAAGTGCTCTCTGTGTAAATATAATGATAATTGGTTGTCCATGATTGGTATGTTTGCCTTACTAGTAAAGTCCGCAGTAATGTGCACTATGTGTGCCAGGGCTGGTAATGTAAATGCTACTAGTGGGCCTGCAGCACTAATTTTGCCATCCACACAAGTAGCCTTAAAAAGGGAACAAATGACTTCCATTGCAGGGCCTGTGCACAGTTTGTTAAACTGCCATGTTGTTCTGACAAGTGCACCCACTTGCCAGACCTTACCCTTCCCTTTCTATGCACATCAGACACCCCTATGGTAGGTCCAGGGTACTCCCTGGGCAGGGTGCAGTGCATGTGAAAGGTAGGATATGTACTAAGGTGGGTACCATGTACTAACAGTGAAATAATCTCCATTTCGTTTTTCACTGTTGAAAGGCCACCTTGCCCATAGGATAGAATGGGAAGGCTGTGTAATATGTTTTCCAGCCTATCTTCCCAACGGCTTAAGATGGAGCGGTGAAGTTTAGTATGCCTGAACTCCCAATGTAACAACACATCTTTCTATGAAGGTGGTTTTTTCATTGTGTGTTTATAAGCCACTCTTTTAGAAGTGGCTGGGTTTTTGTGCTCTAAACATTTCTGTGTCTCTCTGCCTGGTTGTGATTTGACTGTCTGGATTTGAAAGCGATAGGATATGGGGAATGTCTTGACCCATGGGAGGAGGTGAGACAGCAACAGGCTGACCTGTATCTGAAGTGTAGGGGAAGGATTAGCCCCTAGAGGTGAAGAGGCCTGGGTTCTGCTATAAAACAATTGTCCCATCTCCTGCTGAGTGATTGAGAATCTATACCCCACTAATCAAAGGAAGAAGGTGTCACTGGAATGGAGGCACCCAGAACTGGTTTGAACAGGGGTCAGCGCCCCCTGAAATACAAAGACTTCAAAGCCATTGAGGGGTATACCTTTGAGAGCTGAAGCCCCTGAACTTTGGAGAATGGCTTGATCAAAATTGAACAAGACTGGAGCTACTTCATGGTCAAGAGGAACCTTTGCCAAGAAAGAAAAAATTGAAGAGACTGAAGGAAAGGGCTGGCCCTTGCTGTGTGTTTTAGGGCTGGCCTGCAGTTTGCTGTTTTAACCAAGGAAAGGCTAAAGGGACTTTGCTGTGTGCTGTGTCCCCCTGCCTGAAAGGACTTTGCTGTGCTGTGTCCTGAAGTAACTTATCCCCAAGGGCCCAAGGAAACACAGTAATACAAAAGTTTCCAGGAGAGTCTCAGCGGCGTTGTGTGTGCGTGCTTGTTGCAGCCTGAGACCCTCGTAAGGTGTGCCATGTGATCCTGGCACCTGGAGTCCAAGCAAGGATCAGCGACGCTGTGTGTGTGTGCTTTTTGAAGCCTGAACCTTTTGTGAGGATTGTCCGGTTATCATGTGCACCAGTATCCAAGTGAGTCTCATCAACGATATGTGCGTGTGCTTTGTGCAGTATGAGACCTTCATGACGATTGCCTTGTTATCATGCACACCCGGAATCCAAGTGAGTCTCATCGATGCTGTGTGCGTGTGCTTTGTGCAGCATGAGACCTTCGTGAGGATTGCCTTGTTATCGTGCACCCGGAGTCCAAGTGAGTCTCATCGACGCTGCATGCGTGGCTTTGTACAGCGTGAGACCTTCGTGAGGATTGCCTTGTTAACATGCACCTGCAATTAAAGTGAGTCTCAGCGGAGCTGTGCAGGTGTTCTTCGTGTAGCCTGAGACCTTCATGGGGAGTGACTGGTGATTGAGCACCCGAAGCTTAAGGAAGTTTCAGCAATGCTGTGTGTGTGTGCCTTGTAGCAGCCTGAGATCTTCGTGGCAGACTGGCAGCCCTGGAGGAGATGAGCTGCTGGCCCAAGCCTGCCATTGCCCACTCACCAAGATTGCATTGGAGGCTCAAACTGCTGGTCAAGAAGAGTAGAGTGAGTTTGCGCCCCCAGGTAACGTGTGTCGACTCCTGGGGCGGGGTGGGGGCTCAGAGGGACACGCTCTCGGCCTCTCTCTCGTTCTGGCAGCGCGAGCCACTGCTTCGGCTCATATTGCGGCGTATTGCCAAAGGCGTAGCAGTACCGGGGCCAAAGTGCGGAGCTGCAGTTCTTGTTACACCATACCCGTGTTGGGGCAACTGTTGACAGAGGCTGACTCTAGGTAGAAGGAGTTGTGGAGAGGCCGCCAAAGGCACTGTGATCGGTGCAGGAGTGTATTGCGCATTATCTGATTTCCACATAACGGAGTACCTGATTATCGTATTACGCATTGTATCAATTCTGCATAACAAACTGCCTGATTAGTGTATGACCCATGGAATTATTTCTGCATAACGAACTACCTGATTGTCGTATGACGCATTGCATTGTTTCTGCATAATGAACTACCTGATCAGAGTATTACGCATTGCATTATTCCTGCATAACGAACTACCTGATTAGTGTATTACGCATTGCCTTATTTCTGCAGAACGATATACCTAGGGGTTGTATTACGCATTGCATTATTCTTACATTGCAAAGTGCCAGGTTGTTGCGTTACGCATTGCATTATTTTTACATTGCAAAGTGCCCGATTACTGTGTTCCTCGTTGCATTATTTTTATCTTGCAAAAGTGACTGATTCTAGCATACGAACTGCATAACATGGTATTAGGATTACAGCAGGATGTTTAGAAGAGCTCATTATTATCACCAGAATTTGCAAGGGCTGGCTGGCCTAACAGCCGGCCAGGATAGATGGTACACATATTCATATGTTGGATTTATATCGGGTCGTCTTATCGTATATCTATTTACATAAAATGTATACTCGTTTTTACAAAACTGTTGTGGAGTCTATTTGTGGTGCCATCATTGGGTTGCTGTGAGCGTGGTAGCAAATAGTTTACACATTTGCCTTGAATATAAGCCTGGCTGCTCCTGCCGAGCTACCGAGGGTGTGAGTGTGGGTTATCTCAAAAGATGATCTTCCTTCCTCACCCTGACGTAGAACCGCGGGTCCCTAATTGGCCTAAGGTACCTACCTCAGCCAACACAGGGATCCCGGGTCGAACAAATATGAATACATAAAATGTTGCAGTTTGTCTCCTAATAGTTCTGATATTGCATTTACCCCATTATGCATGTGTGCATCACTAGCAAATGATCTGTTTTTCTTGGAAACATCCTCTCGAATCATGCTATTTTTTGTAAGAGTCCATTGCAAAGTCATTACGAGCCTTACACTAACAGTATTTGGGCTGATTGCAATCCACCACATTAGGCAAAATGTTACATTTTGTAAGTTCATCTAGTGCTGCCAGGGGTGACTTCGCCTTGTATGGCTATTTTGGAGAAGATTCGACCTTGATGGTTCTTCTCAGTTGCCTTGCATTATTACTTACTTGTGCATCACTAACATGATGGCTGGCCTTGTCTCAACCGAGTAGATTTATAATGCCAGCTTTGACTGCCAGTTTCTCTTTATTTGATATTGTGTTTGTGTGGGCGCTGAAGCAGAGCTTAAGAGCTTCAATGTGCTTTGACCTTGAGCTACATACACCAGTATATCATCACTGAAATGAAATGCAAAACATGCCATTTCCGCAGAGTAAAATCTGGCAGTTTATTATTTCCGATGGTAAACAGCAGTGGGTGACTCACTCAATAACAGCAGGCCAGATAATTGCAACAGCTTAATCTATAGGCGCACCAGCAGACAATTTATGAACAGCAGCTGTAACGAAATGCTGCTGATAAAGTGTTTGAAGGAAAGCAAGGATGATTCCAACACTAACAAAAATTCACACTGGCTCCCTGAAAAGTAATGTCTCAAATTAAATCTGCAGAGTGTTGCATAAATAAAAGTATGGGAGTGTGTCTCACCTTGGGCGTCATCCGTCTAACTAAACCACTATAATCCCAAAGGCACCCCTAGTTCATTATCTGAAGGATGGAGCTGGTCCCCATAGTTAGACTCATGAGTTTTGGAAAGAGAGGAGAGGGTAAATGTTCCAGAGTCTAGTAGTGTGGAACCAATTTGTCCTATCCCTGACACTGCAAAAAGCCCAGTCAGGTCTATAAAGAGCTAACACCTCGCTTTTTTCAACTAATCTGTCCAGTTTGCTGATCCCTTTTTCTCTTAGACCTACCCAGCACACTGAGATAACTTATTAAACAATATTAGCAAAGAAAAAAATTATTTTTCTTGCTCTTAGTTCTACAAATTGAGCTACAACCACTGTTCACCAAAAAAGTATTTTCTTATGTTGTATTTTCAATCACGGGGCTCAGTTAGAAGCAGTATTTGTGGATGCTCTGTTTGTATTTGTGAGAGCTGCTTTATGGGCCATGAACCTGGTATTTGTCTTGCTCACCCTTCTTTTGTCTTCCATCAAGCTGGTTGGGCTGCATGCATGGGTAGGACAGTGGCCCGGGGCTACATGGCAGCATCAAGAGCCATGGAGATAGTAACTATGTGCTTTCCCTAGTCTATATACTACTGGCCGGCAGCAATTCATACCCGGACAACGTCGGGACGGGCTGCTAGTCCATTATACATAAAAATTCCCATATGTCATATGAAAAGAGAGAGAAACAAAATGGAAGTTTAAACTATCATCTTATGTATAATCATCTATCTAGCAGCATTATGATATCCAAAGATTACCTGGGATCCTACCATCGACCCATCTTCAGCCGGATGAATGAACCAGTTACACTATATAAGTCAATATTAAGCCATACACAGTCACACCAGAACAGTATAATCAGCAATCCCATGATAAACTCTACTAGATCCTAGCTTTCTTAGTTTTGCTGTCCCGTAATCCAGTCTAAAATGTAGAGCCCATGTCTGTTCCCGTCTGTTCCTAGCTTTTCTCCTCTTATGAGAATATAACCAGATCTCTAAATTATAAATTGCCAGGAGTCGCGCAAGCCATTGCTGGAAAAGATTGTGGTGATTTGTTGATCCAGGCAGGTGCTATACGTCATTGGTACACTGCCATGGAGACAAACATAAACAGCTGGGCTGAACTGGCGACCTCTTCCCTTTGTATCCCCAATAGAATAAGCTGGGGCTGAAGGATATTTTGAGTTTCAGGCTTTTCTCAAGGAATTTAGCTATGTTGGAAATGGCCCTTTTTACAGGGCTATCCCCAAACATTTTGCTTCTTTCTCATATTTCTCCTGAGCTGTTGTTGTTGGCTTTAGGACTCTGGACACCTTTACCACTGCTAATCAGTGCTAAAGTGCATAAGCTCTCTGTGTAAATTGCTATCATGATTGATTCTCCCTGATTGGCATGTCTGATTTACTAGTAAGTCCCTAGTAAAGTGCACTGAGTGTACCAGGGCCAGTAAATCAAATGCTACTAGTGGGCCTGCAGCAAGTATAACTTCCCATTGGGACAAGATAGAGGAATAAAGTTTAGGCTATCTGAACTAAGAACTTAATAACACATCTATTAGTAAACACGGTTTTTAATTGTGTGCATGAAAATGCAATTGTAGAAAGTAGGCATTTTCTTGTTTAACCATTCTGTGTGCCTCTGCCTGTTCGTGGACTGTCTGGTTTTGAAGTGACAGGGTCTGGGGATGTGCATTCACTACAGAGAGCCACTGGGGGGGGGGCGTCAGGTTGAGGTGTTCCTGGCCCATTCTGGATGACTCAGAGCTGACCTAAATAGACCTTGGCTGCATTTAGATTCCCTGCACCTGAATAGGGTCTGTCTCCCCTGCACAATGCTGTCTCCACCCCCTGTTGTAGTACTGCACCAGTGTGGACAGGACTAGTTTAGACTGGGCTCAGGAATCCTTGTACAAAGAAGAACAAAGACAAAATGTGGTATAAGTAGTGGACCTTAAACCCCAGAACTTCAGATCACGTCTGAACTAAAGAGGAAACTTTGCCAAGGAGAAGAGCTGGCAAGCTGTAAGGAAGAGTAATGCCCCTTTTCTGTGTGCTGTGTTGGATTGGCCTACAGTTGTTGCTTCTGCCAAGGAAAGGACAAAGACTGAAACTTTGCTGAGAAACCTGCTTTAAGAATAATCTTCAAGGGCTTGTGTGTGCTGGCCTCCCATTCTGAAGTCTCACGGACACAAATACTTCACCCCCAGCTCCCCTGAACTCTGTTGCTGAGAGTTCTGACCTATTAGGACAAACCTGTTCCAGTTAGGGGCCTCTGGAGGTTGTTCCTGCTATTGGGAGCTGGAAGAAACCTAAGAGAAGCAATAAAAGCAATCTCTAATGCCGCCAGTGATGCTGCTGTTACGCTGCATCCTGCACCGAGGCCAGGGGCCCCACTCTGGAAGTGCACGACGCACCGCCTGGCCTGCACTGCAGCTCCGTCACCTTTCGACGCCTGCAGTTATTGGCATTCCAAACATCAGCGCTCGCTCCAACTCCATCATCGCCATCACCTGCATCCTGTTATTGCTGCACTCATAACCACCTAGCATGACTCCACAAACTCGCCGACTTTCCATTGCCTCACCAGAACTTAAACCTCACTGTCGGCACTCTTTAATGCCTTATGGCGCCTACAGTTATTGGCATTCTCGATGCCAGCGCTCACACTGACTCCATCATTGCCATCTCCTACATCCTTTAATTGCTGCACTGATAACTGCCTAGCGTTACTCCACGAAGTCGCCGACTTCACATCGCCTCACCAGAACTGACGCCTCACCACCGACGCAACCGACTTCACTTGTCCTGGATTAAACAAGTCTCCTCCTCGCAGACACAAAGCCTCAAAGACACAATGCTTCGCCTCCCCGTGAATGCCAGGGAGCCGGCCTCAACCTCGGCACCCTCCACAATGCCTTGCATCGTCATTGACTATTATTTCCAAAGGTACTATTTGTTTGGGGGTCCATGTGACTCCGTGCCTGATGCTGCACACCTTGCGGTTGGCGCTGTACTTTGGATTTATTGCTGTCACAACATCGTAATAGCCCCAGTTGGAGTTATTTGTTTTCTGCAAGCTTTATTTTGGAAATAACTGTTTTTGAGTGCTATTTTACTACATGTATGTTGGATTTTTGTCATTATGGTCTTGTTGAATTAGGCTAAAGATATTTTATTTTTCTAAACTGGTGTGGTGTCCATTTGTGGTGTTATCACTGTGTTACTGTGTGTTCTGAGTACTAATACTTTGCGCATTGTCTTAGGAGAAGCCTGTATTCACGTGCCACGCTACCATGGGGGTGAGCTGGGGTTATCTAGATTGTGTATCCCCCCTACCCTGACTAGAAGCAGTGGTCCCTACTTGGACAAGGTACCTACCTCTAGCAATAAGAAACCCTTCCGTTATAACAAGCTATCTCTGCATTAATCACACCTAACGCATGGCAGCTCCCAATCATATGTATCAGATCTGCCCCCAAATACTAGGCTCTTGGACAACTGATACCTGCATCACCCCCCACCCACCACCCATTTAGAGATCTTCCAGAGGGTGTAGTATAGGTCAAACATGGTTTTCTAGTGTTAAGCCACTAAATTAACTGACAACAGTATAGAGTGGCCTAATTCTGATGACTTTAAGAATGAGCTATCTGAGGCCCCTATATTACTTGCCGTTTCAGAGAGTGTTCTCCAATTTTTCCTTCACAAGAAAGTTTATAACCCCATATACCCAACCAATTGCGAAATGTGACCCTCTCACTATTAAATCAATAAGCTCAATTCTAGAAAAGCCCCCGCCCCCCCCCCCTCCCTTTCTTGATTAAAAAATCTCTGACTTGCAGATATTTAAAGAAATCCTTTTGACTAAGGTCAAACCTCAACCATTATTTTTTTAAGGAGATAAAGCATGATTCAATATATAAGTCCCCTATCCTGCTCAGGCCTTTACCTTGCCGTCATAAATATCCCTAAAGACCTGTGGGAGATAGGGGTTTTCGTGCACTGGGGTGCAGAAATTCAAGTAGCCCAGCCCCAGTTTATTTTGTAATGCTGCCCAAATATTATAGGCTTATTGAATGGTCTTAAGTCATGTTTTGTTTAAGCAACTGGGCTCTATCTAGCGTAGAATGCACCCTCTAGCCTCCGCTCTGAGCAGCAACTTGAATCCCAAGGGGATTTCTTCCCTTCCATATCATATCCCACCCTCTCTCCAATTAAGGTGACCATGTTTTGCAGAGCCAAAGTCCAGTAGTACATTTTAAAATTTAGAACAGCCTGAACTTGAGGGCCCTCCTGGTTTTAGAGTAGTCCGAAATGATTCTAATTGCCATTTTATCAATCAATTTAAACCGCTAGTTCACATATTTGAGTGGTACAGCCCAAAAAGTTATAGCACTTTGGGCAAAAACGTCATTTTATTGACTTTACTCCTGCAAATTATATACAAATGCAAGTTGTCCATTCTCAAGAAATCTTTCATTGCCTTTCCAAACACAAATGACAAATTATTCTCAACAATTTGATCAATCTCGGTGGAGATGCTTGGACCCTGGTACACCACCTTCCCTAAGCACTCGGGTATTGACGAGATGAACATTGCTGTTAGTAACCACTTGGATTTCATCCCGGTTTAGAGAGTCCCGGAGAACCTTATGAAGCTGCCCGCCTCTTTTTGCATTTTGAATAATTGCGAAACTGGATCTAGGGGTCCCTATGACTATATCATCAGCATAAGCCAATGCTTTTATGTCTCACCTGTGTCAGCACATTGATGGAATTGCAGTATTATTATGCAGTTTTCATATTATGGGGTCTATATATATGTCAAAAAGTAATGGACACCCTTGCCTTGTGCCGCATTGAATTGTTACCTGTTCTCCCATTAGTGCTATTTTAACTGTAGGATTGCAATATAGAGATGTTACTGCTTTAATATACCTAGGTCCAATACCAAACCTATTCATTACAACCCACAAGTATCTCAAGGAGACCCTATCAAACTCCTTTTCGGCGTCTAATAAAATAAGCACCAAAGGGTCTCCTGCCATCGTAGAGGCGTCCATTAGAGTCATAACCCATTGTATATGGTCAGTGGTCCCCCTCCCTGGAATAAAACTATGTTGACTAGGGGAGACAACCTTGCTGATTCTACTTGACAGCTGGATGGCTAAAACCTTTCAATATATTTTAGTGTCGCTGTTCGTCAGCATTATAGGGCGGTATCGCCCAGGTGCATGGGGGGGAGGGAGTTTGGAAACCCTACAATATTTGTGGTGGCCCATGAGGCAGGGGGAGTCAATCCCTCATACAGCCTGATTCATCATTCTCCCGTTTTGCGAGCCCCTAATAGCGATTCATAGCGAATCGCTATTAAGGACTCGCAAAACGGGATTCATGTAAAAATTGCATAAAGAAATGCGATTCCTACATAATCCTTATTTGCGATTAGCAATTTGCTAATCGCAAATAAGGAATAACTCGCCATTCATTCCTATGGGCCAAAAGGCCCATAGGAATGAATGGGGAGTATTCCTTATTTGCGATTAGCAATTAGCTAATCGCAAATAAGATAGCGATTTGAAGGGTGCCAGGAGTGTCCAAAGGACACCCTGTAGCACCCCTCCAATGAAATTTTACACAGTTGTTGCACACACACATGTCCAAAGGACATGTGTGTGTGTAACATGCAACTCAAAAAAATGCATTTAAAAGCATTTTTCTGAGTTTTCGCAATTTACCACGAGGTCTGACCTCGCGGTAAATTGCGGCCGGAAATTGCGAATTCGCAAAACAAAATTGGATGATGAATTGCATTTAAGGAATCTCAAATAGAGATTCCTTAAATGTAATTCCTCGCAAAATTGCGAGATCGCAATTAGCGATTTTTGCATTTGGGATGATGAATCCCAAATGCAAAAATCACACTCGCAAAGGGCCAGATTCGCAGAATCTGGCCCTTTGCAAGCCGATTTCGGCTTCATGAATAAGGCTGATAGATACCAATGAACAAATCTGTCAAAAAGTCCTCCACTTAAGTGGAAAACACTTTATAAAACTCGATACATTGTACACCAGACAACAGGTTTGGGAGAAGCTAACAACATGTGAAACCGGCCAAACCTATATCTAGTGAGGAGAAATCTGTGAAGAACATTAATAGACATAAATAGTGGTGTGAAAATAGGGCTCAATGGCAGGACCTGTGTTGATCAGTGCATGGCCACAAACTATGGGTTTCTTCAGCTCAATAGTTTCCCTCTCTACTGACCTCGGCTGCAAAAAGTTGCCCCTGGTCCAGGCAATGTCAGCTTTAGAAATGGAAGAGGGCGAGTCAAACAAAGAAGGCCGGCCTAACCTAGCAAAGGTGTTCTGAATATATATCAGCCATTGAATTGACCTCCACCCGTCAAGCTCAAACAGTCCTTAACCCTGTCACTTCTAGGCCTTTTCCATCTCCATGGGCTAAGCCTTTTTGGGCTATTTGGGGTAGTTTGCACTTAGCCCACTATAACTTTTTGACCACATAAGGTATGCATGACAAATTTACGTCCTTTTCTTCCAGCATCATGGGGATTTTAAAGGTACACAGAGTTTGTTGATTCCTTTTGGAAGGGACCCAGAAATTAGCCAAAATACAGCCAAATGTTTTTGGGGGTAAAATTGGAAAAAAGTGCTGAAGATGAAAACGGCTGGTTTTTGCCTGCAAATAGTATCAACAAAGGGTTTGTGGTGCTGAAATCACCATCTTCCCAGATTTCAAGGCCATACTTACTTTTGTCAGAAAACCAAAATCTTTTACCAGTTTTGGTATTTTTCTGGGACATAGCCTGTTTTTGCTGTTTTTTGTGCTTTCAACCTCCTTCCAGTTAATGATAGAAATGGGTATGAAAGCAATAGTGTATCCTGGAAAGCTAAACATTTCAGAAAAGTAGAAAACATTCAGAATTCAGGAAGGGTCATTTGTGTAGATCCTTCAAGGTTTTTTTGTATAGGAACTAACAGTTGAATATATGAAAAAATGAAAATGAGTTAAAAAAACAACCATTTGTGCCAATGTTTTCACCTGTAACTTTTTCTAAGTATCACAGATTTTTTTAAACAATATACTGTTACATCCGCTGGACCCTTCTGGTTGTGGGGCTATATATGACTTGTAGGTCCACTAAGAACCCGGCAAACCCGGAGCCATTACCTGCGCAGCATCTTGTAATGTTTTTTTTAATGTGTACCTGGTATATCACAATTCATTTGGGAAAATATTAACAATGAAAAATTGGTATGAAATTCACCTATGTATTTCTGAAATGGGAACAAAAGATAGAGTTTGAAACAGTAGCTATTTGCACATTTCCGAAATTGTGGGTACCCACACTATGTGATATGTAGGATTTCTTTTTTACGCATTGTCTTACATTTGGAAGGTAGAAATGCATCGAAAGTCAAAAGGTAATACAGTTACTCTAAAATTCTGTGTTCCCCTAAGTCTCCCAATAAAAATGGTACCTCACCTGTGTGGGTAGGCCTAGTGCCCGCGATAGGAAACGGCAAAAACACAAAGTGGAAACACCACATTTTTACGGTGAAAACTGACCCTTTTTCCAAAGTACCTAGCTGTAGATTTTGAACCCTAGTTCTGCCGGCACGTAGGGAAACCAAGCAAACTTATACATTTTTTAAACTAGACGCGCAGGGGAATCCCGGATAGTGTGTATTGTGGGGCTCTCACCACGTTCTCTTACCCAGAATCCCTTGCTAACCTCAAACTTTGCAAAAAAACAAAATTTTCCTCACATTTCTGTGATGGAAAGTTCTGGAATCTGCGTGGATCCACAAAATTCCACACACCCCGCATTCCCAAAAGTCTTCCAATAAAAATGGTACTTCATTTGTGTGGGTAGGCCTAGTGCCTGAGGCAGGAAACGACCCAAAACGCAACATGGACACACCACATTTTTAGAGTAAAAACTGACCCTTTCTTGGTAATTGGCAAAGTGCCAAGCTATAGATTTTGAACCTTAACTCTGTCGGCACCTAGGGAAACATAGCAAACCTATATATTTTTTTAAACTAGACACTCAGTGAAATCCAGGATCGGATGACTTGTGTGGCTCTCACCAGGTTCTGTTACCCATAACCCTTGCAAAACCTCAAACTTTGTCCACAAAAACACATTTCCCCACATTTCTGTGAAGGAAAGTTCTGGAATCTGCGTTGATTCAGAAAATTCTATCCACCCTGCATTCCCCAAGGTCTTCCTATAAAAATGATACCTCACTTGTGTGGGTAGGCCTAATGCCTGCGACAGGAAACGCTGCATGACGAAAAATGGACACACCATATTTTTACAGTGAAAACTGACCCTTTTTTTGCAAAGTGCCTAGCTGTAGATTTTGAACCCTGGCACAGCCAGCACCTAGGGAAACCCAGCAAACCTATACATTTTTTTAAACTAAACACCAAGGGGAATCCAGGATGGGGTGACTTGTGTGGGTCTCACTATGTTCTGTTACCCAGATCCCTTGCAAATCTCAAACTTTAAAAGGAAAAAAGCATTTTTCTAACATTTCTGTGCAGGAAAGGTCTGGAATCTGCATGGATCCACAAAATTCCACCCACCCCGCATTCCCAAAAGTCCTCCAATAAAAATGGTACTTCATTTGTATGGGTAGGCCTAGTGCCCATGGCAGGAAGCGACCCAAATAGCAATATGGACACACCACATTTTTACAGTGAAAATGGACCCTTTCTTGGTTATTGGCAAAGTGCCTAGCTGTAGATTTTGAACCCTAGCTCTGCCGGCACCTGGGGAAACCTAGCAAACCTATACATTTTTTACAACTAGACACTCAGTGGAATCCAGGATCGGGTGACTTGTGTGGCTCTCACCAGGTTCTCCTACCCAGAATCACTTGTAAACCTAAAACTTTGTTAAAAAAAACACATAATCCTCACATTTGTGTGATGGAAAGTTCTGGAATCTGCGTGGATTAACAAAATTCCACCGACTCGGCATTCCCCAAAGTCTTCTGAAAAAAAGGGTACCTCACTTTTGTGGATAGGCTTACTGCCCACAACAGGATACAACCCAAAACGCAACTTGGATACACGACATTCTTACAGTGAAAACGTACCCTTTCTTGGCAAAGTGCCTAGCTGTAGATTTTGAACCCTAGCTCTGCCGGCACTTTGGGAAACATAGCAAACCTATACATTTTTTAAAACTAGACACCCAGCAGAATCCAGAAAGAAGTAACTTGTGTGGCTCTCACCAGGAACTCTTACCCAGAATCCCTTGCAAACCTCAAACTTTGTAAAGAAACACATTTTCATCACATTTCGGCGATGAAAAGTTCTGGAATCTTCATGTATCCATAACATTCCACCAACCCTGCATTCCGGAAAGACTTTCGATAAAAATGCTACATCACTTTTGCAGTGTGTCACGTACGAGCGACAGGCAAGTGCCCAAAACGTATTGTGGAGACATCAAAATCACATATCAAAACGATCTGGTTTTGCAGGGAGGGGCACCTGTTTTTTTTTTTTGCTATCTATGGAAACCTACCAAATTTACATATTTCTGAAAACTAGACTAGCTCTCCTTTATGGGGTTACATAAAAGACGACACCATCCAGAAGGTGGAAAATAGGTTATTGCGATCGCTGCTGTCGGTTCCTCAGTCTACCCCAACCTTTTCGACACATGTGGAGCTGGGGTTGGACTTTGTTTCCGATAGGTTAAGGCTGGCCCAATAATCTTCTGGCTTTGGACCTGGTTGAACAGCGAATTATCCTTGAACCACTCTATTATGGCTGATGTCATGTCCTTAGATCATTCTAATAGGGTGCCCTGGCTGGAATACATAAAAAGATCTTTAGTGGAGATGGGTCGCCTGGAACTTTTTTATTCACCTTCTTGCATTAGGAGGGAGGACATTGGTATGATTAAAAAACATTACATGGAGGGGGCCAGACTGGCACGGGAGGAAAGGGAATTGAAGAAGCCAACTGTTAGATCACATTACTTGCTTCTACAGTCTCCCTCAATGGAACCATATCTTGCTATTGTCACCAAACCATTCCATAGGTTCCTGTTGACCAAGTTCCATTTTAATCTAATCCACTACCAGTTGGGCAGTTATCCTAAATGGGCGAAACCGGAGGCAGCCCCATTTTGTAAATGTGATATTAGATCTGTACAAAACACAATGCATTTTACTATGTTCTGCAGGTTTTTCACTGTGGAAAGGGCTACATTTTTGCTACCCATTTTAAGAAAGGAAGGCTTTACCCAGGTAATGCCTGCTGTAATTTATCTTCAGCTCCTAGGCAGTACTTACGTTATATTTCGCGTTTCTAATTTCTTGGTAGCCGCAACAAGAACGAAATCTCGCATAACAAGAACATGACTATATTTATATTTGAACTGTTTTCACTCCCTGAAAAGACATTTTTATAATCAAATGTACCTTTTTATAATCTTTGCTGCTAATCTGTTTTACTATGTGTCATCCTGTATTTGGAATGTATGTACATTTTAACTTTTATACCTTTTATGATTTTAACAATCGAATAAAGTGTACTTGACTGACTGACTGACTGAACCCTAGCTCTGCCGACACTTTGGGAAACATAGCAAACCTATACATTTTTTAAAACTAGACACCAAGCAGAATCCAGAATGAAGTAACTTGTGTGGCTCTCACCAGGAACTCCTACCCAGAATCCCTTTCAAACCTCAAACTTTGTAAAGAAACACATTTTCATCACATTTCGGCGATGAAAAGTTCTGGAATCTACATGTATCCATAACATTCCACCAACCCTGCATTCTGGAAAGACTTCCGATAAAAATTATACATCACTTGTGTCAGTGTGTCAAGTACCAGCGACAGGCAAGTGCCCAAAACGTGTTGTGGAGACATCAAAATCACATATCAAAATGATCTGGTTTTGCAGGGAGGGTCACCTGTTTTTTTTTTTTGCTATCTAGGGAAACCTACCAAATTCACATATTTCTGAAAACTAGATGCCCTGTGGAGTCCAGTGAGGTATGGCTTGCATGGATCCCCCAAACGTTCCCTACCCAGATTCCCCTCCAAAACTCAAATTTAGCTGAAAAATCAAATTTTCCTCACTTTTCCCTGCGGGAATGTTGTGGGGTCACCGGGCTGACAAAAGTTTCCTACCACCTAGCATTTCCCCAGGTCTCCCAATGGAACCTCACTTGTGTGGGTAGGCATAGTGGCTGCAACAGGAAATCGCCCAAATCGTACCGTGGATACTTCAAAATTCCCTGTCATAAAATTACCTGGTTTTGAAGGGAGGGCACCTGTTTTTTAGGCCCCAGGCTGGTGCCCATTTAGGGAAACCTACCAAACCCACACATTCCTGAAAAGTAGACACTGAGGGGAGTCCACTGAGGTATGCCTTGCATGGATCCCCCAACATTCTCTTTCCCCGAATCCACTGCAATCCTCAAATTTAGCTATGAAAATCACTTTTTCTACACATTTTTGTGTGAGATCACTGTGCCGGCACAAACGTCCTACCACCTATTATTCCTCTTGGTCTCGTGAGTAAAATGATACCTCATTTGTGTGGCTGTTGAATGCAGAATCAGATAAAAAAAAAAAATAATGTAGTGCTTAGAATTTGCGGTGCTAAACCTTTAATCCCTATATTTTTGGCTCTTCCCAGTCACAGGCCTTTGGCCCACCCACACAAGTGAGTTATACATTTTCTCTGGAGAACAAGGGGAACGCTCTGTGGTAAGACATGTGTGCTGGCATGGTGATCCCACACACAAATGTATGGAAAAAGTGAATTTTTCAAAAATTTGAGGTGTGCATGGGACACTGGGTTGTGAAACGCTGGGGGATCCAGGCAAGCCATACCTCAATAGCCTCCCCCTGTTCTCTAATTTTCAGAAATGTGTGAGTCTGGTAGGTTTCCCTGGATGGCCGCCAAGCCCGGGCCTAACAATTCATGTTACCCCCCGCCCTTGCAAAAGTAGATCGTTTTGTGATAGGTAATTTTGATATCTCTACACTACGTTTTGGGCCCTTGCCTGTCGTGGGTACTTGACCCACCCACAACAGTGAGGTGCCGTTTTTATCGAGAGACCTGGGGGAACACTGGGTGGCAGGGAAAATGTGTCAGCCCAGTGATCCTACAACTTTTCCAGGTGCCCCCCCCCCTTTGCAAAACCAAGTCATTCTGTGATAGGTAATTTTGATATCTCCACAATACTTTTGGGCCCCTTCCCTGTCACAGGTACTTGACCCATCCACACAAGTGAGGTAAAATTTTTATCGGGAAACTTAGTAGAATGCGGAGTGGGTAGAAGTTTGTGGTCCCATGCAGATTCCCGAACTTTCCATCACAGAAATGTGTGGAAAATGTGCTTCTTTTACAAAGTTTGAGGTTTGCAAGGGATCCTGCGTAACATAACCAGGTGAGAGCCACACAAGTCACCCCATACTGGATTCCCCTGTGTGTCTGGTTTTTAAAAATGTATAGGTTTGCTAGGCTTTCCTAGGTGCCGGACAAACTAGGGTTCAAAATCAAAAGCTAGGCCCTTTGCAAAAAAAGGGGTCACTTTTCAGTGTAAAAATGTGGTGTGTCCACGTCGCGTTTTTGGCTATTTGCTGTTGCGGGCACTGTGCCTATCCACACAAGTGAGCTACCATAATTATTAGAAAACTTTGGAAAATGCGGGGTGGCTGGAATTCTGTGGATCCATACAGATTCCTGAACTTTCCATCACAGAAATGTGAGGAAAATGTGTTTTTCTTGACAAAGTTTGAGGTTTGCAAGGGATTCTGGGTAAAAGAACCAGCTGACAGCCACACAAGTTACCCCATCCTGGATTACCCTGGGTGTCTAGATTTAAAAATGTATAGGTTTGCTAGGTTTCCCTAGGTGCCAGCAGAACTATGGTTCAAAATCTACGGCTAGGCACTTTGCAAAAAAAGGGTCAGTTTTCACTGTACACATGTGGTATGTCCATGTTGCGTTTTGTGCCGTTTCCTGTTGTGGGCACTAGGTCTACCCACACAAGTGAGGTATTATTTTTATCAGAAGACTTTTGAAAATGCGGGGTGGGTGACATTTTGTTGCTCCATGGAGATTCAAGTACTTTCCATCACAGAAATGCCAGGAAAATTTTTTTTTTTACAAGGTTTGTAGTTTGCAAGTGATTCTGGGTAACAGAACCTGGTGAGAGCCAGACTAATCACCCCATTCTGGGTTCCCCTTGGTGTCTAATTTTAAAATATATACAGGTTTGCTATGTTTCCCTATGTGCCGGCTGCGCTAGGATCCAAAACCACAGGTATGCACTTTCTGAAAAATAGTCAGTGCCTAGTGGGCTTTCTGCCGCCCTGGGGAGGGGTAAAATTGGGGGATATTGCCCTTATATGCCCCCAAGGGGGGGGCAGAAAGACTGTGGCTATTCTTTTAAGAAGTGGGGGCATTGGGATGTCTATTCTGGGCAGCCCCCACCCCTATGTATAAAAAAGCCAGCATAATTTCTGACCCCTTGTGGGCTCTCTGCCCCCCGTGGCATATCAGGGGCTTCTGCCCCTGGTGGAGGGACAGAAATACTGTGGCATCTTTTTGAGGGGTTGGTGGCATTGGCATTTCCATTCTGGGCAGCCCCCAACCCGAAATTTAAAAAAAAACGTGGTGGGTAGTGGCCGTTCTGCTCCCTGGGGGGACAGATCAGGGGCTATTTCCCCCATTTGCCTCCTGGGGGGCAGAAAGTATTTTGTTGTCTTTGGGGGGTGGGGTACCGGCATTTGCATGCCCATTCTCGACAGCTCCCACCCCAGGCCTATAAAAAAAATCCCTGGTATCTAGGGTGCTGTCTGCCCCCGGGGCAGAAGGTTTGGAATTTTGTGGGTGGGGGCATTGGCATGCCCATCTTGGGCAGCCCCCACCCCTAACGTCAATGGGAAAAATACCCTGATGTCTAGTGGACTTTCTGCCACCCAGGGGGCAGAATGTTTGTAATTTTGCAGGGGGTGGTGGGGGCATTGTCATGCCCATAATGGGCAGCCCCCACCCCTTATTAAATTTGGAGAGAAAATCCCTGTTATCTAGTGGGTTTTCTGCCCCCTGGGGGCCAGAAAGACAGAATGTACCCGATTATATATGGGGTGCAATGGCCCTTGCCCAAAGGGCCCCTCCCTGGTGCCTAGTGGGTGGATCCCTGCTTGGGGATCGCCCTCCTGGGGAAATGCCCAAGAAGAGACCCACTAGGGAGGCGTACCATTGGAAAGGGAACAATACCTCTCCTGACTTTCTACATGGTCAGGGGCCTGAGATATCCCCCTGAGCATGTGGAAAGTGAAACTGAAATGAGCCTCTTGGCTCATTTCAGTTTCGGTTTCACTGAAATTACTTCAGTGCGACGTGCGCGCTGATTGTCATTTCAGGGAAACCAAAGAAACAGCCTGAGGAGCTGGGAAAGCTCTTCCCTAGCTCCCGAGGCTGTTGGGAAGGGGGAAGGGAATCCCTCTGGTGCCCGCACCAGAGGGATTCCCTGTGCCATGTAATCGGATGACCGTGGCACGTCCAACGCCTGAGCACTGGTGCGTCGGACGGCCAGGGGCCGTCTGACTCACCAATGGGGTTAACTATTTTTCTGCCTAGATATTTTTCCGGTCGTGCACAAATGTTAAGCCATCAAATCAGAGGTAGAAAATCTGCCACGGTTTAGAACTATTCACCTTGTTGAAAATAGAAGACTAGTCCATTCACACAAAAAACAGAGTGCCCGATTTTGCCACAGTATATTTGTTGATCAGCATTAAAAAATGTAAACACTGATCACAGGTACCCAGGCCCAGCTGGAAACTATACTGAAGGTCTGATAAAAAAGACCTGTCGTTGGCCAACAACATGGTCCTCTTCAAGATCACCCTGCCCATTACTTCGACGACCAAGTCTATTAAAGAAATGGGCCTGTAACACAAGGAAGGTTACTAGAGCACTGTTTGTGTACAGGTATGACGATGGACTCTGTTCATGAGCATGGTAAACCGACACGCATAACCAAATGTAATTATCGTGGTAAGATCGGGGTCCA
Organism: Lissotriton vulgaris; assembly: GCF_964263255.1. NCBI lineage: Eukaryota > Metazoa > Chordata > Amphibia > Caudata > Salamandridae > Lissotriton > Lissotriton vulgaris. Next base: position 143,517,628 of record NC_141698.1, read on the forward strand.
CAAGCTCAGTGACAATTTAAACAGGTGGGAGGGAATCCCGTCAGGACTGGGAGCCTTGTAGCCTGTCATGGCTACGATTACAAACTCAACCTCCTCCATTTGAAATGTTAAATTACCTTGATGCAATACTGTCACTGGGAGCCAATGCGAGGGCACATAATCCTTCAAAATATAAACACCCTCAAAATGTGCGATCCATTTCTCTGGAGATATGTGGGAGGAGATGGCATGACCATTACGCACTCTAAATGCTGGCCAGTTAACAATGTCCCAAAATTTTGCACTTATCAGCCTTTGGTGCTGCTTCCACCAGGTCAGACCTCTCTATCGCTTTTTTATATAAACCATGTCTGAGGGAGATTAGACCCCGATCTTTGGGCTGGGCTTTAGGCTTTAAAAGCAGAAAAAAACATTTTATGAGCATTGGAGCATTCCATATTAAACCATTTTGGCTTTACACATACAAAAAGCCAGGGTGAATTTGCTACTGTGATCTGCACATCAGTTTTGTATTTGTCCCCTGGTATTCAATTGTCCAGTCATGCAGAGATACTCAATTTAGGAGTGCCCAACTGATAGGATGCTTATTCACCCTTAAGCACTTTCCGTCACGATCCTCTACCCACAGCAAGTGTAGCAGAATTTCATAAACCATAGATAGAAACAATTTAACCAGTGCACATCCCTACTCGTAACTATTATCCAATACAATCAGTTCAGTACTTCAATTCTTTTCCAGTCCACACAGTTATTTAGATAGCACAGAGTCCATTGGTTCTTAACGTTGGTTCTCCACGGGCTTTTTCAAGGCAGAAAAGTATAGTATGGTGAGTGGCGTATTTTCGTATAATTCAATAAAAACCGTAAAATTCCTTTGTCATTGGTCCTTAAAAGCCTGTGATCATGGAAGTGAAAATTATTCTTTTGTATTCTTGTACTTCACTATTCTTTTAGTCACCCAGTGGTCTGTTATTTAATAAAGGACTGCAGGAGCCATGATAAGTTCCATCGCCATCGCGAAGACCGGTCGCGTCTCAGCAAGGCGTCTCTCTTCCGCGTTCGTCTAGCAGGAGAGACGCCTTGCTGAGACGCGACCGGTCTTCGCGATGGCGATGGAACTTATCATGGCTCCTGCAGTCTTTTATTAAATAACAGACCATTTTGGCTTATTTGTAGGTGCCTTTTTGCGGGTAGAGACAACCTGGCCGTAACATCTGCCTCAATCTCGTGTTCATCACCACCCCCTTTTCTGAATCAATCTCGTGGTAGGCACTCAAAATTATAATGTCGTCCGGAGAATCCCCTAAGCAATAAGCAAATTTCTTACCACTGGCAACCACGAGATCCTTCAGAAATACCTCGGGATAATCATAGCCCACTTGATTCTTCTACCCAGGTCACATGCTTTACCATCCAGCTTATGTATTGTAGCTGGCACTGGGGATTGCACAAACAAATCACTGATGAAGACAAACATACAGTAGTAATCGCTAAAACCCGTAAAACTTATGTTGAAAGGGCCTAGCAAGTTCCGCAAAAATGCAGAAACAAAAATGAAATCTAGGATAGTGTTCATACCATGCCCAACAGAAGTAGGAGGGAAACTACCATCAGGGTTATTGAGTTCTTCTATCATGATCCGTTCCAGAAAGAACTGTACCAAATTGTCATTTGAGCAGCCTCCTGCTTTACTATGTTCTACATGAAGAACATCTTCCCCATAAATTTGATCACAGATGGTAAACGAATGTCGACACAGGTGTGTGTTAAAACCATCCACTAAAATAAAACCAGTTCAGGCAATACCATGAGATTCAATATCTAATAACTTGGCCCAAAGGGCATGAAGCGAATTATAAGAATTCAAGCCCTGAGTCGCGTTGTAAAATTCAAAATTTCAAAACTAACCACCCCCAGAAGAGGAAAATAAGATAGCTTGGACATTGGGAGAAACTGTCATCAAGTTTCTCACCCTATAGTCCAGTGAAAGAGAAACCAGAGTTAACACCCCCCTCCTTAGAACGGTCCTATAAGGATGGTATGGCAGGGATAAAAATGCCTTGTAACAATCTAAAAAGAAAGAACTGTCAGAGCCCCATGTCTCCTGAAGGCAAATGACTGAAAAAGATTTAAGACAAAATACCCAATCTGGGTCAAATCTTTTGTAATTTACACCTGCCACATTCCATGAAGACAGTCTCAGGACTCTACCAGCATTTTTAAGGGTCAAATAGTATGCGGCTCCCTGCGGCGCCATTATGGGTAAAGGCCCCATTGACCCCAGAGGCATCTGACTCCAGGGAATGTATATTAGCAGCGTTATACCTATTATTACACCCCATGAGGGTACAGTCTTTGTAGGCTATTAGACCAGTATGATCAACCATAGGCAGTCCCTCATCGAAGAAAGGTGGTAATGACTCAACAAGAGTGGATATGACACGTCAGCCTGAAACTCCTACAGAACCACTCAACATATCGCCTAAACCATTCCTGCTGGAAATACAACTCCCAGCAGCATGAATGGCATTAGATTTTGGAGAGGGGATCACTTCCAAAAATTGTATCATCTCATCTTTCCCACGCTCCGCATCTTCAATGTAGAGATCTTGAAAATACCCTCGAAACATCTCTCTTATGCCCTCAGAATCTCCAGAGCTCCGCCCATTAGTATTAAAAAGGCATGCAGTCTCCAACCTGTACAGATTGTGTGTGTCAGTGATAGGTTAGGTTTAGAGAAGTATGGGGGACACTTGTTTATTTATAATAATACAAAACTGTTATCTATAATGTTGGAAATATACAAAAATAGATAGATGATTGGATGGATAGATGGATGGATTAAAAGATACACAATGAATTAGCTAATCAATCAAAGGTGCAGGTGTGGAAATAGTTTCCACAGGGACCAGGGTGAGTTGGTAATCCTAATGGGTGTATCCGTCCCAGAAAGAACTGTACCAAATTGTCATTTAAGCAGCCTCCTGCTTTACTATGTTCTACATGAAGAACATCTTCCCCATAAATTTGATCACAGATGGTAAACGATTGTCGACACAGGTGTGTGTTAAAACCATCCACTAAAATAAAACCAGCTCCGGCAATACCATGATATTCAATATCTAATAACTGGGCCCAAAGGGCAAGAAGCGAATTACAAGAATTCAAGCCCTGAGTCGCGTTGTAAAATTCAAAATTTCAAAACTAACCACCCCCAGACGAGGAAAATAAGAGAGCTTGGACATTGGGAGAAACTGTAATCAAGTTTCTCACCCTACAGTCCAGTGAAAGAGAAACCAGAGTTACCCCCCCCCCTCCTTAGAATGGTCTTATAAGGATGGTATGGCAGGGATAAAAAGGTCTTGTAACAATCTAAAAAGAAAGAACTGTCAGAGCCCCATGTCTCCTGAAGGCAAATGAAAGAAAGATATTTAAGACAAAATACCCAATCTGGGTAAAATCTTTTGTAATTTACACCTGCCACATTCCATGAAGACAGTCTCAGGACTGTAGCAGCATTTTTAAGGGTCAAATAGTATGCGGCTCTCTGCGGCGCCATTATGGTTAAAGTTCCCATTGACACCAGAGGCATCTGACTCCAGGGAATGTATATTAGCAGCGTTATACCTATTATTACACCCCATGAGGGTACAGTCTTTGTAGGCTATTAGACCAGTATGATCAACCATAGGCAGTCCCTCATCGAAGAAAGGTGGTAATGACTCAACAAGAGTGGATATGACACGTCAGCCTGAAACTCCTACGGAACCACTCAACATATCGCCTAAACCATTCCTGCTGGAAATACAACTCCCAGCAGCATGAATGGCATTAGATTTTGGAGAGGGGATCACTTCCAAAAATTTTATCATCTCATCTTTCCCACGCTCCGCATCTTCAATGTAGAGATCTTGAAAATACCCTCGAAACATCTCTCTTATGCCCTCAGAATCTCCAGAGCTCCACCCATTAGTATTAAAAGGGCATGCAGTCTCCAACCTGTACAGCTTGTGTGTGTCAGTGATAGGTTTGGTTTAGAGAAGTATGGGGGACACTCGTTTATTTATGATAATACAAAACTGTTATCTATAATGTTGGAAATATACAAAAATAGATAGATGATTGGATGGATAGATGGATGGATTAAAAGATACACAATGAATTAGGTAATCAATCAAAGGTGCAGGTGTGATAATAGTTTCCACAGGCACCAGGGGGAGTTGGTCATCCTAATGGGTGTATCCGTCCCAGAAAGAACTGTACCAAATTGTCATTTAAGCAGCCTCCTGCTTTACTATGTTCTACATGAAGAACATCTTCCCCATAAATTTGATCACAGATGGTAAACTAATGTCGACACAGGTGTGTGTTAAAACCATCCACTAAAATAAAACCAGCTCCGGCAATACCATGATATTCAATATCTAATAACTGGGCCCAAAGTGCAAGAAGCGAATTACAAGAATTCAAGCCCTGAGTCGCGTTGTAAAATTCAAAATTTCAAAACTAACCACCCCCAAAAGAGGAAAATAAGATAGCTTGGACATTGGGAGAAACTGTCATCAAGTTTCTCACCCTACAGTCCAGTGAAAGAGAAACCAGAGTTAACCCCCCCCTCCTTAGAATGGTCTTATAAGGATGGTATGGCAGGGATAAAAAGGTCTTGTTACAATCTAAAAAGAAAGAACTGTCAGAACCCCATGTCTCCTGAAGGCAAATGACTGAAAAATATTTAAGACAAAATACCCAATCTGGGTCAAATCTTTTGTAATTTACACCTGCCACATTCCATGAAGACAATCTCAGGACTCTAGCAGCATTTTTAAGGGTCAAATAGTATGCGGCTCTCTGTGGCGCCATTATGGTTAAAGGTCCCATTGACACCAGAGGCATCTGACTCCAGGGAATGTATATTAGCAGCGTTATACCTATTATTACACCCCATGAGGGTACAGTCTTTGTAGGCTATTAGACCAGTATGATCAACCATAGGCAGTCCCTCATCGAATAAAGGTGGTAATGACTCAACAAGAGTGGATATGACACGTCAGCTTGAAACTCCTACGGAACCACTCAACATATGGCCTAAACCATTCCTGCTGGAAATACAACTCCCAGCAGCATGAATGGCATTAGATTTTGGAGAGGGGATCACTTCCAAAAATTGTATCATCTCCTCTTTCCCACGCTCTGCATCTTCAATGTAGAGATCTTGGAAATACCCTCGAAACATCTCTCTTGTGCCCTCAGAATCTCCAGAGCTCCGCCCATTAGTATTAAAAGGGCATGCAGTCTCCAACCTGTACAGCTTGTGTGTCTCAGTGATAGGTTAGGTTTAGAGAAGTATGGGGGACACTCGTTTATTTATGATAATACAAAACTGTTATCTATAATGTTGGAAATATACAAAAATAGATAGATGATTGGATGGATAGATGGATGGATTAAAAGATACACAATGAATTAGGTAATCAATCAAAGGTGCAGGTGTGGAAATAGTTTCCACAGGGACCAGGGTGAGTAAGTCATCCTAATGGGGAATTACCAGATGAATCTGACCCCTGATTCGATCAGTAATTCTCCATTCCCAGTGGAACCTCTGAGTACCACTGAGAATAATGGCTTACTTTGCGCATTCGGAGTTAGCAGGTCCCCCATTTACACTGACTCTGATGATGAGAATTTACCTAGTGTGGGTTAAAGGAATGAGTCATGAGGCAATACGGTTCCATCGCAGTCCAAGTCACTGTTAGTGGGTAATGCCGGAACTCTCATCTTTGACTGCAATTTTGTCTCTGCGACTACAAGGATTTAGGAAAAGTCCTGCTGGCGAAAAATTGCATAAACTGCAGGTTTCTCATTCAAACTCAGTGTGGTAATATATTCACTGGATCTGAAAAACGTGGAGGCATATTCTCAACGGCAAGCGGTAATTATCGCTGGCCGCACTTAGCGCCAAAATGTTCAACGCTGGCTATCGCAGGTAATTATAGCCATGCTAGCGCTGTATTAACAACGCTTAGCGCAATGACGATAATTATCCTAGCAATAGCGATGATTTCCATGGAACATCGCTGCTTTTCCAACAATGTTCCATGGAAAACTGCGATATCCTTGTTGATAGGGACTGTGGTCTCAGTCACACAATTCACCTCCCATGTTAGGTATGCCTTAGTCTGGAATTTAACAGACGTTAAATTCCAGCATTAAGGCGCTGTTAGCGATATAAATATCAGCGCTAACCCGGACCGGGCCTGGCTGTTAATGGAGCGAAGCCTCGTTAGCGATAATTTTTGATGTAGTTTCACGAGGCATGCCTGCCTTGCATCTCAATAGCGATGCAAGGCGATAATAAACCGGGCGCTAAGGCAAGGAAACACACGCTAGCGTGCCCTTGTTAATAAGGTGATAAAAATATCGTCGTTTTCGCCCATAAAGGGACGCTAAAGCGGCGATAATGTTATCGCAGGTCCTTGATAATATGCCCCATATTTATGCTCGTGTTAATTTTGAAACTTTGATGCTTCACAGCGAAGTCTTTCACAAATGACCCACCCATTGGTGGCCTCTTGCAAAGCATTTTTGTTAACTTACTGAGACAGGACACCGCACTTTGGCCTGAACTTGCCTGGTCCACGCCCAACAAAAGCACTGATAACCAAATAAGCAAATACTTCAACGACTGTTGCTGGGCACAAGAATCAAGCTGAATGTTTCAGTTGGGGGGAGCTGACATTTTTTTCTGGATTCGGCTATTCCAATTAATAAAGTTTATGAAAAACTGTAGTTTCATTTACGCTATCAAAGGTTCTGGCCAGAAGGTTTTGCAAACCCAACTGCACGTCACATGCGGGTGTCCCCTATCAGAAAATGCATAATGCACTCTGCTCAATTAGGCCAATATACATGACTTGAAATCCACTTGTATTTGGGTTGCACAGTTTATGCCAGGGGGATTTTGTTTAGACATAAAATAATTATGACAGTGTCATCTCCTCGTGATTCAGAAATTGACAGATTCTGCTGGGAAAAGCCTGATGGCTCAGCTTGCTGCCTTTACTGGTACCCCAGTGGGGACGAAGGCGCTTTCTCATCACACTTCCAGTTATGAATTGCAAGTGTAAAAACAAACTTGGTTCTTGAAGCAAAGGGAAATGGTTTGCATTTGCAACTATGGGCCAGACTGCAAATGGGCAGCTTCTTATTCAGCCTTTTCACAGTGCTGAGCTGGTATTTATGAGACGGGACTTACTTTGATGCAGCCATCTTAATCTCTTTATCTGGGCAGATTTCAATAGTATCTGACCAGAGTTTACCAATATACAATAAACAAGGAATCTTGTTCCCTTCTTTTAGGTCTGAAAACAGACAGATTTAGCTGTCTTTTGGAGAACTTTGGGGCATATTTACAAACCCCCATCGCCACATTAACGTCACTTTTTGCGACATTCCTGTGGCAATAATCCCTTCACCTTATTTACAAGGTGGCGTTAAGCCACTTAACGTGGATTAACTCTGCCTTGTAAGTAAGGCCCCCTTTCATGCTACAATTAGCGTGAAAGGGGTGGGCAATAGGTGTTGCGGTGTTCCAACGAAACACCCATTTATTTTAACGCTGCCCCCTATTTACAAGGGTGGCTTAAATAGAGGCAGCGCCAAAATTAAGACCAGGGAAAACCTGGTCTTAACACGGCAAAATGAGGAGAATTGGTTAATTTATCCTCATTTTGCAGTTTCTATGTGGGATGCATTGTGCAGCACACATAGAAACAGCAAATCGCCATGAATGATTGTTTTTGTGCAGGAAGGTATCCCTTAACCCCTTCGGTGCGCATGATGGCCCCCGGCCGTCATGCGTCTCGGTGGGTGTGTGCTGACGACGCCCAGGGGCCGTCCGAAATCCACTTAATAAAACCCAGCACAGCGCGAAAATTCGCGTGGCGCAGAAGGGGTTAAACAAATGGTGATTTGCAACTTTTATGTGTGCTGCACAATGCAGCACACATAGGGGTTTCAAATTGAAATTCTGGATTGTTTATGTGCAGGAAGGGGCACTATGGTGCAAGGGTGTCTGTGTTGGTGCTAGGCAGCTAGGTTTAGCGTCAGAACTAGGTGAAAGACAGGGGTGCACTGCATTCTTGTGAATGTGGTGCATCCCTGCATTTTCAGAATAGTGAAACCTGGTGTTAGCAATTTTTGCTTAACACCACGCATCGCCATTCTGTTGTAAATATGCCCCATTGTTTCCAATACATTAAATACACATAGAATGGGCTTTGGGGCAACCCCTATCTCATGATTCGTTCTCTTTGATGTTTACATTAATTTCCTGTTCCTGTTTTGTTGACTTATCACCCTAAGCTTGTGGTCGTTACACCCAGGAGCATTTTGGTCTCAGAGGGTTTTGACTGCGTCGAGTATCTTAGCCCTGCTGACATCCACCCTAGCACTGCACTGCATGTGAAAGACTATTGTGTCTTCCACTCTTTCTAATTCCTCCATCTTTCTCTCTTTTCACTACAAAATCCTCCTCTATTTAACTTTAATGAACCCCAACAATACCCACTATTCCATTTTTTGAGATTCAGAGGAACTTGTTTGACTGTCTATGCCTAGGGTTCATCTCTTCATTTCCAGTGTGTGCTTCTCTACTAAAACAGAGAAGCAACAATTAGAGTTCAATTATCTCTATATCGGGTCATGGAAGTCACTTCTTTCACATATTCATCTTCAATATCATGACACTTGGCTAGTTCCACTCTCTTTTGGTCAAAAGTCTTGAAGGGTTGGTATTAAAGGTTTGGCCCTGAAACTAATCAGATATTTTTTGTCCAATAGAGAGCAAGTGGTAGACCTAGAGGATTTCACTTAAGCCTCCTTCATCCTTTCCATGGGGGTCCCACAGGGATCTTCGCTAAGTCCAACCCTGTTTCATGCATATGTCACTCTGTTGATCAAACTTAGTCGAGCCTGCAGGTTTGCAGTATTCTTCTATGCTGATGACACCCTGACGACACCCAAATTGTGTTGTCTGTCTCTGTTGAACCTGGAAAAGTGGCCAAACAATCTAATGCCTGCATGGCCCCCATCACTGACTGGATGCAGAAGAAGTGTCTAAAGCTCAACTTAGAAAAAAAACGAGGTTCTGCCAAATAGTGAGCTGCTGCCTGATACTGAGCTGCCACCAAATAGTGAGCTGCTGCCAAGTAGTGAGCCACGCCAAATAGTGAGCCACCACCAAATAGTGAGTTGTTGCCAAATAGTGAGTCGCCACTAAATAGTTAGCCACCGCCAAATAGCGAGCTACTACCCAATAGGGAGCTGCCACCAAATAGTTAGCCGCCGCAAAATAGTGAGCTATTAAATAGTGAACCGCCAAATCGTTGGCAGCTGAAAAGTCAGCCACTGCCAAATAGTGAGCCTAACTATTTAGCGGTGAATGACTACTATATGGCTCACTATTTGGCAGCAGCTCACTATTTGGCAGCGGCAGACTATTTGGATTCAGCAAACTATTTGGCAGCGGCAAACTATTTGGCAGCTGCACACTATTTGGCAGTAGCTCACTATTTGGAAGTGGCTCATTATTTGTCCTTAGCAAACTATTGGAAGTGGCTCACTATTTGGCAGAGGCTCGCTGTTTAACTTATGCGGTGGCTCACTATTTGGCTGCGTCACACTATTTGGTGGTGGCACAATATTTGGCGGTGGCTCACTTTTTGGCAGCAGCTCACTACTTGGCAGATGCTCACTATTTGACAGAGGCTCACTGTTTAACTTATGCAGTGGCTCACTATTTAGCTGCGGCACACCATTTGGTGGCGGCACACTATTTGGCGGTGGCTCACTATTGGCTGCGACAAACTATTTGGCAGTTTAACACTATTTGGCCGCAGATCACTTTTTGGCAGCAGCTCACTATTTGGCACTGGCTCACTTCACTATTTGGCAATGGCTAACTATCGGCTCACTTTTTGGCGGCAGCTCACTACCTGGCAGCAGCTTACAACTTGGCAGCAGCACATTATTTGGTAGCAGCTCACTATTTGGTGACAGCTCACTATTTGGCTGCGGCACACTATTTGGCGGCGGCTCACTATTTGGAAGTGGCTCACTATTTAGCAGCAGCTCATTATTTGGTGGTGGCTCATTATTTAGCGGTTCACTATTTGGCGGCTCACTATTTAGCATCTCACTATTTGATGGCTCACTATTTGGTGGCGGCTCACTATTTGGCACCAGCCCACTATTTGGCCGCGGCTCACTATTTGGCAGTAGCTCAGTACTTCGCAGCAGCTCACTATTTGGTGGTGGCTCAATATTTGGCAGTGGCACACTTCTTGGCAGCAGCTCACTACGGGGCAACAACTCATTATTTGGCAGCTCACTATTTAGTGGCTCACTATGAACTATAACTGAAGCCAAGCTATGGCTTTTGTATAAAGAGTAAGCCATTCATCAGTGGATATTAGCACCCACTCCTATGAGCACCCGTGCAGGTGGTAATATTTCTCCACCATGTCATTAATGGGAATCTAAAATTAATCCCAGCATTGAGAAGTACCCAGATATATATTCAAAACTTCTGCAAATTGGGCAGCCACTTTGTGTTGCTCAGTAAGTATGTTTTACTTTCTTAAAATTGGCCACAGTTACTACTTATAATTCACCATCACTAAAACTCTGTCCTATCTTTAGTCCCAAGAATCTCTGTCCGGAAGAGACCCCGTACCGTTAGAGGGTTGAAACATCGTCGACTATTTTTAAAACTGGAGAGCTCCAACAAACCATAGTTGTCCTTGAAGAATTGATTGTAGTACATTGCTAATTAGCTTCTCTTTTATTTACCAACTAGCTGTACCCTGCCACGCGTTGCTGTGGCTCAGTCGGGTTAAATGGAAGAGAAAGAAAAGAGTAAGCGAACATTTCTAATATGTTTTATTTCACAAAGCTTGTAGGCACATAATATGTTTTTGTGACTATTGTCTGTATGCGCCCCTTGTAGTTGTTGCACAGCAAGCAAATTGATAGGTTCTGTTCGGCCTTTCGATTAAAAACATGCGTGTATTGTACACGTCTGTATTTGAATCCAACGTTGTGTATATATAAACACGCGCTAATGTTGCAAAGTGAACCAACTGCTCCCCGCTCCCTCCACCCACTTCCCGGTCTGCCATCGTGACACCAACTGTTCATCCTAATATATGTAGACTATTGTCTCTATGCGTCCTTTCTTAATGTTACAAAGTGAACCAACTCCTCCCCCCTCCCTCCACCCACTTCCCAGTCTGCCACCCTGACACCAACTGTCCATCCTAATATATGTAGACTATTGTCTCTATGTGTCCCTTTTTAGTTGTTGCGCAGCATCCAAATCAATAGGGTCTGTTCGGCCTTTCGATTACAAACATGCGCATATTGGACACGCGCGTATTCTAATCCCACGTTGTGTATATATAAACACGCGCTTAATCGAATCCAACATGAAGAACTTTCGGAGATTTAAGATTTTGAACAAACGAACATTGACATTTTTATGTGCCTGTTCGGGCTTTCGATTAAAAACATGCGCGTATTCGCCAATCCAACATTTTGCATTTAAAAACACAACCGTATTCGAGTCCACCGTTGTGTCAAAATTTCAAAGCAATCGGTGAAGAACTTTCAGAGATTTTCGATTTTGAACAAACAAACATTTACATTTTTATTTATATTGAGATAACCACCGCCGCAAGTTTTCCAGTAGCATCATTCATATTTCACTGCTTTGGTTATGGTCACCTCACTGGGGTTTAAAAATCACTCTCAATTGTAAAAATTTATATAATGTAAATACACAGACAGTAAATATTATATGCCGTTTTTTCTGTGAAATTCTGTTATGCGAAATAAATAAAACTCACTTTGGCTGAAGTGAGGATACAAACAAGCGTTGGAAATGCAATAGGGCTCGCATTAGGAAAGTTTGAGATATTGGTCTTATAAGTGATTTTTTGTTATTTAGGTGTTTTTTTTTATTTAGCTAAATTAATTGCTTTGTCATTTACAATGCCAATAGTTATAACTTTCGCAAATGTGACACCTAAAGCATTTGTAATGCAACATGTTTTGTATTTACGTGACTTAGATGTATTGATATTACGAATAACAATGGCTTTTAATTTTTTTAAATAATTAATACTTAAATAATGTATTTAATTTGTAATGGCAATAGCTTAAACTTTTGTAAATAACTTTTGTGAAGATTATGTTCAGTGTTTTTTATTGTGATGAAAATCCAAGAACAGAAGTGAAATATTAACATCTTTTTGTGATTTGTAATAAAGCGTGGAAGCTTGAAATCGGCTTGAAACATTGAAAGAACATATTTGAACCAGTGATGCTGTGGTTGCGCTGAGTGATGCTGTAGTTGCGCTGAGTGATGCTGTAGTTGCGCTGAGTGATGCTGTGGTTGCGCTGAGTGGTGTGTGCATCGGTAGAGCTTAGTGGGTGCATTGTTGGAGCTGTTTGGTGGGTGCATTGGTGGAGCTTAGTTGGAGCATTGGTGGAGCTTAGTTGGAGCATCAGTGGAGCTGTGTGGTGGGTACATAGGCGGAGCTGTGTGGTGGGTGCATCCGCGGAGCTGTGTGGGGGGTGCATCGGCGGAGCTGTGTGTTTGGTGCATCGGCCGAGCTGTGTGGTGGGTGCATCGGTGGAGCTGTGTGGTGGGTGCATCGGTGGAGCTGTGTGGTGGGTGCTTCGGTGGAGCTGTGTGGTGGGTGTATCTGTGGAGCTGTGTGGTGGGTGCATCTGTGGAGCTGTGTAGTGGGTGCATCTGTTGAGCTGTGTGGTGGGTGCCTCAGTGGAGCTGTGTGGTGGGTGCATCGGTGGAGCTTTGGGTAGGGTGCCTTGGTGGAGCTGTGTGGTGGGTGCATCGGTGGAGCTGTGTCAGTGGAGCTGTGTGGTGGGTGCATCGGTGGAGCTGGGTGGTGGGTGCATCTGTGGAGCTGTGTGGTGGATGCATCTGTGGAGCTGTGTGGTGGGTGCATCGGTGGAGCTGTGTGGTGGGTGCCTTGGTGGAGCTGTGTGGTGGGTGCATCGGTGGAGCTGTGTGATGGGTGCATCGGTGGAGCTGTGTGGTGGGTGTATCGGTGGAGCTGTGTGGTGGGTGCATCGGTGGAGCTGTGTGGTGGGTGCATCTGTGGAGCTGTGTGATGGGTGCCTCTGTGGAGCTGTGTGATGGGTGCATCTGTTGAGCTGTGTAGTGGGTGACTCGGTAGAGCTGTGTGGTGGGTGCATAGGTGGAGCTGTGTGGTGGGTGCATCGGTGGAGCTGTGTGGTAGGTGCCTCTGTGGAGCTGTGTTGTGGGTGCCTCGGTCGAGCTGTGTGGTGGGTGCATCGGTGGAGCTGTGTGGTGGGAGCAACTGTGGAGATCTGTGGTGGGTGCATCAGTGGAGCTCTGTCGGTGGAGCTGTGTGGTGGTTGCATCAGTGGAGCTGTGTGGTGGGTGCATCGGTGGAGCTGTGTCGGTGGAGCTGTGTGGTGGTTGCATCAGTGGAGCTGTGTGGTGGGTGCATCGGTGGAGCTGTGTCAGTGGAGCTGTGTGGTGGGTGTATCGGTGGAGCTAGGTGGTGGGTGCCTCAGTGGAGCTGTGTGGTGGGTGCATCGGTGGAGCTGGGTGGTGGGTGCATCGGTGGAGCTGCGTAGGTGGAGCTGTGTGGTGGCTGCATCGGTGGAGCTGTGTGGTGGGTGCATCGGTGGAGCTGTGTGGTGGGTGCCTCGGTGGAGCCGTGTGGTGGGTGATTTGGTGGAGCTGTGTGGTGGGTGCATCGGTGGAGCTGTGTAGGTGGAGCTGTGTGGTGGGTGCATCAGTGGAGCTGTGTGGTGGGTGCATCGGTGGAGCTGTGTGGTGGGTGCCTCGGTGGAGCTCTGTGGTGGGTGCATCGGTGAAGCTGTGTGGTGGGTGCATCGGTGGAGCTTAGTGGGTGCATTGGTGGAGCTGTGTGGTTGGTGCATTGGTGGATCTTAGTTGGAGCATCGGTGGAGCTGGATGGTGGGTGCATCGGTGGAGCTGTGTAGGTGGAGCTGTGTGGTGGGTGCATCGGTGGAGCTGGGTGGTGGGTGCATCAGTGGAGCTTTGTGGTGGGTGCATGGGTGGAGCTGTGTGGTGGGTGCATCGGTGGAGCTTAGTGGGTGCATTGGTGGAGCTGTGTGGTGGGTGCATCGGTGGAGCTTAGTTGGTGCATCAGTGGAGCTGTGTGGTGGGTGCATCGGTAGAGCTGTGTGGTGGGTGCCTCGGCGGAGCTGTGTGGTGAGTGCATCGGTGGAGCTGTGTCAGTGGAGCTGTGTGGTGGGTGCATCGGTGGAGCTGGGTGGTGGGTGCATCTGTGGAGCTCTGTGGTGGGTGCCTCTGTGGAGCTGTGTCTTGGGTGCATCAGTGGAGCTGTGTGGTTGGGTCATCTGTGGAGCTCTGTGGTGGGTGCATCGGTGGAGCTGTGTCGGTGGAGCTGTGTGGTGGTTGCATCAGTGGAGCTGTGCGGGTGGTGCATCGGTGGAGCTGTGTCAGTGGAGCTGTGTGGTGGTTGCATCAGTGGAGCTGTGTGGTGGGTGCATCGGTGGAGCTGTGTCGGTGGAGCTGTGTGGTGGGTGCATTAGTGGAGCTGGGTGGTGGGTGCATCAGTGGAGCAGTGTGGTGGGTGCATTGGTAGAGCTGGGTGCATCTGTGGAGCAGTGTGGTGGGTGCATCTGTGGATCCGTGTGGTGGGTGCATCGGTGGAGCTGGGTGGTGGGTGCATCAGAGGAGCTGTGTGGTGGGTGCCTCGGAGGAGCTGTGTGGTGGGTGCATCGGTGGAGCTGTGTGGTGGGTACATCGGTGGAACTGTGTGGCGGGTGCATCGGTAGAGCTGTGTCGGTGGAGCTGTGTGGTGGGTGCATCAGTGGAGCTGTGTGGTGGGTGCATCGATGGAGCTGTGTCAGTGGAGCTGTGTGGTGGCTGCGTCGCTGGAGCTATGTGGTGGGTGCATCGCTGGAGCTGTGTGGTGGGTGCATCAGTGGAGCTGTGTGGTGGGTGCATTGGTGGAGCTGTGTGGTGGGTGCATCGGTGGAGCTGTCTGGTGGAAGCATCGGTGGAGCTGTCTGGTGGGTGCCTCTGTGGAGCTGTGTGGTGGGTGCATCTGTTGAGCTGTGTGGTGGGTGCCTAGGTGGAGCTGTGTGGTGGGTGCATCGGTGGAGCTGTGTGGTAGGTGCCTCGGTGGAGCTGTGTGGTGGGTGCCTCGGTGGAGCTGTGGTGGGTGCATCAGTGGAGCTGTGTGGTGGGGGCATCTCTGGAGCTCTGTGGTGGGTGCATCTGTGGAGCTGTGTCGGTGGAGCTGTGTGGTGGTTGCATCTGTGGAGCAGTGTGGTGGGTGCATCAGTGGAGCTGTGTCGGTGGGTGCATCGGTGGAGCTTAGTTGGTGCATCAGTGGAGCTGTGTGGTGGGTGCATCGGTAGAGCTGTGTGGTGGGTGGCTCGGCAGAGCTGTGTGGTGGGTGCATCGGTGGAGCTGTGTCGGTGGAGCTGTGTGGTGGGTTCATCGGTGGAGCTGGGTGGTGGGTGCATCTGTGGAGCTCTGTGGTGGGTGCATCGGAGGAGCTGTGTTGGTGGAGCTGTGTGGTGGTTCCATCAGTGGAGCTGTATCAGTGGAGCTGTGTGGTGGTTGCATCAGTGGAGCTGTGTGGTGGGTGCATCGGTGGAGCTGTGTGGTGGGTGCATCGGTAGAGCTGGGTGGTGGGTGCATCTGTGGAGCAGTGTGGTGGGTGCATCTGTGGATCCGTGTGGTGGGTGCATCGGTGGAGCTGGGTGGTGGGTGCATCAGTGGAGCTGTGTGGTGGGTGCATCTGTGGAGCTGTGTGGTGGGTGCATCTGTGGAGCTGTGTGGTGGGTGCATCTGTGGAGCTGTGTGGTGGGTGCCTCAGAGGAGCTGTGTGGTGGGTGCATTGGTGGAGCTGTGTGGTGGGTGCATCGGTGGAACTGTGTGGCGGGTGCATCGGTGGAGCTGTGTCGGTAGGCTGTATGGTGGGTGCATCAGTGGAGCTGTGTGGTGGGTGCATCGATGGAGCTGTGTCAGTGGAGCTGTGTGGTGGCTGCGTCGCTGGAGCTGTGTGGTGGGCGCATCGCTGGAGCTGTGTGGTGGGTGCATCAGTGGAGCTGTGTGGTGGGTGCATCGGTGGAGCTGTGTGGTGGGTGCATCAGTGGAGCTGTGTGGTGGGTGCCTCTGTGGAGCTGTGTGGTGGGTGCATCTGTTGAGCTGTGTGGTGGGTGCCTAGGTAGAGCTGTGTGGTGGGTGCATCGGTGGAGCTGTGTCAGTGGAGCTGTGTGGTGGTTGCATCAGTGGAGCTGTGTGGTGGGTGCATCGGTGGAGCTGTGTCGGTGGAGCTGTGTGGTAGTTGCATCAGTGGAGCAGTGTGGTGGGAGCATCGGTGGAGCTGTGTCGGTGGAGCTGGGTGGTGGGTGCCTCGGTAGAGCCGTGTGGTGGGTGTCTCGGTGGAGCTGTGCGGTGGGTGAATCGGTGGAGCTGTGTGGTGGGTGCATTGGTGGAGCTGTGTGGTGGGGGCATCTGTGGAGCTGTGTGGTGGGTGCATATGTGGAGCTGTGTGGTGGGTGCATCGGTGGAGCTGTGTGGTGGGTGCATCGGTAGAGCTGTGTGGTGGGTTCATCGGTGAAGCTGGATGGTGGGTGCCTCGGTGGAGCTGTGTGGTGGATGCATTGGTGGAGCTGTGTGGTAGGTGCCACGGTGGAGCTGTGTGGTGGGTGCATCGGTGGAGCTGTGTGGTGGGTACATCGGTGGAGCTGTGTCTGTGGAGCTGTGTGGTGGGTGCATCGGTGGAGCTGTGTGGTGGGTGCATCGGTGAAGCTGTGTGGTGAGTGCATCGGTGGAGCTTTGTGGTGGGTGCCTCGGTGGAGCTGTGTGGTGGGTGTATGTGGAGCTGTGTGGTGGGTGCTTCATTGGAGCTGTGTGGTGGGTGCATCTGTGGAGCTGTGTGGTGGGTACCTCTGTGGAGCTGTGTGGTGGGTGCATCTGTTGAGCTGTGTGGTGGGTGCCTCGGAGGGGCTGTGTGGTGGGTGCATAGGTGGAGCTGTGTGGTGGGTGTATCAGTGGAGCTGTGTGGTAGGTGCCTTGGTGGAGCTGTGTGGTGCGTGCCTCGGTGGAGTTGTGTCTTGGGTGCATCAGTGGAGCTGTGTGGTGGGGTCATCTGTGGAGCTCTGTGGTGGGTGCATCGGTGGAGCTGTTTCGGTGGAGCTGTGTGGTGGTTGCATCAGTGGAGCTGTGTGGTGGGTGCATCAGTGGAGCTGTGTGGTGGTTGCATCAGTGGAGCTGTGTGGTGGGTGAATCGGTGGAGCTGTGTTGGTGGAGCTGTGTGGTGGGTGCATCGGTGGAGCTGGGTGGTAGGGGCATCGGTGGAGCTGTGTTGGTGGAGCTGTGCGGTGGGTGCATCGGTGGAGCTGGGTGGTGGGTGCATCGGTGGAGCTGTGTGGTGGTTGCAGCAGTGGGGCTGTGTGGTGGGTGCATCGGTGGAGCTGTGTGGTGGTGGCATCAGTGGAGCTGTGTGGTGGGTGCATCGGTGGAGCTGTGTTTGTGAAGCTGTGTGGTGGGTGCATCGGTAGAGCTGGGTGGTGGGTGCATCGGTGGAGCTGTATGGTGGGTGCATCGGTGGAGCTGGGTGGTGGGTGCATCTGTGGAGCTGTGTGGTAGGTGCACCTGTGGAGCTGTGTGGTGGGTGCCTCGGTGGAGCTGTGTGGTGGGTGCATCGGTGGAGCTGTGTGGTGGGTGAAACGGTGGAGCTGTGTAGGTGGAGCTGTGTGGTGGGTGGCACTTTTTATAAATCATTAGTCAAAGAGATCAATGAAATTCAACTAAAACCCATACATAGCAGAAGAGGAGAAAGCTCTAGTAACGGGATTCAGGATGAATGTATTCCTTTGAAGCAAATCGCCAGCATGTGAAAGGTGTAAAATAGCAATCAGCATAAAACGAAAATGCCAGCAAAAGACTTTATAAAATTCTGGGTGGCCCTGATAAAATATTTAGACCGTTTAATTATATCATGACCAACAATGGTTATTGTTTCGAGAGCAGCGTGCGAGATGGTTAGGCTGCAATATAAACAAGCCCTCCGCATTGCTGTGGTGGGAAGGGGGGCGGGGAGAGGCAAGAAGGGAAGAATAGGGGCTGGGAGCAGCAGCCTTTGATGTGCCGGCCGGCCGTCCGTGCAATGAATAATTAGGGGAGGAGAAATGCCGGCTAGGGGAAGCTTGAGATGCCTGAGGAGGCTGGTGGCTTTGATGTGCACTCGCTCTCGGGCACTGCAACAAATCACCAAGATGGTTAAACTCTGTTTAAGCCACAATATAGCTCGCCAGCTATGCGCTTGAGCGCATCAGCAGGCGAGCCCTAAAAATCTTGTTATGTTGGATTTGAAGTAAAACCTTGTTAAAATAACTGTATTCCTTACTGAGCAATGGTTTCATTCTATATCTGTCTGTTCTGTTTGAGTCAAACAGGATACACTAATTGTTGCAAAAAGTAATTATTTTTTATGAAAAATAAGTTCCCTGTGAACATTATCTCTGCTTACTAGCAATACCGTGTTCGAAAGGACATATGCGTCGCTCTTGTTTTTTGTGTGAGAGGTTTCCCTAAGGCATGTGTACCAACAAGTTGATGACACAATGAATGTATAAAATGAATTTGTGGCAACCTATCCTTTAAATCTGCCACTATAACCCAAAGTAATTTGTGCTTTGTGCCATCCTTGGAATCCTTAAAATCATTTAATCGCCAAAAATGTAGGTTCTCATTAAAAGACAGTACACAGTAATAAGATTCCCACACAATAAGGTTGGGAAATTCCGGATCCGTATTTTTAAGAGCAAGAAATAAAGCTTTCATTTCATCCAACTGTGCAGAACAGTCCCCAAGGGACTGTGTGCGTGTAGTTTGTAGTTTAAAAACCCCATCTGACAAGGTGCCAATTCCGATAGCACATGCTGCAGAATACTGCTGCTTAGAACCTATAGCAGGTTGAGCAGAACCATCAGTGTAAATGATGTTTGTGCATTGATCAAGAGGCAAAACTGAAGAAGACTGTGGATAAAGGTATACATATTGCAAAAATTCTTGAGTTTGCAAAGATGGGTCGAAGACGAAGTCTACATCTAAAACTGCTAACGATGTAGCCCATTGTATCCATAGGGGAAAGAGGGCATTTGCATTAGGGATGCTTGCTTTTGTGATGGCCTCGAAGGCTGGCATAGGAAAACAACAATAATGCGTTTACCTTGAGCAAGTGGTCATTCCTTCTGGAGGGCCATCTGTACAGCAGTTACAATGTTTTCAGTAGAAGTCAAACAGATTTCTGCAGGAGAATATAGATGCAATTTATATGCTATAGGTAACCTTTAACTTTCATTAAAGGTTACATATGCAAATCAAATTCCACCCTGTAATACCTGGATGACCAAGTTAATGGTGTTAACACTTGTATGTAGGCTGTGTGTTTCAGCAAATCAGATTGTAAAGGCCTGAATGTTACAGTTTGTTCCAATGTCCAACAGGAAGTGGAAAAATCAGGACGCATTAAGGCATGATGCGCTTTAATGTGTTTTGCATAATTAGGTATGTATGTCCTTCCAAATTTCAAACGTCCCATAAGAGACATACATTTTTGTAAGTGTGCATGGAAGCTACAATTGAGCACACTTTTCCACAAAATGACGGGCAAGAATTCCCATCATTTTCATTTACATATCCTAATAAAAGGACACTGAAAAAAGCTATGTAAAATTTTAGAAGTTAAATTTGTAACCAAGTTCAGCATGTAGCGAAATCATGTGATGTACTCTTGGTAATTGGGGGTTCAATTTATCGTCTGTGAGATAGATATCAACATAGGAAAGTGCATTAGGGAAGATCTCATGGAGAATCAACACAACGTGTACTGCACAGACTACCAGAATGCTCTAGCCCATAGGAAGTTGGGCATAGCATCTCTGAAAAATGACAGCACTAAAAGCTGACCAGTGAGGGCTTTCAGGAGACAAATTGTGACTAATTGGAAATGTCCAATGTGTTTTTTTATTTCTTGTGGACAACATTAATCAGCATCGGGCTATGGGTATTTACCACTGCGAATGTGCGAGTATGACTATTCAAATGTCTATAATATAAGACTATAATATTCGCCGAATAGGACTGTCAAAACTTCAGCTAGGCACTAGATACAGGGGGATGGGAGTCCCTGACTTCAGGACATATTCCTATGCAGGGCAGTTACAATGGCGGGCGTATTTGATTGCAGGGCATAATCTGCAGGACATTGACATGTCCAGACGTGATTGGAGGTGTGTCAGGCTGCACCCTCTCCTGTTACCAAACAGTAGGATACCTCCAAATGCTCCCCCACTGATGAAAGTGGTGATGTATTTACTGGAGGAGGGTACTGCGATACGCTAAGAGATAGACTTTGTATGCCCCAAATATTCCGCTATTAGGTACTCCTCTACCAATAGAGACAGTATCACATAGACACATACATATATGGGCGAAGCTGGTGTAGACACGGTGGAAAGGTTATTTGCAGATGGTACTCTGATGAATCACAATGCCTTCGTGAGGGAACAGGGAGTACCGAATTCGTTATTCCTACTACACGTGAACACAGTGAGATATGTTAGAAATTCCTGGGCACCTGTGGGGTCTGAAGCTCCCACACATGAATTGGTGTGCATGCAATATTTAAAGGGGAATGGAATTCATTTAACCAAAGGGTTATCGTATGGGATACAAGCACACAGGGCAGTAACATTGAAGGATCTACGAGATAAGTGGCACACTGACATAGGGAGAGTGCTTGCAGATAAGGAATGGGGTACAGTCCTTGAATATCCTTGGTTGCAGTAGTGTGCATCCAAGAGGAGATCCCAAATGATGAAGTATGCCACCTCAGTGGGTGATGGAATTCTGCCCTCTTAATTGAGACTCCGCTCTCTTTTGTGTATTCTTCGGTGGGGTTGTACTGTTTATTCGTCTGTATATATATATCCCCTTTAAGACCCGCAGATTCTTTGTTGCTATTATATATGGCTACGGGATTTATCCGCGCAGGTCTGTAAACTTCCCTCAGACCCTCTTTCTCACCTGGTATTATATTATCCGAGGAAGGTGTCACGTAACCTGAAGTTTAAATTCATTCAACTAATGATAGTACACCGTGCTTAAATGACCACCCACAGACTAAGCACTATGTTTCAAGAATCACAGCGGATACTTGCCCACAGTGTCAAGAATCTGATGCTAATTTACTGCACATGATGTGGACCTGCCAACGACTGATACCTTACTGGGCTATGATCCATACAATATTAAACGCAATAGCCCCAGGGCACAGGGGAGTTTCACTAGAACACTACATACTAGGTCTCGGTCCTAAATCCAAAAGTGGAAATCCCACATCTAGATTTGTCAACTTGGCATTGATATTAGCTAAACAAACAATAACCATGAGATGGAAAGTGAAAAAAGCACCAGCAGTGTTGGACTGGTATAATGAGATGGACAGATGGGGCAGGGTTGAGAGTACAGAGTTACAGGGAGAGGAACGCAGAGGTTTGCGTAAAAAACCTATATTGTTAGAATGGAATGTGATGCTGGAGGAATTTATAGCAACAGAAGTGCCAACAGTATAATAAGGGTAACAATAATCTGTTAATATCATTTATCACTGCAACACAAGTTGTGCGAAAAGTCCAGGATCTGATAGTGGTATATCATCAATTAGTTATTTACTGCTGATGATGTGTTCCTAATTGCCCTGGATAAAGAAAGAAGAGATATCTGCTATGACCGTTGTCCAGAAGTAGATCTGAGAGTGTGAGGAAGTGGGAGTTATGTATAGCTTACGGTCATATTCACGGGCAGGACAGAGCTGTGAAATACAGTAAAATGATCATAGTATGTTATTTATACAAACAGTAACGGCCCAGAAGTTATTGCAACATTTTGGTTTGCATATGCAAATGTATAGAAAGGTGTAAACAAAGTTATATTCTCATAGTTAATATGTGCATCAACCAGTGTCCTATATATGTGTCATATTACCAAAGGTGTATAAAAGTAATGATAATCTTAGAGAAATTGTAACGACCAGAAAATCAATAAAATTTGTTTAAAAAAATCTTGATTGGAGGAATGAATGACTTGGTGAAGGAATATATGTAGTTAGTATCCAGTAGGAATTTGGCAAGGTGTGGTATCAAGTAAATATCCTTGAAGAGAGTGGTCATGGATATATAGAATCAAAAGTGTTTGTGCAGTCAACAATAACTAAGTTCAAGTTTTCTTAAGAGCAGAAAGAAGATGGACGTCAAAGCAGTGGTTTCAAATGTGGGTTGGATGGTGAGAAAATCTATTTTGGAAAATTGAAAAGCCAAAAATCCACAATGAATCACAGAACAGCAACGCAGTAAGGTATAAAACCGGGGCCTCAACTATGAATAGATCTCATTCATAAAACAAAAAAATATAGGAATTTGAACCGTGAATCTAAGAACAAGGATTCCATTGTCATATCGGTTTCAAAGTACCACAAGTGTATCATGGTGTCTAGGAGAGAGCAAAAACAAACATCACCTATGTCAACCAATATGTACTGTGTGTGAAAAAAGGGGGTTGAGACTGCTGGAGTAGAAGAACTAGTATCAACAAAGCTCACAAGGTATCCCAACAACTAAGTAGTAACATAGTCAAAGTCTGCCATCCAAACTGTTGATTGAGACCTTTCTGTACAGAGTCAAAAGGACAAATCTATCTGTTCTTTTCTTTGCGTGAAAAGTGGACCCACATCATGGTTTTTAGATGTACCATTGACTACCTTGAGGGCAAACTGCCCCATGTATCTGGCAGTAAGATGCATTGTTTGCTGGTGTTCAATCAGAGGTACATTCTGTACATTACAAAAGATTCTGCATTGATGTCAAAAGATTCAACATCATGCTTCCTGTGTAGTTTTCCCTATGTATTTAAAATGACATGGACATTCAATACAGTACACAACATTTTTCTAGCATATTTAGAAAAATGCTTAAATATCCATTCTTTGCAATTGCATGCAATGCAAGCACCATATTTGAAATGACCCAAAACCTAGCTTAACCCCCACAGTTGTATTATATAGGTTTTTAGGTTATTTGTAGGCTTCAACTGATTTGTCTCTTAAATTATGTTTTCCCTTAAAGGCATACATTGTTGTTTCCATTGCGTAGATTTTAGCAGGTGCCAATTTCTTAGAATGACTTTTTTATATTGATTGATTGAGTCCCACAGTTAGTAACACATGTCACTGTTCATATATGTACATGTATTGTTCATATATCTCAATTATTCTTTGAAATGTTCTTTTTTATTAATATACCACACTTTTTAAAGAGGTATTTTAACCAATCTGGGTTGGTAGAATCTTGTGATCAATTTCAAGCAGACAATTCTTGCTTCCGCTCTATTCTTAGTACTGTTTGAACTGATTCTCAACAATTGCCCAAAAGGTAAATTTCTCTTAGGATTCAGGGATGGTGGCATCTTTAATTAATGTGCTCCATGCTGTTGGTTTGGCATTTGGGATTGTGACCTATTTAAGTAATGATGTTGGGTTGCAGATCTGACGAAAGACTGCTAATTCTGTGTATAAATGATGAAATATCAGATTGAATATATATAATTGAGAATCGTCCCTGGAGAATTAACTGTGAGACTTAATTCGATAGGTGTCAGGATTCTGACATCTTTTTCTGTGGCGATCATTCAGATAAAATATGGCAGAGTTACGGAACAGTGTTTGCTTTCACCCATAAACAGAAGTCGACAACAAAAACTGTGTTGGTCTTCTGGATCGCTTGAAGTATATTTCAGGGGTCAACTGTTTTACACACTATAGTCCTGAAGATGGTCTCATGGACAATGCTTAGAGGCTGAAATGTCGACTTTAACACTTTTTTCTGGATAACAATCTATGATAGAGAAAAAGTGTATACAATTGTGACATTGAAGGACCCAATAACTGTATTTGTTTTCTTCTTGTTACATTGTGTGTCTAAATTTGGAGTACCCTTTATGAACTTTAAAAGATAAAATTCTTCTTTTTTATATACACCCGTGTTGTTGTATATCACTTTTTGTTGTGATTTGGTCATGGGTACTCATTTTGTATAAGGAACTAAGAATTCAAGAATTATACTCTATAAAAGGCTCTGAAAATAAATTAATTGGCAAGTGGATGTAAAACTCTTGCGCTCAATAATACACTACTGCAATATAACTAAGTATTGTAAATAAATCCCTTGAAGGCACCCTTAACCCTTCATTGGGTTGGTATATAAGCTCTTGAAAAGAGAGACACAGTCATTTTTCATTGCCTGATCCAGAAAGTTAATTTGATTATTGCTATGGCCTAGGGAAAACTGTAACTGGATACTTTGATTACTAAGCTAACTGTGAAACTATAGGAGCTCTGAGATGGGGCCTCGCCAGATAAAACATTTTTTTAAATGTAGCGAAGACCTTTACAAATGTGTTATTTCAATGGGTTGGTATCTAAATAGATGATATTGTCTTCAAAATGTGCAATATATAAATCAGTTATATCACGAGCAAATACAGCTCGAGTGGTAACTACTCTGAATTGGCCATAAAATATGTTGTTGAAGATAAAATATTTTTGACCTAGTGCAATGTAGGCACACACCATTATAATTGATGTTGGTCCTTTATCTGGGCAAGTGGGGTTTCCAGAACCAAGTATATCATTTCTAAAACTTCTGTCTGTGAAATCTTGGGATATAGGTTTTCTATATCCATACTAGCAAGTCTATCCTGTATGGCATCAGAAACATCTAAGCTGATTGATAACTACTCTCCTGTCTTTAGTTTAGGATTTTGTAAGTGGGACAAAGGGTTTGATGAAAAATTCCAAATATCCCCCTAAGGTTTTGAAACACGAAATTACATCCTGCCACAATAGGTCAATGAGGAGATCTTTTTAAAGTTTTTATGTACTTAGGTAAAGGTCAAATGGCAGGAATTGAGTAATCATCCTTGTTGAGGTAAAAAAAAAACTCCTTTTCACTGATCTAAGATTCATTTAGGCCCTACATAGCGAGATCATAAATCTGTTTACTAATAGAGGCCATGGGATCAGCTGGTAGGTTACTATATAGTGTTTTATTTCTAAGTTGTTGTAAAATATATTTATTGTAGTCTAGCTAATTCTGTAAAACTGTGCTACCACCTTTGTATGTTGCCTTGATAATAACATTCTCTAGTAATGTCAGATAAGCATGGGCGAATTTTGCGGATCTCGCGTTCGCGAATTTTGCGGATTTGCGAACTCACAATCCGCAAAATCCGCGAATTCCCGCGAATTAGCGGATTTTTTTTTTTGTGTTCGCCCGTGTTTCTGCCAGTTCGCGAGGGTTTTTACAATTTCGCAATTTGCGAACTTACCTGTCGGGTCGCAAGTTTTGCGAACTTGTTGTTTCTACGTGTCCAGCCTGTTTACTAATAGAGGCCATGGGATCAGCTGGTAGGTTACTATATAGTGTTTTATTTCTAAGTTGTTGTAAAATATATTTATTGTAGTCTAGCTAATTCTGTAAAACTGTGCTACCACCTTTGTATGTTGCCTTGATAATAACATTCTCTAGTAATGTCAGATAAGCATGGGCGAATTTTGCGGATCTCGCGTTCGCGAATTTTGCGGATTTGCGAACTCACAATCCGCAAAATCCGCGAATTCCCGCGAATTAGCGGATTTTTTTTTTTGTGTTCGCCCGTGTTTCTGCCAGTTCGCGAGGGTTTTTACAATTTCGCAATTTGCGAACTTACCTGTCGGGTCGCAAGTTTTGCGAACTTGTTGTTTCTACGTGTCCAGCCTGTTTGGGACACTCTTCTTCATCACTGCCACTCTCTGTCACCACTGCCACTCTCTGACTACTCATGCCATCCTCTGGCCCACCCATGCCACCCTCTGTTTCATCACCACACCCTCTGGTTGTCCAGTGTACATTATTTTCGGCAAAGCAAAGCACACCTTCCCTGCCTCAAGTGACCTGAATTAATTTGGGGCTGATTAATGTGTCACAGAATATTTTTTTAGCTGGCACCTGCTTCCTTAGTGTGCCCTGATTAGTGATCTTTTGCACTTGCTAAGTGCTTTCATTGTTGCAAAATTAGTTACAACACCTGCCCTGCCCCAACTGACAATAATGAATTAGGGGCTGATTAATGGATTTTAACTTCCAGCCTGGCTCCTGCTTGTCTCCCTTAGCTGTAATTCAGGACCTTTGTGGCATATGTGTAACTATTCTGAGGTTCAGAGCAGGGTCACATAATAGTTGCAACTGGCAACTGAACTCTGGAGGGGCCCCTCAGGAAGCACTACAGGAAATGGCTACTAATGATGAGCCTGAACTTTTGAACCTGGCAAGTAGTTTCAGTTTTGCTAAGATCGTATTTCTGCAATTTAGCACTTATTCGCGGGGCGCGAAATTGTACTGGGAAGCCGCGAACTCACGCGAACAGTGCGAGCAGTGCGAGCAAAATCCGCTGCTCGCGGATTTGCGGATTTTGCGGGAGATTCGCGAATCTCGCGGATTGCGGATTTCCCGAAAATCCGCAAAATCCGCGAGCGGAACGGATTTTCCGCCCATACCTAATGTCAGACTCTGAAGGTCATTAAATTGAGTTTTGGAGAAACTAAACCTAGTATACTTAGATTTTCTAAAGAGTCCCTGAATTTCTGAAATCGCTAAGTTTTTAAATGTAATTTGTTTCTTAGACATCAAATTAGTATATGGATAACATATAGAGGGACAGTGTAGCTCTGTAGTTTCATTTGTGCTTTCAAAATCATGGGATGAAAATAAATATTTTAGATGTATGATTCTAAAGAAGCAAAATCATTCTACTTGAGTCATAAAAGGATATTTTTGTGTGTGGGGATAAATGAAGAACCTGCAGTTAATACTTCTATTTCCGTTGAACTCAGTATCTGTGTTAAAAGATCATAGATAGGTATAGGAACAGTGTTGTCGTTGTTGCTCACCATTCGTAATATTGTTTCCGGGTCTGTCGCTGGTCCTGAGTGTACTCCTTCCTCTACATCCTCTCCTGTTCCCTCTCCCCCTTGCCTGTTGGGTTTACCTCTTTGGGTCTTGGGCTAAAAAAGATTGGGTGGATCTGCAGGGAAGGAAGCTATACCAGAGTTCTGTATTGTCACTGTCAGATCCAGTATCAGAGAATGTTATGATATGATATGATGTGGCTTTTATAAAGCGCGACTTACACTCTATGGAGCATCTTGGCGCTAGTCATAAACGTGTCACAGAGGAGAAGAGTGGGAGACTACATAAAACAAGGAGAGGGGAGAATTTAGTTTATCATTCTGGGAGGGGCTGAGGTAGAATTTTCACCTGAACCCTGGTGGTAGAGTCTTACCTTAGAAATGGATGTTAATTCTTTTTTGTATTTTGTCTGTCTTTTTTGTACATTACATGATAGGAAATCTTTATTCATGGGTGATAGTTTTTCTAAACAATCTTTCACATTAGTTATTGTTTTATCATTAGATAATTTTTCTCCAATACTTCTATCTCCTCTTTTATATTCTCAGTAGATTTTAAAGTTGTTTAAATGCTCAGTACCATCCAACTGCAGGAGCATTTATTTGTTATGTAACTGAAACTGGTTTTGAACTCTTCATCCTCAACAACAATGATAGGAATGTTTTTTACTTGTAATCCTGTTGGGATGATATTAGCATTAAGACAATCTCTAAGTAATTTTGCATGTAGCTCTGCTCCTAATAGTTTCTTATGTAGTCTCTCCAAATTTCACAGTAACAAATCAATTGTTGTTGTTGTCCCTCTGGTGCCGTTACTATCCAATATTGAGGGGTATGTTTCCACCATCATGTACTGGCCCCTTTCCCCCCTAGAGTGGCCACAGAAAGTGCTGAGGCCCTGGACAAATGTACGGAGAACACTGATACATTTGAATGCCTTCTTACACAATGCTCTCCTACAGGATGATTGTTTCTTCATAATCTATAATTCCCTCATTCAAGTTTCTTAAATATTTTAGGCATAATTCTCATTAAATGTTTACCCTTTTATCTAAACTTATTTGGCCATTTCATGCTCTTTTACTCTTTACTCCATAATTGTCTGGCAAATTGGAGACCGCATACCACAAACATTTTCTCTGTAAACAACCATGTTGCTTGAGCTAAGCTAACAATGTTAAACCAGAGATTCCACAATGAGACCAGTTTACTTTTTTGTGTTCAACTATCTGACACTGTGTGAAGCTCTTTACAGCTTGCTACAAGACTGTGGTATCTCTCTAACTCTCATTGGCTAATTCAATTCAAGCATGCTGAAAAGGAATGGTACACAAGAATCTAGAATAGCTTGCCTGCTTGTTTGCAACACTGAAATGAATAAGTGTTCTTACACAACCTATTGTCTTCATAAAAACTCTCTTGAAATTAGGGTCAACTTGTTACCAGAATCAAATACCAAATCCTATTGTGAACCCTCTTTCTTAATTTTGATGCTGTACTTTGTTCATTTTGTGCCACGCATTTTGCAAAATAATTAGCTCACATTCACTTTGTATTTATTGAGCCTTCCTTTTTTTTCTCTTGACACCTTTGGTGTAGTGATCTTTGCACTCAGAGTGCTTGCAAATTACTCTTCAGGGAGGTCAATCTTTGTGATTAGATATGGATACCAAAGCCCCACATCTAAAATATTTGCTTTGAAACTTTACTACTTGTTCACCTTTCAACAAGACTATTTGCTTAGTACCTTCTTCTTGAATATTTTCAGTATGCGCATTATTCGTTTTGATTTCTTCAAAACATGCCATGCCAAGCTCTACATTTTTAGTCGTAATGAGTACTTCATCTAACCTCCATTCATCATGCACCCTTAATTATCCTTTCATCCTATCAATATTGCATACCACCACAAACTGGTTTGTAATTCTCTCTTCTGTTGTGTTGTCAAATTTATATCCTAATTAAAATTTTCTTAGTTTTCACACCATACTTCTCTATTGTTTTTCCATTTGTTTGCATCCATTTTGCCAAAGTTAAAAATTTTCAGAATTGTGCTAACTTTTGGGAAATAATGGCAGTGGTACTTCGTTACACAGATCTCATATTCATTGAGTTCTCAAGCATCCTCATTCGCTAATTATGGGAGTTTCTAAAATTACCCCCAACTTCTAGTGACCTAGACATTGCATTCACCTCTCGCAGTCAGATGTGTTCCGTATGCTCTTCTTTGATTTGAAAAAAACATTTATTTTCACTTTCTGAATATTGTAGATCTACAGAATATTGAACTAACGTACCTGAATCTTTCTTGTTCTAATCGCATATTCGGGTTCTCCATAATTCCCTACCTGTTTCCAGGATTTAACCCAAACAACATGGGCATAGAATAAGGTATGTTAAATGTTTGCTTCTAGGGCTGCGTCACATGCATGACATGTGCCACAAAGATGGTTTTCTTTAACATAGTGGATAGTATGTGCTTCACTAGCAAGATACAACAGTGACTGGCTGCCATTGTTTAGTTGCAGGGCACTGAATAGATCAGTAAGTGTTACGGTAATGGTACATGCACTAGTGCACGAACGTGAGAGTACATATTCACTATTGCATGTATGTGGAAACACCCAATGGGGATCTAGTCCCTCAACATTCTTGCCTGTAATAGTCACATGTACTGTAAATAGCATATTGAGCACATGGTGGTTATTTTTGGCTGAGTATTGGACTCCACAGAGGTATGTCCTCGTTATTTCTTTCTGTGAAGTCAAAGTACTAATGATATACAGGTGAACTTGTAAGTTTCTCTTTTGTATAGGACATTGATTTGTTTAGTGTGGTTGTTTTTCCTCCATGTTATTTGTCTTTGATAGATTCCCCCCAAATGACCACCCCTGGACATAATTGTATTGTTGTGTGGTCCTTAAGAATGTAGTTGGACGATTCATATGCCCACACCAAAACGTACGTTGACCATTTTTGGAAAAGTGATCCCAGCGCACAACATTCCAAAGGATAAAAATCAGACTATTTTTCCGAAGTTATCTGTTCAGTGTATGTGCAGAATTCTGGGTCAGGATATGAACTGGTTGTATGGTATGTTGTTATATTGGATGCGTGTAGGAGTGAGTGGTTTGTTGTGTGGTGGCTATTTCAGATTTTATGAAAAATAACATAATTTTCTTTATTGTGAAAAACAGGCTTTTATCACAGTATATGGAAGGAATTGCTAAAATGTACTTGTAGGCTATGAGATGTGTCTATTGAGATTCATAATTATGTCAAAATATGACAAAAATGAATAAACATGATTCGTAAAATGTTATTGCATATGTAGTATAATGTTATTTGGGGATCAGAACCGACAGCACTTGTTAGGAGCATGAGAATAAATACAGGTCAATTTGGAAAACTCTTTAGAATAGTGTTTCCCCCCACTAATCAAGACCAGTAAGTAACTGTGTAGAGGGTTACCTTTTATTGTGATTATTTTCTTCTACTCTCACAGCAGCCTATTTTCTAACCTCTTCACAATCTTTCTCACTTTGCCTCTTTTTATACCACCATTGGATTAATTCAGATACATGCTCTCTTCCTTTTAGTAAAAAGGAATTACCTCATAGGTAGTATGTGGAGTAATGCGGTAGAGCCACACCTTCTCTCTCAATTTGAAGATGTGACACATTGCTCTTTGGAAGACGGATACCGTTCACGCAATGACAAACAGCATCCTTTTAAACTGGTACAATCCTTGTGGAGCAATAAATACAGTCAAACTACGGGATTCTTAAGCAAGCTCAATTTGGTGGCAAGAAGACCGAAGGTTCAAAATACAAAATATATTAGCAACTTCCAACATACTCCCAACTTCATTTATGTTAGGCAACGGATGACAATCAACTAATATGTTGGCACTGAGAGCTTTACGTTGATGCATAACCTGCATAACAATGTTGGAAACCCACTCAGAAGATTCTTGTTCTTCTTCAATGTTTCCCCCCTTCAACATCCTGTCCAACAGGCTTCATAGTTCATTTCTCATGTTAATAGGAACATTCCTCGATTACACTCTGACGGTATGTGCTTCTTGCTTCAGTTTGATCAAATGGGTATACCCTCTAAGCTTACCTAAATTCTCAGAGAAAACTTCAGGAAAGTCATACTCCATTTCTGCAGCACTACTACCTTATTAACAACTAAGACAGGTTCCTTGCTGCGAGGGTTGCGTATAATAACTGGCTTCCACTGATTCCTCCAACCTAACACATTTACCCCCTTCTTGGCTATGTACAATTTGATAAGTGCTGTCCTTCCTCTAAAAGAGAGTCTGAAGCAATATAACCAATAAGATCAATTATAGACCCGCCAAAACTCTTGACTACTACATCCGAAGTACAGAAATCTTCTTCTGTTAATGTCCCTTTGAACTTTTACAGGAAATAGTTTTCAGTGACAATAGACCATGGTGACCCCATGTCTGCCATGAGTTCCAATTGTTTTCCTAGAAACTGAACAGTACACTTAGGGGACTGTTTGATCTCCCCTTCCTCAACTCAAGCGTTTCCAACAGACAACACAATTCCTTTCTCCTTTTGACCTAAATTGTCCTGATTGCATACACACCTCACACATAAAACTTTACCTGTTCCCGTATTAGCTGTTTTTACTTTAACCACCATTCCTTTCCTCCTGTCATCTTTACACACACAGGCAAAATGCCCTATCCTTCCACACTTGATGCATTTTTCCTGACAGCAGGACACTGCAAAGATGAAGCTACATGAAAGAAATTTCCACATCTGTAACACAAGATCATTTTGTCATTTATTTTTCCTTTTTGGGAATATCTTCAGGGAAAGTTAACAGAACAAACTCCATCCACACTTCTCTCTCCCTTTAAGCCAACATCATGTACAGTCTTCATCCATCTTTCTGAGTGCTCAAAAGCTTTAGCAGTGGCAGTGGCATCCTGCAAATGTGAGTTTTGCAAAACCCTTAGTTGTTATTGTGTTTTTTTATTTCTTACATTAACAATAATTTGATCCCTAACCATCTCAACGCAAATAACCCCAAAGTTGCAATTTACAGATAATGCTCTAAGATCAGTCAAGAAATCATCAAATGATTCTGCCTCCCACTGGAGACAGGTATAAAATGTGCACCTATTAATAGCAATACTAGCGGTGGGTTTAAACCTACGTGCCATACAAGCAAGAGCTACTTCAAAACTGCTTAACTCCTGGTTCCCCTGAATTACAGGTAAAATTCTGAAAATTGCCTGTCCTTCTGATCCTAAACAATGCAGTAAAATATTTTTTCTCTTTAACTTCCTATTCGGTTCACATCAATTGAATTAAATGTATGTTAGAAACTCCTCTTTCCATCTAACCCATGCAATGGGAGGATCTTCTTTAACATTTAAAAACTTTGCAGGAGGTTCAAATTGCATATTTGCCACACTAAGGGGTCAATTCCGATACTGGTAAAAAAAAACCCGTACGATTCGTATCCGGAGCCCTTTCCGTACGAATCGTACCCGTTCGTCCGAGTCGTGTAGTACGATCCGCATTCCGTGAATCCGTCCGAATCGTCGTGATCAGTACGTATAGCAAGGCTGAAACCGTGAACTGTAAGACTCGTACACACGCCGTACGACCCGACGATTACGATCCGGACCTGGGAATCAGGACGCGATTCGTACGGTCCACATCTGGTAAGGGCGATTCATACGGAAAAGTGCACAATACAACGGGCTCCACGTTTCCCATTTTGACTTTCCAGCAAGTTCTCTATGTACCCTTAGGCCATACT
Organism: Lissotriton vulgaris; assembly: GCF_964263255.1. Lineage (NCBI taxonomy): Eukaryota > Metazoa > Chordata > Amphibia > Caudata > Salamandridae > Lissotriton > Lissotriton vulgaris. The sequence continues at coordinate 143,550,564 of NC_141698.1, forward strand.
GATTTATTTCGGGAATTGTATTCCGGGCTGCCACTCCTAAGCAGCCTGTGAAGTCCTGAGGCACGGACTTCTTCCTTGGACACATTTCTGCCATCAAAGGTGCAGGCAGCTCTGGTAACATATTCCGGCACTTTAGTTTGGGGCCTCGGTCTCCATCATTGAGCCTGCGATTCTGCTGACTCATATGGATGGTCAGACTCTCCACTGCTATGGCATTGTAAAGGTCCGAAAGCAGCATAAGATGGGGGTTATATAATCTAAGCTCTTCTGTGACCAGGCGTCGCTTATTTTTACTTTTTAGCCCCGCAACATTCCAGGCAAGGCACTTTATTTTATGCATTTAAAAACGAGACAACCAACATAATAAAAAACCAAGTGGAAGTTCTTTTTTGTTCTTGAACTGCACAAAAATGAAAGTTTACTTGTATTTTTATCTTTTGTAATGTGTCTTCCCCTCAGGTTGCTAACAGCTTTTTCAATGTTTTCACCCCTCCAACCCCACCCCCCTGCGGAGAGCCGAAGGTTCCCTCCCTCCACCCCCCTGTCACCTACCCACAGCGGGAAGGGACTACCCTTCAGTTTCTGCTGCTGTTGAACAGGCAGCTTCTGCATCAGACTACCTGGAGAGCCCCACCACCACCCCCTCGGATAAATTCTAAATCTCCTGAGACTTAGTTTCCATAACCTTAACTATTATATCAACATAATCAAGATGTTTTTATTTTCCCTAGCTAGTTCTCTGAGTGTCTACGGACTAGCTTTTGCTTAATCCTGATAGATATTGCTCGGCTTCTTTGGGATTGTTGAAAAAATGAGTGTGCCTATCTTTAATGATTTTTAAACGTGCTGGCTCTTGAAGAAAAACTTGCCCCCCCACAGATTTGATTGGATCGATTAGCTTACGTAGTTCCCACCGTCTGCCCATAGTGGCTTTACTGAGATCAGACCGAACGAACAGTGATAGATTCCCTATAATTATAGGTGTGTTGGGCCGAGCTTTCTGCCATACGGCCTGTCTCAGTAAAAAGTTGCCCAAAAAAATGAGAAAGGGATGTGGGAATTTGCTCTCCTTGTTTTTTTGAATTAGAGGTAAACGATGTGCCCGTTGGATTTGTGAATCCCAGTCCCAATCTGCTAGATTCGGGAAGTCTCTTTGTAATAGACCATCAAGAAACGCCCTCAGGTCTGAGCCTTCCGACCGTTCCGGCACCCCAAATAGTCTCAGGTTTGATCTTCTCTGCCATTTTTCCAAATCCTCGACTTTTAGTTGAAGCATCGTTATCTGAGTATCATGTATATTTACTGTAACATGTGTCTGTGACGCTGTTTCTTCTGCACCGGCAACTCGATGCTGCAGTTCTTCAATATCTCGTGAGACCTAGCTGAAGTTGGAGGTCAATTCTGATAAAGTGGTCTGGAGTTTGTTGTTATCCTCAGGCAATTGCAAATAATGTTCTTGTGATTCTGTGCGCTGGTTAGTTACGATTTGGAGTATAATATCCAGTTGAGGGGGGTTAGGTTCTTGTTTGTCTTCCTCTTCAAGATCTTGAGGTGAGATACTGCTATTGGTCATCGAGAGGACTGTAGTTGCCGAGGTTGAAGCTATAGATGGAGTTATAGCGCTGTTATAGGTAGACGCATGGTTAGTACTATCTCCCCCTTCTCCATCTGTAGCTATCAGGGTTGTCTCAGCAATTATAGGTGAACCGCTGGATGCTATAATTGCTGTGTTAAGTTGTGGCAGGTATGGGGACGTCAAATCTTGTTCAGGTATTACATTCGTTAATGCTTTAGGTGGTTCTTGTAGGGCGTTATTCTCTCGGGAAGTAAGGCAACCTGGAAGACTCAAGGCGGGGTCATGATCCGTAGGGCTTGTCCCAGATAGCCTCAATGTCATGCTCTTTACCAGCTCCTTCGCTTCTATCCATTTTCTTAACTGACTTTTGTCAATTAGAATTTTCTTAGTAGTCGATATGTTGTTAGTAATCTGACCGTTTAGGGTAGTGTTAGCTTTCCCCCCTTTTTTAGCCTTTGTTTTAGTTTTGAATTTCCGTCTTCTGGTCGCCAGAGATTTCGTAGTAATTTCAGATGGGTCAGCGATCTCTTCTTCTGTTTCCATTTCGTATTCATCATGAGACCCCTGGTCTCCAATACCCTCGTCTGCTGCCCCTGAAATATTGGTAATCTCTTTATTTGTGCTATTGGTGACTGTATCTGCTACACTGGGAACAGCGGGAGCTGGTCCAAGGTCGCAGTTGGTTGATAATGGTTGTACAGGGTCAGGCGTCTTACTCTCATTAAAGACCGTGTTGTTTGCTGTTGCATTTTCTTTGTTTAAAAGTTTTTTTTTACCGTCTCTGAGTCGCGGACTGTTGCAAAATCGTTTGTGTGCCCATTGGCGTTTGTACCTTCAGCTGTGCTAACTACGGCAATTGAGCTATATTGGTGTTTAATCCTGGTCAGGGTGGGAAGTGCAAGGTTAAGCCCTAGGGCAGTTTGGGCGGGATAGTGGGCCATGGGTGATGAGTTGATCTTTCTTTCTTCTGTAGGAATCATTTTCCTGGGCCTTTTATTTTCCCCTTTTTTTCTTGATTCTTGGCATTTCTTTTTCTTTTCGTGTAAATAATGAAGAAAAGAGGAAATAGTAGTTGGTAAAACAATGGGAAAAAAAACTTTACTCTTTTAAGTAGACTCTCTAAGTGGGCGGGCGGTCATGGCCTTGGGCTGATCTGGCACGGGAACCCATCATTAATAAATCCTAGGAGTAGGAGCATAAGCCCTAGGTGTGAACGGCACAGCATGAGGGGTATGCTTGCTCGCCACTGTGGGAGCCAGGGGTGGGTCTTTTGGTGAGTTGTGGGATGTGGGCTGGGTACCACTTTTTTGTATTATTGAGCATTTAGAGCAGTATTTTTTGCAATTTGATTTGGAGTAAGTTTGTTTCTGGTGGTAAAATTGTTTATCATAACATTTACATTCATGGTATTTCTCAAACTGTAAGGTGGAGGAGAGGCTTGTGGACTCGAAGTGATGATGGTAACAGAAACAGCAGTGAGCCTGTTCAATAACTGAATATACTTTCATGGAATATTAATGGGGTTAAATCGCTCCAAAACCGTAATTTAGAACGCAAAAAACTTAATACATCCAACCTCAAATTTTCTGTCTCATGGAGAGCCATCTGTCACAGACGGAAGGAGTACTACTAAAAGAGCTAGGCCACCAGACGCTATTCTTTTTTTGTTACTCTTCCAATCAGAGGGGGTTGCACTTTTAGCTCGGGACACCAGTAGGGGGTACACCGACAAAAGATGGATTCGTAAGGGTGCTGACTTATAGCAATAGTTCAGAAGGATATTCGTTGGTTGACTATCTGTGTTTTATATGGTCCGAACACAGATGACCCAAGGGATTTTTTATTCCTTCTATCTGATTTGAATCTCTGGGCCCCACCTTATATCGACTATGGCGATTTTAATGTGACGTTTAGCTCCAAAAATGATTCAGTATCTCAGTGTGTTTTCTCTCATCAGTTATCTGACGATCCTTCCCAGCAGGGCAAGAACTGGCTCACCAGTTACTTTCTTCATATTCTTTGGTCAAACTTTGGTGGTTTAAGCATCCTTGAGATACGGGGTTTACCTTTTAGTCTGCAACCCACAAAGTTATGTTTAGGTTAGATATGGTTTTGGTGAGTAGTACATTGGTTTCCTCTTCAAATATTGCACAGATTCCGTGGATTTTGTCTGATCATAACTCTGGCCCTCATTACGATGTTGGTGGGCCCACCATTTACAGGCCATCGGAGACGAGCCACCAACATCCACTGAAACGGTCCAGGCGCCAAATTATGATCCAGCGGTCTGAGGCATCGGGCAGAGGGACCAACTGCTGGTTTTCGCATGGGCTCAAGAAGCCCATCGGTGCAGCAGTGAGACCCTAATCCCTACAATAGGAACGGTGCCTGCTCAGGCACCACCATAGGGATTACGTTGCCTGTTTCCCTCTGCCTTTTCATGGCGGTCCAATCGCCATGAAAAGGCAGATGGAAAGGGACTTTTGGGAGACATAACCAGGGCCCCAATCCCCCCCCCCCCCACAACACCCATGCACCATGGTGCCAGTCACACGGTGCGGGGTTGTTTGTAAATGTGCATTTTTCACTTGTGGCATGTGCTGCAGCCCTTTTCTGGGTCACAGCACAAGCCACAATTGAAAAATTCATGTTTCCGACCACCTTAATGGCAGTCAGATCGTAATAAGGCAGGTGGAGCCGCTGACTACATGTTCGGCAGACTTCATCCAGAGACAATGTCGGTCAGACGCTCCTCCAACCGACATCAAAATGAGGGCCTCACTGTCATTGTCTACTTCTTTACGGGCAGCTATGCAGGCACTGAGGACCGGAAGGTGGATATTCGAACATAGGCTTTTGCTGGAGGAGGATTATGTTAACTGTATGAATACACATTTAAGTGAATTCTTTCAATTTAATATCAGATTAGTTCTACCTCTGGTGGTTTGGGATGCTCTTAAGTGCTTGTGTCGAGTACAGGCTCTTCATTTTTGCCTCCCTCCAACGCAAAGCAGCACTAATTAAGGAAATGACCACCCAATGGACTCTTAGCATTTTTTTAAACTAACTGGGGTATTGTCTTAAGGTAAAGGACTGGACATGGGCTGACCTGTTCTGAGAGTAGGCTATGGTTCTCAAAGCCTCTTTCAGGAAACACATTTGGGATAGAGCAAATAAAAGCAGAAGGGCTCAGCAGATTACCTTTTTTGAAAATAGTGAGACAATGGGTCAAACCTTATAACTCAGGGTAAGAAATAGATCTAGTTTAAGCAGTATTTGGCAGATTAACCCTTTCGATGCTCATGACGAGCTCAGCTCGTCATGATGCACAGTTGAGCTGTGCTGATGACGAGCTGAGCTCGTCATAAATACAGTAATAAAACAATTTCCAGCACAGGGGGGGAAAACGCCTAGCAGCCAAGGTGTTAAGGACGAGAATGGGTCCTCAGTTATCAATACAGCCACAATCTGCAACATTTTTCATTATTTTATCAGGACCTATGTAATGGCGACATCTCCCCAAGAACATATTTCGATTTAATTTACAGCACCTTGAGTGTATCGTTACTCTTACTCAGTGCTCTGAGTTAGAGGCACTGATTCCCCTCAGTGAGGTTAATGATCCCATTGGCTTTCTGGCCAGGGGGAAGGCGTCTGGTCCCGATCCACTAGATTTCTGTACTACCATCTCGCAATATTTGGTGCCAGTGCCGAGAGATTTGTTTGAAAGGGCTCTTGAATCTTAGACTAAGACAAACATAGTTATCTTCACTAAAAAGAGGAAAGATCATAAACTCTGTGGATCATACCGTCCAATCTCATTAATCAATACAGATTTTAAGATTTATATGTGTGTTCTCAATACTCGGTTGTCTGTTATTATTGCGGATTTGGTGGACCAGAATCAGTATGGCTTTTTTTCAGGATGGGATACAAAATCTCATATCAATACTGTTATTACGGCTCTGGAGGTAGCTGTGTTTGGTGTTTGGTCAATTGGTTTGATATGTTTGGATTCAGAGAAGGCCTTTTATTGGGTTTCCTGGCCCAGTTTTTAGCTCAAGCGTCAGGTGTCTTCATTCAGGCCTCAAGGCTAGGATAGGCTGGGGAGCAAGGCTGTCCACTGTGTATTAAGCAGCCTGGCATTAGACAGGGGTGTCATATTTTCCCTCAGTCATTTGCGCTTTATATTGACCCATTTCTACAGTCCCTCAAATAGATGGTAGAGACAACCCCTGAGACTTCATCACTTTGAAGTGAAAATCTTAGCATACGCAGACGACTTAGTCATTTTGACATTTGCCCCGATTAGTGGTCTATGTGTGGTAGTAAAAGCTGCTTAGTTATTTGGAGAAGTTGCTGGCTACAAACTAAATCAGGAGAAGACCCCGATTCTATCTAATGTGGCTTCTCCTGGCCAGGACAGGAGGTGAGTTTAGTCTTTGGTATATCTGGGGGTTACCCTAATGGTCAACATTTGGGAGATTCTAGATAACAACTAGGCCAAGCTCTTTCAGCATTCAGCAGAGATGTTCCTCGAGTGGAGCTGTTTACATTTGGGGCTCATCAGCCGCTGCAATCTTATTAAAATGAATATCCTCCCTCGATATCTTTATTTTTTCCGTTGTTTCCCAATTTTCTTACCAGTTGTTTTCTTTACGAAAGTGGAGTCATTATGGCAGAAGTGTATTTGGTAATATCGGAAGCTTCGCTGTAAGATCCAGTTCTTACAGTTGTCTAAGGAGGTTAGAAGGGTCTCACTCCTGGCCCAAAGGTTCTAATTTTTGGCATCTTCAGTTGGTGCTGGGCTGGGCCACTGGCCCTTTGGCCTTAAGTTTAGCGAGTTCCTCCCCCAGGGGGATTTGATCGCCCCCAGCACTGGCACTGTGGATACAACTAAAGCTGGGTGTATTGGGCGTAGTGGGGCTACGGGGAGGGCCACGGAGCTGAGAAAAAGATCAGTGGCGCTCCGCATAGCTACTCTACGCCACGCAGTTCTAAGTAAAAACTGTGCTGGCGCCCACGCTTGTGCAGTTTTTACAGAGAACGCGATGAAGACGAGGAGGGCTGCCCAGGGATGCCGCAGCTTAAGGTAAAGGTTCTGTCTATTTATTTTAAAGGTGTTTTTGAAAAGTTGTATTAATTGTAATTAGGGCGGGTGGGAGGCGGGGCTGGCCAGTTGTGCTCCTCCACGGAGTGTGCAGCAATTTGTCTACTCTGCATTATCTGCAGAATACGGAGTAGGTAAATCTCTGAACACTCCGCGGACGGAGTGGAACTCTCCGCTCACGGTTAGATACAAGGAGCACTGGCACTGTGCATACAATGCACTTCAAGCAAACTCAGTTTAAGACTTTAAATCTCTTTCCTTTCATCGGGGGTTTCTTTAAGAGAATCTTCTCCAGAACTGCCTAATTTAACCAGCTTATATACTTGGGCTATAACCCCATTTTCCGGATTGTATGCTTTAAGGTTTCAGGGAGTATTTGGCCAAAGTCAATCTCCTGACCTTGGCCAATGATTCGCTGTTGAGATTTTATCTTCATTTGGTAATCTACAGCTGCTGGTTCTTCTCCAGTCAAAGATTTTAATAGATATCTGCAGGTGCGTCATTTCATTTTTAGTTTGAAGCTAAAGAACCTGTGCTGTTTGGACTATCCCTGCCTTGACCTCGTTGGGAACGCTCTGTCCAAGAGAAATATTGGCATCGTCTGTAAGTCAATTTACTTCATGATCAGTTGGATGACGTGTGTCAGGTGAAGGCTGCTAAGGGGAATGCCTGACTTAATACTGAAGTCACTTGTGCCAACCTTAGGTACAGTACCATGTTGTTTCATTCAGCATTGAATGTATACTGTATTAAGGTACATTATCTTAAATATATTAATGATTGGTATTACACCCTGCATCATCTTTTTACTATGAAATTTCAGCCGGGTGACCACTGCTTTCATTATGGATTCGCAGGAGCTCACGCAGTTCATGTCTTCGCATATTGTCCAGCCTTAAGGCTTTTTAGGCGAATCTGTCTTCGTCAAATTAGCAGGCATCTCTAAGTTGACAACTGTGGCAGATCCGAAGCTGATTATGTCGGGTCATTCACCAGTTATTCCCATTATCTATCTGGGCTTAAAGTTTCCTCTATTGCATAGCTAGTCTGGTTCTGGCAAGATTCTGGCTGTCCAGCACAGCCCCCAATCCTTGGATCTGGTGGCAAATTCTTGACTTTATGTTGGCTGGAGATGGCGTTCATGGAGATTGACTCCCGGAGGAAATGGTTAGGCTGGATCAGGGATCCCATGCGGGATTGATTGTCATCTGTAGCTGCTCCGAAGGACTGGTCAGCTAAGCTTATAGTTTCTTAGGTGTTTTTTTGTGTATGACATGTACAGTACTTTTTGACAGTGTTTGCTCATTTAGGCTCTTTTCTTCATCTTTTTTGCCTGATGAGTTTCTTATTTTTTTATTTTTGCTTGATTTCTGTTATGTAAAACTCAATACAAATCTTTTTTTTAAACAGAAGAGATGTGATGGATCCCAGTCACAATGAAGTCCATTGTGTGTAAATTCATAACTTCAAAGCACAAGGTAGTGTGTTGAAGTAAATACCTTTCAAATAATCACAGGGCAAAAAAAACAGAGTGTCAGAATTCTTTAGTACACCGATTACAAAGTGAGTCTACCCCAAAGGTTTCTGAGTGTTCAACGCTTGTGAACTGAGGGCTCAGATAATCAATTTTCACTCTAAATGACTGTGAATATTGGTGATGCTGATTGCAGTTGAATGTAAATTCTGAGCTATTGTGTTTGTGGGAGTCCAAAAATAACAAGAGACAAGAGGCAGTTAGTTTTGTAACATATCTTATTATTCGGCAGCTGCTAGGAGCCAGGTTCCAGTGTGGACCAGGTGAAAAAAAAAAAGTTGCCTGTGGTCTTTATAGATTATAGAGATGTTGCACAAATAATACACAGCCAATGTGGCATTTCCCAGCGTTGGCGCTTTCCAAACATTTATACAGTCATTAATTTATATTCAATGAGGGCCCATATATGGGCATCAAGCTAAAGTATACTTGCATGAAGAAGCATAGCAACAAGTTGTCACGTACAATTGTGACTTGGTCATTTCTGAAGGCCTTGCGGGTACAGCAAAAGTAAAGAACTTCACAAAAAAGTGTTGTGTAATAAATCAACGGAAAATGTCAGCTTAAGGCTCTGGAAATTTACAGAAATAGAGCAAACAGGACAAGAACTCTGACACATTCTGCAGGCGTCTTCTATTGAGTTTAACAAAATTGGAACCTGAAAATAAAAATGGACTTCACACGTTAAACAGTTTTGCAGATGTTAACTTTTCCAGTGTTCCCTGCGCTGATGTAGTCTTGTAATCTATTTGAATCGGTATATCAGTCAAAAGAGTGATGTTGAAATGCAATGACTTAACTGTCTTTGTGATCCTCATTGCCACTAGTGGAATGAAGAAGGATTTCACAAACAATATATCAGATTTATTTAAACAAGTTTATTCTTGCAAAATAAGTCATCCACCAGCTCTAATACACATGACAACCAGTCTCCTCTAGAACTGTCATTCTTATCATAATGATACACCTTCATAGTTCCAAGTTACATCGACGAATTCTGTAGATACCTACAAACAAGAATAATACATACAACTCTTACCCTCTTTCTGAAATACCTCAAGCAGTACCTCTTTCTCCTCTAAGTAGCTGCCCAGCATGAAACACAACTTTCAACGCTTGAAGCAGTTGACTGGCATCTAAAGTCATATTTCTTTCATTAAAAATGCCTGCTGCTAATATTATTTCTGTAAGAAAGTTGTGTTTTTTAAATCTTAGACCTATCAGTGGGGAGGCAATCACCTTTAATGTGTACATTACGTCTCTGTCACTCACAGGAAAACATGAAGTGAGAAAACAATGTTGCATCAAAAGTAGCACTAATGCAGCAGAAATTAAAATCGGCTGACCTGCCACAATGGCTTCTGGTTAGTCCAATTTTATGCTGCGATTCTGTGTTAACGACTTTAGATTTCTTCCATTAGAGGTGGCTTAAAATGATTATTTCAGAACCTACCTGCAGCAGACCATTTAAGCTTCATTCACACAGCCATTCAAGAATCAACCATTAAGAGAGGTGGGAGACCTCAGAAATACCCTTTTGCATTGTGATTGTTCTTTTTGTTATTTGGTTTTTTCACAATTTGATCTTTATTGACATTTTGGATATCCTTTCAACATTGAAACATTATTTAGGCAATAATTAGCAAACAAGTTATACAAAAAGACATGCAAAGTGAAATATTAGGGGGAGTATGACTGATATCATTGATTGCATAGCCATGAAGCATGTTCGCCCCAACCACACTGATAACCTCACATGTCTCGTGTCACCTTTTCAAAGGCACTGGGGATAAGTGTATGGGATTTGTCCAGAAGCCCCTTCCTCATCATTCATATAACCACAAAAGATGCCCAAACAGGGTGTAACTAATGTAACCATGGATCTGTGGACCGTAACTCGCATCCATGAATGTGGAATCAAAAAGACATCATGATTTCCAGTGTCTGGCTGGGAGTGTGGGTGGGTCATTTGTGGTTAGTGGAGGAGTAATGTTACCACCACCACTGTGGCTTGTCCAAGAGGAGGGCGGAGTGTTACATCGAGTTGGCAGAAATGTGGACTGCCCCATGCGCAGTGCATGCCTCGGGTACATGTGTCTAGGTCAGCATTGTGGATTATAGCACATCTGGTGCCTAGGAGCTGTGTTAGTGTCCACCTTCATGGGGGTCTATCGTCGGTCTTAACTGCGAGTTCTTCTAGATATGCATCCCAGGCGTGTGATACTTCCTCCTCTCACATTATTAGTATACGTCCTGACACAATCTCTGCTGTAACTCACTTCAGCATGTCCCATAGGCAACTTAGCACCGAGGGAGCATCTAGGGATTTCCAAGACATAGCTATGCAACACTTTGCTACACGTAGGAGGCAATGCAGGGGATCTACAGGTAGAGTGCATCCAGTGCTGACCAACAGGTTCAATGTCACTGCTGTCCAAAATTGTGTAAGAATCAGGCCAGTCCATACCATATGGTAAAAGTCCACCTCTTGGCATAGGCATTGCGTGCAATTAGAAGTGGTCTTCTGGTACATGTGATGAATGCACATAGGCATGAGATATGTTTTCTGTAGGAAGTTGAAATGGGTGAACTTCAAAAAGGGGATTCCTGGATATCTTGCATACTTGCTCAAGCACAGTGACTCATTGTCAGTCCATGAGTTCAGGGTCAGTGAAATTAGCCCATTTAGCTTTGAGGTCAGGAAGGTTTGTGAACTGAGTGTCTAGTAGCTCTTAGTACAGCATCATAGTCACTCATCTGGCATCCTGAGAGTGAATAGTGTCTACAAAGGCAGATAGGGCTCTGGTTCGTTCTGCTCAGGGCTCCACAGTGTCCCTATTGTGTTTGTTAGCACGTTATAGGTAGGTGTGGGTGATAGATTCCGCTCCACTGACGAATTCTCTGAGTTTTGCCCACTCCGTGTTACACTTGTAACGCAGAGTTCTGACAAAACTCTGCCAACCGCCATGTGGTGGATTTTTTTCTGGCGCACAACTCGCCAATGGTAAGTTGGTGATTGTGAGTGAGAGTTAGAGTCCCCCTAGCCATTTTTTTCCAACGCAGGGGTTGCAACTCTTCACCTTGAGAAAGCTGGCGCTCAAGTAGAAAATCTACTCGAGCGGCAGCAAAGAAGAAGCACCCTCTGGCGCGCTGTGTCATGCCATTGGCACTGATTTTGCAGCATGGAAAAAGCTCCTGGCGCAAAAATCAGCACAAGCAGCGTGATATGCTTATCCCGCCTGCTCGCTGAACTCTGTGGAATCTCTGGGGGGATATTATCAACACTTTGCGTTAAACTTTGCAAATCACGCTTAGCCTGATTTTGAATATCACCGCCTATCGCTGGTTTACATCGCCGTGTTAGCGGCGTATTTACAACGTCTTGCTCACAGGCGATGTACAAACCTGCGATAGACGGCGATATTCATCATTAGCATGTGAAATCAAGAGATTATTTCACACACTAATGAAAAGCTTGATAATAGGGGAGTGTGGACATAACCAAACAATCCACCTCCCATTCAAAAGATGCTAAAGTCAAGGTTTGAGCAGGCGTTAAGGTTCCTGCGAAAACCGCGGTTAGCGCGGCTTCCATCATCGCTTTGTGGTTCCTGGGGCCGAGTTGTAAATAACGCGATGTCCTGTTTGCGACCTTTTGTCATGGTGTTACAGGAAGGTACACCTACTTTGCATCTCATTAGCGATGTATATCGCTAAGATGTGTGGTGTTAAAAAAACGGCAGCTAACATGTGCTATTGCATGTTAGCTCCGCCTTGTTAATGGGGCGATGAAATTATCGCCGCTTTAGCTGCAAAAAGTGCTGCTAAAGCTGCAAAAATGCCGTTGTAAATATAGGAGTTTTCTTGTAACTCTGTGGAATTCAACTGAGTGGAACTCAGCGAGTTCCACTCACCCATAATTTTAGGACAGGAACTGACCCTCATCAATGCCCTACTGTTCCTGTGATACCTAAAAAGTCAGTAGGGTGTTATGCATATAAAGGTCCCACAGCATGTCACAACAGCTTCCCTCTATGGTCTGATGGTATGGTGTTCAGTTAACCTTTGAAAGGCTGGCAGGGCTAATATCGGTAAGTTTGGTGAGTATGGTAATGGGCCACTCCCGAGTTGGGCATACATATTTCAGCAGCGTTTGGAAGCCTCAGTCAACCGATTGGGGAGCAAGGCTGTCCACTGTGTATTTAGCAGCCAGTGAACTGTCACACACTCACCTAAGCTTCTCTGTATGGTCCCATGCTCAGGACAGGGGGCATCTGAAAGCCAATGTTTCAACCACTGCAGCTGTGCAGCCGCATAATAAAGCTTGTGGTTTTGTGCCCTTAATTCCCCTCGATCAAGGGGTGCATATAATTTGCGGAGCACCATCCACTTTCGGCCTGGACCCCAGAAGAGTATGGAGTCTAGGTCTTTGAAGAAGCATCTAAGTAGGAGAATTGGAAGAGCCTCAAAGTGGTACAGCAGCTTCCGGAGCACCAGCATTTTGGCTATTGCCACACTGCCCAGTGATGAGAGTTGGAGAGAGCGCCAAAACATCAGGGACTTTTGTTTGCTGGAAACCACGGCCCCCAAATTCCCATGCACTAGATCATCACCTGAGTGGTAAATATTTATGCACAGGTATTTGAATGTATCAGAGCATCAGTCCATAGGTGGCAGCGCCTCCCTATCTGGTTGTGTGAGGCTGAGCATGAGAAACAAATAGGATTTTGCCCAATTCAGCCATAGGTGTCAAGTCAAGTCAAGTCAGAGAATTTGTATAGCGCACTACATACCCAGAGGGTCTCAAGGCGCTTAGACAGGGGAGGAGGATTACTTGTCAAATATCCACGTTTTAAGTTGCTTTCTGAATGTTAGGTGGTTCTGGGTAAGGCGAAGGTAAGCGGGGAGTGAGTTCCATGTTTTAGCAGCCAGGTATGAGAAGGATCTGCCTCCCATGGTGGTCTTGTTGATGCGAGGTACAGTGGCGAGGGCTTGGTTGGAAGAACGTAGTTGGCGGGAGGGGGTGTAGAAGGACAGTCGTGAGTTGAGGCATTCTGGTCCGATGTCGTAGAGTGATTTGTGTGCGTGGGTTAGCAGTCGGAAAGTGATTCTCTTATTGACGGGTAGCCAGTGGAGGTCTTTAAGGTGACCAGAGATGTGTTCGTTGCGTGGGATGTCTAATATGATCCTGGCTGAGGCGTTTTGGATTCGTTGGAGTTTCTTCTGGAGTTTAGCGGTAGTGCCTGCGTAGAGGGTGTTTCCGTAGTCCAGTCGGCTCGTGACCAGAGCATGGGTGACTGTTTTCCTTGTTTCGGTGGGGATCCAGCGAAATGTTTTTCTGAGCATGCGAAGAATGTTGAAGCAGGAAGAGGATACGGCGCTGACTTGTCTGTTCATTGAGAGTGAAGAATCCAGGATGACGCCTAGGTTCCGTGCGTGGTCTGTCGGGATGGGTGCTTTTCCAAGGGCTTCCGGCCACCAGGAGTCGTCCCATGCAGAAGGGGATGTCCCTAAGATGAGGACTTCTGTTTTGTCTGAGTTCAGTTTCAGACGGCTTTGTTTCATCCATTCGGCAACTTCTTTCATTCCTTCGTGTAGGTTAGTTTTGGCGGTGCTGGGGTCATTGGTGAGAGAAAGGATTAGTTGAGTGTCATCGGCTTAGGAGATGATGTTGAGGTTGTGTTGGCGGGCGATGGCCGCGAGGGGACTCATGTATACGTTGAAGAGGGTGGGGCTGAGTGAGGATCCTTGTGGTACGCCACAGATGACTTCAGTGGCCTCGGACTTGAATGGTGGGAGGCGGACTCTCTGGGTTCTTCCGGAGAGGAACGAGGTGATCCATTCAAGTGCTTTTCCTTGGATTCCGATGTTATTGAGGCGTTGTAAAAGGGTGCTGTGGCAGACTGTGTCGAATGCTGCAGAGAGGTCGAGGAGGATGAGGGCGACTGTGTCTCCATTGTCTAGTAGAGTTCGAATGTCGTCTGTTGCTGCGATGAGGCCAGTCTCAGTGCTGTGTTTTGCTCGGAAGCCAGATTGTGAGGAGTCTAGGGATTCGTTGGCTTCGAGGAAGGCGGCGAGTTGGTTGTTGACAGCTTTCTCGATGACTTTGGCTGGGAATGGAAGGAGCGAGATGGGACGGTAATTTTTGAGTTCGGTGGGGTCCGCTGTGTGTTTTTTCAGAAGGGCCGTGAGTTCAGCGTGTTTCCAGTCTTCCGGGAAGGTGGCGGAGTTGAGGGAGCAGTTGATGACGTCACGGAGGTGCGGTGCTATGACGGAGTCTGCTTTGTTGAAGATGTGGTGAGGACATGGGTCTGTGGGGGATCCTGAGTGGATGGAATTCATCAGGCGGATTGTGTCCTCAGTGGAGACTGGGTTCCAGATGTTAAGGGTGTTCACGGGGGGAGAATGTTCAGCAAATGGTCGGGTGGGTTGATCTCCGGGTTGGTTGTCGAAGCTGTTGTGGATGTCTGCAATCTTGTTGTGGAAGAATGAGGCTAGGGAGTCGCAGAGGGCTTGAGAGGGGGTGATGTCGTTGGAGTTGGCTGAGGGATTGGTAAATTCCTTGACGATGTTGAAAAGTTCATTGCTGTTGTGGGCGTTGTTGTCAAGTCGATCCTTGAATGCTGTTTTCTTGGCCTTTCGTATTAGTTGGTGGTGAGTGCGGGTGGCGTTTTTGAAGGCGTCCTTGGTGCTACTGGTTGGGTCTTTTTTCCAGGCCTTTTCAAGGGAGCGGCAGAGTTTCTTGGACTTCTTAAGATCATCGTTGAACCATGAGGCCTTTTTGCTGCCAGGTTTGCTTTGACGTTTTTTCAGTGGTGCTAAGGTGTCGGCGGTGTTGGATAACCATAGGGTGAGGTTGGCGGCGGCTTCGTTTGCGTTAGAAGAGTGGGCTGGGGTGTTTAGAAGGAGCGATGCGGAGATATGGTCCGTGGTGATTTTGTTCCAGTTTCTTTGCAGAGTTGGTTGGAGGTGGTTGATGGGTTTCGGCTTGTTGTAGGTGAAGTGGACGCAGCTGTGGTCAGTCCAGAGGAGACCCGTAGTGTGGCTGAAGGAGACATGATTTCTGGAGGTGAAGATGGGGTCGAGTGTGTGACCTGCGATGTGGGTGGGGGAAGTGACTAGTTGTTTAAGTCCGAGGTTGGCGAGGTTGTCCAGCAGGGTGGTGGAGTTGCGGTCGTTGGTCTTTTCAAGGTGAAAGTTGAGGTCTCCCAGAAGGATGTAGTAGGCCTTGACAAAATCTTCGAGGGCCCTCATCACTTGTAGGAGATCTCCACCTGTTGGATGCAATGTCCAGGGCAAATATGACTAGCGGCTGCAGGCACCCTTGCTTAGTGCCTCTGTGCGTAGAGGATTGTTATCTAGCACAAAATTTCCAAGCCCATTCGCCATAATATTTCCATCATGTAAGGCCCTCCAAAGTATCCAAAGCTTTCTCAAGTGCTGTGACGGGTGGTGTTTGTTGTCATCCATGATGCGAAAGAGACGTCTCAGGTTTAGGAACATATGGAGATATTCTGCTGACCTAGAACATGTGTCAGTAGTAGCTTAGGGATATTGAGCAGCAGGGCTGAGTTAGAGTAGGACTCTGTCTTGCACCATTTGTGTGGGTTATTCCGTTGACCACATAAATATACTTGGCTGTGGTCAAACATGAAAGAGTGGACATTTAGTGGAACTGATGAAAAGCATTTCAAGTCACACCCACCCATTTGCCTAACCTCTTCTGTCCAACCCACCCCAATTTCTCATACAATATATGTCATTCTCTGATATAATTTACTACATTGAACCCCTTATGTACTATCCCTCTATGCAGCAAAGAGTAACAATTTCAACAGCATTATTGCTGCACTTACTAACTTGAAAGTTTTCAACTTTGAGGACATGA
The DNA here is from genome assembly GCF_964263255.1 of Lissotriton vulgaris. Lineage (NCBI taxonomy): Eukaryota > Metazoa > Chordata > Amphibia > Caudata > Salamandridae > Lissotriton > Lissotriton vulgaris. The sequence goes on from NC_141698.1 coordinate 143,566,672, forward strand.
TATAATTGATTTACTGAACGCATCGGATATGAAACCATTTGATTTCAATAACTCTGATCACGATTTTTTAATCAAAAAATCTCTTAGGCCTTTTTTATAAGTGGTTTGGAATAGCAAGCGCTTACCTCGGTCAAAAATGACATGCAAGCTGCAAGGGAATGGCAGAGCACTGGTTCAAGTGGAAAATGGGTCTTTCAAGGAGAAATCTTCTCACAGGGGGTCCTTCCTTACTTATGCCAATCTCTCATAGACAAAAACCATAGAAAAATGTGCGCTATACAAAATGGCAAAATAGTTTAAGTCACAATACAGGAGTTTTACGAAATTATGTCCATCTGACAAACAAATATCAACAGTCTAGTTCTGAGTGAACCCCAATATCGAAGATCCCACAATGTACAGGTGGATTTTCATAATCAAGACACTTAAATATGTGTGCAAATCAAACGCAGATTTGGAAATCCAGTCATGGACTTATTAAAGCAGAGGGAGTAAGGATTGTCGAAAGATATTGACTAAACAAGTTTATCTCCTTTTAAACATTTAGGGGGAAACTCTTAATTAAATCATGTATCCCTGCGATAATGACGTCCTCCATAGACGTCCCAGCAAGGGAGATGCAGTGGCATTTTCTACCCTGTTACTCTTGAAATACTATAAAAGATGTTGGTACATTTCCAAAGCTACAGTGCTGTGCAGTATCTCAGCATGAACAGGTTCATAGACTCCTAGGGGTATTGTCACAAGAATGTGTGATAACTACTGCAGGAGTAGCGTAATACAACATTTAATATCGCAGGCTATCGCGGGAAAAGAACGCAGTACCAACATGGAATTCACAACAAGGCGGTAGCATGCGATAGCTACCAGATAACGCATTAAATGTCAGTATGAAAATCAATGCCACGGCGCAAAAATGCGATACGTGAACACTAAAAAACATGCGATGAGGCCTACCAATGTGCAAAAAGTAGCAAAAACCGGCCACTGGCCTGCACATCCCATGTGTCTGGCGGGACAATGCTCCATAAAAACCACAGAAAAAACACACCATAAACAAGCCAAAGCACGTAGCAACATGGATGCATCCTGACCCAGCGCAGAGGCCTACTCGAACCCCACAGCCCCCACAGACTACCAGCAAGGAACAACTGGGTTGGGGAGGACCAAGGAGAAGAGGGAGAGGAAGACGGGGTGCAGACCGCATGAAAACAAGACCAGCGTCACAAAGGTGACAGAACACTACTAGCAACTGACCCACTCGCAGACCACCTGGAATGCATTTGGAGTGCCCAGGAGGCCAAAGGGGGAGGCCAATAGGCGCCGGCATGATGTGGCAACCTAAACCAAGCACAACCCCGCTGCCAACAGGAAGGGAGCAATGGCGACAGGAGGTGGCAGTCCAGTGCCACAGGAGAAGCTGGAGGAAACCCAGGCAGAACAGAGGACACAATTGACTCTGCACATGCACAGAAACATGCCCACTACATCTGACAGAGCTGGAAACTGTGAAATTGAAATGTTCTCATACGACCTCACATCTGTCATGTAGTCCAAATGTACACTGTCCCGCATAAGATTCCAGGACCATCTAAACAGTCACAATGTACATTGCCATACAGTCTGCATGCAAACCAGCACTATGCGCCTACATATATGTCAACATGCATCTCCCCTTCACATTGCAGAGGGGCACACAATATCTTCAGCAGAGCATACAATAAAACACATCTGTGATGCTGAAGAGGACCACCACACCATCGACACGGATGCCCTACAACAGCCCATGGATATCCCACGCAAGCCCCCACCAGGACCTGGCCAGCCAAGCTACTCACCGGAGAACACCGAGCCTGCAACAGAGCACACAGCAGTAAGCACCTGCAAGCACAGCTGGCTCATGACACTTCACCCACCCACACATGGCAGCCCAATGCCATGTGTCAGCATGCCAAAAGGAGGTGTCCTAACAGGTGTTGGTGAGAGGCGAACCCATGGAATGCGAACTAGGACACATACGTAGGTGACTATCACCCTTCAGGGCCTACCCACACTAAGGAGACTCACTCTGCCATAGAGGCACATGCAGATGCAAATTCACAGTATAGAACCACACCCAGGGGCGCTTAAATAGCAGTCACACACCCATGTTGGTTCTGCGTATGACGGCCCTGGCACTCCCCTTGAGTGGGTGAGGACAAAGCTACATGTCAAAGCTCCAACCCGCTGCCTGCGGTAACATGTCTGCATCCGATGTACACAGACAATGTAATGACGAAGGGCCCAGAGCCCTCATGCATACAACAAATCCACAGGGACACACACATATATCATGTTGAACTGGCTACGGGCACATGCTCCCTGCCCCTTTATTGGCAGGGCCACATGTACAGTGATGCTTGTGCTGGATGTGTGTGGGGTGAGTGTAAGCCATTCCGCACGGAATGTCTGGTGCTGGCAACCACTTGAACATTGGACACCAGTGCAACGGAAACAGAACACACATGCATTACAGAGTCACAGAGTCAACTGCTGAGCAACATGGAGTGAGCCGGAGAAAGTCCAGAGGAAGCCAACATGCAAACAGAAGTGTCCGTGAGTTGCAGTGCACTGTGGTTGGGACACTTGAGATGTGCACAGTCATGTGAAGAAAAAGTCTCAGATTGTGTCCCTTCGATATATTCCTGATGCAGATGCAATGGGGTGTTTTAGACCGGCATCCTCTTCCCAATCAACGTCTCAGGGCCCCCACACTTTTTGAGGTGACATAGCTGTGAAACCGCTCCACAGCACAAAACACAATAAGCAACAGACAATGCCCTGCGGTGCACTGAGTCACTGGCACCTGGAGTGCTGAGCAGGGTAACAGGTGATTATGACATCCGTGTCAGGTCTGAGCAACTCCATAAGTCTGTCAGGACCACCGTTTTGACTCTGGCAGATGGCGGTTGGAGGCGGTCCTTGCGGTGGTGGAGTGTGCCCCCTGTGGTGATGCGACGTCCGGGCCGGTCTGGACTCTCTTTGGTGTGTGATCACTGGTGGGATGCATTTGGGCCCGGAGGCTGCTACAGTGCAAGGCCACAGAGAAATAGCATTGATGACCCTAAGGCCAACGCTTCAGGGGCCATCCAATATTTCAGGAGAAGGGGTCCCTGCCTGGACCATCACAGGGTTAGTGGCCTTGGATGCACTGCGACTGGCACAGGCACCCAGCCATGGGACAGTGACTTGTGGTGCAGTCACATGGGCCATGCGACCTGAGCGGGTCCTCATCAATGCCCAAGGTGTATGTTGCGGAGGGTTGCTTGGTACAGTGGAAGGGGTCCTCCAGGGCATGATGCGGAAGGTTTGATTTTATCCAGAAGCAGCAAATGGAGGAGTGGAATGCAACAGCCTCGTTGCCACCACAAATTCGGTATCAGCTAAATGAGGATGAGAACTGCCCCCTAGTCCATTGACTCGGACGCCACCAAAGCTCGACCAGAGAGTGTCCATGAATGTCGGGGAACACACTTAGTGGCACCGGAGCTTAAAGGGGATGCAGTCTGCGATGATGCCGGTACACTGATATGAACTCTGCCATTACAAAATCAAGACTCTGTGACCTACTGGACTGCAGTATAGGCCGGAGGCAGCGGTCAGCACGGGCCATTCACTGAGTGTTGCCGGCATAGGTTGGTGGCCCTACCAGCCTGCATAGTTCAGGTTCAGTGGCACCACATGCTCGGTCACCTCCGTGACTGTGACTCGGCTTTCGGCCATTCTGAGCCACATCTTCCTCTTACTCCACTCTGTGTGACCACTGGTGTGGACTCCGCCATTCGTGATTTGCGACGACTAGGTGCTGGATGTGAGACCTACTGGTCCACAGGGTAGTCCTGGTTACTCATCCACGTATCACTGGCTGGCATTGAACAGGGTTTATGGCACCGCATGTCAACAGCTGGCGTTGAACAGGGTTTGTGGCACCATGTGTTGCCGGAAGGCATTGAACAAGGTTTGTAGCACCACGTGTCGCAAGATGCCCATATGGAACTATGCCTCACTGATCGGAGGTCTGGTGCTGTGGCCGATAGCCCAGATTTGGGGTCACTGCCATTCAGGACCCAGGACACAGTTTCACATATGGGACCTATTGGGCCAAAGATGACGCCAGTATAGTATGTGTATGAGGAAGGAGTAATGTGGGCCAGCGTCGGGGGCCAGCGATGGTCTGAGAGGCTGGCAGGGTTACGGGCCTCAGGCTTGGAGCTTGCACAGGCACGTGGTGGACCCTCCTTGACACACGCCGGGGTCGGACGGTGATCAGTGTGGCCTGGCTGCGCAGGGGCGGGCCTGACGGGTTTGTGGTCCAGTGGGCCGGGGTACGGCAGGCGCACAGAATCGCAGGCAACTCCGTTCAAGAGGACGGTGTCGGCCACGTGGCAGGGTGGGAGGCGCCGCCTTGGCAGAGTCTTTGGCCTTTCCGGAAGAGGACCACGCCCAGGGCTATGTGCTTTTTATTCACACCCCTACGCTGGCCTGGTGTACGCTGGGCCATCCCACTCTGCTCACGCTTACAGGGATGTAACAGGCAACATTTCTGCAAAGACCCCCACTGGCTGGGGTGACATGGTTGCGTCCACTGTCTACTACATTCCATACACCAGAGGTGTATGTCGCCGTGGATATGGGTGTGTTCTGCATACTGCCGTCTGTCCAGCACATCGCCCCCACTCTTGGCATTGTGTACTTTCCCAATAATGGTTCTACTGCATCCTTAACACATGCCTGGCTGCCATCTCTCCCCACAATCAGCTGTTGTGTGGCTGAGGTGCCATGCAGTTGATGGCTCATGTTCACAGCTTGCCCATGTTACCATTGTAAGTTGTTCTGTCGTGTCTGGTGGATGGGCATGTTGTTGTGCATGTTGGTTGTGATTTTGTGATGTGTGCATTGCCAGAGTTGTAGATTGTATGGCTGTGGAGTTGAGGTGAGTGGGGTGTTAATTTGGAACATGCCAAGGGCTGTGCATTTTCCTTGGTGCCATCCTGGGAACGCTGTTTGCTGGTGGACTGTCGGAGAATGAAGGAATGATGCACACTGGCTGTGTATTTGGAGGCGACATTGGTGGAGGTCCCACTGTGTTTCGATGTTGCCTGCACATTGATGTGTGACGTGTGCTTCCTGTTGCGCTGATTGTGTGCTGTGTCACCAGAGGGCACAGGTAGGCCATGTGTACTGTCAATTGCAACCAACATGTGCGCACATCCGGCTATGGCGTATGGTCCTTGCTTGGTCTCCATTGGATCCTGCGCATTGTATTGGATGTATGGGGACTGGGGTGCCAGGGTGATGGTGATGTCCAGGACAGGTGTGGGGGACTTGGATGTGGCTGGCTGAGAGACTCCTCCGACTATGGCGGGTGTTGGTTGGGGTGTGCCAGGGGCCAACAGGTGCAGCACATCCAGCAGCTTGGTGTGGGGTGGGATGTGGTTGTCCGCTGTATTGGTGTCGTAGGCTTGTTGGACGATGATGGTCAGGATCGTAGGATGGTTGTCCCTTTCAGCCTGTAGTGGACAGTGACATTGGCAGATGTTGGGGCTGTGAGGCAGGTGCGTTTCCTGGGAGGCCGGTGTCTCTTTGTCTGCGCTGCCTCTGTGGTGGTCCAGGGGGGTGTTGTTCCGGTTGGGGGTTGGGGTCCTGGAGTGGTGGCGGTGGGTGTTGTGACACTCTTGGGTGGCCAGGCTGCATGATGAGTGGCTCCATGGCGTCTGTTGCCCTTCCGATGGCGCCCTGGGCTGGGCTCCCTTTTGTGATGCAGGCTGCCGTCCACTTTAAACCAGGTCAAAGCAGGTGTTAATTTACTGCTGCTAATGTGCCTTATCACGTGTTTTGCGTTCTTATCGCCGATCTGGCTGGTCGTTGCGAATGTTGAGGTGATGTGTTGTTGCGGCTTTTTGCAAGGGGACGCCTACTCTGCATCTCATTAGCAATAGTTGCAGATGCCCCTTAGTGTGTAAATAATACACCGTCCTGTGCTACGGATTGCAATCTTCTTGGAGCTTCAGACTGTGAACTGTTGAAATAATGTTTACTTAAACACAGACTGACATTTTACCTTACACTGTGCAGGCTGAGGCATTAGCCACTTTAATTAAGTAATGTTTTAGGTGAATGGATCTGACTGTTTTTATGTAATTGCCTTTGTTCTCTCCAGTGATTTAACACCTTTTTCATTTCCTCAAGAAGACAGCAGAATGAAAAGTCTTTCCCATTACTGTACTCAGAAAAGTAACATGAAAAAACATATATTTTTGCTTTCTGCAAATGAAGTTAATATATTTGTTTTTGCTCTACTTCCAAGCCGGTCTGGACTTGCATTTTACAGAATAATGCATAGACTGAAAGAGATTGATGGGAAGCAGTCATTGCCAAGGTCCTTCAGTCGTATCCTTGCCTTGCTTGGTTACTGAATCAGCATAGAATGTCCTTAGGACCTTATTTTGAACCCTGGGTTAATCGCATATGGGGCCAAGAACAGGAGCTCCCCCACACCATGGGGATTACAAGATCCACTGTAATTCTGTACGTCCAAAGATTTTCACCCAGAGACTTTAATCTACTGAAACAGATGAAACGTCTACCTGAACTCAGGCAAAAAATGGGAAATTACCATGTAAATTGAGTGAGGCGTTCCACACTAATTTCCCTTTTATTAGGGGACCTTCGAGCTCTAAATGTTATTAAGGGGATAACTCACGCATAGAATTACTGATATTCATGATATTGGAACATCGGTGGCCAAACGGGGGTTTCAACCCTCCTCTAGTCGTCTCTAAGTTGCCGGTTTTGCTGTTATCTCTTATGGTATGAGAAACCCAATGTATCCGAAAAGATAAAAGTGGCCACTCTCAGAGGTAAGTATTATAATTTATAAAGGACACAAATGGAAGAAATTATCTAAAGCAGTCAAAATCGGTGACATAGAACAACAACACCAGAAATAACTTCTGCTATGAGCTTCTAACCTTAAAGCCGGGCTGTAATTTATGAATACGGACATTCTGTGCACAGAACCTGTTTCCTGTGAAGTTAGTCCAGAGACATCGTGCGCACTGATGAGTAATTTAACCTATGCCCTACTGCAGAGAAAAGCTGTCCCACAGGGGTAATACCTAGGAATAATTGATGCCTCCGCATGCAAATTTGTAATTCTTTGTCGCTCACAGGTTATTAGCAGAAGGTTTCTCAGTGTACCAACCACCTGCACAGTAGTAGTTAGAATGACTCTGCTTTCTGAAACATTGACCACAAAAAGCATTGGCAGGCTGATCATTGTGTCCAGATCATAGAAGAAAAGGTGCCCTTCTTTCAAGAGAAACCGAAAAAAATGTTTTTTTATGTAGCACTACAGTGCCTTTCTTTGACCTCTTTGAGGAAATGTGACCATAACGAAATACAAAAGCAACACACAAAAAAGCACGCAGAGTCAAGCTAACCTTTTCAATTAATTTTCTTTGTACATAAAACTTTAATCCGAAATATTATACATAAAATATTATTTTTAAATATTTTATTGACTTTTGTGATAGACAGGAATGTCTCACACTTTGGATTCAGAAAGGCTTACAATGAAAAATATCCAGCTTGGTTAGCTAATCTTTTGGAATTGAAGGTTAGACTGAGAGATTGTGTGGCCTATTCACAAAAAGCGTTTTGTAGTACATATTGTAGTACTTTAATAGTATCACAAACATACTAAAAAATGCTATTCACAAACCTATGAGCAGCAATTACGCCTCCTCCTCCCCTATTCTTTTCTGTACAGATATCTTCACCCCAACTGCACATGTCCATTTTAGTAGTCAATGCAGAAGGAACAGGGAGGATTGGCTGCAATATGTGGAATAGTTACTACTAAAGGAGATTGGTTTTAGGAGGAGCAAGGAGGGATTAAAGGAGGGTCGGGCGGGCTAAGGGAGGGACATGTACCTATCGACAAAAGAGTAAGCCCATTGCTATCCGCCAAGGCAAAATTCTGGGCTGCAAAGCAATTCAGACTCTTGCACCCGGTTTCCCCCTGTCTGTTCAGATAAGACCGGGAGACCTGGTTGTCCATACAAATCACAACACTCAGCCCCACCTACTAACGGGAAAAAAACATCAGGGCTTTTCATACAGCTGACAGCTCCATCCAATTGGTGGATTGACATGCTTCCCAAGCTGCCCAAGGACCTTGCCTCTCCTGATTCCAGAACACCGCCCTCAGCCCCATAGACATCATGTCCCGCATCAAGTTTGATTCGAATTGCCTCCAAGTTATGGCCTCTCTGACCGCAGGCATCACAGGAATGGGATGATTGCAGTCATGGGAGCAGGGACTCCATATACCTAGGAAATAATTCACCAAGGGCTTGAGATGAAATCATGCCCACAGAACCACTGCTGTGGGGGCACAAATGCCCTGAACCCTCTGTCATGATCTAGCTAACATGGAAGACTGTCCCAGGAGACGATCCACTGAGTTCTGAACAGTCGTCACCCTGTGAGCGGGAAGCGGGCGCCCCATGCACAGAGTCGAACAGTATCCCAATAAACAACTTGGTTTGGGTAGGTTCCAACTGGGACTTCGGACAGTTGCCAAGGAAACCCATCTCCATCACTGTCTGTAGTACCAACTTGAGATCTTGCTGAGCCTTAAAAAACAGTAGCAAATAAAAGCCAGTCGTCAAGGTATGGGAACAAAGACATATGTTACACCTGAAACAGTGTCACTACTGAGGCCAAATCCTAGGTAAACAGCCTGGAAGAGGTCACCAGACGAAATGGCAAGACCTGGAACTGAAAGTGTTGCCCTCCAACAGCAAACCGTGGATACTTCTGACTTGTCAGATTAACTGGGGCGTGGAAGTAGGTATTTTGGCGATCCAGCGTGAACCCACAACGTTGTTTCTGGCCAACAAGGAAGAATAGATAGGACTGAAACCATCTTGAAGTGTTCTACCACCAGCTCTTTGTTCAGAGTCTTGCGGTTGAGGTCTGAACAAAGTGTACCATTGTGCTGCACAAAGAAGAACAGCAGTGGCTGTAGTAGTTTCAGAAGGTCAATTTATGAATTGGACTGGGCTTACTCTTTTATTGGTGGGTGCATGGCCCTTCCTAAACCCCTCCCTTGCCCTCCCTGAACCATTTCTTACTTCCCCCTGAACCTCACTTATCTAGTCATGAATAGTCCCTATTTTCCAGCCACTCCCACTCTCAAGTCCATTGCCAGACTGGGAACTGAAACCGGCACTGGCAAATTGCTCGGTCAGCCCCAGGAGTGGGGGGGTTGGGACAGTGCGACTGAGCTGTTTGTTAGTGCTGATTTCGGCCAATTTTGTTACAGGGGGCAGATATTGCCGGCCCCCGGTAAAAAAAACGGCCCCCCAGTAGACCTGACCCGGCCCCCACCCTGGTAGCCCACAGAGGACATGCCCGGTGCCCACTACCGCCAGTCCGGCCCTGCTCACGTCTCACCGATATTTATCACAGAAACATACCATCTGTGCAAACATCTCCACAAATAAAAAATAGCAGATGCACAGGCAAAGACTTCCACAATTAGGTCTGTGAATAAAAGTTTGTAGTTTGAGATTAGTACTATTGTAGTACTACTAAACAAACTAAAATAGATAGTTTAAGAATAGGTCTCCTATTTATTGACATTTACTACATGTTAAAAGCAAATATAAGTATTAAAGAGGCTATGTTTTTTTGTTAAAAAATATTGTAAAATTATGATTTAAAAACAACAATATTATGTACACATTCATTAATTATTTACTGCATATTTGATGAATTATTGTGTTCTTTCATTTTATTTTTTTAGCTCTACGTTAAAAATAAATATTTAAAATTAATTTACATCCTTTTTTTTAATTAAAATATTTTTTTCTTTTTTAATGTACTAATGAACCTTCATAATTTTCCTGAAACTTTCCTACAATGAAATCTCTACTACGGGGTGAAAATCTCTAGCTATATGTTCAAAGTTACCAGTAGTAACTTACACTAAAAAAATTCAGTTCTTGGAGGCTCGATTCCGTAATTTTAGGTGCTAGAGAAGTGCAAGCCTACACCTTGGTTTAAATTTTCAATCAGAAATGGTGAAAAGCATCCACACTCAGTTACACTTGAGGGCTGATTAAGATATAGAGAATTACAATTTAGGGGGTCGGCCCGTTATTCTGGCTGGATTCCGATGGGCTCAAGGAGCCCGTCGGCCAGTCAGAGACTGACCTGTAATCCATATAGATGGTGTTTTATGCCATCCGGATTATGATGCTCGGTTTCCAGCAGGTTTTCCATGCTGGACTTTCCAACATGAAAAGCCTGCCAGAGAGCGAGTTTAGGGGCCCCTAGCAGGGACCCCTTCTGTGTGCAGCCTTCGATTGGAGACCGAGGGGCACCTATGATGCCCCTTCTTGATCCCTGCACGGTGTGGCAGGTACCCCGAGGTGTCTGGTAAGGGGTGCATGGATTAACACAACCTCCCATTTCCCTACGGAAGCTTGTGCTATGGTCGGTTTAAGTCGTAGCATATGCTCCCTCTGGAAATGTAAGTATGCAATGGCAGTCAGGACCGCCGACTGGAAGTCGATTGGTCCTGTTTCCGCAATGGTGTTGTCCGCCCGACTTCATAATAAGCCCCTTGATGTAGGAGTAAATAAACACTGAAGTAAATATACATATTTACATTTATTTTGTTGAATAGGGACCATATTAATCAGGCCTACATAATGTTAATAGGCCTAGGCTGAACACTTGTAGTTTTGCTCTGGGGAATTCCGCATAGTGCCAAAAAACTCTGCATGAGTCTGTGGAACTCCACGAGGGGCGGAAATGCTCGTCTGCCCATTGGTGCAACTTTTTCACATGCCAGTAGCACAATGCATGCTTCCTCACTGAAAAATCAGCACAAATGGTACCACGTAGTTTGAATGGACACAACCATTTTGTTTTACATGCTTTATGTTCTCTGCATGGTGCTGGGCCTGATTTGTATGTTGAGTTTTTACGGGGTTACGCCCAAGTGAAAACAACCCGGCCTGGGTCACTAGAACAGTACGTTTACACAATTGGATGGAATGGTCAGATCATTTGAATACAAAATAAATACTTAGTTTGAGCAGAAACAAACACACAACAGCTCACCACAAATGGAAATGAATTAAAAAAACAGAAATTTAATTTCCAAATGATACCAGCACAAAATGCGATTGTAATTCAAAGCATTGGCGGATCACTCACCATTTCTTATTGGTAGTGCTCATAGGTGTAGGAGAAGGAAGATTCAGGGTGGTGATAGTGGGTTGACAGGTGGGGGACAAGGTAAAGGTGTTTGTGACATGAAAAACAATACACAATATTTACAAATAGACCTTTCCAGCCTATGTAGGTCAGATTAGTTCCTTTATGTACAATGCTCATAGGGGTATTTGAAATCCATACATTTGATTCTATGAGCATGTGGGAGTCATTAGTGAGATAGTCTACGTTTCGATCCCTGCGGAGAGCAGGGTGAGTGGTAGCCTCACAACGGGGTCTTCATCAGGACAGTTGAGCACTTGTATCCAAGGAAAGACTGTTAAGGTTCAATCCAGGGGGGGCTTGGCTCCAGAGTTAAGAGGTTCAAAATGCAGAGGGAAAGTCTCTCCCAATGTTGGTGGACAGTAATCCAAGGACGAGTCTTTGACATATGGCTCGGTAGCTCGAAGAATTCTTGGAGCCAAGCCCCCCCTGAGGGCTTGGCTCATCGGCACCGTACTCATTGGCACTCGCTTGGGCTAATTATTGAAGAAGTCATGCAGACTCCTCCGTCCTGTCACTAAGATAGTGGTAGTCTTATCAGTGAGTTAGCTTTCTTTGTGCTTCCCTTATGTAGCGCTTACAGTCCCAATCTCACAATGATGTATAATAGGCATCTATGCTTTGAAAAAGGAGACTGAGTTGGACATCAAAGGGTGTTGATAAGCAAACATCATTCATTGCAACATATTAGTGGTTCCAAATGCAGTTTAGGAGATTAGGAATAGGTTTTAGGTTTTACCAAGTTAGGAATAGGTAAACCTAATACTAATAGTAATATAGGTGATCTGATTTAAAAAAAAACAATGGTACTGTGTTTGTCTGTCAACATATTTCTGGGGAGATTAACTACACCACTGATCTATTGTTTTATCTTCTTTATTTCTTACAGCTGCACCCAAGGGCAAGAGGGCATCATCTAAGGCTGGTGAAGAAGGGTTTGCCACCACCAGTGCTGCTGTGGGTGGAACCACCACCATCAGCACAGCAACCAGTGGTTCTGCTGGCACCAGTAAGTCCTGTTATTAATAGTTTCCCTACATTTTATCTGTCCCCACTACAAGCATAATTTTAATTTTGCCTTGTTTATTTTTCATACTGTCTCCTTTCTGTCAAATTCTTCATCCAATTCTTGTTAAATTCTTGTTATCCCTGCATTATCCTATTTTTCTATATTTCATGTGTCTGTAGTAACCCAGGGCATAGTACTACGCTACGCTAACGGAGCATGTGTAGTTTGTACTAATTCTCACACCAGAGAGGTGATGATTTTGGGGTCCCCCCTACCCTAGGGGGAGGACCAAGCAGATGCCTTAAATACAAAGAGCATAAACAAAAAGCACATCTTATTGAACTTTAGTGGTGGTGCCATCCACTTAGGACCCCCCCCAAGCACAGTTATTGGTAAAAAAAAGCAATCACAACCAAAGGCCCTGAAATGCATTATGGGACGAGATTAGCAGTGGGCAGTGAATATAATAGTATCCAATATCAAAATAATTCTACAAAGAGCTGCAGTTCAGCTAGTCGTTACTAGATGTCCCTCACGAGGACATCTAGTGGGACTAAGCGACTCATTTAAAGTTTGGTGGATGGAATATGCTGTGACGAACGTGGCAAATAAAAGCTATATCTGATTCCTTTCCCTGTACAGTAGTATATGGTTTTTCCCACTGTCTGCTTTGGCTGACAGGATATCTATGTTTTATATCTGGCGTGTGTGACATATTATTATTATTAGTCTGCATTTTTGGGTGAGGGAAGAATTGAAAGGCAGTCAGAGAACTGCAGGGTCATTGCAATTAAGATAATTAATTGACCATTACAGCTGTCCCAGCTGCAGACTGCAGAGAGTAGCAAAGTACCCGATGCGCTAGCATGCCTCCATTAATTTAGCCCAACAGCAAGAATACTTGTGCTGCATAGTGCAGAATGCTTTAAACATTATTGAGTTACTTTATTTTTCTTTGTAGTTTTTTTTACACACAAAATGTTAGTCTAGTTTATCTACTAGGAAATCCTTTAAAAGAAAAACCTTACTTATTTTTAATCTGGTGGTACAGTATTCTGGCTTAATTCCTTGGAGCCAGTCTGTGCTTCTTTTAAAGGAGGGGAAATCGTGGCCCAGTGACTAACAACATAAAAATTCCAACTGCATTAGGGGACCAGCAATATACTGCTACTGTGCCACTATATAAACATAGATAGCAGCCTGGCTGTGGCAGCACCACTTGGAGGTCAGCCACATAATGTGTATTTGTAAAGCGCATATTCACCCGTAGGTGGGTAAGTGGTGTTGGTGTGGACTATTGCTCAGATCATAAATGTTCTGCATTGAGTTGGTGTCGCTTTCACTGCATCTGCCTTTGCCAAGTGTGAGATCTTCTTATGGTGTAAATTAAGCCACACCTCTATAAATCACACAGCCTTGGGGGAGAGATGGGGGTTAGATGAATGGATGGGAGAGGAGAGTTTGGGACAGGTGTGACAAAGGCCAACACTACACAACAACAATATTCATCAGCACAATGAGCAGCACATCACCATCATCATCAAATATGTTGTGGAAGGAAATGAAAGAATGACCCAGTTCAGTTAAATGCATTGCACCAGTCCTTCAGACCCAGAGACCCCAGTTATATACAACAATTATTTCATCTAGGTGTGAAAAATACATATTATGGAGGCACACATTTTGGAGGAGTGAAACAAAATAGTTCTAAAAATTATTAGGAGTGTTAAAAGAAAAATGATACTGTAAATTCTAAACTGGGAAATGCATCTGCATTGTTCTTGGAATGTTCATCTTTGGAGTCTGATTGAACTGGTTCAGTAAATTAAGTAGGACTGTTATGGAGGTTTTGTCTTTCGTTCAGGAGAAGAGAAGGCCTATGGATTGTAAAACAGGAACAATATTGTAGAGTCAAGGAGTAGGGCAGAAGGAGAGCTTCATGAAGAGTGTACCTAGACTTGGAGGCAGAGCAAGAGCATAGGCTGATGGAATCATATATTTTGTAACTCTTGTATGATTAACTAAGAAGTGAGATACGTTTACAAACAATCACGACAAATAGCTGCATGAACTGGGTGATCAATCTCACAAGTGTTGTCATAACATTTAACCGAGTGTGTGCATCATGTGATGATGATGTGCCATGATGCTTCACATGTCTGTCTCCAGTTACAACAGTGACCAACCAACCACAACCACATAAGAGCAGTTTCGCATTTGAGCCAGCACACACACTCAGTAGCATTTACCAAATCAACGTACCTCTCTCCAGTCCACAGTGCTGAGTAGGCCTCAGAATCATAGTATTGTTGGTTTTCCTTTGAAGTCGATAACTTCCTTCTTCTGGCTGTTGAGGTAGTTCCACCCAAGGTCCTTCCAGACTCCTCCTCCTCACGTCCAAGTAACAAATCAGTCCAACTCTGACAGATCCAAATGAGTGAGCTAGACCTGTAGTGCACTACTGTTGAAGAACAAGAGAAAAATAATTCCAGTGTTTTCTATAGATTTGTATTTCCTAACTAAACTGACTGGCCTGGTTTCTGAAGAAATAGAAAAAAAGGATTGTACCCTTCAAGTAAAACTTGCAAAAGGACCAATCACCTTCATGAAAAATGACCATCCATCATAGCTGAGCTCTGGCCATTGGCACATCTTCCCATACGAATCCACCAATGGGTTTTGGTCCACATAGACCTCTTTCGGGGCATGCAAAAGTCCTGGAACATCCTAAGGATGGTTATTGATGCTGTCCTTTGCTCGACCTATTTTGCCTTTGCCTCAGCACTGGACTTGAACCTTGCCTCCAGAAACCAAGTCAGTGCAGAGGTTAAGGCTGATTTATCTATTCCTGTTGTGGTGGTTGTTGCCGGTGTTCTTGTGGCAGGTATTGGCTGCTGTGAGACAAAAGCAATTCCCTCTCTAGAAGTTGAAGGCAACACCCCAGAACTTCTGCCCAGGAGAGTAAACATTAACTTCTAAAAAAGAAATGAAAGTGGCCAGTTTTTTTTGTACCCGGGTTCAAGTATTGTGCCACAGATGACTCTTTTGGTGACACAATGTAATTTTGCAGCCTTATAATAACAGCTAAGCAAAGTATTATGCCCAGCTTTGGCAGACGCACGGAAGTCCATCCTAAAACCGATCTTTAATGAACTAGGAATTAGAACATGTAGGCAAGCAATTATTACCTGTTTGAGTGGGGCCAATATTAAACTTACTTATTGTTTTGTTAAATTTATCATCATTGCAGAGAAGAAACTAAAAGTAGTAGAACGGGTAAATAACTGTATTGCGATATAAAATACTTACGAAACATAATTTAAGATTCATTGGAGGCAAAGTGTTAAGCTCGCTTAAGGGACTATGGGGCATATGTATGAAAGTCCCGAATTGCTATTCACAAATTGCGATTTTTACCGAATCGCACTTTCAGAATCGCAAATCGGTATGTTTGAATGAAAATGCAAATAAATAGCGATTCCTTAGAAATCGCTATTTATTTGCGATTACCCCAAATGCGATTCCTTAACCAGTAGGAATCGCATAATTTCTGAAATCGCACCGGAAAATCGCTATAATAGCAAAAAATCGCAATTCGCGGCGAGAAAATCGCTAAATAGCGATTTTCTCACATGATCCAATCAGGAACCCTGCTACAGCATGATGACATCACAACCAGAAAGGGAGTGACTTCCCATGCTGCACCTGACTTCCTGAATCTGAGGCAGAGTGAAGGAGTGTTTGGCATTGAGCAGTGCACACCTTGGAAAACATGGCTGACAGTGGAGCCACGCCCAGCCAGGATTCACAACAGCAGGAGACTGAGAACACCAGGAAAAGAAAACAAAAGTTCTCAGAGGCAGAATTGGAGGCCCTCATCCACGAAATGGTGTCAAACCATGAACTCCTTTTTGGTGCAAGATCCAGGGAGGTTCCAGAGACCCGCAAAAGAAAGATCTGGGAGGAAATCCAGCACCATGTAAATGCTGTGGGTGTGACACACCGGAGTATTGAGGACCTCCGAAAGCGCTGGTATGACCTGTGCCTGCGCTCAAAGGAGAAACTTGCAGCAAGGCTGGAACAGTCCAGGCAGACAGGTGCTGGGACCTCAACTGTACCTGCATCTACACCCCTGGAGGAACTGGTTGAGGGGACCCTGCAACCAGAGTGTGTGGGAGGATTGGCTGATTTGGACAGCTCTGACCAGCCAGCAGTAGGAAAAGGTAAGAATCATGCCCTCACAACCCTCACACCCCCTCACACCCCCTCACACCCCCTCACATCCCCTCAGACCCCCTCACACCCCCCAGCAGTGAGCCAGGTGCGCAAAACAAGATATGCAGCCCAGAGCAGGCACACAGGCAGCCATAGCAATGCATTATGGGAGATGTAGTCACATATAAATGAAAGTGTCCAATATTTAGCAAAAACAGTCTATCACATTATCTGCTGTTCTTGACAGTGAAACAAGAGCACAATGTAACCAAGTGCAAAATGTATTTATACAGTGCAAAATAGTGAAGCTAATTAATGTGTGCTGTTCTATTCACAGCACCATCTACAACACAGCCCTCAGGCAGTGGGACTTTGGCAGAGAGACACCAGTCGGGAGATGGCGGCCAAGATGCCAACACAGATGGGGATGACAGCCCAGTGACCAGGCGCAGACATGGGAGGTGACAGATAGTCAGGCCTCTGCCACCATACCAGGATGAGGCGGAAGTAATTGCAGAAAATGACAACCATGCTGACACACAGCCAGGCCAAGAGGGACATGCCACACACCAACAAGGGCCACGTACTGCAGCCAGGCGCAGACGACGCGCAGCAAATCCTTTTGAAGGTCGAGGTGAAGAGTCAGTGTATGCAGGCCTGGAACTTAACATGTTGCAGGTGCAGTGCCTGCAGGCAAAAAATATAAAACTGTTACAGCGGGAGATGAGGGAGGGCTTCTGAGCACTCAGGAAGGACCTGCAGGATGGTGTACAGGCTGTAGTTGACCAAATGCGCACAAGTACGCAAAGACAAGACAGGTACACCAGGGCCATCAATCGCTTGGCGGCTATGTCTGGCATACAGGCAAGGCGCAGCATCGACATGCAGCGCCAATTCACTCACGCAGCACAGGACATTGCCAGTGCACTATTGCAGGTGACCACTGCGGTGGATGAGTTGCGCCAAATACGCGCTACTGGGCCGGGAGTGCTGACTCCCAGTGAGGAAGAAAACCAGTCTAGTAAGAGCAGCATCACACCACCACCAACCCTTGAGAGACGCCGTAGTGCCAGGACCAGTAGGGCTGCACCTACTAATGACCAATAGGCTGTGTAGCGTGTGACTGGTGAATCCGACTTATTGTTTGTTTTAAGGGCACTGTGACATTAACATGTGCAAAGGTATTCAATGACACTACTGTTCATTTTTACTTTATGCGTTTCCTGCCATTAAGGAATTAAAGCTAATTTACACACTTGCATTACTTGGCATTGTGTTGTTTTTTCTTACCTAAAAATAGTTGCGCGTTATCTCATCACACCTCTGTCGCCCAGCTGCTGCTACCGCGCTACCAGCTATCATATGTCCAGGTCCATGCCCCTCTACATCAGAGGATCCAGAGTCACTCAGTTCCACTGGTGTCCCTTTTCTTGTTGCAATGTTATGGAGCATGGCACAAGCCACCACTATTTTACAACACGTATTAGGGCTGTATTGGAGTGCTCCTCCACTCTTATGGAAGCACCGGAATCTGCTTTTCAGTATTCCAAATGTCCGTTCTATGGTGCCTCGGGTAGCAATGTGTGCCCTGTTATATCTGCGTTCACTTGCATTGTTGGGATTGAGGTAGGGAGTCAAGATGAAATCACGAACAGCATAAGCACTGTCACCTGTGGGTTAGAGAAAAAGATGTTAGCATGTGACATGCACATGGTAGTTACTATAAATGACCCCTATGTGTGAAGGCATTTACCGAGTAGGTATCCCTCGCCAAACTCCCCTCTTGCGAGTCTACGGTAGATTCCACTGTGTCTGAAGATGAAAGCATCATGGGTGCTGCCAGGGTACTTTGCTACAATGTCAGTAATGATGTGTTTGGCATCACACACCACCTGAATGTTCAGTGAGTGGTAGCATTTCCGATTTCTGAAGAGGTATTCATTGTGTGCGGGTGGGGTTATTGCAACAAGTGTGCCATCAATACATCCGATCACGTGTGGGAAATGCGCTATTTGATAGAAGTCCTGCTTTGTCTGTGCAATTGCCTGAGGAGTGCTGGGGTGGGAAATATGATGAGGCATCCTCTGGACCATGGCATCTAGGAAGGCATGGAAGAATCGCGATAGGGAACTCTGTGACACCCCTCCTGCTGACACTATCACCCCCTGGAAACTTCCAGAGGCCAAGAGGTGTAGTGAACAGAGGACCTGCATTTCTGTGGGAATGGCATTTGTCCTGTGGGTGGGGTGTTCAAGGTAGGGTCTGAGTTCAGCTATCAAATCATTAATGCTGTCTTCATCAAGCCTGTAATTATTATTATTATTATTATTATTGCATTTATTGAGCGCACAGCTACCCGGAGGTTTCCCGGCGCTTGCCTTGGGAACCCGTCCTGGCTTTTCCCTGTGAGATAGCCCCTACAGGGCATCCCCAAGGTGAAAGCCAGGCATCCCGCCGCAGGGGGGCCGTTGTAGAGATTAAGCAAGCTTAATGCCCAGAGTTGCAGAGTGAGAACCCATGATTAGAGCAGGCACCGAAGCGAGAATTATCGAGTCCGTGGACATTTGAGCTCAAGACCCTGCCGCGTCGGGAATTGAACCCTGGTCCCGGGTCTGACCTCAGCTTCCGGGTCTGCCTGCTCTACACCGTGAGCCACACTTCTCCACGGGTGTGGTGTTCCTCCTCAAGGCGCTAGGAGATGCTGATGCGCGAACGGAATACCCTCTCCTGCCGCAGCCTCCTCTGTGCAGCAGCTCTCAGTCGCATCCTCCTTGCTATGATGTAAAGCACCGCCATTGTGGTAAACAGTTTTTTGAATTCTGTTGCAGCTTAAATAGTTTGCACCTGGTTACCACCTGCTCCTACTTGGTGGTAATTGCGATTCTGAATTCTGTGAATTAGCGAAATTCGCAAATTGCGAATTGGTCATACATATCGTTGCGAATCTGAGAATTGCGAAATGAGCCAATCTGCGATTTTTATGCGATTCCCTACTTTTGCGAAAATCTTTCGCAAACGGAAAAATCGCTATTATGCATTATCGCTATTTTATCGCAGATTGCCTCTTTTCGCATTCTGCAGATTCGCTCTTTTAGCGATTCCCACTTTTGCATGGCTTATACCTTCATACATGCTGTTCTGCATATTCGCATTCGCTAAGGCCAAAATTCGGCGAATTTCAGCCTTTGCGAATGCGAATTTCCTTGATACATATGCCCCTATGAGTATAATTTAATATAGGCGTGCACATTGCACTTTATTATCGCTTGTGAATGAAAAACAGCTAA
Organism: Lissotriton vulgaris; assembly: GCF_964263255.1. Taxonomy (NCBI): domain Eukaryota; kingdom Metazoa; phylum Chordata; class Amphibia; order Caudata; family Salamandridae; genus Lissotriton; species Lissotriton vulgaris. The sequence goes on from NC_141698.1 coordinate 143,586,517, forward strand.
GAATTTGTATTTGTAATTCCAACTGCTAACATAAGTCACTTTAGTTAAATGCTGCTATAATAGTCTTGCTGCAAATTATAAGGCATTTTAGTAAGTTTTATGTATTTTAATTATCGTGTAATGTTTTAATGTTTTTATGGAATGGTCATCTATTATCGTAGTATTGGTGGATCACTTTAAGATGTTAATAACTCTGTGTTTAGTATATGCTTGTTTTTATTGATTGCTTTCATCTTTCCTTGCTTGTAATGATTTTAATTTATCAACAAATAAAATGCATACAATGTAATTTTGCAGCCTTATAATAACAGCTAAGCAAAGTATTAACCTCTCAACCATGGCATGCACTTGTGTATTTTCATTGACACCTGCAAACTTTTCAGACACCTTTTTTTAACTGGTCCTGAAGCAAATGCAACAACAGGATAGCTAGGCCAATCGTACTGTCCTCCTTGCTGACATGACATGTGAAAACCTTAAAAGGAAGTAGCATCTGTGTCAAGAATTTGACTACTCCACATTTTTCTAATCACATGTTCATACTTTTCCCAGTTGCAGCCCCTTCTCTTTGAATGAAATAGTCATTGATTGGTTTGTACTGCTCAAACAGACTATCGCGCAAGAAATCATTGTCCACCTCTTTCTTTTAGGAGCAAAAAAGGCCACTTTATTTTAGGACAGGTGCATCATCATTTCACGAAACACATTTCATTATTTATTTATTTACAAATTCCAACTGTACAATGATCTTGCAAAAACTGAATCCCAAAACCCAGAACGAAAACTCCTACCTACTACCCCTAACCTACCCACGCTACCCTTCAGGATGGCCAACCCGCTCCAGGCTGCCCACCGCCCCTACAAAAACCCCGCCTCTAGTTAGCACACCTGCACCCATCCTAACTGTGGCAAGCTAAGGAAAGGAGCAGCACCTAAAGTACCGCAGAAGAAGAAAAAACACCCCCACCCAAATGTAAAAGAAAAAGAGGGAGGGTGGGTGGGGCAAAACAAACCTCCCTAATAGCCACCCGCTACGCAGTTCCCAACCGTCAGCCTGACCCCTTTATATCTGTTCCCTAATCAGTCCCACCTGATTTCCTGATTCTCGCGCGAACCTACCCAGGAAGAGACCGGCTCGTGCCTGGCTCTCCCTGGGTCCCCCCTCGCGCAAGAAATCATTGTCCACCTCTTTCTTTTAGGAGCAAAAAAGGCCACTTTATTTTAGGACAGGTGCATCATCATTTCACGAAACACATTTCATTATTTATTTATTTACAAATTCCAACTGTACAATGATCTTGCAAAAACTGAATCCCAAAACCCAGAACGAAAACTCCTACCTACTACCCCTAACCTACCCACGCTACCCTTCAGGATGGCCAACCCGCTCCAGGCTGCCCACCCCCCCTACAAAAACCCCGCCACCCAGGAAAACCTTTAGTGTTTTCCTGCCCCACCAAAAGAACAGGAAGGGGCACACCATAACTGAACTTGAAGAACTTTACTAATCAAATCCCTGAGCTCCAACAGGTAAAAAGAAAGACCCAAAGCTGAAAGATGCACTCCGTCCTCACAAAACAGATGATGTTCCGAGACCTGTAAATGATAATGATTCAAACAATATATACCCAAATTATGACAAAAAGGTCGCATCGTCCTGTTCACTTTTCTCCGGGCCTTTTCGAGAGCAGAATGGTTCCTCGCTCCACGCCATTGTAGACGAGGTACAAATTCAGTCCATATCAACATGGTGTTCACCCATGTGGTTCTTATAATTTCCAGGTCTTGCTTCATGAGTTTCAACAAAGACAACCCCGCTAAAGTAACCAGGTCATTCTCTCCCAGATGTAGCACCAGGAGATCCGGAGGGCCCCCCAAACACTGGGAAACCAAAGCTGCCAAGGCGGGAAAAAGCCCGCCCCAGCGCATGCCCCCAGTTCCATGCCAGGAGACTTCGTGTGACGTGCTGTTGAGACCCAGCGATCTCCCACAGAGCTGATTGGCAGCGGCTAAAGCTGCACGTTTAATAAAAGAGTGCCCCAGTATCCACACCCTCCGTTTGCCTCCGGCGACCGACGGCCAAGGACCTAGGAGAAAAAGAAATGTTAGACAATCCAAAAATGCACTACTTTCGCACATATTTCTCACAGCATTTGGAACGCCAGCGCCCAATGCGCCGGATCTGGGACCAGTCCCACCCCAAACGAGCGGCCTCCGTTGCCGCACCAATTCTGAATGAATGTGTACCAAACTGAACCGGATCCTTCCCCAAGCGCAACAACACTTTGCGCAAGACAGCCAACAATTGTGATGCCACAATGGGACTACCATCCACATGACAAAATATAGACCCTTGGACAAAATGCGGAGAGGAGACAAACCCTTCCCATTCCCCAACCGGGCAACATGCAGAAACTCCACTCCTGCCAAGGAACACCCACTTACCCCTTCCCAACTGGTCAGTTTTGGAGGCCCGCAGCCACAGCCGCAACCTCTCACTTTCCAACACCACCTCACTACTAGTCATGCCTACCCTACCCCGTAACCCCAACAATTCAGATGCCCGGAATGCCCCAAAGAACAACCAAATGAAGCACAAACGGAATTTAGCACATTCAAAGGCATCATGACAACACACCTCCAACTCTGGTAACAACAACTGAAGCAACTCAAAAGTAACTGGCTGCCGGAGCTGGGGACCACCAGCCCGAAGCCTGGCCAAACCTTTCAACATTTTACGAACCAACACCCCCCCAACCGGATCCCTTCCCCACCAAAGCTGCCCATAAAAAGAAATCCCAGCCAACTTGCCCGAAATGGTAGTGGGCGATAAACCTTTGTCAGCCAAATGCAACACAAACTGCAAGATGCCCTGTTCATCAGACCAAACAGCCCCAGACGATCCCACCCAATCCTTACCGAACTGCAGAAATTCACTCCAAGCCTTCACATACCCCCGCCTCGTGGAGGCAGCCACCGACTGTTCGACCAAGTGGTGAACCCTCAATCCCCCAGGTCCCATACGTACTGTGGGATCGCTGTTGGTTCCAGGTCCGCCCCAGGAGCTAACTTGCGGAACTCTGCCCACTGAAATCGAGACAAAGAGTCAGCGATGCAGTTAGAGGTACCGGGAACATGCCGTGCTTTAAACACAATATTTAATTGCAGACACCGTAGCATGAATGCGCGCAGTAAGCGCAACACCCTCAAATCACGAGCCTTCTGGTGATTGACAAGATGTACAACTGCCAAGTTGTCCACATGAAACAGAACTGATCTATTCCGAAACTCATCCCCCCACAGACACAAAGCAACCAGTAGTGGGAAGAGCTCAAGAAAGGCAATGCTACGGCCTTGTTCCTGCCAGTGCGCCGGCCATCCGGCCGCACACCACCTACCGTCCCAAAAGATCCCGAAGCCGTGAGCCCCGGAAGCATCAGTGAACAACTGTACTTGCCACACCATGTCCTCATCCGCAAAAAACAAGGACACGCCATTGAAATCCTGCAGAAACTGAAGCCAGACTGTCAGATCGGAACGGACAGCGGCGGTAATGCGTACCCGATGATGGGGAAGAGTCGCACCGGACATGGACAGCCCCAGACGCCTGCAGAATGTCCTACCCGCCCGCACAACCCGACAAGCAAAATTTAGGTATCCCAACAGCTTCTGGACAATTTTCAAAGCGACTTTCCGTTCCCCCAAGACCAGTTGTATGAAATCAGACATGTCCTTCACTTTAGGTGCAGGCAATCTCGCCATCATAGACAGCGTGTCAATTTCAATCCCCAAGAAAACCAGGGACGTACAGGGGCCTTCAGTCTTGTCAGGCGCCAAAGGAACGCCCAATTCCTCCGCTAGTGCCTGAAAGCTGTTCAAAGCCGACTGACACTGCCCGGAGCGACCTTCCCCAATGAAAAGAAAATCATCCAAGTAATGACAGACCAGGGAGTGTCCAGTAACAAAAGTGAATCTCCACTGCAAGAAGGTACTGAAAGCTTCAAAAAGGGAGCAGGACACGGAACAGCCCATGGGCAACACTCGATCCACGTAGAAACAACCATCAAACTGCATTCCCAAAAGACTGAAATCCCAGGGATGGATGGGCAGTAGCCGAAAAGCCGACTGAATGTCGCTCTTCGCCAGCAACGCCCCAACACCTGCCAGGCGCACGAGCCGTAAGGCATCGTCCACCGAGGCATAAGTAACGGTTGAGTCGGCTGGATCGATGAAGTCATTAATGGAGGTACCCTCTGGCCAGGACAGATGGTGGATAAGACGAAACTCCCCTGCCGCCTTCTTGGGCACCACGCCCAGGGGCGAAACAATCAAATCAGGCAGAGGACAAGACACAAAAGGACCAGCAATTCTACCAGCCGCAAGTTCGGCATCCAGCTTTTTTCTCACAACCTGGGGACTCTCCTTCACAGACTTCAAATTGTCCGACCACCTACCCACCCTGGGCCCCTGATACCCGATCCGAAAACCAATTTTGAAACCCCAAGACAAAATCTTAGCGGCTTCAAAATCCGGATAATCCACTAGCCAGAGATCGAGGACCGTCTGTCTAATAGGAGTAGGAGCCCTTGTGAACAGACTGCTGCGGCTGGCCCCTACCTCCTGAACCTCGTCCCTGGTTGCCCACTCGTTGTCCAGGAAAACAGTGGGTGAGGGGGTGCTTTCCTCCACACTGAGAACACTCATGCTTGTACCGACAAGCTGGCCTGTTACAGGAACCCCGGTTAAAGTGCCAGCAAGTGCCAGTGGCGGCTGATTGACCACTGCCCCAAACCCCCGCCCCAGACTGAGCGGGGCGAGCTGGAAAGGGCCGATAATACACTGGCTAACCGCTAGCCGTGTGGGTCGTAGCAGACGGATTAGCCGATGCCATCCACTGTAACCATAATTCAGAATCAACCTCGCCCCATGAACGCTCGGGGAAAGCGCTCATGCAGGCCCTGAATTCATCATCATAAGACAACCAGGCAAAACCACCAAAAGAACTGTGGGCCTTGCGGACAATATCAGCATATTTAAACATATCAATTGCTTTTTCAGGATGACGTTGACAATAAACACTGGCATAAATCAAAAAAGCTGAAGTCCAATTCTCTATAGACTTCGGAACACGAGGCCTCCGAGCCAGTTCCAACTCCTCCTCCTTCGACCCCTCTTTTGCCTGAACATCTCTATGGAGGAGTCGAAAAACATCCACAAAAGCCCCTGACCATATCAGATTCTTCGTTTTTTCGGACAAATGCGACCCCAAAGGCATCTCCACCCCAGAATAAGGTAACTTTTTCGGTAGGATACTATCCTCCGCAGCCTGTGTGGCAACCATTCCCCCAGTCCCCACAGTAGAAACTTCTTTGGCAACTTGCCCCACAGGAAAATTTGAAACTACCGGCCGCTCAAGCCTTGGTGCCAGAGCGACTCGCTCAACCCCAACCCCATCTCCAGTAGAAACACTCGAAAATACCGGCCGCTCAAGCCTCGGTGCCAGAGCGACTCGCTCAACCACAACCCCATCCCCAGTAGAAACATTCGAAAATACCGGCCGCTCAAGCCTCGGTGCCAGAGCGACTCGCTCAACCACAACCCCATCCCCAGTAGAAACATTCGAAAATACCGGCCGCTCAAGCCTCGGTGCCAGAGCGACTCGCTCAACAACCCCATCTCCCGTACCAATAGACCTTGTACTCTTCACAGGGAGACTCTCCCTAGGTTGCCACACAGACCACCACCCATCCTTACCTTTGGGCAACTGCTCGGACGGCAGCGTGACAGCCCCACGATCTTTCTGCGAAGGTCCAGACCTCACTGCCCCTCGCACACCTGCATGGTCCGCTCGAGACTCCTGCAAAACACGAGAAACAGTGGGTTGCCCCATCCCACCCCCTTGGGCCCGTGCTGCCAAAAGCCCAACATTCGATTCTCTCAATTCCCCCTCCTCCAAATCCTCAGCACGAAAATTCCCGCAGAAAGCTTGATCAGAAAATAAAACTTGGTCACTGCCACTGGGCATAGCCCCATCACCAATACCCCCGTCATAACTCTGCCAATCAATAGGCTGAAAGCTGTTTACATTGAAAACTGTAGAAGAGCTATCCGCTCCAGACAGCCCCCCGTGAAGCCCACCACTGGAAACAGCCGTGTGGACAGTTCCCGGGCCCGCAGAAACAGCCGACAGCCGCCCAGCCGACGGCGCAGCACGAAAACTGCGGCCGCTCAAGCCAGACAAAGAAGAAGACCCCGGAACCGGGTCCCCGAAAACGAAGACGCCATCCTCCCCCGAGGAACGAGCCCCCGACGCCAAACCATGGTTACCTACCGACCCATACGCAGGTCCACCCGAACTAGCACCCGGCCGACCCCTGGGGACCGGGAACAGGGAGGGACCCATGCCTGTGTGCGCCCCCCGGAGCAACGGACCCCCCCCACGCGGAGCCGAGGGGGTGGAAATGGCAGGCCCCAGGTCAGGCACCCCGGAATCCATGGACTGGGCAGCCGGGGGTGGCAGCCCAAAAGCTGCAGCTCCCGCAGCAAGAACAACTTCAGCAGGGGGCGTGTCGTCAATTGGGGAGCAAGCCGGCAACTCGCCCGGCAGGAACCGGGCATCAGCCCCACCCTGGGGAGGGGGGCCAAAAGAGGGGTGGGGAATAGTACCGGGCCCCGGTACAGCGGGGGAGAGCAGGAAACATTGACCGTTCAGCCACAGGTAGGGCGAGGCCCCGGCCGACAATAGGGGAACCTCAGAGGAGGGGACGGGGGGTACCCCCGAAGGGGGGGGAAAAGGCACACGCCCAGGCACATCCAAGCTCCGCCCACGCTTGGGCTTGGGGCCCGCCTGAGGCTTCCCTGACTTCCCTCGTACCAGCCCGCTGGGGCTCGGAGCCTGCTGGCCCGCCGAGCGGCCCCTCCTCCCCCCGGGCGCCCCGTGTGTGCCAGCACTAAAATATGGTAACGCACATACCTGCTGGGAGGCGCCCGGGGCATCCGGTGGGGGTTCCACATCAACGGCGGGCAACACTAGCCCAGGCCCGTCAGCCGGCATAGCCGCATCTCCGTCTTCCTCCTCCTCCAGGTCCTGCGATAAACAGGCCTCCACCGCCCGGGATACACCCTCAGATGCCTTGCGAGGGGGGCGAGCCATGCCGACCCACGCCTCCGCCGGGACACCCGGCCGCAGCAGGTCTTCACGCCCTGCCTCACAAAGGATTTGCACCGCCCTCCGGACCTCAGCCGCTGCCTCCATGACCCAGGATACAAGGGAAAACCACGAGCGTCGCAAAACAAACCTCCCTAATAGCCACCCGCTACGCAGTTCCCAACCGTCAGCCTGACCCCTTTATATCTGTTCCCTAATCAGTCCCACCTGATTTCCTGATTCTCGCGCGAACCTACCCAGGAAGAGACCGGCTCGTGCCTGGCTCTCCCTGGGTCCCCCCTTCAAAATGTAATAGGTCAAGTTCAGACGTGCTGGCACCTCCTGGTTGAGGGATTTAACTGGTACTCTATTAGCATGCTAAATGATCCTCACCTGCTTCCTGGCTTTTAAAGAATGACTGAAATGTGTGCAGATTCTTCTGTCGGTGGTCGGTAAGCTGCTGACTATGTTTTCTTTTTTTAATAAGTCCTGTACAATCAGGTTGATTCAATGCACACAACAGTGGACCCTGAATTAGCAACCAACTGCCTTGGCCTAAACTATATTTCTGTCATTGTCTGTGGCAAGAAATCCAATTAAGAGACCTCTGGGTCGCAGCCATTCAAACACCTTGCTGGTAAAGTCTTACAAGATGTTTGCATCTATATGGTATTTCTCCATGCTATTGTTGCATGCCGCTGAACACCCTTAAAAGAGTCTTCAGTGCTGAGACCTGTAGACAGCTGTTGCCTAACTCCCACAAAAGAGACCCAGTGTGCAGTGATACACATGTAACCAGTGGCTTAACAACTGGTCCACATGTCTGTCATCAGGTGGATAGTGTGAATAGCACACTGCTACGAAGCTTGCACGAACAATTACAGCACATTGGGATGAAAGCAACTCTGGCAAAATAGGTTCAGCTGGGAATCTTCATTTTCAGGCAGGTGGATGCCATAAATTCAAAAAATCACACCCCTTCCACAAACAAAAAAGGAAGGAGGTCCAGTGCTAACATTTTAGCCAGCGTCTCATTGTAAAAATGTGCTGTTTGGTGGTTGCATTTGTATGGCCTCACCTACCTAAACATGCCCGAAACAGTAGCATGGATGTTTTTCTTTTGTGGTGCCACTGATGCAGGGGAATTTAGGAGAGGACTAAGAGGTGGTAGATTCAATGTGCGTCTTGGGACAGTCACTGTATGCGGTGATGTCTCCGTCTGACTCTTGTGTCATTTTGAGGTTGCTGAGGTGGGTGATACAGGCGCACTGCTGGAGATAGGGCTGCTTTGTGTAAAGCTGTCACCCATTCTTCCTCATCACCTTTACCTCCCATCATGATAAAATCTGATTCCCTGCTCTTCTCACCTTTACCACCACCTTCAGAATTATTTTTAGGTTGCACTTCCCAGAGAACTGCATGATATTTTTTCCTATGGGTCATTTGTCCTTAAGTACCATAGTGTGAAACAGGCTTTCCTATTTGAACAAAAATTCATTCATTCACTGTTTTGCCAATTGGAGGTAGGGGGTTCCAGTAAGGAAAGGAATAATACTTAAAAAAAGGAATGCTGGTGCATACTATGGCTGGTAGGGGGTCCAGGGAAATGTTTTCTATTCCTAAAAACATTTACACTAGTGTGCGGCTAACTGCACATGGCAGGCAGGGGGTTTACTGGTCCAAGGGAAATCATAATGACAATCCTTAAAAAAGTGACGGTGGACTGCTGGTGTGCGGAAGGTGCCTATGGCAGGGAGGGGCTGGAAAGAGGGAAAATGTGAAAAAATTAACATTTGTTGTGTACAAATGTAAAAATATGTTTTATAAAAATAATACAAATAAATAATTAAAAAAATAGAAATAAAAAAAGAGTTGCCAGTGTACTAGGGGATTATGAGAAACACATTGAGAGGAAAGGGGGTTTAAGGCAAAACATTTAAAAAAAATCATAGAATATAAAACACAGTTCATAGCATATACTACAATGAACCTCAAGCATACTAGTCAACTGATAACAGGGAAAAGTAAAACGAGATAAAAAAACAAAAGGCATAGACCTCTCCTATCTCTCCCTAGAAAATGTCTGTCAAAACTGGAATAAATGGATTTACACAGTAGCGGGCTGCACAAAATGACTGCTGGCCACATGGTCAACCAACAACAACAAGCAAGGAGGCATGGCCCCAACAAAGAACATCTGCAGACCTATGGCAAAAGCATACCAGCTGAATACACAAAATGGTCACCGGCCACATGGTCAAACATCAGCAGAAAGCAAGGAGACATGGCCCCAACATAGAACATATGCAGGTCAATGGCAAAAGCACACTGACTGGCTACACAAAATGGTCGCTGGCCACATGGTCGAACAACAACAGCAAGCAAGGTCGCATGGCCTCAACAAAGAATACATGTAGGCCTATGGAAAAAGCTGACTGGTTGGCTACATAAAATGGTTGCCTGACACATGGCCAAATAACAGCAGCAAACTAGGAGGCATGGACCCACCAAAGAACAAATGCAGGTCTATGGCAAAAGCACCCTGGCTGGGTACACAATATGGTTACATCCACAAGGTCAAACAAAAACAGCAATCCATGTGGCATGGCCCCACCAAAGAACACATGCAGGTCTTTTGCAAAAGCACCCTGGCTGGCTACACAAAATGGTTACATCCACATGGTCAAACAACAAAAGCAATCCAAGTGGCATGGCCCCACCAAAGAACACATGCAGGTTTATGGCAAAAGCACCCTGGCTGGCTATACAAAATGGTCACTGGTCACATGGTAAATTAAACAACTGCAAGCAAGGAGGCATGGCCCCAACAAAGAAGAAAACACATGTAGGCCAATGGCAAATGCACACTGGCTGGCTACACAAAATGATCCCCAGCACATAGAAAACAAAAACAGCAAGCAAGGAGGCATGGCCCCAACAAAGAACATATGGAGGCCTAGGGCAAAAGCATACTGGCTGGTTACACAAAATGCTCATCAGCCACATAGTCAAGCAACAACAGTAAGCAAGGAGGCATGGCCCCAACAAAGAAAAGAACACATGCAGCCCTATAGTAAAAGTACACTGGCTAGCTGCACAAAATGGTTGCTGGCAGATGATTAAACAACAGCAGCAAGCAAGGAGGCATGGCTCCAACAAAGAATACATGGAGTCCTATGGTAAAAGCACACTGTCTGGCGAAACAAAGGGGTTGCCTGTCACATGGTGAAATAGCAGCAAGCATGGAGGTATGGCCCCAACAAAGGACACTTGTTGGCCTATGGCAAAAACACACTGGCTGGCAACACATTGTCAAACAACAAGCAAGGAGCCATGGACAACAAAGAAAACCACATGCAGGCCTATGGACATTGACAACACAAAATTGCCCCTGGCCACAAGGCATGGAGAACAAAGACAAATGATGTCCAATTGCAAACACACACACACACTAGCGAGACAAAGGAGGCAAGGTAACACTGAAGAAAACACTACCATTAATTTAGCAATGCCCAAAAGGAAATTTAACTGCGCTATAAAAATGTACAACAGCATACACCTGCCAAGGCATCAAATATTACCCCGCCTATACACTTTATGCAGAAATAAAAACGTGAAATGCAAAAAATAATTCCACATCTTTTATTTAATCCTAAAGGATGTTTTAAAATGGCATATACCGCAGAAACAGTTGTTTCATGCACCCATGAATGGTATTGGCAGAATAGGCCACATAGTAAAATAAATGAATATTGCAGTTTTAACAAACATGGAGAAACTGTTCTGAACGGGGCAACCTTTTTCTCTTACAATAGATAAAAAATTTAATGCAAAAAAATAACTAGGCCCCTTCTGAAACCTCAGGCCACCCACCACAAACAAATGTAAAATCAAATAAAAGTACAAATAAATACTGGTGCATGCCCTCTATCAAATAAACACCCTTATACAATAGTTTTTGACCTAATTTATGATAACACAAAACAGACTCCTTAATTCCAATGGCATATATGCAGCAGACATAGTGTTCCTTCCACCTCAAAATCAAAACGAAAAGTGACCATCAGATGGAAAAGGCACTGGGTAGAGTCTGCCAGACAGGACCAGGAAATTGGAGCCTCTGGGGCATTCCTTCTTGTTGAATAAAACAAAAATCAAAAAAGGCTTCTTTCACAAAAAAAGTATTTTTGAGTACATTTGGCTGCTTCTCAGGTAGAGAATCTGCTAGAAGTGCAGCCGTGGTTGCTCACGTTCACCAGCATCACAAAAAATGGTGCTGGAAAGTGCTGTGGTGACTGAAAGCCGTGCTAATGGCAGGCAAATCTCACCTATGCTCGTAAGTAGTTGGCAAGTCTCATAGCACTTGAAAGCATGCCCCAAAACAAGACTTGCACGCTCCAACACAAAAATTATTGTGCCACATGCTGCACAGTGGAATTTAGCGGGAACTTCATGTTACATGCGTAGCACAAGTCCCCGAATTCCGCTAACTCCGTGAGTGGAATGGTTTTACTATTCAGACCTAAATGTAAATGTGAAGTAAAAAAATATTCCAGAATTGTTTTTAGCTAGTCAAATGAATATAATACATTTACATTCCTCTGTAAAATATATAATACTGTATTTTTAAACTTGATTTAGATATAAAAAATTATTGATGAGTAATTAAAATAATTCTTACTACGTAAGATCTAATTTCTACCTACAAATCTCTATAATACCTTATTACAATCAATTCAATTAAATTCAATTACTTTTACAAACTCGTACAAAAATACATCAAAACACACAAGATCACAATATTCATAAAAAGTAAGTGTATAGAAGTTCCCAATCCAGTGCAAGGCAATTAAACTACAGTTTATACATAGTTCTTTGTGTTGCACATGCAAATAGCAGTTTTCAGAAAGGCTTCCACCCGAAATAATAAATCATCATATTCTAAATTGATGACAGTCCTATATGCATCTATATGATTGACATCTGTGTGCCTTTTGAAACAGGGAAGTAAGAACAGTTTAGTGTATTGTATATAATACTTACAAAAGAATAACAAATGGAATATGGTTTGGCCTGAACGACCATCGCATGGGCAGGGAACTATATCAAGGTTGGCTTCAAAGACAAGGGGAAAACATAATAAATACTTCACAGTACCTGCCCTTGAATGAAAGAGTTATTAATATAATTTATGCATAAAGGAACCAAAATACTTTACACAATGCCAAATAAAAGCATATTTAAGCTATACAAAGGTAAATTCATTTCTATGATGTCTTCCAAACAGTGGCCCAATTACCCATCTTGCCAGCTATCAACATGACTTCCACATCGCTAGGCATGCGTTTCAGGTGCTATTAATGTGGAGAGCATGTTTACACACCTAAGGCTAGCTGAAGCTTTAATATTTGCACTAGGGTTTCCCACAATTCCCTCTGCCTCTCAACATTTGTGCAAGTATCTTCTGCTCTAGCCAATAGTCCCAGCAACAGTCCATGCAGGTTAGCTAAGAGGGGTGGGGCAGGCATTAGGGGCGGAAGCTGACAGACGATGGACTTGGAAAAATTAAATAAATACATCCAATTCCATTGTATGTCAACATCTCCCCCCATCCTGTCCCACTGTGCTTCTTATTTATTTATTTTCGTGTTTTATAGAGCGGAAATTGACCTGTGAGGGTATCAGAGTGCTTTACACAAATTACAGAGGTGTACAAAAAAATAGGCTTTGAGTACAGAAAAATACTAAGTGGTTGGAGAGGGGCAGGGGTGCTGGGACCGTAGGGGAAAAAGAGGGACACAGGTGTATGGTTACAATACCAATTAGAATCAGTAAAAACAAAAGAAAAACATTTTCTCTGTGGAGTGAATTGGTGATCTAAGGAAAAGGCGATAGTCTTAGATTAGTCAGGCACGCTGTGGTGGTTGACGGCAGTATTTAAACGAGGAATTTACCCATGAGGAATGTTTTGGCCTCCTTTTTGAAGCGTGCTAGAGAAGGGATTCTTCTGATGGTGGGTTTGACAGAGTTCCAAATTCTTGGTTCTGCCCCGGAGAAAGCCCGATTATAGGTTCTTTTTTTCCGAAAACAGGCAGGTTTGAGCAAAGGTGTCTGGTGGACCGGGAGTTCCAGCTTCCTCCAGATATCACTATTTCTGTGCCAGATAAGCAGGGGAGTTTGCGTATAGAGCCTTGTGTGTAATGCATGCCAGTTTCAGCTGTATTCTGGCCTCTAGAGGAAGCCAGTTCAACGCTTTCAGATGAGGAGAGATGTGGTTGAATTTCCTAGTTCCAGTAAGTAGTCTGGCGGCCGCGTTGAGGCAGGCTTTTAAGGGTGCCAAGGAGATCTTGGGTAATCCTGAGAGGGTGGAACAGCCATATTCTAGTCTGGAGATGACTAGTGCTTGGACTGCCATGTCATGCGCATCAATGAAAGGTTTCAGCTTCCAAAGGTAGTTCAGGTGGAACCTGGCTGGTTTAGCCATTGAGTTAATGTGGTCTCGCATGTTCAGGTTACAGTCGAGGATTATGCCCAGAGATTTGGGGGAGTCCACGATGGTCGGCGGGCAGTTTAAGGCTGTGATGGCCTTGATCCACATCTGAATCTCTGGGCTGGCATTTGTAGGGGAGATTGGGAGAAATTCAGTTTTCTTTTCATTGAGTTTGAGGCTATTAGAGGCGAGCCAATGTACGGCCAGTTTTAGGGCCTCGTTCAGGGAGAGAATCTCCTTGAGCGATGAAATATTAATGTATATTTGGGTGTCGTCCACATACATATAGTAGGAGATGTTAGTGGTACGAAGAACTTCAGTGAGCGGCTCTAAGTAAAGATTAAAGAGGGTGGGGGACAGGGTTGAACCCTGAGGGACTACAACCATGACCTGGGTGGGAGCTGACAGGTTGCCGTTAATGAGGAATGTCTGTGATCGGTTGTGGCGGAAGGACCTAAACCATTCTAGGATAGTGACATCCAAATCCATTCTGAGTTTGAGGCGTTTGAGTAGTTTTTGATGGTTGACCGTGTCGAAGGCCAAGGATAGATCTACGAGGATTAGAAGGCAGGTTTTGCCTTGGTCTAGGGCTTGGAGGGCATTGTCCATGATGTGGAGCATAGAGGTTCAAGTGCTGTGCCCTGGCCTGAATCCAGATTGAAAGTCATCAAGTTGGTGGAAGTTGTTGATGTGTTGACTTAGTTGCTGTTGCACACACTTCTCTAACACTTTGGCTAACAGAAGGCTATTGGAGAGAGGTCTGAAGTTGTCAGGGAGGGCTGGATTCAGCGATGTTTTTTTTCAAATAGGGAGGACTTGGCCGGCTTTCAGGGGGTCCGGAATCGATCCCTGCTGGAGAGATGCATTGATTATTGCAGTCCAGCTAGGAAGCAGCAGCGATGCAGTTGGAAGGTAGCGGGTTATTAAAGTGGGTATTTGAGTTTAAGGTAGAGAGGATTTTAGAGATGGAGTCTTCGTCATAGTATTTAAAGTCAGTCCAGCATCTTTGGTTTTCAGGTGAGGCCAGTGGGGGGGATCACTGACAGAATATCAGAATATCAACTTGCCAAAATATCGAGGTAAAAATATAGAATGCCAGAATATCGACTTCCTATCTACAAACAGGTAAGTACAAAAATATCGACTCCAAAATATCGATAGGAAAAAATATAGACAGTCAAAATATCTAATTTTTTAAATATCTGAAAAGTAATTTTAAAGTAATATAATAATAAATATAATTAATTTAAACATACTTAAAATACTTAAATAAACTTAACATTAATAAATAATTAATGTAACTTTAAAAAAAAGTAAACATATATGTATATATGCTTATATATACACACATGTATATATATATATATATATATATATACATATTATTAACAAAACATATACAATATTTTTTCGTAGGATAGCGAGAGGGTTAAATTTACTATTCACACTCCAGAGAGTGCAACAGTAGGGAAAGGGTTGGATAGCGTAGGTATCAAAATTACTATTCCCACTCCAGAGACCGCAACAGTAGGGAAAGCGTTGGATAGCGTAAGGTTAGAAATGACTATTCCCACTCCAGTGAGCGCAACAGTAGGGAAAGCGTTGGATAGCGTAGGGGTAAAAATTACTTTTCCAACTCCAGAGAGTGCAACAGTAGGGCAAGCGTTGGATAGTGAGAGGGTAAAAATTACTATTACCACTCCAGAGAGAGCAACAGTAGGGAAAGCGTTAGATAGCGTAAGGATAAAAATTACTATTCCCACTCCAGTGAGTGCAACAGTAAGGAAAGCGTTGGATAGCGTAGGGGTAAACATTACTATTCTAACTCCAGACAGTGCATCAGTAGGGAAAGCGTTGGATAGCGTAGGGGTAAAAATTACTATTCCCACTCCAGTGAGTGCAACAGTAAGGAAAGTGTTGGATAGCATAGAAGTAAAAATTACTATTCCCACTCCAGTGAGTGCAACAGTAGGGAAAGCGTTGGATAGCGTAGGGATAAAACTTACTATTCCTACTCCAGAGAGTGCAACAGTAGGGAAAGCGTTGGAGAGCGTAGAAATAAAAATTACTATTCCCACTCCAGTGAGTGCAACAGTAGGGAAAACGTTGGATAGCGTAGGGGTAAAAATTACTATTGCAACTCCAGAGAGTGCAACAGTAGGGAAAGCATTGGATAGCATAGGGGCAAAAATTACTATTCCAACTCCACTGATTGCAACAGTAGGGAAAGCGTTGGATAGCGTAGGGGTAAAAATTACTATTCCTACACCAGAGAGTGCAACAGTAGGGAAAGCGTTGGATGGCGTAGGGGTAAAAATTACTATTCCAACTCCAGAGAGTGCAACAGTAGGGAAAGCGTTGGATGGCGTAGGGGTAAAAATTACTATTCCAACTCCAGAGACCGCAACAGTAGGGAAAGCGTTGGATAGCGTAAGGTTAAAAATGACTATTCCCACTCCAGTGAGCGCAACAGTAGGGAAAGCGTTGGATAGCGTAGGGGTAAAAATTACTTTTCCAACTCCAGAGAGTGCAACAGTAGGGCAAGCGTTGGATAGTGAGAGGGTAAAAATTACTATTACCACTCCAGAGAGAGCAACAGTAGGGAAAGCGTTAGATAGCGTAAGGATAAAAATTACTATTCCCACTCCAGTGAGTGCAACAGTAAGGAAAGCGTTGGATAGCGTAGGGGTAAACATTACTATTCTAACTCCAGACAGTGCATCAGTAGGGAAAGCGTTGGATAGCGTAGGGGTAAAAATTACTATTCCCACTCCAGTGAGTGCAACAGTAAGGAAAGTGTTGGATAGCATAGGAGTAAAAATTACTATTCCCACTCCAGTGAGTGCAACAGTAGGGAAAGCGTTGGATAGCGTAGGGATAAAAATTACTATTCCTACTCCAGCGAGTGCAACAGTAGGGAAAGCGTTGGAGAGCGTAGAAATAAAAATTACTATTCCCACTCCAGTGAGTGCAACAGTAGGGAAAGCGTTGGATAGCGTAGGGGTAAAAATTACTATTGCAACTCCAGAGAGTGCAACAGTAGGGAAAGCATTGGATAGCATAGGGGCAAAAATTACTATTCCCACTCCACTGAGTGCAACAGTAGGGAAAGCGTTGGATAGCGTAGGGGTAAAAATTACTATTCCCACTTCACTGAGTGCAACAGTAGGGAAAGCGTTGGATAGCGTAGTGGTAACAATTGCTATTCCCACTCCAGTGAGTGTAACAGTAGGGAAAGCTTTGGATAGCGTAGGGGTAAAAATTACTATTCTCACTCCAGTGAGTGCAATAGTAGGGAAAGTAAATACTTGATATATAAATATAAATAACATAAATATTAATACCAATTACAAAATAATTAAAATATTTTCCAATTTTATAAAATATAATAATTAATCAATTAAAATTACAAATAAAAATTAACTATTAATAAAAATTACCTACTAATACTAATTATTTACCAATTACCAATAAATTAATTTACAATATATAAAAAATTAGACACAAAAAATTTAAAAAATATAATTACTTACAATTAAATTACTTCCTAATATATTCCCCTATAAACACACAACCCACTACAGAAAATAATGTAATAAAAGTAACATATTAATCAATTAATCAATAACAATAAATTACAAATTATATTTTAAATAATTACCAATTAATAATTAATTAACATTTAATTCTAAATAAACAACAATAAATAAAATAACATATTTAATTAATTATAATTAAATTACTTCCCACCCTATTCCCCTATGAACCCACAACCCGCTACAGAAAATAATTTACTGAAATTGTCATATTTTTAAATTAATCATTTAAAATAATTACCAATTATATTTTAATTACTTACCAATTACTAATTAATTAACAATTAATTCTAAATAAATATAATAAATAAAATAACATGTTTAATTAATTATAATTAAATTACTTCCCACCCTATTCCCCTATAAACCCACAACTGGCTACAGAAAATAAATTACTAAAATTAACATATTTATCAATTAATCCATTAAAATGAATTACCATTTATATTTTAATTAATTACCAATTAATATTTGACAATCAATTAATTCTAAATAAATACCAATAAATAAAATAACATATTTAATTAATTATAATTGAATTACTTCCCACCCTATTCCCCTATAAACCCACAACCCGCTACAGAAAATAAATTACTAAAATTAACATATTTATCAATTAATCAATTGCAATTAAGGACCAATTACATTTTAATGAATTACCAATTAATAATTCATTAACAATTAATTCTAAATAAATAACAATAAATAAAATAACATATTTAATTAATTATAATTAAATTACTTCCCACCCTATTCCCCTATAAACCTACAACCCGCTACAGAATTATATTACACAAAAATAAAAAATTAATATTAACTTACCTTAAATTCGATATTTTTGTTGTCTATTTTATGTCTAGTCGACATTATGTCCATTCTATATTTTTGATTCGATATTATGTCCATTCTTTTCGATATTAAAATTTTCGAGTCAATATTTTGGTAGTCTATATTATGTCTAGTCGATATTATGTCTATTCTATATTTTTTACCCGATATTATGTCTAGTCGATAATAAAAACTCGATATTTTGACTCTATACCCAGTTGGGGTAGGGCAGAAAGGGGGGGCAGGTCCGGAAGGGATTGAGAATATGTGGCGGTATTGAGTTCATTTCCTAATGCCTTGATTTTATTAGCAAAGAAAGAGGAGAATTCCTCTGATGATATTAGAGACTTAGGAGACTCTTTCGGTGTTTTAGCCAGCTTATTTGATTGCTGTTTTACCAGTTCACAGAGCTTGCAGGGTCTATTCTTGGCATTCCCCAATTCTGATCTGAAGTATTCTTTTTTAAAATTGAGGATGTTCTCGTTGTAGGAGTTTCTCGCCTGGCGGAGAAGTTTTAGATGCACAGCAGAGTGGGGCTGTCTGTATATTCTTTCAGATTGCCGGAGGGATCTCCTCTCCATGTTGAGGGATCCAGTGAACCAGGGGATTCTATCTTTGATTTGTGTTCTTTTTGATTTCAAGGGGCAAGGTCATCCAGAATGTTCGATATAGTCGCTGAGTAGTGTTCATTGAGGTCACTGCCCGTAGTTATATGTGGGGAGAGGTCAGATTTACAGCAAGCCTCCAGTTTCATACGGTCAAGGTTCTTGGTGTCTCTGATCCAGCATTTGGAAATCACCGGTTGCGGTGCCATTGTCTTGTGGGTCCCAGGTGAAAGTAAGGCGATGGCGTGATGGTCAGACCAGTCACATGGGTCTATGGAGATAAGCTTGACTGAAGATTCCTTAGAGATGATCCAGTCAATGGTGGCCCCTTTTGAGTGAGTTGGCAGAGAGTAGGCTTGAGTCAGGGCTTGATTGGTTAGAAGGTCTTTTATGGCGTTGACGTAGGGATCCTTAGGGTTGTTCCAGTGCAGGTTGAAATCCCCAAGGAAAATCTCTTTAACATTGGAGGAAATCTTAGTCGTGCAGATTTCCAAGAGGTGATGGGTGAAAGAGTTGTTCAAACCTGGGGGGTGGTAAAAGATGTGCAAGTTGCACACATGTAATGAGTTGCTGCAAATGGAGAGGGCAAGGTATTTGCAGGAGTCAGTGGTGTTTGCAGTGAGTTCAGTGACAAGGAGGCAAGATTGGTAGATGCAGGCGATGCCTCCTCCTTTCCTGCTGGATTGTCAGTCCAGTCTAGCAATATTGTAGTTAGGAGGGACTTATAGGTCCAGGCAAGTGGAAGAGTATTCATTGAGCCATGATTGGGTTAGTATAGCTAGGCCTACATTTTTGTTCAAGGTGAAGTCAGCAATATCAGGGGCATGCTTAACTGCCGATCTGCAATTGATTAAGAGATCAGATGTGGGGGGTCTGGGGAGTGTCAGGGGCCTGGGTGGACAGGAGTACAGGCGCAAGGTTGCTTTTAACCACACTTCTGTTATGGTGGGTAGCTGACCTGTTGGGGCTGATGGTGACCGTGCTGATGGGATGTTCGGGACTCGCATCTAGTAGTATTCCTATCCATTATTCTGTGGCCCACTATGCCACCTCATTTTGGACCCAGACATATAAAACCAGTCTTGACCCTGCTTCAATAGGAACAGTACATTCCAAACTGCCAGGTGAGGTTCTTTCTTAACCAGAACACAAGCAACCTGTGACTGGCTTCCCCCTTATTAGGGCTCATCAATCAAGTGTTGCTTGCTTCCACTGGTACAGTGAGAATGAGAGCAACATCTGGGCATACCCCTAGCAACTTAAGGAGTTATATTAAACATACAAAAGCTGATGGGAGGATGCTTGCACCACTACACTTCACCATGCATGGGTTCATGATTGCTTGTCTTTTTGGGTCATGGATGGTCCAGCAATATTACCCACATGTCCCACTAGATCGGTAAATAAAGGCAGGCAGTTGAACCATGCATGGTTCATCTACAGCTCCACAGAAGTATCCCATCATCCTACCGTGCATAGAGTAAAAGTGGTAAAACTTGTAAGTTTGACTCAGATTTACAATGTTGTCTATCATGTTGTGAAAACTTCAAAGTGATCGCAGTAACAAGAGGTAACCTGGCCATACCCATTGAACACCGCAGATGTTGTTGGTATTGTTATGCTATTACAAGACTATATTCTATGATCTCGTACTCTCTCTTTCACATTTGGCATAAAGGCTTTGCACCTTTCAGGCCATCCAATGTGTTTTGATGAACAGATCAACATACCATGCATTTTCAGAAGATAGTGTAGGAAATTAAAAGAATCCTGAAAATTAATCACTACTAATGACAATTTGCCTGGGGCTCTAAACATGACATGCAGACATTTGGTGCTCAAAACCTGAAAGCACATGCCTTTGAGGCCATTAACCAGATTCTAACTCTTTAATATATCATGTGCTTTAAAATGCTAAAATATGTGCAAATATAAAGTATAGTTAATGTGACTAGTTTAGTTTCTGTCTTAACTATATAATGTGTTTGTTCACCTACAGTAATTATTAAACATGTGCACATCATTGATGTGTAGGTTGTATTAAATTAACATAACATTTAAAAGTGCAGAAAACAGTGACAGCTAACTAGAATTAAAGGTTTGTAAAAATATAGCTTGCTCAAAAAGTTTACTTCAAGTTGACCTTGAAGATAACAGAAGAATGTGCCTTTCATTTGTGAAATAGAGACGCCTCAGCATCTAACCTTCATGATGGTGCATTAGTTGCTTGTTAAATGTTATTGTTAGAAATGGGATTTCTGGTTGGCTAAGGGTTGTGCCAAAGCCAGATAGAAACCACCACTCTAGTCAGGGCAAGGGAGTTACACTCCAAAGATAACCTCAGCTCACCCCCTTGGTAGCTTGGCACGAGCAATCAGGCTTATCCCGGAGGCAATGTGTAAAGCATTTGCGCATGCACACAGCAGCAACATCCCAGGCACACTACAAAAGGAACTCCACACAAGGTTATATAAAAATAGCCTTTTGGCTTCTCCTAACACATTAGAATAGTAAACACATTATATACACTGTGCCAACTGGCACGGGCAATATTCACAAGGGATTATACACACATGACAGGGCCACATGGACCACTGTTAGAACCGTCACAAAGTGAACTTGGTAAAAAGTAAAACGGATCATAAACGCACAACCAGTAAACACTGGTAATCACTGTACTTAGCATCAACCTGTAACATAAACTACATTATGCACAGTCACATCAGTCGCGAATTACATTCTGCGCCAACCTCACCCGCATAAGCACCTTATGCAATCTCCTCACCAGTCTAAACACATTAGACTCTAACCTCCTAAACATAACTCACATTAGGGGTGTAGCTCACACAGTGAAACATAATCTCACTAACATAAAAACATGATATGCAAAACAACCTCATAATCATAAACCATATTTAGAGGTATCAAGCAGGGTGCATAAAACATACTAAATGCATTACATTTCCTAGCACCACATCACATTAGCGCATTAATCACAGTAGGGCCTGGCACCCTATAAATCTACCGATACCCCTGGCCAACTGTCCATCGAAGAAGGGGCTCAAATGCCCTGTGTCCAGAATGTCAGGGCGCGATGCCAATGCAGCGAAATCCAATTGCGCCACTGCGCAAAGGAGTGCAGCTCACTCCTAGCTCATACATGCCCCCAAAGTCAAGAGAGACCTAAACGTTGCAGCTGGCACTAAGTGCTGCGCAGCTGGGAACAATGGGGAAGGCCTGGCACCTCTGTGCCCCTTCTGTCCCTCTCAGGGACTCTCTAAATAACTGCGCAAAACGTTGGGGCCACATAAGTTCTGGAATCCTGTGCACGTTGGTGCCATCTAGGCTCTGAATCACCTTGTCCCCTGGACCACACTGGCTCCCGAAATAAATATGCCACCTCATAATTAAGAAGAACTTGCCCCCAGACTGGGGCACGGAACAAGGGGTCACAGGCCCCTCTGGCTCTCAACAATAGGAGCATGGGCCCCTTTGGGCTCTTGAGGACAAAATCCAAATTGCACCCTTTGTTGGAGTGGCCTCTCCCTGGCTAAGCGCCTGTAGAGCCCCCCAGCCGTTCTGACCTTACCGGGCTGCTCTCCGGGGACTCCTTCTGAGGTGGCAGCACTACTCCCAGCAGTGGCAGTAGGCAGGGCTCTGTCGTTCCTGAGAGCCTTGTGGGGACCCTTGCACCGTGCTTCACCCGGGAACTCCTCTAGATGCCGCTGGGCTCCCTCTGCTCATGGGAGCCCTGCCAAGCCGCCATACTCCTTACCTCCCCGTTTGGGAGACCAACGCAGCACGGCTTCCCCCAGGCAGGGGGGTGCGGAAGTGACGCACTCCCGTCCCCTCCCAAAGTTAGGCGGCGTGGGCCTGACTTCCGGTTTGCCGCGATCGCGGCGGAGTCAATTTCACAGCCTACTGCGGGGTGGGGACCCGCTTGATTTCAAAAAGGGAGAGCGGGGAGGGCACCAGCTCTTCTAATATGCCGAACAC
Organism: Lissotriton vulgaris; assembly: GCF_964263255.1. Taxonomy (NCBI): domain Eukaryota; kingdom Metazoa; phylum Chordata; class Amphibia; order Caudata; family Salamandridae; genus Lissotriton; species Lissotriton vulgaris. Next base: position 143,609,179 of record NC_141698.1, read on the forward strand.
ATTCAGGGATACCAGCATGGGGGGTGGGCACACGCTCCCGGCAGCATCACAGGGGAATCCCTTCAGTGGGGATTCCCTCAGGCCATATGCAGCGGCGAGCTGCGGATCCCTAGTGCTCCTTCAGGAGCCCAACTCCAGCGCTCCCAGGGCACAAATAGAACCAAGTGCATTTAAAAAAAAAGCCAGCACTCACAAGGTGCGGGGGCAGCCTCAAAGTCCCAAAGAGTTACACGCAGTCCAGCAAAAAGGTTTCAGGGCATAGCTGGGCCCAGGGAGGCAGCCTCCTGGCAAGTCCTCCTGGGCCCCAGCAGCAGCACGCCCTGCAGGATCAGCTCCCAAAAGCAGGACCGACACATGGGGTCACAGCCCCTTCTTTTATACACCTAAATCCTTTGTCTAAAAGGTGCAGGCAATGGGAGAACCAGTACAACTGGTTCAGGGGAACTCCTGAGCACTTTGTTTTGCTCAGCCCCTCTATCCCTTTCACAGGACAGGCTAGGGACATCAGATGCACTAAAGGGGGTAGAGCCAGTATTGTGGAGGAAAGGCACAGCCCTATTCAGGTCCCAGGTGCAACTCCTCCCTCCCATCTACATGCAGATCTCCATATTCACCACCGGGCAGACCCATCCTGGCTCCTGGAGCCAGCCACACCATCCAGCACCTGTCACTCACAAGCCAAATAGGCAATTCACATCACACTGCACACAGAAATGCCAACTTCAAAAAGTGGCACTTCTCCACTAGTCACAATAAATCTTCATACAACATTGTGCAGCATTTATTCTCATGTGTTCACACATACCAAACTCTCCCCTGCACTCTTCCCACATCAGTAACTACCAAGGACACACATATCACCCATGCATTCCTATGGGAGGGTAGGCCAGTCTCTCACCACACATACACAGAGCGCGCACACACTTTACACTGGTCCACAGTCCTAAAGTGTGCAGAGGCCTAAAATCACCAACACTAGGTTACAGAAAAAGGCTAGGAGAACGCAAAAAGTTTAGGGGTCAACCTGCCAAAAGGGCCAAGTTCAACAGTTATAATTTTTAATCAGAGCCTCATTCATAACTGACTTAAAGCTTTATTAATTTGCCATAAGGAACAGAAAGCACACATTTTTCAAAATGCACTATTATATTAAGCTTCTAATTACTTCCTGCTTAAATGAAGTTTTCTTTGCAGCTGACAGACCTTATATTCAGCTAAAATAACAGTTGCTTTACCAGAAGGTTAGGAAATGAAGCCATTTATTAGGATTTGAATTGGGAAAAGAATGTGCAGTGGCAAGAATATATTCTTGCATGATGGATGATGTGGGGAGTTGATGGATGTCCATTGGATAAAGACAAGAACAGGACAACTTTGAGTTACAGCTTAAAAACGCATTCCTAGTTAAGGAGTTTTAGATGGAGAGAGAGATTCCTGAACTCGCTGAACTCACCGCCCTTCTGAAAAAACCCACAGCGGACCCCACCAAACTCAAAAATTACCGCCCTATATCGCTCCTTCCTTTCCCAGCCAAAGTCATCGAGAAAGCTGTCAACAACCAACTCGCCGCCTTCCTTGAAGCCAACAAATCCCTCGACTCCTCACTATCTGGCTTCCGAGCAAAACACAGCACTGAGACCGCCCTCATCGCAGCAACAGACGACATCCGAACTCTACTGGACAATGGAGACACAGTCGCCCTCATCCTCCTCGACCTCTCTGCAGCCTTCGACACAGTCTGCCACAGCACCCTTTTACAACGCCTCAGTAACATCGGAATACAAGGAAAAGCACTTGAATGGATCACCTTGTTCCTCACCGGAAGAACCCAGAGAGTCCGCCTTCCACCATTCAAATCCGAAGCCACTGAAGTCATCTGCGGCGTACCACAAGGATCCTCACTCAGTCCCACCCTCTTCAACGTTTACATGAGCCCCCTTGCGGACATCGCTCGCCAACACAACCTCAACATCATCTCTTATGCAGATGACACTCAACTGATCCTTTCTCTCACCAATGACCCCAGCACCGCCAAAACAAACCTACACGAAGGAATGAAAGAAGTTGCCGAATGGATGAAACAAAGCCGTCTGAAACTGAACTCGGATAAAACGGAAGTCCTAATCTTAGGCACATCCCCCTCTGCGTGGGACGACTCTTGGTGGCCGGAAGCCCTTGGAAAAGCACCCATCCCGACAGACCACGCACGGAACCTAGGCGTTATCCTGTACTCTTCACTCTCAATGAACACACAAGCCAACGCCGTATCCTCATCCTGCTTCAACATCCTTCGCATGCTCAAAAAAACATTTCGCTGGATCCCCACCGAAACCAGAAAAACAGTCACCCATGCTCTAGTCACGAGCCGACTGGACTACGGAAACACCCTCTACGCAGGTACTACCGCGAAACTCCAGAAGAAACTCCAACGAATCCAAAACGCCTCAGCCAGGATCATATTAGACATCCCACGTAACGAACACATCTCTGGCCACCTAAAAGACCTCCACTGGCTACCCGTCAATAAGAGGATCACTTTCCGACTGCTAACCCACGCACACAAATCTCTCTACGACATCGGACCAGAATGCCTCAACTCACGACTGTCCTTCTACACCCCCTCCCGCCAACTACGTTCTTCCAGCCAAGCCCTTGCCGCTGTTCCCCGCATCAACAAGACCACCATGGGAGGCAGATCCTTCTCATACCTGGCAGCTAAAACATGGAACTCACTCCCCTCCTACCTTCGCCTTACCCAGAACCACCTAGCTTTTAGAAAGCAACTTAAAACGTGGATATTTGACAATTAAGCGTCCTCCCCTCCCTAAGTGCCTTGGGACCCTCTGGGTATGTAATGCGCTATATAAATTCTCTGACTTGACTTGACTAGATAGAGATAGAGGAGCGAAATGATTCTGAGACTTGGGCTCCATTGGTTTGCCGCCGCCCGCGAAGACAAGATCCCGGACGTATAGCCGGATACTGAGCAGCGTTCATTGATGAGAGAGCATTTATTCTCCGGAATTTGAATACAAACCCTACCCATATCATTGCTTCATCGACCGGACACACGCATTATAGAGATTCCTAATAGAGACCTGGTTGTCAGGAGCAGCATTGGGAAGGGACCATCATCGGTATCTGACCGAGCCGGGTGTCTACCTTGATGTCCCTACCTTGAGGTTGATGTGGGACCTATATTACATTCAACCGTGATGCATACTGGCTTTGCCCCTTATTTGTCTCTGGATATTAACAGAGACATAGGAGAATACTGTCAGCTATTTACACTGACTCCAGATTTAGCCTCCATGCTATTAAATTGTTGGATTGGAACCACTGCATTATAGACTCAAGATTTTGATACATGAAAATATTGATCTAATGTGCCCTGACGAAGGAAGTTAGGACAAGATTCCTATTCCGAAACGCGCGTCGGCGCTTCACTTTTGTAGTGTTGTGTTGTGTATATTTTATATGTTTATATAATGTTTGAAGTCTCCTTTTTGTGTTTTATGCTTTTCCTATTATTTGATTCATGTGTTGAGAGTCTGTGAGATTGGCAAAACAGTGTGTTTAGATGAATTATGTGGTTGTTGTGATTGGGCCTATATGTGTGATTTTCCTTTTTGGGGTATTTTATAGAGTATAAATATATGTGTATAGCAGGTACATACAAAATTGGTATTACGATTAAGATACATTGTTATTGTTATGTTCTTGCTTACAAACAAATAAATAAGATGAATGCAATTGTAAAGAGTCTAGCAGTAGTAATTTTTGTTTTGAGACTACATCAATGTCAATGTTGTTGTACGCCTTGTGTATCTTTTACCTTTTTCTGCCAAATCCTCTATTTCTGGTTTATTTTGTAATATAGGTAGCGTTTTATCAGATAAGACGGCCTTTTCTCTGAATAACATGGTCTGCCCACAGTATTCTGGATGTGGCAATCACACCATCACAAGATCACAGGCTCCATCGGGATCAATATACTCTGCAGTGTAAATGCAGGCACTGCCAAGCATATTATGAGTTGGCTTTCCACCGCACTTTTCATAGTGGGGAGCCTGTCATGAAAAGGGTGCTCGAAAAGCAACTAAAAAGGCCCTAACAGGGCCCCCGGCTGGATAGGCCTCCGGGATTGCACCTTCATTCCAGTATGATGTGGCATGCATGCCACACCATACAAGAGTGTGCTGCAGGTGATGTCATGGTGGTGGTCTTTTGTTAAGGCTCTCCTTTGAGCCTTACACAGCCGCAGCCGTGAGCCCGCCACAACACCATCCACCTGCCCGGGATTACACTTGTAGTCAGGTGGGTGGGTGCACAACAGGCTTGGCAGTCCTCCTGTAGGTGCGGCAATGGAGGGCTAACAGGAGGACCGCCAAACTCGTAATAAGGCCCATACAGCCAGATGCATCATGCTAAAAACTGGTCGCAAAGGGGCACATTCTCAGAATCTGCCCCTTTGCAACCGGTATTATTGCATTTGGGATGCATCATCCCAAATGCAAAAATTGCAAATTGAGAACTATCTAAATTGCGATTGTTTGCATTTAAGGAATCTCAAATTGAGATTCCTTAAATGCAATGCATGAAAGTTTCAAAAATAGCGAATTCGCTAATAGGGCACGCAAATTACCACGAAGTACAACTTCATGGTAATTTGCAAAAACTTTGAAAAATACACTAAAGTGCAGTTTTCAAGGTTTCATGTTGCGCACACATATGCCCTAAAAGCATGTGTGTGCGCAACATATGTGCACAGAACAATTTTAGGGGCGCAACAGCGTGTCCTTTGGACACCCCTGCACCCTTGAAATCGCAATCTCAATCTGCGAATCGCTAATTGCGATTCGCAAATTGAGATTGTCTTCCCATTCATTCCTATGGGCCTCTAGGCCCATAGGAATGAATGGGGAGGTATTCCTTAATTGCGACTCGCCATTTGCGAGTCGCAATTAAGGAATTCTAAGAAATCGCTATTTTTTAAGCGATTTCTTCATGCATATCATTTTGCAATTCTTATTAGCGATTCCTTATTTTTCGCTAATAAGGAATCGCAAAATGGATGCTTGATGCATCTGGCTGATAGTGTCCTGGGTATGTTTGCATGGTGGATACACAGTGTCTTTTGTGCTTTCAGTCTCCTCAGACAGATAAATCATCTGATATATCTTATCCTAAATTTTATATATAGAAATGTTGTTCCATTTGTAGAATTATGATCATTAACTCCACTGGGGCGATATTTTAGATACTATAAGGACACAATATTTCTGTCTGTGGTGTGTCGAGGCTCTGTGAGAATGTGGCTTATTATTTGGGGTGGATTTATGTCCACCATGAGTCCTATTGCCACTATCATGTCAGGTCCAGTCAATGCTTTCAATTATTTAAACCCTAGCTCAGCTCCTGGTAACTATGGCACAGAGCAGACTGGCTTAACATAACGAAAATTTGTAAAGCATTTAGGAGAACCAGAATAGTAAAAAAAAGTGCAAATATCTGATGAGCAGTACAAGTTTGCCTGTGTTGTGTAGGCTGCAATGCGTTTTTACAACACCCCTAAAATACTATTACATAGAAGTGAGATATTTACTAAGTAAGGTAATTTCCTTTTATTCTTATTATTCTACAGAAAAATCTTCACATGCCATCAGCACCAGGGAGCTTAAAAACACTGACCTAGCAGGTAAATGTTTGCGAATTTGGGAACGTTACAGTGAATAATTTGAGCCGGTGGTCTGCCCCAGCACTTAATCATCAGCACTGGCACTTAGTCATCAACACTGTTGCTTTTCATGAGCAGCAGTTTAGGACACATTCATTTACGGAGAGATTAAGTGATTTGCCCAGAATCACAGGATGTTGAGCTGACAGCGAGACTCGGAGCTAAGGTCTTGGCAGACCTGGCAATTACGCCACATCCTCTTCCTACTTTCATGGTCAGTAGTTGGTTCTGTGTTAGGTGCCCCTAACAGGTGAAATGGGCTGGTGCAAGTTGCCGCTGCAGGTAAGATCGATGGGGCCGGCTGGGGGGGATTTCGAGAGACGACCACTAGGTAAAATTAATTATTCATTTAATTTTCCATTGTGGTCGTCTCTCGAAATCCCCCCAGCAGGCCCCATCGCCCCCTGCTCTTACCTGCAGCGGCTGCAGCTGGACAGCTGCCTCCTGACGAGAGCTCCAGCACTTAAAAAAAATGTAACCACTAGGTCGTCATTCATCCTTTGAGAGGAAAAAACACGCTAATTTGGATTCAGCATTTTCGGTTCATCTTTTATTCCCCATTCAGGGACAATAACTTGCAATCCCCGTATTTAGGTGAGAGACATCGGCCAGAATCGGAGTTTCACCAGTAATGAGGCTCTCGCACAGACAACCAGTGCACGCACTTCTAGTCACGTGGCCGTGGCATGGCAGGGGGTTTCTTTTTGAGTCTGCATTGTTTTCAAACCTGCCCTGCTTTCGTTGTTGCTCTATTTAGGCTTGTCTATCTCTTAATGTCTTTCATTTGTTGCCTTCTTTGCTCCTTTCCTCTCATCACTCCTACCATCCGTTGTTCTTCTCTGCTTTGCCAGAACATGGTGTTAATGCGCACCAGACTATAATCTGATCGGCCACTTCCCTGACGTGTTTATGGAATTTCACAGGCGACGTGTTGGCCCTTTTTTTAAAAAAAAAATGCGATTAATGTTGGCGAGATTGAAAGCAAACCTTGTTTCTGCATGACTTGTGATAACAGCAGTTTGCAAGTGCTCGCTTTCTGTTCAAAGAATATGCTACGACATATTTTTCATTAGAAACAGCAAAGGACGATTCTAGCTTTGAATGATTTTCTACAAAGGCTTTCTGGATTTGGATTCTCTTTTTAATATTGCTTATCTGATACAAGAAAGATGTATGAAGGGTATATTTAAAGAAAAGTAGCTTGAACTTTTCATTTTAATCTACTTCCACAAAAAAGTTCTTAATTTTACAAAATCTAGCCAATACAAATGGGACATGTAAAAAAACAAAAAAAAAGTCAGCATTTATCTAATCTCAAACTTTCTCTATGCGTTGAATGTAAAGGCTTGTGAAGGATGACAAGCTAGGTAGGCCGAGTTGAATTTAAGCATATAATTCTAGGCTATATAGAGGTAGGTCTCTGCTTTTGGATGCTTCATCCCTATGAGCTAAATTTCCAATTTCGCGTTGCTAATATTTCTACAAAACTCTCATTTGCTCATTTTGTTCACATGTTTTTAAATATCAAAGGACCTGGATAACCGTTTATCTCATCGATTTGAAGATGACACATGTCAAGTGTTAGCAATCCATTCAATCCTGGTACTTTCTCTTCATTCTAGTGCTTGTAAGTATACATAATATTAGTGAAGCAGGGAACAGATTTTTGTATTTGCATGTTTAAAAATGAGGGGCCTCATTTACGAGGTTTTGGCGCAGGGCAACGCCCAAAGGAATCTAGCTTTTCTGCTGTGTTGCATCAATAGAAAAGGGCAGGAATGCGCTGTATCTCTGAGATGCAGCACATGTCTTTCCTTTTCCCCTGCACTGACGCACAGTGGGCTGCCATGCGGCTATGCATGTACCCGTGCGCCATGGTGCAAGGGTGTCTGCATTGTAGGGTTAATTATTTTTGTGCAGGAAGGGACACCTTCCTGCAGATAAACAATCACAAGAGGTGTTTTCCTCTTTCCATGTGTGCTGCAGAATGCAGCCCACATAAGGAGAGAACAAATGAGGAGAAATAAGGATATTTCTCCTCGTTGCACCTTCCTGATGACACCCCTGCAGTGGCGTTAGAATCTGGTGTATTCCCAGGTTTACGATTCCTCGTACATCTGGGAATGCTTCAGATTCCATGGGTGTTGCACAGGAACACCCACAGCAACACCCGTGGAACGCCCCTTCACAGAGTGTTATTCGTGAAAGGTGCACATATTTATTTACAAGGCCATGAAAAGCCACAGAAAGTGGCTCTGCGTGGCCTTGTAAATATCCTGAGACACAATGCGGCATCAGTGTGTCAAAAAAGTGAGTGCCCAGACGGTCGAAGAAGAAGTGGTGTCTTGATATGAATCTTGTCCTACGACGAATCTAGGGACCCACCTATAGGTAAGCCCTTAAGTACCCTAAGGAAAGGGTTGGGACGATTCAGGGTTCAATCCCAGGAGAGGGGTCTGACAGTGGGGAGGATGCTCTCATGTCCTTTGTCAAGTTTCGAGCTGGAGCCAAGTGCTCCCTGAGCTGGTTTGAACTGGACTATGCAAAGAGGGCACCAAATGTGCCCCTGAAGCAGACTAAGTGGCACTGGCAAGCGGTCTCACCCGGCCCAAATACACTAAACCCTGTCTGGGAGGAGGTCACCCCTCCCTGTGACAGGATATCTATTGTTCTGCCTTACCCTGCACAAGCTTGGCTCAGCAGCAGGAGAGCAGAATCATGGTTCTGGTCGGCAACAGCCATTCTGTGCGGCCCTTTTCAAGAAGCCTGGTACCAGGAGCACTGAGGGTCTCCCAGAGGAGCTTTAGAAGGCATGGAATCATACCTCCTTGTATGATTCCAACATGTTTGATACAAAACATGACAGGGTTTGTTACAGCCAGTTTAGAGATGGTCATCGCATAATGACGAATGGCCACTCTATATCATAATGGCTGATGCACTTACAACCCGGGAGAATGGGCTCCGAAGGTTGTACGGGTGTCCTGTTCATCCAGGGGCACCCTCACACTTAGAACTGAGCACCCTGCCTTCAGGATTGAAAGGCCTGCCTTTGGACGAACTTATAGGTTTTAAGTGCACTAACCTCATACATAGGGATACCTGTATCTGTCATAAGTGGTGCTAGCACCAGCTTACACAGGCTACAATGGCAGGCCCATAGTCACAATTGGAGTGTTCTCTCCTGGGTGGCATACTACATGATGCAGCCCATAAGAGACCCCTGGTGCCTATGCCCTCAATACCTCAGTACCATATACTAGGGACTTATAATACACCATTAGCCAATCTGGGATGTACCTAAGTACTCACCATAACCAATTTAGGGGAGAAAGTACAGAGACTGGGGTCCTGATTAGTAGGATTCAGGCCAGACTAGTCAGAAACAGCATTGCACGAAGCAAAAAGTGGGAATGCCATAAAAGCAGATTCAACTTTCCTGCACCTCACTTCCAACAAGTGACATGCCTTGTGCTCATGGTTTCTGTCAAAACATTTCTAAGAAAGGGGCGTGGCTTGCGCGCCGCTGCATGATGGCGAGTCGCGCTTGAGCTCCAGGGCGATTAAGGTCCGTTGGAGATTCTTACCAGTTTTCTGAGTGCCCCTCTTCAGCGGGACAGCTCTCCTGTATGGCGGAACATGCAGGGACACGTTTAAATGCATTTTCGGCGGATTCTGACGGCAGCTGAGTGACTTGCTGACAAGCTGAAGTAACGCTCGTTTTCTTGACGGGCGGCCGCCATTTTACCTGCTTGTGACGGAGATCGGCATTTCTCCTCAGAATCGTCGCAATGGATACATTTTTGCCGGTTCAGCAGGATATCTGGGACAATTGACCTCCAGTGAATACATTTGGTAACTTTTTGCTTTTTTCTTCTTCCTTTTTTCTTCTTTTTGTGCTGCTTGGCTGGTTATTTTGTTGCTTACGCTCTGGCTACCTCAGTGCAGCAATCTGAAGTTGGCTCTGCATTTTACTTACGTTGACTGACTTTGCTTTGGCCTTTTGATTTCTACGAGGCTCTTTTATACATTCCTGCGCTCACATTCCATATAAGTCCGCCTCTGTCACTAATTTGGCTTTCTCTGCGTTCAGGGCGCTTTATTCCTTTATTTTTGGTGTGGAATATGCACTTTTTGACCTCTCTTTTTCCTCAAGTGGTTGTATATTTTTCTTGGTGGCTGTTACTTCATGGCTGCAACTATGGGCCGTTCCTCAACTAATAAAGACTCGAAAGATGCTGGCGCCTCTCTTAAAAGACTTAAGCCATTGTCTCCTACGCCTGAGTCTTCTCAGTCAGACACCAACTCCACTCTTGACGCAATATTAATGCGCCTTAATGAGGTGCATGATATTGCGCAGTCAACAAAGACTAACACAGATTTATTGCAAGTGGAGGCGTCCGCTATTAGAAATGACTTCAAGGCCCTCTCTATTCGTGTTTCGGCCACGGAGACACGTATCAGTGGTGCAGAGGATAATATGCAGAAACAATGCAGGTCTCTCATCCACTTAGAGCGCTCAATGGCGGCATTACGAAAGGATCTCACTGAGCAGGAGGACCGTAATCGTAGATCTAATCTGCACATTTTTGGTCTGCCGGAAGATGCAGAGAAATCATCTTCTTCTATGATTGATTTTTTATATCAATGGATTCCTTCTACTCTACAAATCTCATTCCAAAGAGATTTTGAAATAGAAAGGGCACATCGTGTCCCCACTTTTCGTTCTAAATCTGCAACCCAGCCAAGAGCGATAATTTTTAAGCCACTGCATCATCAACATACGGAGCAAATTCTTGGTCACATGAGGAAGGTTAAATTTATCTCCTTGGAGGGGCATCGAATTCCAATCTCTCAAGACTTCGCCAGGGATACAGTCAGAAGAAGGAAGGGCTTCCTCAATCTTCGGAAACGTCTTTCTGAGATGAACATTCCCTTTTCCTTTTCTGGTCCATCGAAATTCCGCATTACCTTCAAGGGTCGTTCCAGAATTTTCGACGAGCCGGCTGATTTAGCTTCCTTCTTGGACAATCAGATGGAAATACAGATGGAGATTCAAAGGGCGACTTCGCAGGATCCTGGTGCTTCGGGCACTTGAAGTGTATACTTATGTCTCCTCTGTTCTCCCGTCATTTTCAGATAGATTGACTTATTTTTTTTCTTATGATTTTGGTGGTGGTTTTATGTATACCTATATCTCCTCTGCTCTCTCTTCTATTTTTCAGATCTATTGACTTAGTTGTCTCTTATGATCTGTTTGGTGGCTTTACGTTCCTCTGATGTTCGTTTATTGGTCTTGTCTGTTTGTGACTCCGCCAATGGAGTTTTGGGTTCTGTTTCATGTCTGCATTGAGCTCTCTCTTTTCCAGATCTATTCAGTTTATCTTTTTAGATTTACGTAGTGCTTTTATTGCTCACTATTGCTGGTGTTTCTTTTTCTATTTTGTGTGTGAAATTGTCAGCTAAGGTGTACGGTATGTTTTCTTCTTCTCTTTTTTTTTCTCTCTTTTATATCTCTATGTTGTATTCTGCTACTTAACTTGGTATATCTTCTTTATGTATTCTCTAACCCTTTTGTGTTCATGTTGATTGATCTATTGTGTCTATACCATTTTTGATACTTGTATTATTTGCCACTTTGACTATATAGATTGTTTCATAGATGCTTTTTACTTACATTTCATTATCTTGTGTTCAGTTCTAAATTATTGTATAATTCATTTATATATCTGTCTCAGAACAGTTTCGTTGTTTGGTTGATTACCTATTAATATCAATTGCCTTTCTCTAATACGTATAAACTGTTCTCTTTCTTTTGTATTTTATAGTCTCCTCTCCTTTTTCTTTCTATTATTATATTTTTGGCATGTTCATGCATTTTCAAATCAAATTACATGCAGTAAGTTCTATATAGTTAAGGATTGTTAATTAATTGCGTATTTTTAGTTTTTGCATATTCATCTTCATGATATAGTGGTTTCTTCTATTTCTCTAACATATTGCTTTTTTGATTGTCATATTGACTAGTTTTTAGTGCCTATAGTTTCTATAACACTTGGGTATTATCTTAGTAACTAAGTGTAACTTTACAGATTTACATGATGAATTGTTTTTGTAATACTCTATTGATATTAGTTCATATTTTACATGTTCCTATCTCCTAATTCAAGGCAATTAGTTATGTAATGTATTGGGGCTGTTGATATCAATTATTTTTCCTCCTTGTGACGGTCCCCTTTCTCGCCTTTCCACGTTCCCCCTAGTATGAATTTGGTCTTTTTCAGACCTCCCCTGCTGCTTCTTCTCTCTCTTATCTTTTCTTCTATTTTGTCTCTTTTCTTCTTTCGGATTTCCCTCATGGATTCTCCCTCTTCGTTGTTTATGATTGATGTCTGGATGCTTGTATCTGTGCTGATGGTTGTCTATTTTTCATCTATAGGGTCTTTTTTTCTTTTTTTATGTATCTCCATGTCGGGTTTGAACGTGCTATCCCTTAATGTTAAGGGTTTAAATCATCCGGTGAAGAGGTCAAAAATCTTAGATTATTGCAAATCTCTCTCTTCAGATCTAGTCCTTTTTCAGGAAACAAAGGTCTCTACCAGAGAAGCGCTGTTCCTGAGGAAAGAATGGGTTTCTGATGTTTGTTGTTCTGATGCTTGTGGCAAAAGAAATGGGGTCATTACTTTAATTTCAAAGAATTCAGGTTTATCCATACTATCTTCTGATCACGATACTGAAGGTCACTGGTTATTAACTAAGCTGTCTGATGGTAATCATGATCTTTATGTGATGAATATTTACGCCCCTAAGAAGGATGATCCGGCCTTTTGGAAATCGGTTACCAAAAAATTTAATGATACCCCTCATTCTGGTAATCTTATCGTTGGTGGTGATTTTAATTTACCAATGGATCCCATTCTAGATAGGAATTCAGCTTTTCAATTTTGTCCTCCGAAATCCCATTAACAAATGCTTAACATGTGTTCCCTCACCCATCTTCAAGATGTATGGCGTCTTCACAACCCCACTGGTAGTGACTTTTCCTTTTTTTCTTCACCTCATTCTTCCTTTTCTCGTATTGACTATTTACTGGTTCACTCTTCTCTTGTTTCGTCCTCCTCCTCTCCGCTTATTCATCCTATTCTGATTTCCGATCATGCTGCGGTTACTTTTACTTTGTTGTCCTTTGCTCCTAAATCAAGAGCTCGCTCCTGGAGATTAAATACAGAAGTTTTGCATGATATTGCTCAGGTTGATGAATTCTCTAGTGCGATAGAAACCTTTTTCCTTGAGAATGAAGGCTCAGTCTCTTCCCAAATTGTCCTCTGGGATTCGTTTAAATGCACTTTCCGTGGCCAGGTTATTAAATATATGTCCAAAAGGAATGCTGCTATTAAAAAAGAGCTGACAGATTTAGCAACTGAAAAAAAACATCTGGAATCTCCCTTTAGACACTCTAAGGATAAATCTTGTCTACAGTTAATCAAGCAATTAAAATACAAATATAATACTATAGTTACCAAAAGAGGCCATATTGGTGTTCAGGCGCAGAAATCCAAAAGGTTATTGTTAAAGAATCGAGCTGGGAAGATTCTCGCAGCTACATTAAAATTTCAAGATTTCTCCTTTAAGTCCTCTCAAATCTCTTCTATTACTGACCACTCTGGCTCTAAAAAATTTCAGACTGGGGAAATTCTCGAAGTCTTTCGTGATTTCTACAATATCTTATATACCCCTTCTAATCAGGCTTCTTTTGAGCAGTGTCAGGACTTCTTAAAATCTGTTCCGGTAAAGTCGGTATCTGTGGACGATCGTAATTTTTTAAATGGCCCGATTTCTCCTGAAGAAATCACTGCCGCAATTAAAGCTACTCGTTCTGGGAAAACCCCGGGGCCTGATGGCTACCCTATTTTGTTTTATAAAACTTTTCTTTCTACGATTGTCCCCAAGCTTCAATCTGTCTTTGATACTTTTATTAAGGATGGGTCTGTTTCTGGTACGGCGGCTGATGCTACTATTGTAGTGATTCCAAAAGAGGGAAAAGATCATTCAGATCCCAAAAACTTCCGTCCTATTTCCCTTCTTAACATGGAGGCTAAGATTTTTGCCAAAATCCTAGCCAAGAGATTAGAATCCTTCATTCCTAAACTTGTCCATCCCTCTCAAACCGGTTTTGTTAAGGGCCGTCTTGCGCGCGATAATATACGCACTTTTTGCCATATTCTCGGATCAGCTAAACGTTCTCACCTCCCTGCCTTGGCCCTTGACGCTGAAAAGGCCTTTGACAAGGTCTCTTGGCCTTTTCTTCGTGCTGTCTTGTGTGCACATAATCTTGGTGACTCCTTCATTAATATGGTAATGTCCCTATATTCTCAACCTAGAGCTAATATAAGAGTTAACGGGGCTACGTCGTCCTTTTTTAATCTTCGCCAGGGCACCAGACAGGGTTGTCCTCTATCTCCACTTTTGTTTTTATTATCCATTGATCCTCAACTCAGATCGATTGAGATACACCCAGACATTAAAGGTTTTTCTTTTGGGCCTCATTGTATTAAAACTGCTGCGTACGCGGATGATGTTCTTATTTTCTCAGATGATATTGCCTTGGCTATTCCTGCTATCTCGGATACCATTTCCCTTTTTTCAAAGGTTTCAGGGTACACCTTAAATAAGGATAAGACTGAGATGTTCCCCCTGAATGCCTATTGTTTCCCTACGCATATGGGCTCTGCTGGTTTTAAATGGCAGTCTACACATTTAAAATACTTGGGTATCTATTTTTGTTCTACCTTATATGCCACTACTGCCTATAATGAATCCCAGACTATTCTTAAAGTGCGGCGTCTTTTGGACACTTGGTCTCCGAAACACATTTCCTGGTCGGGTCGCCTTCAGACTCTTAAAATGATGATAACACCCATTATTAATTTTGTATCTTCCATGCTCCTGGTAAAGTTATCGGATTCCTTCTTTCATGAACTTGATGTTCTGACCTCTAAATTTTTATGGAATGATAAAAGGGCTAGAATTGCTTATAAATTCTTGCGGAAACCTTATGAAATGGGAGTATGCAATCTTCCTGATTGGGAAAAATACCAAACTGCCTTTTTGGCGTCTCAAGGTGCTCTATGGTTCTCTTCTACCCCTATTCATGTTCCTTCCTGGTTGTTAATAGAGCAGGAATTGGCTTCTCCATTACTGACTACCTCCTTTTGCACTGCGTCTACCTTGCCCATCCTGTTCTCTCGCTCTATATTTCTAGATACTCTTGCTGCGGTCCGGAAAGTCGACAAGAAAGTGGCGATTCCACTTCACAAATCTAGATGGTCGTCTATTTGGCGGAATTCTAAAATTAAAATTAATATTACTCCCACTCTCATGTCTTATTGGGCAGCTAAGGGGATCTCGCTTGTTAAACATCTTTATGGTTCAAATAATGAGCCACTACCTTTTTCCACCTTGGCTCAACAACATTCTTTAACTAATTTGGATTTTTATACTTTTCTCAAAATCAAAAGTAGCACTTGCTAAGGTGTGTCTTCATCCTACTTCTCCTACGATTACTCTCTTTCAAATATGGACTAAATCTGGTCACGTAGCCTCCAAAATCTATACATTTTTATCATCTGTTTCATTACCTACTGTTATGGCCGGATTTTCTGATTAGATGGGATCAGCCCCTAGGGTCCCTCCAACCCAGCCAGAACGTAACCACATCCCTCCTCAGGACCATCTATCCAGGCACCTGGGTACCTACCTGAGGATGGGGAACTCGCAATATACAAGCTCATATTATCAGAAACACCACTAAATCTATAGGGATACTAAGAATACTCACTGATTACTAAGGATATCCATGCCCTACACCACACTCATACATCAGTTAGTCTCGCGGCCACTCAGACCCAGACTGATCTACCCCAGGGCAGACATGACACACAATCCGGTGCGTCTACACATGGGCCTGCAGAACCCAATGCTCTCTTTTCCAAACGGTTTACAATCCGGCAAACCTCCACGTTGGTAATCCCCCCAAACGCTCTCACTTACACACGGGCCGCAATCCGGCAGCCCTCCACGCTGGTAATCCTCCCCAGCGCTCTCATTAACGCCGTATATCAACGACGACCACATTCCTATGAACACCTTCACCTCTCTGTCTATTCACTAAGGGTCTGCTACTACAATAATATTATGGGATGGCCGAATTACTTAGTGTCAACAATTCCCTAGCTCAAGGGCTCCCTGTTCTCTCTATTTATTCAGACTTACCGGATCAGGGGCACCATCTGTTCTGGCTGTAACATCTGACTAGGAGAAAAAGGTTACCTATGCTTTGGAACAGAAGACGCTGTTTACAGGATTATGGGATGGTGTACTAACTTTGTCCCTTAGTTGCAGGTCTCCTATCTCCCTAATTATTCACTATTACTTACCCGATCAGGGGTAGCATCTGTTCAAACAGTAATACCTGACTAGGAAAGGGGATTACCCTCACTGTATGGGGACAAAGATATACACACTATGTGATTGAGTTATTCCTTGATTTAAGCGCTCCTACTTCCTTCTGATCCATCAGTGGCTCAACGGCAACTGGCTAAAAGATAGGCTAGCTTTATCATAAAAAACTCATACACACTGATTCACTAATTAATGGGGAAGTTTATTGTAACAATAATAAAGTACACATACGCAAAACTATGGGGTCTCTATAACTAGCAGTAACTTTAACACACCGCTGAAAGAAAGGAATTAGACATACAATTTATCTGCGGGGTAACAGGAACTTTTAACACACCGCTGAAAGAGAAAAGATTAGACATACAATAGCCTAGGGAATAAGAACAAGATTAAGGTGTAAGTGTAAAGGGGACTAGTTCAGACTACCTCACCTATTAGAAGGAAGACTTCTCTCTGCCTCTGGTGGGATTAGGGCTCTCTCTGTCTCTCCCTCCTTCACCACATCACCACGCCTCTGGTTCCATTGCTCCAGCTGACAGCCTTCTTTGATGCTCTCTGCACTGCTCTCTCTCTCTTCATCTTCAGCAATCGTCTGCCTTCTTTCTCCATTCAAGAACTGCACTCTATTCTGCAGCTCCAGCAGACATCCTGTTCTCTCTCCAAGCTGAACTGAGCTCCAAGCTGAACTGAGCTCCAGGCTGAACTGCACACAAGCTGGAATGAACTCCACGCTGAACTGAGCTCCAAGCTGAACTGAGCTCCAAGCTGAACTGACCACTCCTCCTCTCCTGTAGCTCGCTAATATGGAAGCTTGTCCTTTCATGGAAAGTTACGGCCAGTAACCTGCCGCCCACCAAATTCTTGTACCTCCCCGTACCAAGGACACGTTCCCAGCCGGCCGGCCTGAAGTTGTGTCTTCGGAGTGGAGAAAAATACATTCCTTCGATAAGGGCCAGCCTGAGCCGGTTCTCTCCAAGCGAACAACAGCTTTAACTATAAACTTTACCTTTACCCTGAAAAGCCTCTCAGCTCCATCAAGATGGAGTCCCTCTAGTTCTAGGCCTTTAGGCCTGAAAGGGATGAAATACCTCTTAGCTCTGTCAGAATACCTACATAAACCATACCAATGTGTAATATAAAGTCAGGACCACAAGATCCAATCTCTACTATAAGCAAAAGTAACAGGCCAAAGCCAATAGGCAATAGATGGCCTCTTCTAGGTCTGGAGGAAAGGGCTTAAAAGGGCCAACACAAGCTAAGAATACCTATCCTAGATGTGAGCAAGATTAAAGTCTATATCACTGTTAAATAGAGCCAAAAACCCTGCCATTACATTCCACCCTTAGATCTTTATCTTGCGAACATCTATAAACAACAACATCCATATAAACAAACATCAACACAATCTATCAACAAATCAAAAACCAAAAAACTCTCTAAAAAGAATGACAACTTAAGGAAATTCCACCTGAAACTCAATGTAGGGAATACAAATCTAACAACCAACTGAAAACAAATCAAAGCACTCTTGACTTGAATGCTGAAACATATCTAAGATTTGATCTGATAACAACAGAAACTAACCTCAAACTAAATGTGCCTCAACTTCTAGTGATAACTGGTGAGGTCTAGTGATGTAGGGACTTATGTGTTGAATGAAAACAGCAAGGGGCCTAAATGGGGCCTACCTACTTCGGACAACTTAAGAACTAAATGTGTTTCAACTTCTAATGAAAAAACAACAAAGGGCCTAAATGAGGCCTACCTACTATGGTCAACTTAAGCTAATGATGACTCATGGAATCTATTGGTCTAGGGGCTTGTTTGTGGGATAAAAATAACAATGGGCCTAAATGAGGCCTACTGACATTGGTCAACTTAAGGAAAAAAATGTGGTGAAATCTGAGAAGTAAACATGACAAACTGTTCTCAAGGTCTGGGCAAACATTAATACATAATCATACTAAAAGACACACCTCCCAGGACAACCTAAAGTCTAGGGTAACCACCCTTTGATCAATTATGGTGAAAGTGTAATAACAGGAAAATAAAGACAACCCCATTTCTACAAGATAGCTGGTGTAGCACTAACCCTAAACAGTTAGCACCTAGTTTTCATCACACTGTGGAACACATGTGTGCACCACCATTCAAAAAAAAAAAAAATTGTCCTTCATTGGCAAAAAAACTGTTTTGAAGAAAACAGGAAAACTATAATAGGTAACTGCATCCTAAAAAGCAAAGATAGAACTACATAAACATTTTCTTTTTTAAAAGTGGGGCCTGTTCGTAGTGATTGCAAAGAAAAACATGGGAATAATGCAGGCCAAGGAATTATATAACAAAATCCTTTTGCGGGAAATCTTATTATGATGGAGTCTGTCACAAATTAAAAAAAAAAATTGTTTGTTTTGTCAAAAAATATAAGTCCAATGTCAATTTTGGGACATCAGTGTAGGTCACCACCCGGCATCTTCGGTATCCGGACACTTCCTCCGATGCGGCCATCCACCACCAATCCGGTCTGGTCTGGTCTGGTTCCATCTTCCAAAAATAATAAACTAACATAAAAACATGAAAGTAAAAAACTAAAATAAGAAAGGAAGTGGGGGGGGGGGCGACCCACACACCAACACCACAACCCAGCAATCCTAGGACAAGAAAACAAGTATCATTAATCTTGCAAAATAAAATTTTCCATTTAAAAAGCATCCCAAGTGCTTTTCATTATTGAAAAGAAAATATCCTAATTAATTAAAAACATTAGCAAAATCTAATTTTTAAACACATCCAGAAGGGCCTAGTCATACCCTAATCCTCTGTGAGACAGCCCCTCCCTTCAGAATACGCAGGAGCCAGGCTACAGTGTGAAGCAATTTGAAACACTGCCAAGTGATGATCTCACAGCAGGAGCAGGGCGCTGCAAGCCTCACTTTCCCCAATCAGGGAAGCCCGCCCAGGCCTACTGTATCTAACTAACTCCAAGGGCCAAGAGTCTGCAAGAATCCCTTATCAGCAGGCAATGAAGCTGTCTGCGCCGACAGCAAGGAAGAGCGAGTTCACCCCTCCCTTACATAAACATTCCGTCCGCGGAACAAAATTGGATTTTGGCCAATCATAACAAGACAGGCCGTGTTCGGAGCCTGCAGAGGAAAAAACCCGCCTTCACAAACCAGCTGGTCTGCCAAGGTCGATAAACACATTCTTTGTAAACCGTTCCCAGGCTAGATTTTCTAACTAACGAAAGCTAGCATTTTAAAAATAATTGTGTTACAATGTACTGCTAATTAAAAGCTCCACTTTCTAAAAAGACTTTTGTCTAACTAATTCAGCTAAAAGGCAAGACATTTGAAATATGAGCAGTTATTGAGCATGCAGATCAACACACAAAAAGGGGCAATTTACTTCTGCACACAAGACTATACAGTCTGCATTTGAAAAAACGAATTATCATGGACTATTGGGTTTAACATTTCTCTGCACATATATCTATCAGGCAGCATGTTTATCGTGCAAGGTATTAAAAATATATATTCTCAGCTGTTGAAAGAGAAATAATTTTAAAACAACATAAAATGAAGACACATTTCACCATTGTATTTTGTCCAACCAGGGACAACATGTAATTATGCATTACAGCGTAATTTATAGTGCAAACTTTTCAATTCAACCTAATAAAAGGGCCACATTCAGATATTATCAAACAGCCATTTATTTTCTAACTGAGTGGGTTAACTTACATATGCCAGTTTTGCTGCATATCAAAACATTCACATTTGAAAAAAGGTTCAGCTTGCATCAGGGAAAATAATAATGAGAATACATTTATTTTTAAAAGCACACTGTTGCCTTTCACTAATTAAAACCACATGTTACCATGCACTGTTGGGCAAAAATAATAAATCACAATCAGTGAGCATTCTAAAACACCGGTTGGCATATTCCTTTCTAGTTGGAAACCTTCAAAGAAATAATTAATGAAAACAGCCCGTAGCGTATACTCTAACTGGGCCATCTTCTAATATTTCACTCATTTTAAATCATGCATTCAAAAACAATTCTCCACACGTCTGTGGATGCATATTAAGAAGCACATTCAAAAGAACACAGCTCTCTCCGTGCAAACCCTTATCTCAATCCGACTGGTTGATTTATAACTTACCGACCTCTAAGAGTCAGACACATGAAGTCATCAGATCCAAGGCAAACCCACACAAATTCGTAGACGCATTTCGAAAAGAATGTTAGATGAACAGAGCCCTACGCTCAGCACAAGATGTTACCTTTCCGTCAAGAAGCTGACAAAGCACGTAGGCAGACCCAGGAACCAATAAAAGTCAAAATCAAACCACCAATCATCAAAATATTCACTGACTTTTAGAGTCAGTTCAAATAACCATGCAAGTTAAACAGCATGTTAAAAGTAATACTGCCATCACAATTAAAGATATTAACCCTTTGGCAGCTCAAGCACAATCATTCCCCAATGATTTCAAATACATGGGAAAGTCATGAGCTCATCTCTCCACGTTTACAGATAACACGTACGCACATCTTCAAAACGTTATCCCCAAGCACCCGAGAGAGATCCAGCTCTCTCCTGCCTAACGTAATGATAACATGCCCTGTCCAAGCCATGACCACATGGCGCTATTCACAAGCCATATTTACAAGGAGCTATATGCAAAGAACTCCACAAATCATATTACAATGAACACATTTCACATTGGACAGCATATGCAAATGCAGCAAGCAAGTTAATGGACAATTTAAAAGCATTTTTTACACACATTTATACAATTGGACCACCACAAAGATGTAACTGGCTCCCTCATGTAATGCCATCCTTCAACCCTGACAGTTTAAACACCAAGATGAAAACCATTCCTTCCACCCTGAATAAGCCAAATGCCATGATGTAATGCAATCTCCTCACGCTGCAACTGTTCAAGCCCATAGGTCACACAGGCTACATAAACTGCCGAACTACGCCAGATGGAACTGGCGCTCAGGGCACTCCCTCACAACACATGGGAAACTGTCTAAGCACATGGCCAGGACACACAGGATAAGTAAGCAGTTCGTGACGCCAGATGTTATGGCCGGATTTTCTGATTAGATGGGATCAGCCCCTAGGGGCCCCTCCAACCCAGCCAGAACGTAACCACATCCCTCCTCAGGACCATCTATCCAGGCACCTGGGTACCTACCTGAGGATGGGGAACTCGCAATATACAAGCTCATATTATCAGAAACACCACTAAATCTATAGGGATACTAAGAATACTCACTGATTACTAAGGATATCCATGCCCTACACCACACTCATACATCAGTTAGTCTCGCGGCCACTCAGACCCAGACTGATCTACCCCAGGGCAGACATGACACACAATCCGGTGCGTCTACACATGGGCCTGCAGAACCCAATGCTCTCTTTTCCAAACGGTTTACAATCCGGCAAACCTCCACGTTGGTAATCCCCCCCAACGCTCTCACTTACACACGGGCCGCAATCCGGCAGCCCTCCACGCTGGTAATCCTCCCCAGCGCTCTCATTAACGCCGTATATCAACGACGACCACATTCCTATGAACACCTTCAGCTCTCTGTCTATTCACTAAGGGTCTGCTACTACAATAATATTATGGGATGGCCGAATTACTTAGTGTCAACAATTCCCTAGCTCAAGGGCTCCCTGTTCTCTCTATTTATTCAGACTTACCGGATCTGGGGCAGCATCTGTTCTGGCTGTAACATCTGACTAGGAGAAAAAGGTTACCTATGCTTTGGAACAGAAGACACTGTTTACAGGATTATGGGATGGTGTACTAACTTTGTCCCTTAGTTGCAGGTCTCCTATCTCCCTAATTATTCACTATTACTTACCTGATCAGGGGTAGCATCTGTTCAAACAGTAATACCTGACTAGGAAAGGGGATTACCCTCACTGTATGGGGACAAAGATATACACACTATGTGATTGAGTTATTCCTTGATTTAAGCACTCCTACTCCCTTCTGATCCATCAGTGGGTCAACGGCAACTGGCTAAAAGATAGGCTAGCTTTATCATAAAAAACTCATACACACTGATTCACTAATTAATGGGGAAGTTTATTGTAACAATAATAAAGTACACATACGCAAAACTATGGGGTCTCTATAACTAGCAGTAACTTTAACACACCGCTGAAAGAAAGGAATTAGACATACAATTTATCTGCGGGGTAACAGGAACTTTTAACACACCGCTGAAAGAGAAAAGATTAGACATACAATAGCCTAGGGAATAAGAACAAGATTAAGGTGTAAGTGTAAAGGGGACTAGTTCAGACTACCTCACCTATTAGAAGGAAGATTTCTCTCTGCCTCTGGTGGGATTAGGGCTCTCTCTGTCTCTCCCTCCTTCACCACATCACCACGCCTCTGGTTCCATTGCTCCAGCTGACAGCCTTCTTTGATGCTCTCTGCACTGCTCTCTCTCTCTTCATCTTCAGCAATCGTCTGCCTTCTTTCTCCATTCAAGAACTGCACTCTATTCTGCAGCTCCAGCAGACATCCTGTTCTCTCTCCAAGCTGAACTGAGCTCCAAGCTGAACTGAGCTCCAGGCTGAACTGCACACAAGCTGGAACGAACTCCACGCTGAACTGAGCTCCCAGCTGAACTGAGCTCCAAGCTGAACTGACCACTCCTCCTCTCCTGTAGCTCGCTAATATGGAAGCTTGTCCTTTCATGGAAAGTTACGGCCAGTAACCTGCCGCCCACCAAATTCTTGTACCTCCCCGTACCAAGGACACGTTCCCAGCCGGCCGGCCTGAAGTTGTGTCTTCGGAGTGGAGAAAAATACATTCCTTCGATAAGGGCCAGCCTGAGCCGGTTCTCTCCAAGCGAACAACAGCTTTAACTATAAACTTTACCTTTACCCTGAAAAGCCTCTCAGCTCCATCAAGATGGAGTCCCTCTAGTTCTAGGCCTGTAGGCCTGAAAGGGATGAAATACCCCTTAGCTCTGTCAGAATACCTACATAAACCATACCAATGTGTAATATAAAGTCAGGACCACAAGATCCAATCTCTACTATAAGCAAAAGTAACAGGCCAAAGCCAATAGGTAATAGATGGCCTCTTCTAGGTCTGGAAGAAAGGGCTTAAAAGGGCCAACACAAGCTAAGAATACCTATCCTAGATGTGAGCAAGATTAAAGTCTATATCACTGCTAAATAGAGCCAAAAACCCTGCCATTACACCTACGCATACAGTTGCTCAACAAAAATGGTTGCACCATTTTGATCATGGAGTTACGGATCATATTTCTTCAGACACCTGGCAGCTGATTGGTAAACTTTCTCTTCGCAATAAAATCGCCCCATCGTTAATGCAATCTAATTTTTTTTCCGTCAACCTTCTTCATTGGACTCCTGTTCATTTACATTCGCTCAATCTCAAAGATGATAACTTATGTTGGAGCTGTGGTTTATTGACGGGCGATTTCCGCATATGTTTTTTGAATGCTCCCTCCTCCAACCATCATACTCATCTTTGGTATTAAGTTCCAACTCTCTTTTCCATTAATTCTATTAGGTCCATTAGCTGCCCCTGTTCCTCTCCCCTTAGATCACATGAAATTACAGTTGTTGGATCTCCTATTGACTATTGCAGTGAAAGTCATTCTTATGGAATGGAAATCCTTTTCCTCTGTTTCTTATCATACTTGGTGGGCTTGTGTTTCCTTTTTACGAAGTGCTCACACTTCGGTCGATCATGCTCACCTCTCTTCATCTATTTCTAGTGGGGTTTGGAAGGCATTGGATAACTATATGGATTTGTCATCAAAAGGGTTGGTTGACCAATATCCGTTCGATTTGTCTGGTTGAATGGCGTCTTGTTTGTCGGGTTAGTCCGTTGGAAATCCTTCTCTCCTGCTTTCTTCTCTACCTTTCCTGTCTTCTCTCCTTTTCCATCTTTTCTCTCTTTCTCTCTTTCTTTCTTCTTTCTTTTTTCTTTCCCTCCCTTACCCTGATTATACCAGCTGATAGTGATACTTTTGATTGTTGATTCTGGCTAAGATAATTACTTTCCCTTACCTAATTCATTTTTCTGTTTTTGGCAGGCTACTTTTGTTTAGGGATGCATTTGCTATGCTTATTTTTGAATTTTAGCTTCTGATTGCTTTTTATCTGGTGTCAATTGTATCACTTTTATTTGTATTCTGTATCTTTTTTTGCTTCTTTATAAAATAAAATTCTTTGAAATGAAAAAAAAAACATTTCTAAGAAAACACTTGGCACAGACGCCTTTATATCTGCAATGCCAACGCAATGTAAGACTTGTTGCAGTGAAGTGAAACATTTGATTAGTGTGTCAATTGTCACAAATTCTATCTTGGGCTAAGTAAATTTAAGATGATGCCCTATCACAACACCCTAAGCCTTTATTCTCATACAGCTGTTTTATTGAATGTGTAAGGGCCAAGGTCCCAGAGACAACGTTTGCAGCAGTCTCTAGTAAGTTTCTTTGGCTAATAACTTCTCAAGTCTTTCTGATTTCTTTCAATAGTTTGTGGTGCCACTGTTTCTAAGCAATCACACAAATTTGTGATGTTCGGTAATAACCCTTTGGAGGATTTCAGGAGGGAAATCATCCATTGTGTTTCCTGCTGAGTATTAAGGTGGTAACCCTTTTCATAACAGCTGTGGAGGACCAAGTTTCTGGCAGCGTGTCATTATTTTGGGGGTTCCTTATTGAACCCAGGTGAGAAGCCAACTGACCTCCCCAAGTAAAGCGACTCCATAGATTTGGGATAGACTATACTGTGGTTGTCCATCCACATGTTCATTAAAACTGTGATAATTGAGCTATACAGTTCCTCGATTAGGTCTGCACCATCTCCCTTTTGCTCCGGCTTGATTGCTTATCCACAACACCCATGTGCAAGTGGATTTGAAGGACAAGTTTCAGTCAAAGACCAATTACCTTGAATTCTAGTTAGCGGGTAACACCAGCACTCTCACTTTTGATAGTGTGTATTTCTACCTGTGGCTACAGGAACCAGGAAAAGAAACCTGACAAATTATCTGAGTGGGGAGTTGACCACTGACATAAGTGGAACAGATTATTTTAGAACAAGAGTGTTGGAAAATGGCCCTCTCTGAAGGGTCACCCCAAACTTTTTGCCTTCCTCATCCTTTTTTTGCTGAACCACTTTTGTTAGCCTTAGGACTCTGAGCACTTTACCACTGCTAACTATTGCCAACGTGAAAAAGTGTAAGTGCTTCACCCCTAAACATGTGTAATTGGTGTATACCTAATTGATATATTCTATTTACTTGTAAGATCCTTGTAAGGTAGCATACCATATACCCAGGATATGTAAGTTAAATGATACTAGCAGGCTGCAGCACCAATGGTACCCCACACAGAAGTAGCCTTTCAAACCTGTCTCAGGACTGACAGTGCCATGCTGTGCATACAGTTTATGGCAACTTCGACTTGGCTTTTAAAATACTTTCCAAGCCTTATGCTCCCCTATTATTACAGACAATTCACTGCTAATGTGAGCCTTAGGTAGACCTAAGGACAGGGTGTTATGTAAGTAAAAAATAGTACATGTACTTACAAACCCCCAGAAGAATGTGGCATAGATCAGCAAATTTAGTGGCACGAAAACAAGTATTTAGCAGCATTAAAACCAAATGTGTTTTGGTATTTTAGCGGCAATTTATATTTTTAACAGTTCTTTCAATTATCGTACTCTTAACTCCAAACAAAGGCAGCATATTTTTGTATGGTCAACCAAAACATGAAAGTCTATGATAAGACATCATTTTAAGTGTTATTGCAGCCAGGTCTACATCTTCGTGGTTTTGATCAAATTCTTCAACACAGTGAGTGGCAGGCCCAAATTCAGTTTTTAAAAAAACTTCCCCTCTCCCTCACAGCCTGCCACATGTGTCATGAGCCGCAGGCCCAGAGTATGCTCCACTGAGCTTCCCCCCTAGCCCTCTTTCCCCCAATTCCACAGGGAAGCAGGGAAACTGCAGCACTTGCCTGTTTGAACAAAACCTACCTGTTCTTTAGTGTCCCAGTCTGAGGAGCAGCAGTGTTCTCTTTTCCTTATTCTGTCTTCTTCTTTCTTCCATTCTGTATTCTCTCTTCTCTAGTGTCTTCAGCGGAGTAACTTCAGGGGGTGTTTGGGATGTTATCTGTTGTAAATAAGAGGTAACAACTCCAGTAGGTAAGTACTTGTAGTTTATTGGAGCATGAACAGCAGTCTCCCTAACGCTTGCTGGCCAGGCACAGAACTGACTCTCATAGAATTTCACGAGTCAGAGCCATCTACAATCTAGAATGTAAGGTGAGAGCATAGAAAACAAGAACCATAGAGATAACATAAAAGTAATATACAACACATCTCTCTTCTTAATACAGAAAAAGAAAAAGAAAGAAAAACAAGTTGTCAGGGGGCGCTAGAGGGCGCAGGAGCTGAATGGCTGCACTTTAGAGGCTTCCTGAGCATTGCGAGTGAGAACGTTTGGACCGGACAAAAGAGGAACTCAAAGCATTTAAATTAATGTTTCCCTGAACCATGAAAGGAGGAGCTCTGCCTCATATCGCCTGTACCTTCTGCCGCTAGAGACCGCTTTGCAGGAGAGACGCGTCAGACCTATAGACAAGACATACATCGTTTTCAAAAACAACAACACAGCGGTTATTCGCGTTTATAATCACGAAGAGAGTGACCTTATGCTCCAAGTCCCAGTTATTGTGACAATAAGTCCAACGCCGGATCCATAAAAAACAAGCCTTTGCACCAACAATTAGAAGAAAAAAGATAATATCTGATAAAATAGGAAGTACCACAAAAATAAACCCTGAAGTCAATACTTGAAGCTTGACAGGAATTCTTTCCCAGAACAAAAGATATCCAACTATGCAGGGGCCATAAAAATATTGTTTGTGTTTGAGTATTCTGCAAGACAGGTCCTGAGGAAGGCGGTCTACACTGCCGAAACGCGTCGACCTTGCGTATCAATTTGCACGTCCACCTGCGATCCCTCAGACGCAGAATCTAAGAATGAATGCAGTATGTATGATAAGTAAGGGATGTATGTACTTGTGAGAGTGTTGATTGTTTTGTATATTGTTTTCCCTGCATTAAATAGTTTTTTTTACTGATGATATTACAAAATGATGTGTTTTATACTATGTGTTTTTTGATAAAATATATTAACTGATGTGATAAATCGATAAATGGAAAAATAATCTTTGTACTAAGAAATACAACTAAAAGAAAAAAATAATAAAATGATAAAGTAATAAAAAAACCTTTCGTGTTGTTTGCCCTTATGTATTAAAATAGCAGAATTAAAGTGTTGGATATATACCGTTACAGTTTTAGAGGTCAAGGGGGAACATATTTTCTGTTAGTGCTTTGCTTTTCCCCTCTTTCCCTGACCATTGAAGTAATAATAGAGGGGGTCCCATTCTTATGCTAATGCACTTTAGTGTGGCTCCGGCCGCCTGGCATTACTATCCTGCTTTAATCCTTTAAATCTGCATCCACCCGCCTGAAACACGACTGGGGGGAAGATATTCCACTGCTGCACACTCTGTCCGAGTTTGGTGGTCCTACGACCTGCGGTGGCGGAGTTAGAGCGAGGTGAATCTGGAGCGGCAGAGGCCCCGGGCTGGGTCCTCGTTGGCGGTGGCACTGGAGTTCACGCGACGCCCCGGACTGACACGTGGCGTGTAGGCCGCGAAACACCACGCACGCCAACTTCACAGGAGCCCGTACTCCTTGGCCCCAACAGAGGATTGCTGCCTACCCGGGTGGATTTCTATACTGGCTACCAACCCTGTGGCGCACTTTGAACTGAGACGAGCATCGCTCGATTACTGAACGTCGGGTCTCGACCGCTTCTGGGTGCCACCTGCTCGCGGAACCCTAAAAGTGCGGCTCGATCCCGCGGTACGCTCTCTGCTGTCCCGGCATGGGGAAACCGGACACCCGGCAGCCCAAGCTGCAATTTGAACCAGCAACGCAAAAGAAAGGGACTAAGCAGACGGGGGAGAGCACTCAACCGCGGAGCCCGGCAGCGGAGGTGGCCCCCATGGTCCCCGAGATCGCCACGATGCTACAAGAGATGCGACAGGGGTTTGCCACAGTGGTGGACAAGATGGACAGGCTCTCCGCTCGAATGGACGGTATCGTCCAAAAAATGGATATACACGAAGAGCGGTTAACGGAGGCCGAGCGCCGGATATCCGAAGCCGAAGATACCACGACATCACATGCAACAAGGCTCTCTCGCATGGACAATGTGCTAAGGGTGATAGCCGCCAAGAACGAAGAATTGGAGGCAAGGAGCAGGCGGAACAACGTACGAATCACGGGTGTTCCGGAATCCACAAACACGGGGCGGATGGAGCTCTATGTTGAACGACTATTAATGGCCACGGTGGGGGAAGAGGCCCTCTCCAAACAGTTTATAGTGGAACGTGCCCATCGCTCCCTTGGACCCCAACCTCAGCCGGGCGCCCCGCCTAGGCCCATTATTGCACGGCTGCTAAATTATCGTGACTGGGATGCGGCGTTGAAAGCGGCCAGAGCGAACCAGAATCTTGCCTATGAGGGAGTGTCCTTCTCCATCTACCCGGACTTTACCCCGGTAGTCCAGGAACAACGCAGAAAATTTCTGGCTGTAAAGAGGAAACTGAGAGGGCTGAATATTGACTATGCTTTACTTTATCCCGCCAAGCTGCGAGTGACACACCAGGGCACGCAACACTTCTTCTTGAATCCGCAACAAGTCGAAGACTACATAAAAACTCTGCCTAAACGAGACAGGAGGGCTGCTCAGGCGGAAGGCGGACACGACGCTGGAGCGGAATGAATGAGATTTGTGACTCTCCGCATCTACTGGTTGATCTCAAATACTCCCTTGGATTAAAGCACTTGCGATTACCCCCCAGGTGACTACGGCTGGGTGGACCCGCAGGTCCAGTTGCATGCCAGGCCCCCACCCCCCCATGCTCTCTCCCTCGCCTGGACAGAGACGGTAAGAATGGAGGTGATTGCGGAGAGGAGAGGTGGGGGTGGACGACGGTGCACCTCTGGAACCCCGAGCGGGTGTACCCCACAGGACTTGCTAAATGCCCTTTTGATGTTGTGTTGTTGTGGGCTTGTTAGGGGAGGGGGGTGGGCACCGGGTACTGGCGAGTTGGGGGCGCTTCAGTGGGAGGGGGAGGGGGATGTTCTACAGGTGGTACGCTTGTGATTGACTGGACTATAAATCTCACTTTCAACGAGTTGGGCCTGTGCCCCCGGATACTTGTGTTGTTGCAGACTGCTCCTTTCCTTGTGTTTTTGTGTAATGGAGGGGTGGGATTGTCGGTGGAATGGCCTGCCGAACACTGGGGCATGCATGTTGAACTATATAATTTGCGACTTATTGAGTTGGACACCTGGGTTTGTACTGAGTTTAAGGTTTGGTTTTGTTGTCTGGCATGTGCACTTCTGACTATTCGACCATCTGCCTACTGCGGGGTGGGATGGTGCATTGGTATTGCTTTGGAGGGGGGGACCTTAGACCGCTCAGTGTGGTCGACCAGGCTACTATATGACGTGAATATTGATGGCTGTAGGGAACGTCAGTTCATATCGATTTTACTGTTATGTGGTAGACTCTCAGGATGGGGGACACTTGTCTGAATGTTCTTACTTAGAATGTGCGGGGGTTGGGAGACCATCGGAAGAGGAGGCACATTTTGGGCTACTTGGATCGACATAGTGTACATATAGCCTTTCTACAGGAAACACACTTTGCACCTCACAGGACGCACGCCTTTGGTAATAGATGGGCTTCATGTACTGCGTTCTCGTCGTATTCCTCCTATGCCCGAGGTACTGTGATATTGGTGAAGAAAGCTACTCCCTTTAATATGGCTGGCTCGAAGGCGGATACACAGGGGAGATATTGTCTGGTGTGGGGTAGATTGGGGCGTGTGACAGTGACCCTTGCATGTTGTTATGGGCCTAATGTGGATGACCCGCAATATTTTGAAACGCTTTGGGCTGCGATATTGGAAACTGGGTCGCAACACATAATATGGGGGGGGATTTCAATGTTGCTGTTAACCCGACCCTAGACCGCTCACACCAAGCTCCGCACCATTACACGAAAGGGCGAGAGGTACTGCGCGCCATTTTAGAAGAGAACCACCTTGTAGATGCCTGGCGCGCACACCGCGGGGCGACGAGGGAAGGTACGCATTTTACGGCACAGGCTAAATCCTGGGCTAGGCTTGATTACTTTTTTCTGACCACCCACCTCTATGCCTCACTGACTTGTGCACGACACCTCCCCAGAACATATTCTGATCATGCCCCAGTACATATTGCCCTGCGAGGGGCAGAGTTAGGCCCCCCTGTTACAGCGTGGCGCATGCAGGCTGCGATGCTTTTAGATGAGGAGTTTAAGGAGGCGCTTCGTGAGGAATGCTTGGATTTCTTTAAAAGAAATAAGGGCTCTGTGAAAGATGTCGAGACTATCTGGGATGCCTTTAAGGTCACACTGCGTGGTTTCTGTATTGCAAAGGGCTCTGGGGTGCTTAAAGCTATCCTGAATCGATTGAAGGCTTTGGAGGCCAGGCTGAGACGGGCGGAAGAGGCCCTCCGCACATGCCCTACTAGTGACACGCTCGCGGAGATAAGAGACTTGATTACTGAATATTCGGATGAAGCTGCGCGCGAGGCGAAGTTTAGGCATAAGTATTGGGAAGGTGAGAGGCCCGGGAAGGCGTTGGCCGCTACAGTTAGACTTATGCGGACGCCTACTGTCATTCTAGAATTGGAAACTGCCGAGGGGCTTCTGCTCCGGGACTCCACGCAGATACTTAATGAATTTGTCAACCATTATAGTACTTTATACACCTCCAAGGGGGCGGGCGGGCCGTCTCTAGACGACTACCTCACAGACGTGGCGCTTGGGTGGCTGAGTGACTCTCAGAGGGCCTTTTTGAGTGCCCCGTTTGAAATTGATGAGGTCAAGTCAAGTCAAGTCAGAGAATTTATATAGCGCACTACATACCCAGAGGGTCTCAAGGCGCTAAGGAAGGGGAGGAGGATTACTTGTCAAATATCCACGTTTTAAGTTGCTTTCTGAATGCTAGGTGGTTCTGGGTAAGGCGAAGGTAAGTGGGGAGTGAGTTCCATGTTTTAGCAGCCAGGTCTGAGAAGGATCTGCCTCCCATGGTGGTCTTGTTGATGCGAGGTACAGTGGCGAGGGCTTGGCTGGAAGAATGTAGTTGGCGGGAGGGGGTGTAGAAGGACAGTCGTGAGTTGAGGCATTCTGGTCCGATGTCGTAGAGTGATTTGTGTGCGTGGGTTAGCAGTCGGAAAGTGATTCTCTTGTTGACGGGTAGCCAGTGGAGGTCTTTCAGGTGACCAGAGATGTGTTCGTTGCGTGGGATGTCTAATATGATTCTGGCTGAGGCGTTTTGGATTCGTTGGAGTTTCTTCTGGAGTTTAGCGGTAGTACCTGCGTAGAGGGTGTTTCCATAGTCCAGTCGGCTCGTGACCAGAGCATGGGTGACTGTTTTCCTGGTTTCGGTGGGGATCCAGCAAAATGTTTTTTTGAGCATGCGAAGAATGTTGAAGCAGGATGAGGATACGGCGCTGACTTGTCTGTTCATTGAAAGTGAAGAATCCAGGATAACGCCTAGGTTCCGTGTGTGGTCTGTCGGGATGGGTGCTTTTCCAAGGGCTTCCGGCCACCAGGAGTCGTCCCATGCAGAGGGGGATGTACCTAGGATGAGGCGATCATGAGTATGCAGTCAGGTAAGGCCACGGGACTCGATGGCATTCCTGTCGAATTTTACAAAACATACATAGAATTCATGGCTCCGGTACTACGGGAGGTGTACGAGGATGCTCTGGAAGTGGGTCATCTCCCTGCATCCATGAGGACTGCGCTGATCATCTCACTACTTAAGCCGGGGAAGTCTGCTTCGCACTGTGACTCATACAGGCCCCTCTCATTGCTAACGTGCGATGTAAAGATACTGGCTAAACTTATTGCCACACGAATTAGTCTGTTGCTGCCAAACCTTATCCTTCCAGATCAAGCGGGCTTCGTCCCGGGAAGAGCTACGTCCCACAACCTACGCACCTTCTTCTCAGTGTATGACTCCGTACATGAGGACTTGCCCATGGCGGCCATCTTTTTAGATGCCACCAAGGCGTTCGACTCACTGGAGTGGGATTATGTCTTTAAGGTGTTGAGTCGCATGGGGTTTCCGGCCATCTTCATTTCCTGGATAAAGCTATTGTATACACGCCCCACAGCCAGGGTCCTTATTAATGGGCAGCTCTCTCCGGAATTCGACGTCTCCAGAGGGACCAGGCAGGGGTGCCCCCTGTCACCCCTCCTTTTTGCCATCGCCACGGAACCCCTAGCTGCTAAACTGCGACAGGATTCAAGCAAGCCGGGCCGAAGAGGCTGAAATGCCAGAAACCGGTCCCCGGTAGCTTGTCTCCTTTCTGGTAAAGAATTGGCTTGGTAGTTTAGTCTGCCCTGTTCCCATGATGCACTGGGCCAGGGACAGACTGATTTGCATATAGCCAGGTTCTGAGCTGGGATGGGGCAGTGAGATAAATAACGGTGATGGATCAAGCCCTGATCTTTGGACTGGGTAAGAGTGGTCTGCTCAATTCAGACACTCTGTTCATCACCACCCCCTTTTGTAAATCGATTTTGGCCACTATAGGTGTGGCAGGGTATACTCAGACATGAGTCCCTTTCTCACTGCTCCATCAGGATTCAAGCAAGCCGGGCCGAAGAGGCTGAAATGCCAGAAACCGGTCCCCGGTAGCTTGTCTCTTTTCTGGTAAAGAATTGGCTTGGTAGTTTAGTCTGCCCTGTTCCCATGATGCACTGGGCCAGGGACAGACTGATTTGCATATAGCCAGGTTCTGAGCTGGGATGGGGCAGTGAGATAAATAACGGTGATGGATCAAGCCCTGATCTTTGGACTGGGTAAGAGTGGTCTGCTCAATTCAGACACTCTGTTCATCACCACCCCCTTTTGTAAATCGATTTTGGCCACTATAGGTGTGGCAGGGTATACTCAGACATGAGTCCCTTTCTCACTGCTCCATCAGGATTCAAGCAAGCCGGGCCGAAGAGGCTGAAATGCCAGAAACCGGTCCCCGGTAGCTTGTCTCCTTTCTGGTAAAGAATTGGCTTGGTAGTTTAGTCTGCCCTGTTCCCATGATGCACTGGGCCAGGGACAGACTAATTTGCATATAGCCAGGTTCTGAGCTGGGATGGGGCAGTGAGATAAATAACGGTGATGGATCAAGCCCTGATCTTTGGACTGGGTAAGAGTGGTCTGCTCAATTCAGACACTCTGTTCATCACCACCCCCTTTTGTAAATCGAGCACTACAAGGACGGCGCGCTTAGGTGCTTCCAGAGACAAATCCTCATATCCATGTACGCAGACGACATCACACTGTATGTTCGACATCCACGTGATAACCTACACCCATTGCTTAGGGAATTCATTAGGTTCGGGGCCCTCGCAGGAGTGCAGATAAACTGGGCCAAATCTTGTATCTTCCCCCTCACTGCTTCCACGCATGCATTCCCACTGGAATACCCGCTTACTTGGACTGAGGGTGACTTTAAGTACCTAGGTATTCACGTCGAGAAGGATAGGGAGGCACTCATGAGGGCAAACTATGGTACGGCCATCAGCAAGATCAGCGACCAGGTTTCGCGGTGGATAATGCTGCCCCTTTCCATGGCGGGGAGGGCCTCTCTGGTTAAAATGATTGTGCTTCCGAAATTGCTTTATCTGTTCCTCAACATACCCTTTCACCCTGGTGCATACTTCTTTAAAAGGCTTAGATCGGAAATGCTTAAATTAGTGTGGGGTGGGAGACAACCCAGGCTCAAGTGGGAGGTACTGACTAGGCCCTATGTGCGGGGTGGATTCGGAGTGCCTGATTTCGAACTCTACTTTCGGGCAGCGCAGGCGCATTACGCCTATTTCTGGGTGAGACAGCCTAGGTACATGCCGCAACTGGCTGCGGAGCATTGGCTAGCACACCCCACGCCTATAGAGGGAGCACTGTACACCATTGTGGAAGGTAGGGATCAGACCCCTAACACTCTGTCTAGCACTGTTACGGCCTGGGTGCGCATTGGTGACATGATGGGACTGCAATTACTTTATGCCCCACTTCTTCCCCTGACATACCACCCACAATTGCCACTGCTGCAGGAAACTGGCTTCCGGAAACTACTGATCAAAATTCATGTACACACGTGGGGAGACTTGTATAACAATGGCGCATTCCGCACCAGAGACCACCTATTTGGAGGCATACACCCTACTCCTCTGGAGATATTTTACTACCTGCGCCTGCGGCATGGGCTACAAGCCCTCACACCAGACTTTCCGCACGAACCACCTGTCCTACTTCCCCTGCAGCACATCCTACAATTCGAGAACCCCCGCAAACTGGTGTCTATGCTCTATAGATCCATACGGGCCAACATTGAGTACACTACACTTCCTGCCAAGGCAAAATGGGATCGGGAACTGCCTACCCCCCTCACTGATAAACAATGGGAGTTCTGCCTGCAACAGACGGAACGTATATCGTCCAGCAGCAGGTATAGGATCATTCACTACAAATTTGTGCATAGATTATACTACACCCCGGCTCTCTTACACAGATTTGGATTGCGGGATGATGATACCTGTGACAGATGTGGGGCCCCTGGGGCTGATTTTCTGCATCTTGCTTGGGGATGTGCCCGAATACTTCAGTATTGGGACCAGGTATTTCAGGCCCTTTCTACAATGATAAACAATGAGGTAACACCGACTCCTGTGATGGCTCTGTTGGGGTATGTGGAACCTCTGCAGGCGGCTCACCGCAAGTATGTGGCGCTGGCCTTGTTGTTGGCCAAACGTAGGGTGGCCTGTCGGTGGGGCAGGGGAAGGGCACCCAAATTTAAGGAGTGGGTGAGTGACCTGGTATATTGTCAGGAACAACTTCACACGTATGCAGAGTTGCTACCGCTCTCGTCCAGGCCCACTGATATCTGGGCCCCGCTGCAATGCTACCTGATAACGGAATCTTCAAATGGTGATGAACTGTGAGCTGCGGTTGTTGTTCTGGGAATGGAGAGGCGGACTTGATGGGGTGCTGCGGGATGGTCCACAGCTCACTGTGCCTCGTGATTGAAACTGCACTTTAATCCCTCTATGTTGTCCTTTAACCCACCCCCCTCCCACAGCTCCCCCCCCCCTCGGATGTCTCCGCTCTATCATGAACTGTAGCTGCCCTTAGACCACAGGGTCCCCACGCGATGTCGCCCCCCCCCCCCCCCCCCAATATGTTTCCTAACAGTGGTGCACATGCTTGGAGTTTGTTATGTTCTCTTTTTCTTTACTGGTTATCAAAAACTACAAAAGTGAGACGAATTTATATGCTTTACTTCTGCCTGTACTGTTAATTCATTACTGTGCTGGTATGCAGTTCTGCACCGGCTGATTGTTATTTGACCATTTTTCTTTCCTTGATTGGCGACTTCTGTTATGGCAGCCGGCCTCCGGGTTGTGGCAGTATGCTGTGTACACTTAACGGTACTTAATAAACGTCTTGTACCAAAAAAAAAGAAAAAAAAAAAAAAGAAAAACAAGTTGTCAATGGAGAACAGAATAAAGAAATTAATCACAGCAAAAATCACTCAAGTACAAAGGTGGTCTACGGTACTTTGAACTTCTGACACTTCCAGGATTTGACACAATACTAGGAATAGGAAGGTTTGAAGTATTGTTAGAAGCACTACCACTATATAGAGAATCCGTAGCATCACCACCTCCATTACTCTGCCTTGGAAGAGGATATGAATGAGAACTGGAGGAACTGGAAGAATCTTCCAGTGAAGAGAACATATAACCACTATTCCCACCATTATTTACATTGTTTTCAAAGTTACCATCTTTCCTTTTCTGATACAGAGCCACCCTCCTGAAATTCCATCTTTCACCATTAGACAGAGTAACATATTGAGGAAAAACATTTTTT
Organism: Lissotriton vulgaris; assembly: GCF_964263255.1. Taxonomy (NCBI): domain Eukaryota; kingdom Metazoa; phylum Chordata; class Amphibia; order Caudata; family Salamandridae; genus Lissotriton; species Lissotriton vulgaris. The sequence goes on from NC_141698.1 coordinate 143,645,485, forward strand.
ACCACAAAAGGTCCTCTAAACTTTGATAATCCACTTGTGACTCTCCCAGGCTTCACCTTAACTAGATCACCCTTTTCAATTCTCAAAGAAGAAGTCTGTGAACCAGTAACACCAAACTGATGATCATCATCAGAAATTATTTTTTTTAGCCATGAAGGTGTTAACTTGGTACTTGGACCTCTTCCACGCATAATTTTAAAAGGCGATTTATCTTTGAAACCATGAAAAGTGGTACGATATGCATACACCATATCTTGAACTATATCATTAACATTTGTTCCTTGTGTGAGAGCCATTTGGATAGTTCATTTAACAAGTCTGTTTAAGCGCTCACACAAACCATTACCCTGCGGATTATAGAGAGAAGTCCTGTGATGTGTGATACCAGAATTTCTCAGGTAGGAACACATAAAGTGAGACACTAACTGTGTGCCATTATCGGTAATAATAACACTAGGAAACCCTTCCTGTTGAAATAAGGACCTCAAATGCTGAATGGTAGTCTCAGTGGTAATGTCTTTAAGAAATTCTACAGAAAGCCATTTACTAAAAAGATCAATTGAAACTATGGCAAAACGCTGCGACAATGGCAACTCCCCCATTGGGCCAATAAAGTCAATGCATATAGTGTGCCAAGGTAAATTAGGATTGGATAATTTCCCTAATTTTGAACCCTCAGCAACCTTTAACCTTTCTTCGCTTTCTTTACAAAAAGAACAAGACTCGATCCAAGAAGAAACCTGAGAGTCTAACCCAGGCCACCAGAAATTTGCCTTTAACCGCTGTCGAGTTAAGGTATGACCAAGATGGCCTTCTTGTGCTAAACCAATCAGCCTAGGTCTTAGAGAAGAGGGTGGAAATGTTTTTTATCCTCGCATTAAGACATAATCACTGCACAAAGAAAATTCATCAATCACTTTTAAGAATGGTCTGACATTAACACTAATACAACTCTCTCTTCTGGATCCAACCCTCATTAGTTGAATAACTTCCTTTAAAATGATATCATTTGTCATGGCATCAACCCACTCTTCTTTTGAAAATGAACCCTCACTAAGATAAAGAACATCATCAATCCATGCACTATTACTATCAGTGTTTTCAAGACTAAAGTCCATGTTACCAGTTACAGTAGGGACAGGAAGCCTCGACAAACAATCAGCTTGAAAGTTTCTCCACCCCTGTAAGTGAGAGATTTCAAACTGATACTCCTGTAACTTAGCAGCAAGTCTAGCAAGTCTAGGAGAACCTGAAGTAAATTCTCCAGGCGAAAAAATGCGAACAAGTGGCTTGTGATCAGTTTTGAAGTTAAATTTCGTACCCCACAAATAGTTACAAGAGTAATGTGTACCCCATGCCGCAGCCAAAGCCTCCCTCTCAATGACAGAATAGTTTTTCTCTGAAAGAGAGAGAGAGCATGAGGCAAAGGCAATGGGGCGAACACCATTCTTGTGCTTTTGTAACAAAACAGCCCCGATACCAGAGGCACTAGCATCTACCATAAGAGTGGAGGTCTTACTCGTATCAAAAGGTGCAAGAATTTCAGCATTACAAATGTCTTCCTTCATATTTTTGAAACAATTTTCTTGTTCACTGCACCACACAAATTTACAACCTTTCTTAAGTAACTCTGTTAAAGGTATAGTCTTCTCTGAGAACTTTTCTACAAATTTTGAATAATATTCGATCAACCCCATAAAGGAGTGCAACTGATCTTTATCCACTGGACTTAGAGCAAGACGTATTGCTTCCAAGAGATCCTTCTTTGGTTTTACTCCGTCAGCTGAGATCTCATGCCCTAAATACTCTATATTCTGCACAAGAAAAGAACACTTTTCCTTATGTAAAGTAAGACCAGTGACACAGATCCTGCGCAGAACATCTTTGAGTACATGGTTGTGACTAGCTTCCGTGTCTCCAAAGAGCAAGATGCCTTCTTGGAAGAAAACTACGTTGCGTACGCCTCTGAAAATTTCACTTACCTTCCTTTGAAATACACTGGCTACCGAAATTAATCCAAAAGGAAGCCGTGTGAATTGAAATATTCCCCCAGAGGTCACAAAAGCAGTGAGTTGTTTTGAAGTTTCATGCAATCTAACCTGGTGGTATGCACTCTTCAGGTCAAGCTTAGAAAAAAACTTAGCTCCCTGAAGAGTAGACAACATTTCACCTATATTAGGCAAAGGGAAAGTGTCAGTAATCACGCACTTGTTTAAGGACCTGAGATCGACACAGAACCTCAGTTTCCCATCAGATTTTCTCGAAATCACAACCGGAGAAACCCACGGAGAGGCTTCTACCGGCTCGATCACACCACTCTGTAACATGTCATTTATCAGAGATTTCACTTCATCCCTAATGGACAAAGGTATTCTCCTTAGCTTATGTTGTACAGGAACACGGTTTTTCTTTAATGTAATAAAATGAGAATACCCTTTTAGTTCCCCTAATTCGTCATTAAACACAGACTTGAACTCTTGTAAAATACTGTCAACACTTTCATCTTCAATAACCATGACCTGGTTCCTTGCCCTGGGGTTTATAATAATGTAAAGGTCATATTGATGTACCCAGCCCAGAATGGGTGGGTCATCCACTGAAACATAAACCCTTCCAAAGGTAGACCTATTTTGAAAAACAATATCACTGTCAAAATAGCTGACAATGTAAATTTTTCTCCTTGGAAGCTAGTAGGAGAAATGTCACCAGGTGAAAGAAACCTTTCCTTCAATATGCTTCTGAACATAACTTGAGGTATGATTGTGTAACAGGAACCAGTGTCCACCATCAAAGACACTTCCTGACCATCAATGTAGAAGAGGGCTTTAGGTCTGTTCAGACGCTTCTCCTCTCCAACAACCTCCACATCATTGACAACAAGCAGTTTGTCTCCTTCTCTTAAATCTTCATGTATGTAGTCTTCTACAACAGCCACTCTCTGCTTGGTTTTTGACTTACACATCTTTGAAAAGTGACCCACACGGCCACAATTAAACATTCTTTATTTGCTGCAAAGCAAAATCTGGCTTCAGAAGAATGACTAAAACTCCCACATCTTGAACATTGTTTGTTGTTAGGAGTACTCTTTCTGAAAAAAAATCTTGTTTTTATTTTTAACAACTGCAACAGAACCTTCTTCACAATGTTCACAAACTGGATTTGTTCTTTCTCAGAAACCTCAGAAATGTCTTGTTGTGCGATATTCTTTTTGTGGGAGTCAATAACTTTCATACAATCTTCAGACTGTTCAATTACTTTTGCCAGATCAATAGCTGCCTTTAGAGTAGGGTTCTTTGCCGCCCACAGTTAATGTATTTTTTTATTACTGTACTATTAACTGATCTCTTATGAGCTCATCATTCATGGCTCCAAATTTGCATTTAATAGATAATTCTCTCAAACGTGCCACAAATTCATCTATGGATTCAGCCTCTCTTTGGTGTTGAGTATAAAATTCATAACGACTCATTACCAGATTCTCCTCTTTAGAGAATCTCACTTCCAATCTAGCAATGGCTTCCTTATAGTCATCCGGCACAGCTTGCCCATTTGCTTGTAAGGCTATAGGTAGGAATCTAAAAACTCTCTGTCCTTCCTTCCCTAGAGTACTAATTAGAATTGCTTTTTTGCGCTTAGCAGAGAATTCTTGCCCATCTAATGCTTCCAGATAGTTGTCAAAAATGATGAACCAGTCCTCCCATGGGATTTGTGGATTGCCTACTTCCCTCAAGAACGGAGGTGGCAAGGTTACATTCACCGAAACATTTCCTTGTTGAGCCATCACAATAAGAATTATAACAAAATATTTTTTTGACGGTAATGAAACTCAACTGACAATTTTCTTCTGAAATTGGAAATTAAATTGCTTGTAACACAACACGTATTTCCTCTATTATTCCCCACTTGTTTATGGTAATGCAACATACCTCTTAATCATTTTCCTAATCGGAATCTCAGGAAGCAAGGGAAGCGCTTTGACAAGCTGCATAGAAATGGGTGTGAAAAAACGGACTTCAAAACACTAATAGAAAATGGTCGCGATTCAGACTAAGGCTTGCAACGCTTGGAAATGAGGCTTGACACGCACAGCGTTGTAGAACAGTGACGCGTGACTTCAGTGCGTAAGCCTGATTGTTCTCTCACTCAGAAGCACATCACTAGGCTGCAGTGTGACGCGTCAAGGCAGAACTTTGTGCGCAAAGAATGCGAAATCACATTTAAATATCGCAGGCTACTCACTGTCCGTTGGGCATTTTATACGACGTTGGGCATTTCAATCGAAAATTATTGCCAAAAATCAAACTCCTTTGAACCGAAGAGAGTAAGTTCTTCACCCTCTCAGAAACCGATGGTATTTTACACTTCATGGGTCTTCAGTGATGGGAAACTACTGCTCGACAACGGGATGTCTGAAGTGGAAAATCCGACTCCACTCCTTGACTGCATACACCTCCTACGATCCTCTGGCCAGCAGGTATCGTCGCCAAAATTGTTGTAAATAAGAGGTAACAACTCCAGTAGGTAAGTACTTGTAGTTCATTGGAGCATGAACAGCAGTCTCCCTAACGCTTGCTGGCCAGGCACAGAACTGACTCTCATAGAATTCCACGAGTCAGAGCCATCAACAATCTAGAATGTAAGGTGAGAGCATATAAAACAAGAACCATAGAGATAACATAAAAGTAATATACAACATTATCCCCCCCCCCTAATAAATGTATTTTTAAATATATAGTTGGGTACAGTAGCTTCAGTTGGGTATAGCAAGGTGTCAGTCAGATATCACCCGGGATTTTTAAATACTCACTCAGACAAACACCCCCACAGACTCTTGTATCTGTTTTAAGGGTCTTAAAGCATGGTTATTTTACAGAATATTGTCTTTTAGTACCCCCTCACCATCCGCTTTCCTTTCCTTTCCTTTCCACAGTCCCTTAAGCCCCCCTCATGCGCTTCTTCTCATATAATGATTAACATTATATGACAGCGTGATTGGCGGAAAATCTTATGCTTACCCCCCCATCTTAATGACCAAGCTCCGCCCCTGATTGTCTTCCTATCTTTCCAGCCGGCAGCAACAGCAGAGCAGCAGAGTAACTCCAGGAGGATGTGACGCAACAGCAGGCAGGTAAGTAAATAAAGAAAGGGCAACAGACATCTCTGCACTCTGCAGACGCCCGCATCCACCTGCCAAGAGGAGAAAGGCTTCCTTGGCTCCTCTGGACTGGGACCACATTAACCAGCGTCCTTTGCATCGTTGCCTGCCCTGACGTCGTGATTTAAACAGCGCCAGCCACCCGCACCACGGGACCCGCTGGTCGGAGGTTTTCAACGGGGCCAGCAGCTGCATTGGGGGAATTTCTGCTTCTCCATTGCCGTGAGGGCAACAGACATTGCTGCAGATCCCAGCATCCACCTGCCGTGAGGGGAACGGCTTCCTGTGGCTCCTCTAGATGTGGACCGCATTGCCCAGCATCCTTTGCCTCGTCGCCTGCCCAGACGCGTCGGAGCGCGCAGGGAGGCGCAATTTAAACAGCGCCAGCCTCCCGCAGCGTGGGGCGTGCTGGTCGGAGATTTTCAACGGGGCCAGCAGCGGCATTGGGGGAATCTCTGCTTCACCATCGCCATGAGGGCAACGGACATCGCTGCAGACGCCTGCATCCACCTGCCGTGAGGGGAACAGCTTCCTGTGGCTCCTCTGAACTGAGACCACAGCCTACAGCGTGGGACATGCGCGGCGAAGCCCGGGCCAAGGGCAGGCCCATCCTTGCACGTAATCGCCAGGAGGAGGCAGGGCAGGGCAAACTCCCTTTCATCTGCTATTAAGGACTTTCACACAGGTACTGTTGGTCTTGTCTTGTGTAATCAACACTTTAGCTGGCTGGTAGTTAAGTTGCTGACTTGACATTTGTAAATCCCCATCGTACTTTGCTTTAATGGACAAGGCGGTAACAATCTGTTACACACTAAACCTGTCTTTGTAAGACATATTGGTCCTCAGACTCTGTCCTCTGTGCCAGGAGTTTGCACTGCACTTTGCACTTTAGCACCATTTTATTGTTTAATTGTTTTTTCTGTTGCTGCTAATTAGTACATATGCACCTAGCACTTTAGAGGATTATAATTAAGGCTCCGAGGAGTATTGTTATTTGCCATTTCAGCAATTTGTGCTGTAGCTTTGGCCTGTATTTTGCACATTGTATTTTGTACTTTGCATTTTGCACATTGTATTTTGCATATTGCACTAAGTAATCAGCAAATAATAGAAGATTTGCATTTCATTAGGGTCCGTATATTTATCACAGCGTCCATAGGCTGTTAATATTGAGTAAGCGGAAAACAAACATGGGGAAAAGTGTGGTCGGCACGTTAGATGCCTTCATTTTGAGGGCTGAATCCACCCTCATCCATGAAATACAATTGACTGAACGAAGGTTATCCCTTGAGCCACAATCCCCGCAAGGTAGACTTTCCTTAACCCCCGCACTCCCCGACTCTCAGTCGGCACTTAATCAGGATGTTCCCCCAGCCTGGTTGAGCTCGCCTCCATCTGCAGCCCCAGTCATAATGATACATTCTGGTTCTTGCTCCTTGAAGGAGCATGATCCTACTCCTGTGAAAACTAAGGTGACAACCAGAGGGCAGAAAGCTAAGCTTAAATTAGTTAGTGAAGCAATACACTGTAATCAGTCTCCAAGAAAAGTGGTCAGTGGACTGCGATCTTTTCTTGGGAGGCCTCAAGGCATTCTTTGTCCCAACCACTCCATCGGTGAGTGGAAGACCAAAGGGTGGTTTAGTTACATATATCTCTGTGGCCGTTGACTGCAAGATGCAGTTGATACCAACCACACACCCGAGAACTTTGGCACTGTCAGCAGTAAGGGGGGATACTAGATGGGAAATTGTCAATTTCTATAACTCGGTGGCTTGTCCACATGAGGCGTGCAATATTACCATCCTGGGAGCAACAATAAAAGAATGTATGGGCCCTGGAATTTATAACCTACTAGTGTCTGGTGATTTTAATATAAACCCTTGTGGTAACCCTTCAATACCTTGTATCTCGAAACTGGGCTGCCCCCGCATGAGGGGCTTTCATTTTGAGCACCATCCCCAGGGGGGACTGATGAATAATATGCTAAATTAACTAGATTTGGTGGTCACAATGTCCTTAACCAACCCACACACCAAGTTCCATGTGCCAACATTTAAAGGACACGGAAGAGGGTCTTTTATTGATTTCATTCTAATTTCCTCGATGCTGCAATCCTTTTTTAATGGTTTTAATATTGCAGAAAGTGAATTCAGCTACCATAACCCCTTAACAGTCTATATGAAGGGCCCACTATTAACAAAAATTGGGGAGGCCACAATAGGGGTACTCTGAGACCGAGGAATGGAAAGCGTAGAACAAAATGGCCCCAGGTGTCCCCTGACAGTTTTTATAATTAGGTGAAAACATCTTGTTCCCATGAACTGACACTATGTACATCTGAGAGATCCACTCCTAATGAGATCGTTGGTGCCTATGAGGCAATAGCGCAAACAGTGGGAAAATTGTTAAGTGTTCCGGCCAGAGGAAACGTCACACATGGCCCCAGATGGTATGACTCCCATTGCTCCAAATCAGCTAAGCGGCTGAGGGAAGCTCTGGCAGCCAAACCAAGAATCCAATCTGAGGTCTATGTTTATCGCATGGAATACAATTTAGCGCTGGCTAAACGTAAAGGAGCATTGAAGGAAGATGCCTGGAAGGAGCTGATTGACTCTAGTACTCTGAGGAACAGCTCGAGGTTTTGGAGTGTTGTGAAGGGGCCCCTGGTTGACAAGGAAGGGGGGAGGGCCTTGTTGCTCACATCACAAAGGAGGAGTGGGTACTCCATTTTAAATCTATGTTTGATTGCCCACTTGAGCCTACTTGCAGAGATCCCCAGAATAGGTGCTGAGATAAATTTTGATAGGGGTGAGATCATGGAAGGTATCTTAGGCCTAACTATTAATAAAGCACCAGGCCCAGATGGGATCCCCCCGGATTTATCAGACCCCTTGTTTTGGCCTCCGATTTTAGAGTCATTATTTGACGCTGCGGCAAAGAACGGGTGTCCTCAGTCCTGGGCTTCTTCAACCATTTTCCCAGTTTTTAAAAAGGGTACTAGAAATAGCACTCACTGCTATAGACCAATCTCGCTTATTGATTCAGTGGTCAAAGGGTTGGGACACGTCCTTTTACAGAGATTAACATCCTGGGCAGACGAGAATAGGATCCTGTTGGACGTCCAGTATGGCTTCCGGCCGGAGTGCTCCACTGTTGTTCAATGCCTTAATTTAATTATTATACTGAACAAATACACCGTTGCGCATCCTGGAACCATCCACCTTGCATTCATGGACTTGTCATCTGCTTTTGACTGTGTAAATGGGGTTAAGCTATGGCAGTCCATGAGAGCAATGGTGGTGGAAAATAGCATTGTTACCTTTCTTTAGTACCTCCATTTATCAATTAAAGCCAATGTCAGGTTCTCACAAGAGCTGCAGGTCACAAGGGACTTTGAGATTAAGAAGGGAGTCTGGCAAGGTTGGATTCTGGCACCTTTTTTATTTAATTTTTATATTAGTTAATTAGAAAGTGTACTGAGGGCAACTGGGGCAGATTTCCCCTTTATAGGACAGCGGGGTATTCCAGTTCTGCTTTATGCGGATGACGCCGTCCTAATATCCAGAACTGAATTGGGCTTAAGAACCGTTTTAACTGCATTTTTGGGATTTATGACAGAACAGGACTTGGTCATCAACAACTCGAAGTCTTATGTCATGAAAGTGGGGAAACATATTAAAAAGAGCTTTCTGTTCAGTACTGGCAATGAAAAGATTCCCTGCATGAATGTCTTCTCATATTTAGGGGTTTTATTCGATGACCAAGTTAAATGGGACCCCTTAATTCAGAGGAAAAAAGGGATCTGGCTTCGGTCAATGCAGCAATTTTTAACTTTGCTTCTAAAGTGGGGAAGAAACCAACAGGAGCTTTGCTTGATTTGATTTAAAATTATTTCTATAGCGCACGTATACCAGCGGTTTCTTGGCGCTGACTCTAACTGGATCCAAAGCTAGTAGGCAGAGAGGGGTGAGGGAAAATTAGTCAAAGGACTTTTTGAACAGATAAGTCTTAAGGTGCCTACGGAATTGAGGGTACTGTGCAATGGTACGAAGTTCAAGGGGAAGGGAGTTCCAAAGGGTCGGGGCAAGGGTGGCGAATTTAGATCCTCCCCACTTCTTTCTCCGGAAACGGGGAACAGTGAGGAGGGATTGAGAAGACGAGCGAAGTTCCCGGGTAGGAATGTATGGAGTGATCTCGGACGAGATAAAGGCCGGAGCCAATCCAAGTCGAGCCAGAAAGGTCGTGGTTGCAAGCTTGAATTGGACCCTGGCACCCACAGGGAGCTAGTGTAGAGATTTCAAGAGGGGGGAAGAGTGGTGGAATTTAGGGAGATTGAAGACCAGGCGGGCCGCCTGGTTCTGAATCTGTTGTAGACGCCGCAGGCTGTAGGCGGGGATGCGGGCATATAAAGCATTGCCGTAATCCAGGCGAGACACCACCATGGCCAGGATTATAAGCTTAAGAGCAGAAAAGGTGAAAAAGCGAGACACTCTGCGAATAGTTCGCAGGGAGAGAAAGGAGGAAGATACCACGGAGCTAACCTGGGAGTGAAGGGTGAGTTGCGAATTGATTTTTATACCCAGGGTTTTAACAGAGGAGGAGGGAGCAGGAGAAGTACCAAGAGAGGGGGGCCAGAAGAGAGAGGACCAGGGGCTGGATGAACCACCCGTCAACACCAACTCGGTCTTATCAGGGTTGAGTTTAAGGTGGTTGTGGTTCATCCAGTCCCTGATATGAAGCATGACAGATTGAAAATTTAGCACAGAAGAGGGAGAAGAGGATAGATTGAAAACAAGCTGGAGGTCATCCGCATAATTAAATACGGTGACCTCCATCTGTTGAAGGGAAAAGATAAGGGGGGCGAGATAGAGATTGAACAAGAGGGGGGAGAGGGAAGAACCCTGGGAAACCCCGCACTGCACTCCCCGGACGTCCGCCGTGAAATCACCCAGACGGACAGCCTGGGTGCGGTCACTCAGGAAGGAGGACAACCAGACCAGGGCAGTCCCCCCGATCCCCGCCGCCTCGACACGGGACAACAAGATGGTATGGTCAACCGTGTCGAAGGCGGCTGAGAGATCGAGGAGCACAAGGGCCTGGTGCTGATTGGTGTCCATACCCTCCCTGAGGTTGTCCAGGACCGAGATGACAACGGACTCCGTGGAGTGAGCGGGGCGAAAACCGGCCTGGCGGGGGGCAAGGACTCCATGCGTCTCCACAAAGGAACTCAGAGCGCGGGTGACATGACGTTCGAGTACCTTAGCCAGAAATGGCAAGAGGGAGATGGGGCGGAAATTGGCGGGGACAGAAGGATCAGCCCCAGGTTTTTTTAAAATGGGCACAATTACTGCTGATTTCAAGGAATTGGGAACTACACCTTGGGCAAGGGAGCTATTCAGAAGGTGGAGGGGGGGATCCAGGCAGGTAACAAAGATGTGACGGAGGATATGGGCCGGGCAGGGGTCAAGAGGAGAGCCAGATTTGACCAGAGGCACTTGGGCGGCCAAACTTTCTCTAGTGATGGGCGGGAGGGTGGTGAGTTCGCCCTTGGGAGGGGGACATTGAGGGTCCACAAAGGAAGGGGAGGGGGGGGGAATATTGGCCTTGATGGTGGTAATTTTGTTGATAAAATAGTCATTCAGGGAAAGGCAGAGTTCTTCAGACGGGGCAGGCTTGAGGGTTGTTCTATCCGAAAATGCCAGGCCGTGAACGATTGTAAATATCTCCTTGGACTGGTTTTCTGCGGCTAGGATTTTGGAGGAGAAGTATGATGTTTTAGCCTCCAAGATGGCTTTTTTGTATTGGGTAAGAGTGTTGGTATACTCCAATTTCAAAATGGGGCAATAGTTTCTTCTCCAAGCCCGTTCTGCGCGACGCACTTTTAGTTTGATGGTTTTAAGCTCGACGGTAAACCATCGATTGGCGTCCTTCTCCCGTTTGGAGGTAATGCGTTTGAGCGGGGCAACGGAGTCGCGGCCAGAGGAGAGCCATTTATCTATGGCATCCACCTGGGAGGAGGTGGAGAGGCCGTGCAGGGAAGGAAGGGAGGAACTAAGAAGGAGAGAGAAACTGTCTGGGTTAACTCGGCCCCACGATCGGACCCAGGTGTTTTTGGGGCAAGGGGGCTTGGTAGGGGAGTGAATGGGAAGAGAAAAGGAAATCAAGTGATGATCAGACCATGGGCAGGGTGTAATTGAGAGGGATTCCACAGGGCAATTCAGGGACCAGATCTGATCGAGCGTGTGACCTTTGATGTGGGTGGGTGATTGAACAAAGGATGTAAAGTTAAGGGAATGGAGAGTTTCAGAGAATTCCTTGGAGGATGGACATTCTGCGGGGTCAGATGGCCAGAAATTGAAATCTCCAAGAAGCAGAATAGAGGAGTTATTAATTGTAATTGTGGCCAAAACATCTAAAACGTCAGAGAGAAATTGTAGCGGGGATTGAGGAGGACGGTAGGTAAGAAAACAGGTTAGAGGAGGAGAAATGGAGGTGCTACGAATCACCAAAAATTCGGAGGTCGCGATGTTAGGCAAAGATAAATTTTGGAAAGGTAGGTCGGTACGTGCGATGACCGCTACACAGCCCCCAGCTTTGCCATGAGGGCGATCCGCCCTAAGGGCGTAGTAAGTGGCCGGTAGGGTGGATAGAAGGGCGGGGATACAAGTGTATAAAGCAAAAGCTTAGCCACAGCAACTTATAGTAGTGAGATCTGGGGTATGCGACTACAGAACCCCTCCAGGTAGTGGAAAATGGGTTTCTTAACACCTTAGCTGCGTGTAAACATCCCTCCCCAGTGCTGCGCTGTCCATTGGAACCAGTGCTGAATGGACGTCCAATGGTCGTGTGCAGCACTGGGGAGGTAGCGCTGCTGACGACCGTTGGCCGTCAGCAGCACTTAAGGGGTTAAACGACTATTATGTGTCCCACAAGGAATCTCAAACTTGGCTGTACACAAGGTATTGGGGCTTTCCTACCTATGTGATACTCTTGCTCTGCGTCCCCTGATTTTCTGGTTAAAGAGCTGATTAAATGAAGATCTAATTCTCACTCACTTGATCCTAAGAGAATGCTTGTCCCTAGACAATGTGGCTCATATCCCCTAGTTCAATTATATTAAAAGAGGGTTCGAATGGATTGAGTGGGGTGTTTTATTCTTTAAGCCAGATGTCATAGTAAGGAAGGATGTGGAACTAACTAAGATAGCCTTTTTGAGCCGAAGGCTAGCAGACCGGAAAGCAGAAGTGGCACGGATCCCTAGTGTCCGGGAATATTTATTGCTTAAATCGACTCCATTGTCAGAACCATATCTTATGGGGTCCTTGGCGACACATGAAAAATGTCAAACTGGATGTGGAACTAACTAAGATAGCCTTTTTGAGCCGAAGGCTAGCAGACCGGAAAGCAGAAGTGGCACGGATCCCTAGTGTCCGGGAATATTTATTGCTTAAATCGACTCCATTGTCAGAACCATATCTTATGGGGTCCTTGGCGACACATGAAAAATGTGTTTTAACCAGGTTTCGAATTAATCTCTTCCACCTCCTGCTAGCAAGACCTAAGGGGGCTGCCAGAGACCAAGTGCTAGCTTCCTGTGGCTGCGACCGGAAGTCTCCTCAGGATTTGCTGCACTTTGTGTTTTTCTGTAAATTGTACGAAGTCCCCAGGAGGCATTTTTTAGTTCCTATTTTAAAGAAATTGAATTTTAATCAAGTCTGACTAGCTCTTGTGTACCTTCAATTGTTGAAGGATGATTGTATCATTGTGATAGTATGGTTTCTAAAAGCATCTATGAAATCTAGGCAGTATATTGACATGTAGAGTCTGCTCATTTAGACATGTGTTTAGATGATTTATTGTGTGGTGACGGACCTTGTTTTTTAAATTATGTTAACAATTTACTGTTTTTATGTATCGCATTTGTGTACCTTTTATGGCTTTGCAAACAAAAACCGAATAAAGTTTATTGACTGACTGACTGACTGACTATTTATGCAGAAAATGCTGTGTCATAGAATTTGCATAATTCCAGTGGCCCTAGCAATACCTGGTAACATCCAGTGCTAGGGTCTGCTGGCCCATAGAGCAACCAGGCAGTGCCTGATAGAATGTTCTGACAGATCAGTGTGTGGGTCGGTTTTGTTGCAGTTTGTGGGCCGATTTTATGGCCAGATGGGCCAGTTTTTACTGTTGATTTCCCTAATATTACCTCAAACATTGCCTGCAGTACACAAAATGCAGCAGTCTCCCATACCTTCCAAAATTCCCATAAGCATGTTTTTGTAAGTTCAAAGCTTATCTGATTTGTAAATATAGGCCACTTTTTTAGCTATCTGGTTTACTAATGGAGGCTACTTTTATTTTAGTGCCTTGGCCCATTTTCTTGTTCAGTTCGACACTGTCTGGTGTTTTGAAGCTGCAAGACTGTGCCACTAAACACTATATAGAACAAGCATTTGCAATGCAATAGGTCTCGCATTAGGAAAGTTTGAGCTATTGGTATTGTAATTGACAATTTTTTTATTTATGTGTTGGTTTTGAAAATTGCGAAATTAATAGCTTTGTCATTTACAATGCAATAGTTATAACTTTCGCAAATGTGACACCTATAGCATTTGTAATGCAATATGTGTTGTATGTACGTGACTTACAGGTATTGCTATTACAAATAACAATGGCTTTGATTTTTTTAAATAATTAATACTTATATAAAAGTTATTGTAATTTATAATGACAATAGCTTAAACTTTTGTAAATAACTTTTGTGAAGATTATTTTCAGTGTATTTTATTGTGACGAAAATCCAAGAACAGAAGTAAAATATTAACATCTTTTTGTGACATTTGTAATAAAGCTTGAAACATTGAGAGAGCATATTTGAACCATTGATGCTGAGGTGGTGCTGAGTGATGCTGTGGTTGCGCTGAGTGATGCTGTGGTTGTGCTGAGTGATGCTGTGGTTGCGCTGAGTGATGCTGTGGTTGCGCTGGGTGATCCTGTGGTGGTGCTGAGTGATGCTGTGGTGGTGCTGAGTGATGCATTCTTGGCCCTTAGTGATGATGTGGTGTTGCTGAGTGATACTGTGGTGGTGCTGAGTGATGCATTCTTGGCCCTTAGTGATGATGTGGTGTTGCTGAGTGATACTGTGGTGGTGCTAAGTGATACTGTGGTGGTGCTGAGTGATGCTGTGGTAGTGTTGAATGTTGCTGTGGTGGTGCTGTGTGATGCTGTGGTGGTGCTGAGTGATAGTGTGGTGGTGCTGAGAGATGCTGTGGAGGACCTGAGTGATGCTGTGATGGCCCTGAGCGATATTGTTGTGTGCTGAGTGATGCTGTGGTGATACTGAGTGATGCTGTGGTGGTGCTGAGGGGAAACATCTGTTACAACGCGGATGTTTCAACGCGGTGCTGTTACGACGCGTCCGTAACAACGCAAGTCGTTACCACGACTTGCGCTGGAGGGCGCTAGAAGATTAAAAATAGTAAATTTACTATTCCAACACCTTCCCTAGTGTCCACGGGGACTGGTGTTAGAATAGTAAATTATACTATTCGATATCCGCGCCCCCAAAGCAAGTTGTGGTAACGACTTGCGTTGTAAGGGACGCGTTGTAACAGCACGCGTTGTGACGGTACGCGTTGTACCGTCACCAATCCGGTGCTGAGTGATGCTGTGGTGGTGTTGAGTGATGGCACTGAGTGATGCTGTGGTGGCGCTGAGTGATGCTGTGGTGGTGCTGAGTGATGCTCTGTTGGTGCTGTGGTGGTTCTGAGTGATGCTGTGGCCGTGCTGTCGTAGTGCGGAAGAATGCTGTGGTGGTGCTGCGTGATCCTGTGGTGGTGCTGAGTTATCCTGTGGTGGTGTTGAGTGATGCATTCTTGGCTCTGAGTGATGCTGTGGTGTTGCTGAGTGATGCTGTGGTGGTGCAGAGCTATGCTGTGCTGGTGCTGAGTGATGCTGTGGTGGTGCTGAGTGATCCTGTGGTGGTGCTGAGTTATCCTGTGGTTGTGTTGGGTGATGCATTCCTGACCCTGAGTGATGATGTGGTGTTGTTGAGTGATGCTGTGGTGGCCCTGAGCGATATTGTTGTGTGCTGAGTAATGCTGTGGTGGTGTTGAGTGATGCTGTGGTGGTGCTGAGTGATGCTGTGGTGGTGCTGAGTGATGCTGTGGTGGCGCTGAGTGATGCTGTGGTAGCACTGAGTTGACGCTGTGGTAGTGCTGAATGGCGCTGTGGTGGCACTGAGGGTAATGAACCTTTATCCCGCATTTGTTTCCCGCTGACTTTCAGGCCGCATACTATTAATCCGCAGTGTCATTCATCCCGCATACCATCATCCTGCATTTTTTTACAACGCATGTGCTTTTATCACGCATGCCTTTACAACAAAATACGTTGTAAAGGCTAATGCATTTGCGTTGTAAACGATGACGATGACGAGAGAGGTAAAGGGGTTTGGGTTAATTTTTAAGGGTGGGGGTCATGCTGGAGTAGTGATTGTGTAGTGTAGTGTTGTGTTAGTGTAGTGTAGAGTTGCGGTCGTTGTTTAGTGTAGGGTCATGCTGGGGGAAGTGTAATAGGGTTAGGGTAGTGTTGTAGTGTTTGTGTAGTGTAGGGTCATGCTGAGGGTAGTGTTTTAGGGTTTAGGGTAGTGTTGTAGTGTTTGTGTAGTGTAGAGTCATGCTGGAGGTAGTGTTTTAGGGTTTTGGGTAGTGTTGTTGTGTAGGGTCATGCAGGGGTAGTGTTTTAGGGTTTAGGGTAGTGTTGTAGTGTTTGTTTAGTGTAGGGTTATGCTGGGGTGTAGTGTTTTAGGGTTTAGGGTAGTGTTGTAGTGTTTGTTTAGTGTAGGGTCATGCTGGGGTTAGTGTTTTAGGGTTTAGGGTAGTGTTGTAGTATAGGGTCATGCTGGGGGTAGTGTTTTAGGGTTTTGGGTAGTGTTGTAGTGTAGGGTCATGCAGGGGTAGTGTTTTATGGTTTAGGGTAGTGTTGTAGTGTTTGTGTAGTATAGGGTCATGCTGGGGGTAGTGTTTTAGGGTTTAGGGTAGTGTTGTAGTGTTTGTGTAGTGTAGGGTCATACTGGGGTGTAGTGGTTTAGGGTTTAGGGTAGTGTTGTAGTGTTCGTGTAGTGTAGGGTCATGCTGGGGTGTAGTGGTTTAGTGTAGTATTGTAGTGTTTGTGTAGGGTCATGCTGGGGGTAATGTATTAAGGTACTGTTGTAGTGTTTGTGTAGGGAAGTAAAGTGCTTTATGGTAGTGTTGGGGGTCGTGCTGGGTAGTGTAAATGTAGAAAAAGGACTGTGTGTCAAGGGTGGGTGGTGCAGGGGTACTACATTAGAGTTTAGGGTAGTGAAGGGTAGGGTAGTGTACTTTTACTTACCTTTACAACTTTTACAACGAGTATACCTTTAACATGCATGCCTTTACGTTGTAAAGGCATGCGTGCTAAAGGCATATTCGTTCTAAAGGTTTTCGTTCTTTTAATTTGCGGACTAATAGTACATGCGGGATTATTTTTGCGGGCTGATGGTATGCGGGCTGTTTGTCTGCGGGATAACGTCATATATTCGTCACTGAGTGACGCCGTGGTGGTGCTGAGTGATGCATTCTTGGGCTTGAGTGATGATGTGGTGTTGCTGAATGATGCTGTGGTGTTGCTGAGTGATGCTGTGGTGGTGCAGAGTGATGCTGTGGTGATGCAGAGTGATGCTGTGGTGATGCTGAGTGATGCTGTGGTGGTGCTGAGAGATGCATTCTTGGCTCTGAGTGATGATGTGGTGTTGCTGAGTGATGATGTGGTGGTTCTGAGTGGTGCTGTGGTGGTGCTGAGTGATGCTGTGGTGGTGCTGAGTGATGCTGTGGTCGCGCTGAGTGATGCTATGGTGGCGCTGAGTTGACGCTGTGGTAGTGCTGAATGGCGCTGTGGTGGCACTAAGGGTAATGAACCTTTCTCCCGCATTTTTTCCCGTGGACTTTCAGGCCGCATACTATTAATCCGCAATGTCATTCATCCCGCATACCATCATCCTGCATTTTTTTACAACGCATGTGCTTTTATCACGCATGCCTTTACAACGAAATACGTTGTAAAGGCTAATGCATTTGCGTTGTAAACGATGACGAGAGAGGTAAGGGGGTTTGGGTTAATTTTTAAGGGTGGGGGTCGTGCTGGGGTAGTGATTGTGTAGTGTAGTGTTGTGTTAGTGTAGTGTAGAGTTGCGGTCGTTGTTTAGTGTAGGGTTGTGGTGGGGGAAGTGTAATAGGGTTAGGGTAGTGTTGTAGTCTTTGTGTAGTGTAGGGTCATGCTGAGGGTAGTGTTTTAGGGTTTAGGGTAGTGTTGTAGTGTTTGTGTAGTGTAGGGTCATGCTGGGGTAGTGTTTTAGGGTTTTGGGTAGTGATGTAGTATTGGGTCATGCTGGGGGTAGTGTTTTAGGGTTTTGGGCAGTGTTATTGTGTAGGGTCATGCAGGGGTAGTGTTTTAGGGTTTAGGCTAGTGTTGTAGTGTTTGTGCAGTGTAGGGTTATGCTGGGGTGTAGTGTTTTAGGGGTTAGGGTACTGTTGTAGTGTTGTAGTGTAGGGTCATGCTGGGGGTAGTGTTTTAGGGTTTAGGGTAGTGTTGTAGTGTTTGTGTAGTGTAGGGTCATGCTGGGGTAGTGCTTTAGGGTTTTGGGTAGTGTTGTAGTATAGGGTCATGCTGGGGGTAGTGTTTTAGGGTTTTGGGTAGTGTTGTAGTGTAGGGTCATGCAGGGGTAGTGTTTTAGGGTTTAGGGTAGTGTTGTAGTGTTTGTGTAGTGTAGGGTCATGCTGGGGTGTAGTGTTGTAGGGTTTAGGGTAGTGTTGTAGTGTTTGTTTAGTGTAGGGTCATGCTGGGGTTAGTGTTTTAGGGTTTAGGGTAGTGTTGTAGTATAGGGTCATGCTGGGGGTAGTGTTTTAGGGTTTTCGGGTAGTGTTGTAGTGTAGGGTCATGCAGGGGTAGTGTTTTATGGTTTAGGGTAGTGTTGTAGTGTTTGTGTAGTATAGGGTCATGCTGGGGGTAGTGTTTTAGGGTTTACGGTAGTGTTGTAGTGTTTGTGTAGTGTAGGGTCATGCTGGGGTGTAGTGGTTTAGGGTTTAGGGTAGTGTTGTAGTGTTTGTGTAGTGTAGGGTCATGCTGGGGTGTAGTGGTTTAGTGTAGTATTGTAGTGTTTGTGTAGGGTCATGCTGGGGGTAATGTATTAAGGTACTGGTGTAGTGTTTGTGTAGGGAAGTAAAGTGCTTCATGGTAGTGTTGGGGGTCGTGCTGGGTAGTGTAAATGTAGAAAAAGGACTGTGTGTCAAGGGTGGGTGGTGCAGGGGTACTACATTAGAGTTTAGGTTAGTGAAGGGTAGGGTAGTGTACTTTTACTTACCTTTACAAGTTTTACAACGAGTATACCTGTAACATGCATGCCTTTACGTTGTAAAGGCATGCGTGCTAACGGCATATTCGTTCTAAAAGTTTTCGTTCTTTTAATTTGCGGACTAATAGTACATGCGGGATTATTTTTGCGGATTGATGGTATGCGGGCTGTTTGTCTGCGGGATAACGTCATTTATTCGTCACTGAGTAACGCTGTGGTGGTGCTGAGTGATGCATTCTTGGCCTTGAGTGATGATGTGGTGTTGCTGAATGATGCTGTTGTGTTGCTGAGTGATGCTGTGGTGCTGCAGAGTGATGCTGTGGTGGTGCAGAGTGATGCTGTGGTGATGCTGAGTGATGCTGTGGTGGTGCTGAGTGATGCATTCTTGGCTCTGAGTGATGATGTGGTGTTGCTGAGTGATGCTGTGGTGGTGCTGAGTGATGCTGTTGTGGTGCAGAGTGATGCTGTGGTGGTGCAAAGTGATGCTGTGGTGATGCTGAGTGATGCTGTGGTGATGCTGAGTGATGCATTCTTGGCCCTGAGTGATGATGTGGTGTTGCTGAGTGATGTTGTGGTGTTGCTGAGAGATGCTGTGGTGGTGCAGAGTGATGCTGTGGTGGTGCAGAGTGATGCTGTGGTGATGCTGAGTGATGCTGTGGTGGTGCTGAGTGATGCATTCTTGGCTCTGAGTGATGTTGTGGTGTTGCTGAGTGATGCTGTGATGGTGCTGAGTGATGATGTGGTGGTGCTGAGTGATGCTGTGGTGGCGCTGAGTTGATACTGTGATAGCGCTGAGTGGCGCTGTGGTGGCGCTGAGTGACGCTGTGGTGGTGCTGAGTGATGCATTCTTGGCCCTGAGTGATGATGTGGTGTTGCTGAGTGATGCTGTGGTGGTGCTGAGTGATGCTGTAGTGGTGCAGAGTGATGCTGTGGTGGTGCAGAATGATGCTGTTGTGATGCTGACTGATGCTCTGGTGGTGCTGAGTGATACATTCTTGGCCCTGAGTGATGATGTGGTGTTGCTGAGTGATGCTCTGGTGTTGCTGAGTGATGCTGTTGTGGTGCAGAGTGATGCTGTGGTGGTGTAAAGTGATGCTGTGGTGATGCTGAGTGATGCTGTGGTGGTGCTGAGTGATGCATTCTTGGCCCTGAGTGATGCTGTGGTGTTGCTGAGTGATGTTGTGGTGTTGCTGAGTGATGCTGTGGTGGTGCAGAGTGATGCTATGGTGGTGCAGAGTGATGCTGTGGTGGTGCAGTGTGATGCTGTGGTTGTGCTGCGTGATCCTGTGGTGGTGCTGAGTTATCCTGTGATGGTGTTGAGTGATGCATTCTTGGCCCTGAGTGATGATGTGGTGTTGCTGAGGGATGCTGTGGTGGTGAAGAGTGATGCTGTAGTGGTGCAGAGTGATGCTGTGGTGGTGCAGAGCAATGCTGTGGTGGTGCAGAGTGATGCTGTGGTGATGCTGAGTGATGCTGTGGTGGTGCTGAGTGATGCATTCTTGGCCCTGAGTGATGCTGTGGTGTTGCTGAGTGATGCTGTGGTGTTGCTGAGTGATGCTGTGGTGATGCAGAGTGATGCTGTGGTGGTGCAGAGTGATGCTGTGGTGGTGCTGTGTGATCCTGCAGTGGTGCTGAGTTATCCTGTGGTGGTGTTGAGTGATGCATTCTTGGCCCTGAGTGATGCAGTTGTGTTTCTGAGTGATGCTGTGGTGGTGCAGAGTGATGCTGTAGTGGTGCTGAGTGATGCTGTGGTGGTGCTGAGTGATCATGTGGTGGTGCTGAGTGATCCTGTGGTGGTGTTGAGTTTTCCTGTGGTGGTGTTGAGTGATGCATTCTTGGCCATGAGTGATGATGTGGTGTTGCTGAGTGATGCTGTGGTGGCCCTGAGCGATATTGTTGTGTGCTGAGTAATGCTGTGGTGATGATGTGGTTGTGCCGAGTGGCGCTGTGGTGACGCTGAGTGACCTGTGGTGTTGCTGAGTGATGCTGTGGTGGTGCAGAGTGATGCTGTGGTGGTGCAGAGTGATGCTGTGGTGAGGCTGAGTGATGCTGTGGTGGTGCTGAGTGATGCATTCTTGGCCCTGAGTGATGATGTGGTGTTGCTGAGTGATGCTGTTGTGTTGCTGAGTGATGCTGTGGTGGTGCAGAGTGATGCTGTGGTGGTGCAGAGTGATGCTGTGGTGGTGCTGAGTGATCCTGTGGTGGTGCTGAGTAATCCTGTGGTGGTGTTGAGTGATGCATTCCTGGCCCTGAGTGATGATGTGGTGTTGCTGAGTGATGCTGTGGTGGCCCTGAGCGATATTTTTGTGTGCTGAGTAATGCTGTGATGGTGCTGAGTGATGCTGTGGTGGCGCTGAGTGATGCATTCTTGGCCCTGAGTGATGCTGTGCATATGTGTAAGTGTGCAGTTAAACTTATGTAACTCTCTGTGTGTGTGCCAGACTCTCCATGTAAGACAACCTGTGTTAATGTGGCACGCTAAAAAGAAAGACTACTAACGAAGTATTAAAGGCCTGCACAAAACTTGTAGTGCAACCTTAACAGTTATGTTCGTGCAACTCTCTTTTTGTGTGCCTGTTTATATAATAGAACAAATGTTAATGCGGCATGCTAGAAAGAATAAAACGAGACCCAAAACAAGTCTTCACAGCTCGATGCTGTTTGGGAGGTGGGAGGGGAAGTAGGAGAGGGGGGAGTGATAGGGATGAAAGCGCTAGCGGGCGCATGCTGGCAAATGGTGACCTGCAGAGCGCGTGAAAAACAATCACTTCAGAAACAGTTGTCAACAGCTAACTCTATTTCTGCAAGTAGTTTGGCAAAGCTGGGCCTTTTGTACTGGAACGGACATTCACAGAGAAATACTGTTCCTCAGCACATAATGAAACAACTGCTGTTCCCAAATACCATACCGCTCTCTTATTCTCACAAAAAAATTCCCTTGCTGAATGTATCATTTGCCTTTTTTTGCTCTGAAAATATCACAATCTCTTGGACTTCAATTGCTTCTCCACTACAACAGCTGTGGTGCATGTCCTCTTTACATCAAAGAACAAGCGAATGGTGCTTGTAAGCGAAAGCCTGGTTAACCTCAAAACATGAATTTTCTATAAAATATGCAGCATTTAAAAGCAATGGTGAAAAGGTAAGGGTGAGTGTTGGTTTTGAAGACTGAAAGCAATTCAAGATTAACACCAACCAAACGGGAGCATGGAATCCCAGCTAAACACGGCCTGAGTTAAAACAGTGAAAAAAAGAAAAATGATAAAGAATTACTCCAGTACCTTGAATGCGAGTTCACAGGATATAAAACTGCCCAAAAAGTAAAAGTAGGGCTAAATATGAAACAGGCACTTATAAAATATTTACATGTAATAAGCAATGTCTCACAAGGGTGCAGTAACAAGTGTGAATTACAATCAATTGTAAGCGGAATGGTGCTTTTAAGCAAAAGACTTGTTAACCCAAAAATATTCATTGAATATTATCATTGAAAGTACAGGTTAAAAAAATATAGGCATTTGACATCGTAATTGATTAGTGAAGGAGACAGCTCGCTGGAGGTAGGTGAGACAGACTAGACCGAGAGGTGGGGATTAGGGAAGGAGACAGCTCGAGCAAACTTTCCCGCGGAGCGGCAGCAGCTGGTCTTATCACAAGGAGGATTAACAAGTCAAGTGTTTTCAAGCTGTGTCCCTTCTCTGTTGTCTAAATAGCACTGCCACTGTCCCATTTTAGCTACCTAACTAGCTTTAAATAAAAACTGCAGTATGTGCTTCATGCTTCATGGTGGAGTTTGCATGGGAACCTTCCAGCAGTAGCAAACAGAAGACACAGACAGAGAAACGTGCAGGTCAGAACAAAACCGGTGTTACGGTTAGAGTTTATGCAAGCGCAGTAGGCAACTATCTCGAACTAAAAGAGAAATAAAGTTAAAACATACTTGTGAGATGTGTCATGTCTGGAGAACACACGCACACGTTTTCCGGAACAAATATTACACATTACCTGCAGTTTACTTTAAAGGATTGACACAATGCCTTGCAGCGTAACGTTTACATTAGGCCGACATATCATCTTATTGTTTACAGTGTTCATTTCCGACAGCAATGTATTGTTCCTGGAGCAATGTGGGGTGAATGCAGATAATGGAGGTGGAGGGGAGTAACGAGGGGGGGAGCCCGTCGAAGCAAATTGAGGGAGGTTGTGAGGTTGAAAGTGAAAGCAACTTTGGGGAGAGCATATGGTGTTATGGCCAGAGCTGCTGGCTTTGCAAGGGGAGGAACCAGGTTTGAGTCTCTGCGTTGGCTCAACATCCTGTCATTCTGGGCAAATCATTGTCTAAAAAAGAAAATAAATAATGTAACTGGTACTGATGTAAAATGCTTTTAATATTTTCGGGTCGAGTTTGCACTTTATAAAACTGCAAAACATAAATAAAAGCAACATGGGGGAGATGGGGGGTTGTAGAAGGAACACAGTGGGAAGAAGCACACTGGTGAGCGCAACAGGCTGGTGACTGGATGACATAGAGCAACATCGAAGAAACTTACATGAGGGAGGTAATAAGAATAAGAAAAAAAAAACAACATTCATCTCTGCCCTGTCGGTGCAACCAATCTGAGCCGAGGCAGGAGATGGTGGTGGAAGGGAGAGTACAACATGAGGAGATGCAGCACAAAGCTGCAAGTAACACGAGAATGTCGTTATTGTAAAAACACGAGCAGGAGATGGTGATGGTGGAAGGGAGGGAGGGAATGTTCAACACGAGAACGTTATTGCAAACAAGCTCTTGGCATTGCTGTGGGGGGGCAGGGCGGGAGCGCATTGCTTTGAAGTCCGATGGCGGGGGCGGGGGAGCAGCTTGAGAGCGCATTCCATTGAAGTCTGGTGCGAGGCTGATGGGTTTGATGTGCACGCGCCTCTCACACGACTGGATCACATGAACTGGACGTAATCCGCACTTGGTCAGAAGTTTTTTTGCCTACTATATACTCGCCTATTAATCCCTGAGGGATTTAATAGCGAGACCTAAAAAAAGTTAATGTTACAATTTTTTCCATCTTCTGTGGGATAACAACAGGGCTGTTACAACACAGGGAAGAGCACAGCTTTATTTCAATGCAAAAAGACACCTACACATATTTATAACGTTTATTGTTTTGTCATACTTTTATGAGTGCTGCTGGGAGAGCTCACTTTTTGAAAAATGTTTTTAATTCCCACTTTAAAAGATTTGGGGCCAGATGTAGGTCGCCAATTACCGGTCGGTAACGGACGATTTTGGTCGTTACCGACCGGTAATTGGTTTTTGAGATGTAGGGGGACCGAATTTTACTGAATCTGTAAATTTACCGATTCAGTAAATTTACAGATTTGGTAAAATACCGACTCTGTATATTTACCGAATCGGTAATTCCAGATGTGGCTGGCACTTCAAAGAGTTCCACAGGCCCTTTAGGAGTCGGTATTTACCACCCAATCCTATTGGGTGGTAAAATACCGAATTCCAGTGTACATGAACATCTGTACATGTACACCTATGACATGTGACACACAGACATGCCCTTAGGGCATTTATGTGTGCCACATGGCACACAAGCCTGCAATTGGGGTGCTACAGGGTGTCAAAGTGACACCCCGTTCCCCCTGCCAGGATTCGGTATTTACCGATTCGATAAATACCGATTCAGTATTTACCATTGATTCCTATGGGCTTCAAGGTAAATACCGAATCTTACAGAATCGGTAATTGTAAAAGAAAAATTACCTACATCTGCCTACCTCCAATTTACCTACTCTTAAATACCGAATCGTTATGATTCGGTATTTAAGAGTAGGTCAATCGGATTTACCTACATCAGGCCCTTGAAGTTGAACTCGTAGGTGGAACATTTAAAAATCACATTGCAAACACGACACATCACCATTGACTATCTTCCTTTTTATTTTTTCCCAGACCTCAGGTTATTGTTCCATGCCACATGTTCACATTTGGATCAAATATGGGTTGTAAATCTATCACTGTATTGTCAAATTGCTGCCTTGTTTTTTGATTTTCGTTTTTTTTTTTTTAAATGTCAATCCTTGTGTTACATTACCACATTCTCTCTGTTATACACTGTATATGACCTATTTCAAATGCCAATAAACAAATAAAAAAAATCACTTTGAAAAGTGGCAATTGTACAAGTGTTTAGGTGTCAGTCACATCATTATGATAGGTCCTATGGTGACACTTTGAGATTACTCACTGTATTAGACTGTCTTTCACACCCTCTTTATTGATGAATGATCTATCCTGCACATATTTCTATCTCCCCTTCATTGTGGCCCAGCCAATGCACAACCATTAACCATGCCAAAAGAAGACGGAGCTGAGCCCCGTTCCACCAGGGGCTGTCACTTGGAGGCTGTGACTCAGAAGGTGGAAGGAAATAAAGACGGGACATTCTGCTTGCCTGGCCCACAGCTTTTGGAAATTACTTATCCAAACACCCAAACGCTCCAGCCACTACACATATGCTGAAGAACATATCCTGCTCAAACTGGCATTTCCCCTATGTGGGCACCTTGATTTTATTTAATGAAATGGTGACAAGAGCAAAATAGAACACGACCCATTAGTCATGGTGACTCCAATTTTTAGGAATAGTGGGGCAGATTTATGAGGCCCTTGCGCCACGTTTACGCCGCTGTTGCGTCACGCAAGGCGGCGTAAACGTGGCGCATCCCTACGAATTATTTACAACGTGACGCATCTAGGCAGATGCGTCACGTTGTAAAGCCCTGCGCCGCTTGAGGGCGTTCCGGCGCAGGGTGGGCGTTCCGGGGCAGGTGCGCCTCGCAAAAGTGGCTGAGTGAAATCTATGAGATTTCACTCAGGCACTTTTAAACCAATGCTGCGTCAATAGCCTGCGCCTGCTTGAAGCAGGCGTAGGTCTTGACGCAGCATTGTTAAAATGGGGAACCCCCGAGCCTTGCTGGAGCTGCGTCGCGCTTGCGACGCAACTCCAGCAATGCGCCACATTTCCGGCACAGATGCATCACGCATCTGTGCCGTTTTTGCACCATGGTGCGCCGCATTATAAATGCGGCGCACCATGGCTGGCGGAGCTGTGGCGCACTGTGGCGCATGTTAACTGGCGCATCCCTGGGGATGCGCCAGTTAACATAAATCTGCCCCAGTATGTTTACTGTGCCAAGGGGCGGGGTGCCACTCAGCTTTACACAGCTCTCTGTTCTCTGCTATGTCTCTAGCGGCCCATAGATCCAGGGAAGGAAGGGGTAATTTTATGATGTCTGCCCATCACAATAAGACAAAGCTTTAGAGTGACCGACTACAACACCGACGTCCCGCCCTGCCAAATCCATGCTGGGTATTCTATTTTATCTTCTCACAAACAAAGCGTCCTGGGATGACAATTAAACACATTGTCCAAGCAGTTGAACATGATGCTGGGCTTTTTAAGTTGTTATTTGTTGCCATTAAAAATTTGCAGTCTGAGCTGCCACCTGCCACAGACGTGTATTGGAGACACACTGTCATTCACACAGAGCACTGGTGACCGTTGGGTGCATGGTTCCATTGTAATTATGATCAACTGTCTCCGGTGAGCCTCTGAGGATTTGTGTCACATTAGCACAGTCTGCATGACTGCAACTAACCTTTTTGAAAACCTTAGATCCTTTAAGCACTGTTTCCCAATTATACTTTTATGGAGCATATTGTGAGATTTACTGATCGCATATTTGTCGTTTTGGGCTAGTTTTATTCAGAATATAAAAATCTATATTTCTAAACTTGCGTGGAGCCTTTTTGCAGTGCTTTCATTGTGTTACTCTGTATGTGTGTGTGTGCGTGTTGCACAAATACTTTACACATTGCCTTTGTAGATAAGCCTGACTGCTTTGTGCCACGCTACTAGAGGGTTAACTCAAATTATGTTATAGTGTATCTAGATTATCCTGACTAGAGTAGTGGTTCCTTATTTTTATTTATTTATTTATGTATGTCATTTTTAGAGCACGCTGCAACCCTACGGCCTGGGTGCATATCTCAGCCAATCAGGAATCCCAGCTCTAACAAAGAGGCACCCAAAGTTATGAAGCAGGGTCAGTGTGTATTTATATTAGAATAACAGTGGTTCAATAAAACTATAAATTATTTTTGTCAAATTATTTGTACAACTTGGGATACTTAGTCAAATTGTCTGTATCAAAAATGTAATTAAAAATATTGAGTTCATATTTAGTCTGGCTGGATTCTAGTCCTGAGAAAAAAACAGAATATTCAGACAAAACTAGCAAAGGGAAAAATACATTTGTAAACAGATCGATGCATTAAACACTGTATCGTATTCTTCAATTGATTTTTAGTGCAATAAAGCCACTGTTCTACTGTTCTTTTATGCAATTTCTGATTGTATAGGTTCACTTAACAGTTAAATGTTTATTGGTGTGTCTTGTTGAAATATGTTACTAATTCAGAAATGCAGATGTCTACAAAAATCCATATTTTTTTTCCTGATGTTGATCTGTCCCATTTATTAGTTGAAAGATTGAAATGTCAAATGTCTAGTTAAGTTGATTACTCTAAAATATTATGAAAATTGCATACACTTTATTTATCCTGGATGGTTTTTTTATCACTTTTTTATGTACATACCACTTGGATGTACCTTTAGTAATAAATCAGACATGTAATCCAATACATTTGCTTTCATTTTAAGTATTACAAAATATATTAAGATAACATTCTTAATGAATTTCTCTCAAGAATCAATAGTGAAAATTGTACATACTCAGATATGTTATTCATTCATTATAGCATCATTCTGCTTAAGACTCCTGTGCTGCCTTCACTATTTATGATGTTGGCAGTACATTTTATTTTTCAATTTTATTTTTCTCTTCTTTTCGGTTTTTCAAAGAAAAGTTGGACTCGTGGTCGCGCTGGAAATAGTTTTTTTGTGTTTACTGGCACTTGGTGACAGATGAGACCTTCTACATAAGTACCCTTTCTGTTTCTTGTCTTTCTTGGAATAGAAAATGGTACCAGTAATTAAATTGTAAATAAATGTGTCAGGACCCAAGGTACTGCTCAGGAGGCCACGGCAGCATGCACCACCATCTATATCTGCCTTCACTCCCACATGCCAACATAAATAATTACTATTATGCATCTCACTCCTATCTTCAGGACAGTTTAGACAATTCTAGGCCACCCTCAGCAGTAAGAATGGCCTGGATGAGCTAGAATATTTTTTGAATTCAAAAGAAAATTTTATTGAGAGAAGTAAGGGTGTCAATACAAAATATGAAACTCAAAGACAATCATTCATAAAAATCATCTAAGAAATTACTATATTAATAATATATGAAATGGGCGTGAAATAGAACAAGGAAAGTAACATATGTCAATTGAGAGAGTAAACAACAGGGTAGTGAAGAAATAAAGAAAGTTCAGGGGATTCAAGGAGGCTTTAAGACTTCTTGCTGACTGGGCTGCAAAAGAAAAGAACGACTAGCACAGACACCAAGATACATTGTAACAGGTGACCACAGATCTATTTGTTTAGCTGCCATATGTAAAGGATATACAAAGGAGGTGTCTAATCTAGGATTAGGGCAAACATTATACCACCAGGCTCTAAAAGAGATCTTGGAAAAGCTAGAATATTTTTTAATGTGTATTGAGCACACAACAATAGGCATATAGCACCTCCAATTGTTAGACTCTCATTAGTGAGTGCCATTGTTAACAATTAAGTGGTGGTGTTGAACACCAGCAAACACTGGAACAAATTAAACATGGATCAAAGCTTCAATGAGAAGTTTCTAAATGTGTTTCTCTGCATGGTGCCCTATATCAGTGCAATCCTATGTTTTACAAGGAGTGATAGCGCACCATATGTCCCCGCATCAATTTTTTTTCTGTGACAGTTGACCCATTTTCCAGCTTTGTTGATGTTCATCAATTGTGGATATCACCTGTGACACTTTCTCATATATCCCTATGGCAGAGAGATTTGGGTCATAAGCATGATGGTAAGAGGCAATTCAAATTATGAATTGAACTTTTTAAATGTTTAATATCTCTCAACTCTTAGCTTGTGTTACTGTCTTTTAGTTATATAGATTAATGTTATGGCTAATTGCAGAGCCCACATCTCACCCAGAAGGGTATCAAGGAAAGATGTTTAACATGCCTGTTACATAGCTACAAGGATGAGCAGGGAACATGCCGGGGTATTTGAAGAACCAAGAGGGCACATTTTTTAAATCTCTCTTAAACGGGCAACATTAGTGTAAGGCGCAATACTAACACCATCCATTTAAAAGCATCCTAAAATAACTCAGTGGGTTAAAGCAACTGAAGCATAAGGTACCCGATTCAGAGACCTAGCAGCACCTGCAATATTGAATCCAATCTCCACTTCTAGGTGAGTGTGAAATGAGGCTGGGGTGCCTGAGGGCTCATTGCTTTTATACCAAGGATTGCTATTGATGCTTTGAATGGTATTGATGTATTTGGCAATGCATCATGCATAAAGACCTTTGCTGTATTTTGAAATATATGCAACCTTTGTGAAAAGCCACTTTAGAGTTAATGAAAAGTAATTTACTCGGTTGAGTTGATCTGAGGGAGGGGAGCAAACTGGGCTCTCCCCAGATAACTAGATTAAAATTAAGACAAGTTCGACCTATTGTTATTCTTCATCAGTAAATAATTTGAGTGCATTGACTTCCATCATTTTACACTTTAAAACAAGTGCTTTACATAATGATACATTTTGTTGTGTATGTAATGTATATTTGATCAGTGGCACTGAGGAAATACCATCCTCAAGAGATTTACAGACAGACTCAAATGCAGCTTCTATCATTCTTTGGGAACAAAATGGTGCTTATACTATGAGCCAGTCAGGGCATTTATACATGGTGACTTGAAGACAACGCTCTTTAGGTGGTATGAAGGAATATATCCTGTAATTTGAGCCTTGAAGTAGAGGAAGGCGATAAAGGGAATTCTAGAAAACGTTAATTCTCATCCACTACCACCAACTTATGAGATGGGGAGTCCTCGTTTTCAGAGCCGCCATTTGCTCCATCATTTGTGTGCACCCTAATTATCGAAGCCAAAAAGTTGCAGCAAGCAAATAGCTAGGGAAAAATATTGAATCCAAAAGATTGAAAGGTATTTAAGTATAGCCTTTACATACCTAACTGCACATATATGTACCTAGACAACATGTATATCTTCAAGGTATGTAGATGTAAATTTGAAGTAGTAAATCTATGCTTCCTCTAAATGCACTTACCTTTCAATATTTAAGTCTTAGATATTTTGTCCACAATATGCTCAAGCCACCATATTCAAATCTTCAATATTCAGTAATGCAATCCTTCACTGTTAGGTCCAACATGAATAAAGCTGTGGCATTGCCATAAAACACAGTAATAGAGAACCTGTCTAGCTGCAGATGACCAGTCCAACGCCATGTTTGGAGATGCCGCTCCTATAAAACAGCATGGAAAGTATGGCAACCTTTAATGGAAGGGCACAGCGAGTAACCTAAATGTGCTGGAAAAAACCCCAAGGCCTATTAAGGAGTTCTGCAATGTGACCACTTTGAAAGCACATTCTTGCTCTCCTTAAATCCTGCTGGTAATTGCACAAATCCACCAAAGACATTTTTTAATAATTTTCAATAAAAGATTCTCTCCCCAAAAATGAATGCTGCCCCCCAAAAAACAGTGAAACATTGCATAAGAGATGGCAAAGTAACTTAAATATGGAAGATTTTCCACAGACAATGTCCTAAAGAGGTACTTGGCCACACTAGCAGAAGAATTTCCACCAAGTAAACCGATTTCCAGATGTTGGTCTTTAATGTTTCCTAATTAGAACATGAATTTATTTTGTTCATGTTTTGCACCTGACATTGTTAAGCAGATAGGAATCTATTTAAATGGATCCTTTGGATTTCTGTTAAGTTTCACCTCTGTCTTATAGTTTACGTCTCACACGCCACTGTTTTCAAAGAAAACACTCACTTGTATCCTGTTTGGAAGCTGCACTGACTTATAAAGTAGTCCTCCTAATGATGTTCCTTCTGGCCAATGGTATTGAAGCTTATGATGATCAGATTTGAACTCTGACTTGCACCATCAATCCAGGAGGGCCAGACAAATGGCAGGTTTTTAGGCTTACCACTAATTATGTATGTATGATTAAGTCATTATAGAGTAATTTAATATAAATTGATCGGGCTGATTTACAAAGGTAATCTGAGACAAAAGTCTAACTTTACGACTTTTGGTATTCATGAAGATCATTTAGGAGTCGCATTTTATGTCCGCAGTCGGGCTGGAATTGCTGCACCAGGGTCGTACTCTCTGGTTCGGCCATACTCTCCGGCTCAGGCCGGATGAAGTGTAATCAATGGGCCAGAATGCAATTTTTACAAAAAGGAACATTAGGAACGTGTGATAAATGTTAGAAGAGGTCATGAAAAATTGTACCATGATGCAAAGGAGCAAACCTTTCTGGGATATGATATAGTGCCTGGCCACACCCTTTTCTCTGCCCAAATAGTTTTTCATTACCTCCTTTACCATTTATCACACATTCCTAATGTTCCCTTTTGATTACGGCCTGACTGTGGATGTAAAATGTGACTCGTAAATGATCTCTGTGAATGCCAAAAGTTGTAAAATGAGACTTTTGTCTCAGGTTACCTTTTTGAATTGGCCCCATCGTATTTACATTGCCGTAAAAGGTAGCATGGTCCTGGTCTTCCTCAACCTATGCTGGACACCCCTGCTGTAGACTGTAATAAACACACATATTTCCATTCCAAAGCAACATTGCACAGTCATATATCATTTAAGGATTCTGCATACATGAATGGACTCTCATTTAGACTTTAGAATTTCACAAGTAGCTGCGATTTTATCTTTTTTGTACAATGCCTCCATTGCGTTTCTCAGAACTGATGGAGTATGACCTATGATATCTATTTATTACTACAATTTTGCACTGAGAAAATGACCAGTTCTGTATGATAGACTGTAACAATCACTGCATGACTCAGAGAAGTGGCGTATTGAAGAGGATCAAACTGTGTGGGTGAGAAGGGTAGAATGACCTGTGAAAGTGCAAGTTTTCTGCAAAGGAAATTGTAGATACTATGTAAAAGGAGAATACATACATTTTATTTACTTTCGAACAAACAGAACTTGACAGCTGAACCGTATGCTTCCAGCATGCCTTTTTAATGATAAGTGCTTACCAACACCTCCAGTTTCTCAGGTCCACTTGTGATTTCAACTCCAGTCCAGAGTTTTTCCCAACACATTCTGGTACTTTCAGCCTTGATTTCATAATGGCAAAGCATGACTACACATCTCAGAATGCAAAGCAAACTACCTGCAGTAGATGGGCTACTCACACATGGACCTGGAAAACTTGAGAGTGCTGCCTTCCGTCAATTGTAGTCTAGTAGTTACTCTAAAACATCCTATACAGTTAATTTGGAATAATGGCACCCACATGCGAATTGATTTTGTCTAACAAAGGTAGTTTACTATGGCTTAATTTAAGATTGATGGACAAAGCCGAATTTCTTTTCAAATTTATGCTAAGTTTCTTCAACCTGATATTGCTCCAGGGAGCGTGAGTTGAGGACTGAGCCTCAATCAGTTATCTGAGGAGAAAGTATTTGTTGATTCAATTTTCATCATCACCATAACCATCTGCACAAACTAGCTTGACTCTGCATCCCTACAAGAACCCTTTACGTCAACAGATGAAAGACAAAGGCAGATCCCAGAATGTAAATGTAAAATGTAAATTGATACTTGTATAGCGCACTACTCACCTGCAAGGGTCTCAAGGCGCTTGTACCACTGTGGAACCCATCCTGGCTTTCCCTGGGAGGTGTCCACTCCTGGGCACCCCCAAGGTGGAGGCCAGGCATCCTTAGCGTTGTGGGGGCCGTTGTGGAGATTAAGCAAGCTATTGCCCAGAGTTGCAGAGTGGGACTCCATGATTGGAATAGGCACCGGGGCGAGAATTATCAGGTCCATGGAATTTTGAGCCCAAGACCCGCCGAGGCGGGGAATTGAACCTTGGTCCCGGGCTAGACCTCTGCATCAGGGTCTGCCGCTCTAATAGAGGGGCCATGGTTATGTAATGGTCTCAGATCTTCCTTTGGAATTTAACTCAACCTTATGTGTGTCAGGAAGCTCCTAAAATTCCTCAGACTCCCTCTACAATATACCCTGAAATCCCATGAAGGCTCAGAACTCATAACATCAGCTTTGTCTTCCTACTCCATCAGATCAGATGCATCCACCTCCAATACTGTTTTTGATGACTGGTAAATCTCCCTTCTTTTTCACCCTGCTATGAAATTACTGAAAGGCTATCGACTTAGGGACTTATTTAGGAGCGCCCTGTGTAACCTTTGCACCAAGTAAAGTGGTACATGTGTGTGATGCAGGGCTCTCATAAAAATTTATGAAGCTGCTCAAACCCACCCTGCATGGCTTTGAGTGGCCTCATTAATCATAAGTAAGGCGACGTAGCGCAAATCGTTGCATGACCTTACTCTGCACCTAGGAGACTTTCCATGGGCTTTCCAGTGAGTTTTCCCATGCAACTCCCATGGAATTTGATGCATTCCCAGATTTACAAAGTGATGTGAACCTGGGGAAGCGCCAAATGTGTACTTCTCCCGAGGTGAGGCGTAAGAGGAGAATTATATTTATTTTGCCTTGTTTTTTCCTCTTTCCAAATGTGCTACATTCTGCAACGCACATAGAAAGAGGAAAATGGCTCTTTGGATTGTTTTTTAACAGGAAGGTGCTCCTTCGTGCACACAAACAGTCCTGCCTGCAACAGAGGCACAGTAGTGCAAGGGGGCCTCTCTTGGTGTAAGGCGGTCAAAACAGCGCTAGCTCAGGCAAAGAGGACAGGAATGTGTTGTATTGCATAAATACGGTGCACATTCCTGTCCTCTCACTCTGGCGTAGGGCAACTCAGCAAGTAGGCCTGGGCAGAGCTTGTTGAGTTTCACTCTGTGGAATCCGCTGAGTTAGCGAAAATCTCTGCCGAATTCCACGGAGATCCGTGCATGGGCGGAGTATTTATTTATTAATAATCCAAGATAACAGACTTGTGCAGTACGATGGTAATGGGAGCGTTATGGTTAAATACTTAAAAAACAATTCCAGTAGATTGTGATAGAGACTGTTCAAAATGTATCCTGCACTTTGAAACTTAGTCTATTTTAATATGAGCCCATGAAGCTTGTTCAGGAATTGATTTTGATGTGATGATGATGATGTTAGTAACATTGGGGCACCAGGGCACATGCGATAAATAGTATATTTTGGACAATTACAGCCCAGTGACCTTCTTTTGCCCTGGCACCCTTTCAACATGCCATCTCACTGAAAAAAGGGAATGTCTGCTCGTGCTAGCCTGGGGTGTTAATTGAGGGAAGAGCAACACAGTGGAAATCGTTATGAGACCAAGGACCGCCTGCAGGTCACACTGCATGTCTATGTGGCCTTCCTACGCACATCACAGAACCCTACCCTGGCACCCAGCCCACCTAGCCCACCCAGCTGCTTGCCTCAGTGGTCCTGGTGGGGTTGCTGCATGGATGGGTCCTCCTGCTGTGGACTGTGAATGCCTCCTCCAGACCCCCAGTATCTCCATTGCCACACAAAGTCTGTGCTTGTCCATTACTCCCCGGATTGTGTTTGGGTCTACTTCTCGCTCTGACTCATGATCTTACAGCTCACATAGGCCGTGCTGATTGACTTGCTGGCCCATGTCGTGACAGGAAGTGGGGGTGGTCTCCCCGGCAACTGGTTGCCTGTAATGCTGCTCTGTGCAGGCAGCAAGCGCTCTACCAGCCTGAGCAGGCCGAACCACTGAGGCGCGAGGGGGGTGGGAGGCTGCTTGGGGCCACACCATGTGCACTGCCAGGCTGACGGTTACCAGGTCATGCTTTCCCTCACTAAACAGAGGGAGCCATAATATCCAGATGTGGATGATGAAGGAGCGCAGAGCCCCGTACCCCCTTTTTGTTTGTTTGACAGGCCAATAGGAAACCTGTACCTGGCGGCCCCCAATGCATGCCTAGTCTATTGCCAAGGAAACAGGCTGTGGAACTGGAGATCCACCGGGGGCTGCACTGGGTAAACTCCACCATGGAACGGAGTCAGAGTTTTTTGCCAAACTCCGCACTCCAAGTTAAGCGTGGTGTGGGGAAAATTCTGCAAACTCTATGGGTGGAGCAGGAGTTTGCCACCTACACCCAGCAGCAATGTGCCTTGCTGCCCTACCCTATACCAAAATACCATTGGCGAATCCCTTAGTGCATTATAAAAATCCTAAAATCATTCAGTGGAGAAGTGTGGCTCAATGGTTAGAGCGGCAGACCCTGATGCAGAGGTCTGGCCCGGGACCAGGGTTCAATTCACCGCCTGGGCGGGTCTTGGGCTCAAAATTCCACGGACCTGATAATTCTCGCCTCAGTGCCTATTCTGATCATGGGCCCCACTCTGCAACTTGGGGAATAGCTTGCTTAATCTCCACAACAGCCCCCACAACGCTAAGGATGCCTGGCCTCCACCTTTCGGGTGCCTAGGAGTGGACGCCTCACAGAGAAAGCCAGGATGGGTTCCACAGCGGTATTCGTACAAGCGCCTTGAGACCCTTGCGGGTGAGTAGTGCGCTATACAAGTATCAATTTTATTCAATTTTGTTTTTTATCAATTCACCCATATACCACACTATCAAATACAAAAAACAAACATATACAAAATTCATGGGCATAGTTATGAAAAGCTTGCATCATGTTTGCACTACACAAAGTGGAACATGCTTGAAGCAAGCCTCTAAGTCTGATTAATGAAGCCATGCATAACCACTTTGCGTGGCTTTGAATGGTTCAAAAGTCTGGAGTAAGGCAAGGCAGTGCAAATCGCCTTCTCTGAGCAAAGGAGGCATCCCATGGGCATTGCGATGGGTATTCCCATGCAACTCCCATGGTTTTTTACGCATTCCCAGATTTACAAGGCCTTGTAAACCTTGGAGTGCACCAACATATTACGCCTCCCCAGTTTATGCGAAATAAGGAGCAATATCTTTATTTTTCCACGTTTTTTTCTCTTTCTACCTGTGCTGCACTCTGCAGAACAAATAAAAAGAGGAACAAGCATTAGAAATGCAATAGGTCTCGCAGCATTAGAGTTAGTGCTTTTAGAATTGTTTATAGGTTTTTTGTTCTAAATCTTTTGCATTTTTTTTTTTGTAGGCAATGCAAAAGAATTACAAATCAAAAAAGCAATAAGCAAATGTAAAAGCTTTAACAAAAAATCCTGCGAGACCTATTGCACTGTGTGAGGGGTTGAGGGTGAGTGAGGGTGGGGGTGAGTGAGGAGTTGAGTGTGAGTGAGGTGTTGAGGGTGAGTGAGGTGTTGAGGATGAGTGTGAGTGAGAGTGAGTGAGGGTGAGGGTGAGAGAGTGTTATTGTGAGTTAGGGTGAGGGGTTGAGGGTGGATGAGGGTGAGGGTGAGGTGTTGAGGATGAGTGAGGATGAGTGAGGGTGACTGAGGGGTCGAGGGTGAGTGAGGGTGAGTGAGGGTGAGTGAGGGTGACTGAGTGTGAGTGATTGTGAGTGAGGATGAGTGAGGGTGAGTGAGGGTGAGGGTGAGTCAGAGTGAGTGAGGGTGAGGTGTTGACGTTGAGGTGTTAAGGGTGAGGTGTTGATGGTGAGGTGTTGATGGTGAGGTGTTGAGGGTGAGGTGTTGAGCGTTATTGAGTGTGAGTGAGTGAGGGTGAGGTGTTGAGGGTGAGTGAGTGAGGGTGAGGGGTTGAGAGTGAGTGAGGGTGAGGTGTTGAGGGTGAGTGAGGGTGAGGGTGAGGGTGAGGGTGAGTGAGGGTGAGTGAGGGTGAGGGGTTGAGGGTGAGTGAGGGTGAGGTGTTGAGGGTGAGAGGGTGAGTTAGGGTGAGGGGTTGAGGGTGAGTTAGGGTGAGGGGTTGAGGGTGGGTGAGGGTGAGTGAGGGTGAGGGGTTGAGGGTGAGTGAGGATGAGTGAGAGTGAGGGTGAGTGAGGGGTTGAGGGTGAGTGAGGGTGAGGGGTTGAGGGTGAGTGAGGGTGAGGGGTTGAGGGTGAGTGAGGGTGAGGGTGAGTGAGGGTGAGGGTGAGTGAGGGTGAGTGAGGGTGAGTGAGGGTGAGTGAGGGTGAGTGAGGGTGAGGGTGAGTGAGGGTGAGGGTGAGTGAGGGTGAGGGTGAGTGAGGGTGAGTGAGGGTGAGGGTGAGTGAGGGTGAGGGTGAGGGTGAGTGAGGGTGAGTGCGGGTGAGTGCGGGTGAGGGTGAGGGTGAGGGTGAGGTGTTGAGGGTGAGTGAGGGTGAGTGAGGGTGAGTGAGGGTGAGTGAGGGTGAGGGGTTGAGGGTGAGTGAGGGTGAGTGGTTGAGGGTGAGTGAGGGTGAGTGAGGGTATGTATGTATGTATGTATGTTGAGTTTGAGGGTGAGTGAGGGTGAGGTGTTGAGGGTGAGTGAGGGTGAGGGGTTGAGGGTGAGTGAGGGTGAGGGGAGGAGAAATGCAGGCCTGAGGCAGAGCACACGCTGAGAAGCTTGTGGGAGGGGGGCTGGGCTGCCTTTGATCTGGTAATGCGAGGCAGGCAGGCAGGGGGCTGGTGGCATTGTGCACGCGCTTTTTAGGGCTTGCGCTTGCGCAATGACCTAAAAAGCACATGCACTTGAAGAAATCGCCAGTGGTGGATCAACACTGGATAAGCCGTAATAGAGCTTCGCCAGCGATGCGCAGAAGCGCATCAGCAGGCGAGCCCTAATGATATGAAAAAAACATTATCAATGACCGAGACAAGAGACTCAATATATCCATTTGTATGTGCCGTTGGCATCATATTTATGCAAACCATGGGAGAGAAAGGACATCAGCACTGTGGGTAAAAATGATACAACCCAATTTGTACTTGGTGCAGACAAGGTGCAAGTGATGTGCACAATAGCGACGCAAGTGACAAAAGTGCTCAGCGTGAACGGCGCAGAAAATACAGGTGTTCAACATATACAGTGATAGAATACAATGTGAATGCTCCTGATTGGGAACAAATTCTTGACTTGTAAAGATGGTCACATTGTAGATAGCGCCTTTTGAATGGGCTGGGGGAGTCGACGACGTTTCGATCCAGTTAAGTTAGGATCATCCTAAGGATCATCGGGTAAGATGAGGCAGTGCTGTAGTGGGGAGGGAAAGGAGTAGGATTAGGAGAGGGGTAGGTAAGGAAGACATCAGTGTGGGGCAGTGGGAGATGACTGACGCGCTGTCAGGCAGTCAAAGGTGCAAAAGCATGCCCCATTAGTAAGGTCAGCGTATGCAAGGACTGATGAAAAAAACGGTAAGAATTGCAGTTCCGCAGTATTAAATCAAGTGGTGTCTTCAAGGAGAAGCCAGCGGAACTGTAAGCAACGTTGAAGGGATAAATTAACCATAGTGTGTGTCCTGAGTATAATAAGGAGAATGTGAACCGATAAAACAGAGCCAGCGTCTATGTGGATGTAGGTAAACTGTTGGTGCAGTAAAAACAAATTACCAAACATGACTAAGCACATGTCTACGGCGCACGTAGCATGGTTAAATGACAGGTACGGGAACAACTGGTACTCTGAGTAGCACATGGGCAGGACTAAACTGCGTGTAAGCAGCACGCGTTGTGAAATTGATGGCAGGTTGGGGAATGATAGCTGCGACAGAGCAGACTAAAAGCGCGTGTAGGAGAACTAATAGTAGATAGGGCCATAAGTGAGGCTATGAAATACAGGCAGAAAAAAAACTTTGGGACACGTGCGTAGAGGAACAAAGGGAGGAGGTGGAAAGCTGATAGGGGGGAGGGGGGTGGTTGGTATTATGGCGGCGCTTGCATGCAATATACCTGTGAGGCATCGGTAGTGAATAAGTCCTCGGCGGTGGCTCGAACACACATCAGAGGGGGCTGTGATCTGTGGGGAAACAGGGGTTTAGGACATTGGGTCAGGTAGGCGTGATCACGGGAGGTGGGCGCTAGAGGCAGTGTACCTGATTGGTCTCTGTAGCCACTCGCAACAGGGTAGTAGGTAAGGACGTGGATCCGGCGGACAAAAATCGATGTCTTCTGTCCGGTTGAAAGTACGGTACATCCACGGGGGTACCGAAATGGCCGATACTGAATCTGAGGGAAGAGAGAGAGGTACTGGTCAAAGGACTGCGAGGCCAGCGCAAGTAGCCAAAGTAGCAGCCTTGATGATACACATACCTCTGGACGTGTATGGAGTGCTTCCGGGTCAGTCAGGAGCCTCGGGCGTAGTCAGGGAGACCAGAAATGTCTGGAAGGAAGTAGAGAGGGGGCGAGGCCAGGTGACGTGGAATCGTCCAATAGGTCTGGGGGAGGAGGTGGGGAAGGGGCGTGTCGCACAGAGGGGTTCGCACTGGTATGTATACACAGGGAGAGCGAAAACCCATAGGAGTCCGAAGGACAAAAAAACAAATAACACGGCGGGCAGGGGAGGGGGCGGAGAGGGGAGAGGAGAAATGCGACACGAGGGAAGGGGAGGGGGCGGAGCGGGGAGGGGGCGGAGAGGGGAGAGGTGCGACACGGCGTTAGACGGAAGGAAGAGAGGGGAGGGGGAGGAGAAAGAGAAATGCGACACGGCGGGAGGGGGCGGAGCGGGGGAGAGCGTGTGTGTGTGTTGTTAGGAGACGGACGTGCACGCGCACGCGCTTTTAAGGTCAATGCGCATGCGCATAAGCTCAATGCGCATGCGCATTGACCTTAAAAGTCACGGGCACTGCAAGGAATCGCCACGATTCCTTGCAGTGTGGATAAAGAGTGGATAACTCGCAATAGTCTCGCTTGCTCGATGCGCATGCGCATCGACAGGCGAGACCTAAAAAGCCTTTTCTGCACAAAAACAATTCTGCATGCACCATTGGGCAAGGGCGTCTACATTGGGGCTAGTCTACAAAAATGGAGCCCTTTCCCAGTGACCCAGGGCAGCGCTGCAAGTTTACTTGCTGCTCTGCCCTACGCCGCTAATTTCATAAATATGCTCCAAAAGTTAATAAATCCATGCACATTAATTAACACTGAAATACCTAAGTCAGAATAAATATGAAGCCTAACCAATAAGAAATATGTCTAAAGTTACACTCACACAAAGACTAAATTAAGGCAGACAAGGCGGAAAGCCTAATCTTTTGTGGATGTTCAAGTCTCATTTTTGGTGTTATGTAAATAGGCAAAATGACAGACTAGTGCACTAAAGCATATGCAAATAAGTAGAAAACATTTGCAATGATTTGTACCTCACTGCACAATAAATAGGTTTCTCTATTCAAAATGTCCACATTGTAAAGATTTAGTAAAATCTGCAAATAGGTATGCATTAACATTATTATAATTTATAAAATATTAGAACACAAATTAAACCCAGAAAATAGTATGTTCAAAATATTAACACGCCTACTTAATCTGAAAATCTCGATGAAGCAGCCTAAATGCACATGGAATTCAGGTGGAGGGAGCACCTTTCTTTCTGTGATGTTTGGAAATATTAAAAAAACACTGGAAGAAATTTATCAGGGATAACGATCAATCAACAAACCTATCTCACAAGAACTATTGATTATAAATGTGCTATGTGAGAATCTGAATATCTGCAATGATTTGTATTGCTCGTCTCCATTTTCTCCATCTGATCGAGAGTATATGTGACCACAAAAAAAAATCCCAGCAACTGCCCACTGTTCAGTC
Source organism: Lissotriton vulgaris (assembly GCF_964263255.1). NCBI lineage: Eukaryota > Metazoa > Chordata > Amphibia > Caudata > Salamandridae > Lissotriton > Lissotriton vulgaris. The sequence goes on from NC_141698.1 coordinate 143,685,855, forward strand.
AGGCACCAGACCAGTGAACATGAGGTTTGCAATCCCCGGTACAAAAGTTGAAAAAGAAACAGCAACAAGTTAAGCACATTAATGGCGTGATTTACGTTTTGTAGTACCACACTAATCCTACGAGGTGTGCTACAAAATGCTATTCACCTACTGCACTTCAAAAGTAGTAATGACAAAAAAAAAGTAGGTTCAGCACCGTACATGGGCAACCACTTTTACTACAATACTCTCCCATTGAAAATAATAAGGGTATGAGTTTTAAAACAATCCCATAGGAAATAATGATAAATTAAATGGCTTTAAATATTTTAACATTTATATACATTTAATTTAATGTGGGAAAAATTAAAACATACACAAATCAAAATAAAAATACATAAGAATTATTCATAATTGTTATTTATTTACACATTTTTAAGAATTTGCACCTTAATTAACCACATTTTGTTCTTTAACATATATTTAAAATATTTGTAATTAGTTATAAACACCATTTTTAATAATTATTAATGCATAATAAAATTTATATTTTTTCTTTAAGTGTGAAGTTATTTAATTTAACCTTCAAAATAATTAATTGAATGCAAATAAATATATTTACATTGATTAAACAATACATTACGAATAAAGTTGATAGACATTTTTCTTCTTCATTTAAAATAAATATATAAAATTCAATTTTTAATAATATTGTCCATAAAAATGTTTTTAATGTTTTTTTCATGTTAAACTTCTTTTATTTACCGAATACTTTAGCAGAGGGAGGCCAGCAGTCAGTTTTCCCAGGTGCGGGACACCAAAACCGATTTTAATGTTTTTTAATTCTGGTTAGTAAAATTACATTAATCCTTACAGCAGCAGCCAAGCTTCTGTCCTTCTCCCTGCCCAAGATATTTCAGGAAGGAGAGAACATATCATGCACCCCTCTATCACCGCACTTTATTAATCTTTTCTCCCATACTCTCAAACCCCCTACTTCCACCCTCACACAGCACCTACCTTCCTCTTTCATTTCCCACTGGTGATTATGAGTAAAACTCCCCAGGAACAGGGAAAATTGTATGGAATTACACTTAGTTAAACTCGGTCTGCACTGTTATTCCCCATTTCATAGGGAATAAGACTTAATTGCATGGCACTCTGAGAGTGTAACTGATGCAAGATGTCTGCAGAATTGAAGTACAGGTGATCTTATGAATGAGAAGAAGCGACAGGCTCCTTGAGCAAGATGTGTCTGGTTGCAAGTACCGCAGTGCAGGCAAATCCATACAGTAAAAGAGGCTTGCAGCAGAGAAGGAGCTGCAGTTATTCTAACAAACCACAAGTTGTATCCAGTCATTCAAATCAGGGAGACTACTGCTTCCTCCAAATGGCTGCAGTCGAAACAGGTACATAGGGGCTGATTTACACGCCCCCTGCACCACTTTTGCGTCACTTTTAACATGGGAAAAGTGATGCAAAAGTGGCGCAGGGTTTTTTTTAAATCTGCCCCATAGTATCAACAAAGTATCAACAAAAGATGCACACACACTTAAGAAGCTGTTATTAGTGTTGATCGTTGAGTGAATAAATAGGCAATATCCGGGAACATGCGCTACAGACCAGGTAGAAAAGGATCATTGCATAATAACTGCCCAAGTGGCACCAAGTAATGCTGTGCATGTATTAAATAGGTGAATGTGAGGGTAACTTGTAGAAGATCTGATGTTAGAGCGAAGAGAATCCCAAAAATGAGGGGCCAGGTTCGCAAATCTATATCCACCTAGTCTCTTTTGTTTGAAGGTAGGGACAGCCAAGAGGTTCAGATGGGATGACCTCAAGTTCCTTGTGGGAACATATCTCTGGATGAGAGTAGAAACAAATTCTGGGCATGTGTCATGGAGGGGTTTAATATTAAGGCATCCAATCTTAAATGCACAGTGTTGTGTTACTGGGAGCCAATGTAGCTACCTCATTAGAGTGGTGGCATGGTGCCATCTCGGCTGGTGGTAAATCAGTCTAGCTGCCTGATTTTGCACCATCTACAGTCTTTTTGTTAAATACACCAAGAGGTCAAAGAAAAGAAAATTTGCATAATCAATATGAGAAATGACCAAAGATAGAACGACCTGGATAAGGGCTTCAGAGGTAAGGAATCTACTAATTTTCCTGATCTTCTGAAACTGGAAAAAACAGTGGAATCTACCGTACCGATCTAGGACTTCAAAGAGAGGTTACTATCAATTGTGACACCAAGGCTGTTGGCTGAGGAAGATGAAAGTGGAGGTGTTCCCAGCTCGGTCAGCCAGAAATTAGAGTTACAAGGATTTTGATTCATTATGGAGACAGATGTGTTGTCGATGGATGTATGACGGTACAACGCGTACCGTTACAATGCGTCCCTTTACGATGCAGTTTTAACAACGCAAATTGTTACAACGACTTGCGTTGGGGGACGCTGATAGTGAATAGTTTAATTTACTATTCCAACACCAGTCCCCGTGGATAGTATGGAAGGTGCTGGATAGTAAATTAAACTATCCCCTATCCTAGAGCGCCCTCCAGTGAAAGTCGTTGTAACGACTTTCGTTGTTAAAGCTGCGTCGTAACGGTACCGCGTTGTACCAGTTACATTGTAAAGGATGTTTCCCGTTGTCGATGGTAAAGATCAATTGCAGGTCATCTGCATAATTGAAAGTGAACACATTTATTTCGCCTAGAGACTGAATTAATGAAAAAAGATACAAACTGAAAAGGTGTGGGGACAAGGAAGATCCCTGCGGCACGCCACAGGTCAATGTAACTCTAGGGGCTGTGAGTTTGGAAAGGCAAACTGATTGGGTGCGACCATCTAAAAAGGACATGAGACATTTGAGGGCAGATCCCTGACTCCTTGCATCCCTGATACGGTCCACCAAGATTTCATGGTTGACCGTGTGAAAAGCCGCCGATAGATCAAGGAGCATTAGAGCCTGGGCAGTGCCCTTGTCTGCTTCTTTCCTCATTTTGTCTAGTACAGTCAGGATTACTGCCTCAGTTGAGTGAGAGGGGCGAAAACACACATGGTGAGAGTCAAGGAATTGGGATTGTTTGATAAAAGAACAGAGACAGTTGGCAACATGGACTTCCAACACCGAAGCCAAAAAGAAGAGTACTGAGATGGGGCGATAGTTTGTGGGGACCAGAGGGTCTGCATCTATTTTCTTAATAGGTGGAACTATTAATGCTTCTTTAAAGGCTCTGGGAACAGAGCCCTGAATTAGTGAGTCATTCAGTAGAGAGACAGCAGGCTCAGGGCATGCAAAGAAAGCTTCTCTCAAAATAAGGGGGGAGGGCAGGTGTCGGCAGGAGATCCAAATTTGACTTTTTCAATAGGTCCAGGAAGGCTTGTCCGCTAATTACAGGGAACTGATGCAGAGAATGGAGTTCCAGGCTTTAATAGTAATTATTTTATTGATAGAAAAGGAGCCCAGAGAATTGCATAGGGACTGAGTAGGAACTAATTTTCTGTAACTATCTGGATTGGATAGCTCGGTAACAATTGCAAATATATCTTTGGATTTATTTGTAAAGATCAGGATCTTGTTGGATATGTTCAGTGCGGTGCATGGCTAGTTTTTGAAGTTTTAAGTCATCCGAGAACCATTTCTGAGCATCATGGCACCTGGCCGACGGCGATTTGACTTTCTTGAAGGAGGCATGAATATTGCTAGCAGCTGCTAGCCATGCTTTGATGTTTTCTTCACTTTGATTAACAGAAAGCTGATTTGTGGGTACATTAGTCGCCAACGAGTTGCAGAAGGAATTGATGTTAGTATGATTCCAGTCCCTTGCCATTAGACCTGCCTTCCCTGGGGGTTTAGATATAATCAAGTTATTGAGGGGAAACGTTATTAAGAAATGATCGGACCAGGTGCATGGAGACACTGTCAGGGTTTGCACCGTGAGATTAGAGGTCTAGATTTGGTCAATGATATGTCCTTTTGTGTGAGTGGTAGATGTCACATGTTGGATGCATTTCAGCCCGTTAAGTAGATCAGCCAATTCTAATGAGTATAGAACACTCATCTTGTCGTTGGCCCAGTAGTTGAAGTTACCAATTAGTAATATATTAGCATGGTGGATTACTAGGTGGGATATACAGTGGAGTCAAGCTTGATAACTAGGGGGCATATTACCAAGGGCCTTATTGCCGCTTTAGCGGGATTTTTTCCCGCTAAAGCGGCGATAGTTTAATCGCCCTATTACCTAGCTGTCGCTAACACCAGTTAGCGACAGCTAGTAGGAGATAGCGATCATCTTGGGGCCAGCTTTGCAAGTCAGCAATATTTATCGCTAATGACATGCAAAGTGGGCATGCCAAGATGTTAGCGACTGGAAACAGTTGCTAACATGGCTATCTCCTATTACCTACTTTCGGAAATATTCACGCTAAGCACGAATATCTCCAAAAGCTAACGCCTGCCCAGAGCAGTTCTTAGCCATGTTATCCAATGGTAGGTGGATAACATAGCTAAGAGCATTAGCTCGGTAATGCATGAATATCGCTGACTTTTCAGCGATATTCATGCATTTCGGACGATTTTTATCGCTTTTGAGATAAACCTTGATAATAGCAAGGTTTATCTGCAATAAAAATCGGCGGAGCTCGGGGATAATTATATTGCCGCTAAGCCAACATAGCGATAATCATCGCTAGTTGTTGGTAATATGCCCCTAGAATGTCTAACGCAGTGAGGGTGGTGAACTTCAATTCTTGATGAATTATGGCAGCCATCCCTCCCTCTGTTTTTCCTGGGGTTTGATAAGCCTGGAGAATATAGTAATTGCTAAAAAAGAGCAGCAAGAATATCAGGATTGGACTCATTGTTGAGCCATGTTTCGATTAATAAAAGTATGTTCGGTTTGGCAGATTCCAAAAGATGAAATATTTCCAGTTGATGTTTCACCAAAGACCGAGTATTCAAATATATTATTGTTAATTGTCGTCCTATGACTATCCTCCCCCCTGGTGGTGTCTTCGATGGGAAGCAGCGGGTTGATTTCAGGAAGAAAGTCCTTACAATTCATAATCCCCAGATCAACTACACTGGAACAAGTGAAGTGATTAAGTGGTACTCATTAGAGTACCATTGTTTTAGTTTAACCATTGAGTAAGTTAAAAATTGGGCATAATGACTAGCCCCTAGCCCAGGACAGTCGCGGACGGGTGCAGAAGTGCTTGCCTTTGACATGCTTTTGGCACACCCGCTGTGCGCGTAAGCTACGCTGCCGCAGCCAGCATTAAATGGCCTGGTTCAGCTGATGACTCTGCCCCACCCAACATGATTGGTTGCCCCTGCTGGGCTTGTCAGAGAAAATGTAGTCAGTGTCAGACGCAGACACAAACAGAAAAAAAGTGCCAAGTGCAATAAAAAATTAGAGAAGACAAGTCAAATTCAAACAGAACAACACTCAATGTTTCAAAGCATACAGATAAAAGAGGGCAGTGGCGATCCTTATCAAAAATAATGCAGACCAATGTTCTAATCACAAATTGTAGTACCAATCAACCATTGTCCCCATTAGTAAATTATAATTAAGCAAATTGAGTAGCAGCCACAAAGGTGGTGACACAAAGTATCACAACTCATGGAGAGAAGTAGGACTCAGGAATGTTTATCTAGGCTGCATCTAGTTACACAGCAATCTAGGCTGGTGAGTGGAATGCACACTCTGGTCTCCAGCTGGTGTCCATGTGTAGAATGAGTCTACTCCAAGGTGCAACACTAGAAAAGTAACTAAGTAGGGGGTCACATGAATGAGTAACATCACTGTATCCGGGTGAAAGTAAAGCTTTGGACGAGTGTGGAGTAGAATACTTTAATGGATGTGCAGTGCAGAGAGGGGCTCAGTGTAAGGCAGGGAGAGATGAGACAGTATATATTTATTTATTTATTTAGAAGTTTGTCAAGCGCACAGCTACCTCCGATGGGGGTGTCCCATACGGAGGTGTCCGACGGGGGTGTCCAGTACACTAATGATGTCTTAGTTAGCTTGGGGTTCATTATGATGGTGGTCAGATGAGCGTCTGCCCGACATCGTAATCGTGCCCCCAGTGTGTTTAGATTGAATTTGTAGGACTATAGACTTCTGCCGGAAGGTCTTACAGACCAACAAAGAAAGTGATCCTTTCCTGCTGTGGCTGTTAGTTGTACTAGGAGGCGAGTTTGCACAAGGAGCTGGTATCAAATGTGGATGGAGAAGATCTGTTTCACATAAACAACAAATTCAATGAGAGGCAATATTTTCTCTATTCAGTGTCCACATTTTGTTAGTCTCTTATTCTTTCGAGAGTGGGACAAAGTAGTAAAAATAAAACGGAGTTGATGGGCAGATTTACATACACAAGACCTCTGTCGCAGCAAAAAAAAAAAAACTTTCCAAGGTCAATGTTCATTATCCATTTAGAATAATATTTTTCTCTCTCATGACTCATTTACTCAGCCTAATCACTCATTCTTCCTGTGACACCTGACCACTAGGGCCTGTATCCCAGAGCCCGTGCTCTCCTTCAGGAGATTACTTCTCCTATTGTGAGCGGGAGGTAGTGCTAGAAATTGAATGCATTTAGGAAAATGTACCCACAAAAGCCTTGGTCATAACAAAAAAACACATTAACACATAGGGGACAATTACAAGTTCGGTGGGAAAGGATCTGAATGGCATTTGGTTTGTCCGAATCTGATTCGGAACGTGTGTTACCCACTGACTCAGAGACATTTCCAAATGACCGATTACAATGTTAGGTAATCATTCGGTGCTTTTTGATTTCGTTTCGGCCAGCATTCTGAGAAACCAAGTCGGGCAGACCCGACTTGTGCGGCACTATGGACCGAGTTTCCGCCGAAGTATTACGATGTCAGATTCGGACAGCTGTTCTGAATCGGTCTCTCTGACATAAATCAGCTGTTGGAATCTGAATTTTGGGGGCCGTAGCAGGCCCCTCCTAACCCGGATATTTACAACAAGGGGTGGTGAGGGACAGAGTCTCTGAATTAAGCAGAAAGCTCTCACCCAGTCAAAAGATCAGGGCTAGATCCAACACCGTTTTTTAGCTCACTGCACCATCCCAGTTTCAGAACCTGGCTGTATGCAAATTAGTCTGTTCCTGTCCCAGTGCATGATGGGAACAGGGCAAACCAAACTTCAAAAGCCAATTCTTACACTGGGAAGGAAACAAGCTCCCGGGGACCGGTTTCTGGCATTACAGCCGTCTTCGGCCCGGTTTGCTTGAATCCTGATGGTGCAATGAGCAAGGGTCTCACATCTGAGAATACCCTTACACGCTTAGGGTGGACAAAAATATTTACAACAAGGGGTGGTGAGGGACAGAGTCTCTGAATTAAGCAGAAAGCTCTCACCCAGTCAAAAGATCAGGGCTAGATCCAACACCGTTTTTTAGCTCACTGCACCATCCCAGATGCCAGAAACCGGTCCCCGGTAGCTTGTCTCCTTTCTGGTGAAGAATTGGCTTGGTAGTTTAGTCTGCCCTGTTCCCATGATGCACTGGGCCAGGGACAGACTGATTTGCATATAGCCAGGTTCTGAACTGGGATGGTGCAGTGAGATAAATAACGGTGATGGATCAAGCCCTGATCTTTGGACTGGGTAAGAGTGGTCTGCTTAATTCAGACACTCTGTTCATCACCACCCCCTTTTCTGAATCGTTTTTGGCCACTATAGGTGTGGCAGGGTATACTCAGACATGAGTCCCTTTCTCACTGCACCATCAGGATTCAAGCAAGCCGGGCCGAAGACGGCTGAAATGCCAGAAACCGGTCCCCGGTAGCTTGTCTCCTTTCTGGTGAAGAATTGGCTTGGTAGTTTAGTCTGCCCTGTTCCCATGATGCACTGGGCCAGGGACAGACTGATTTGCATATAGCCAGGTTCTGAACTGGGATGGTGCAGTGAGATAAATAACGGTGATGGATCAAGCCCTGATCTTTGGACTGGGTAAGAGTGGTCTGCTTAATTCAGACACTCTGTTCATCACCACCCCCTTTTCTGAATCGTTTTTGGCCACTATAGGTGTGGCAGGGTATACTCAGACATGAGTCCCTTTCTCACTGCACCATCAGGATTCAAGCAAGCCGGGCCGAAGACGGCTGAAATGCCAGAAACCGTCCCCGGTAGCTTGTCTCCTTTCTGGTGAAGAATTGGCTTGGTAGTTTAGTCTGCCCTGTTCCCATGATGCACTGGGCCAGGGACAGACTGATTTGCATATAGCCAGGTTCTGAACTGGGATGGTGCAGTGAGATAAATAACGGTGATGGATCAAGCCCTGATCTTTGGACTGGGTAAGAGTGGTCTGCTTAATTCAGACACTCTGTTCATCACCACCCCCTTTTCTGAATCCTCCTAACCCGGAGGCCTCCGGTTGGGACCCGTGGGGGTAACCTGGGGACCCCTCTTTCCAACAAAGCACAGTGTGGCAGGCACCATGGGGTGGCCGCCACAGGGTGTAAGGTTTTCACACAACCACCCCTTTCTTCAATGGGAGCCTGTGTTGTCGGTCGGAACACAGGCTCTGATTGAAGTCAATGGGAGTCTGACCAAATGGTCTTTGGAAACATTGTAATGGGTCAGTCGGACTCCCTGAAACCGATTCGGTCAGAAACCATTCCGACACTAAGTCGGTTGGAATGCCTTCCGACTGACATTGGGCCTATATTGCAGGACTGCTACAAAACCAGCCCCCAGTAGCAAAAACAGCTGCCACTGGCCCAAAACCGGCCCTCACCCTTCCATCCCAATGGGAAATCTCTATGCCCAGTCCTGCTCTGAGCATGATGCCACTGGATGTTTCTATTAGTAAAGAGCACAGGCCAACAGGCTTTGGTCTATTTATTTGCGACTGAGGCGTAAACAAGCAGATGTGTTTGTGTCTGTTGCTTGAGCAGGGAGTGAATCATACATATACCTGGTGTTTGGCAAACGACATCGGAGTGCATTATTAAATACAATGCTGCACATTACATTTGTCAGCGCTTGCAAAATTACTGCCCTATTTGCTGCCTGTTGATAGCTTCAGACAGATAATTTGAAACCTGATGTTTTAGTGACAAGGAGATTGCTTGAAGGCACATCACTGCCCAAAGCCTGTGGAGAAAGAGTCCAATGTATTTATTTAGGCTAAAATGTCCCTGTGCCGTGTTCAGCGTTTAATAGGTAATAGCAGGTTACACAATAAAGTAGACTTCGCAGCAACTAGAAACCAGTCGTTGTGAATTATTTCCTTCTGGCTACGACAAATTAATATTCCATGAGATTGAGCGTTATACTGAGATAGGTGGGAGATAAACCATCATTTTTCAATTTCAATTAGAGTACATCACCCGATCTACCTCTATTTTGCATTAATGTCTAGATATATGCCGATAATTGTTGCTGATACTTTAGAGAAGGCAGTACTTTGTTAATCTGATAAAAGTAATTGTCAATGTTTTTTGTTTTATTCATCCTGTTTAATCATATAAATCACACAAAAAATAATTCAAAAGTAGCTTCACACACCTGTATACAATTTTCGAATTGTCAAATAAAAGATGTTTACAACAGAAAGTTCAAAACATTGTGAACTATGCGTAGAACAGAGGGATACATTTGAGACCAGTACAGTTGGAATATTTGAGTCGCCAAATAGTGTAGTGTAGTAATTACTTTATTTGGTTTCAAATAATAAAAAAAACATAAAAGTGCATACATAAGATATTAATACATTTGTCATGGAAAGAGACAATAAATATTTACATTTAAAATACAATGTGATTAAAATACGTACAAAGGATTAAAAAGAAAATAAACACCAGGGTTCAATTATAGGTTCTTTCTATGTCGAATACACCATTTTAAAAACCTGGCAATATTTAGTGAAATCAGACTCGAGGAGTTGGAAAACCAGGAGGGCAGGGCGACATTGACGTAGTCCAAGACATTTTAAGATTGGAACAAGATATCTCTTTCTAGGTTCTAGATAAAATTTACAGAAAAGAGTCAAATGTAGAGTGGATTGGTTAGAGGTACCATCACAAGGGCATTGGCAGAGCGACTGCGACCAGTCATTAACTTTAGGGAATGTGGCTAGCCAGAAAAAAGTGTTTAGCCTGAACCGGATCAACAGAAACCTGTCGTAACTGCTTAGGTTCCAGTTTAGATACGGCTGAATCAGCATAGAAGTTTGAATCAATAACGCATGCTGAGCCAAAGGTTTGATGGCTTCGACGGGCAAACATAGCTCCGCTAGGTGGGTTAGACATTGATTTTTCAGCGCTTTTCTGGAAATCAAATCCAATGCTAGCGGATTAAGATAGAATTTCTCCAAACCCATATCATAGAGGAACCCCTTAACATATCGGAGCCAGCCAATCTTGTTCACATTTTCCAGCAGAAGACAATCCCGCACAATACTCTGGGTGAAAACCAGCTTATCGGAAGTCCATAAATGGTGCCATAAGAGTATGGGTTCAACCTTTATGAGGTCCGTGATATAGGGCAAACCCAGCTCTAAATGGCAGCTAAATGTAGAGGTGCCCTGGGGAACTGGGAGCAGGAACTTCAAAAAGCATTTTCCACTATTTGGAGAGAATCTACCTAAACGTAGCCCCACACCCCCGACCCATAGATAGCGGTGCTGATACATTTAGCCTGATAAATACGGATCAGCTCCTCAGGGGCTCTTCTTTCCAATCTCTGTGTGAATTTTATCAGGGCCATAGTTGATTTTAAGAACAGCAATTTTCTTGCCTCGATCGCTTTTTTCCAAGAGCCCTTTTCATCTATTAATACTCCAAGGTATGGGTAGGTGGGAGTATTCTCTATGCTAGAGTTGTTAATATAAATTGCTCTCTCTTTTCTTCGTTTGTGGCCACAATTCATAATAAAGTTTTTTTAATATTTATTTTTAGCTCTAGATTTGACATAAATGAATTATACCTGGACAGTGAGCTCTGAAGTTCAATGGGGGTGCGGGCGATAATCACCGCGTCATCCGCGTAAAGGAGAGCGGGAAAAAGACGATGTTGAATTAAGGGTAGGTCCTTGGCCCCCTCCAACATCGCTACTTCTAAACTATTTGTGTACAAAATAAAGAGGAAGGGGGCCAGAACACAACCCTGTCTGACTCCCCTCTCAACCCTAAATGGTGCTGTCAGCTCACCCCCGGTGCCAAATATTACTCGAGCGGTGTCGTTCGAATACATTTCTCGTAGAAATTTGACTAGCTGTCAACTCCCATTACTGTTAAGGTAGTCCATAACTTCGAATGGCCCACGCAGTCGAACGCTGCAGTAAGAGCTACGTAGGCCAGATGAAGACTCCCCCCTTTTGCATCCACATATTTACCCTTAAGAAGGGACAAATTTAGAACCTGCTCGATGGTGTCCAAACCTTCCCTGAATCCACCTGGATATCGGATAAGATCATATTTTCTTTGGACCATAACTGTAGTCTTTGTAGGATAATGTGCCCCAAGGTTTTTCCAAAGGAGTCCAGTAAGGAAATAGGGCGGTAGCAAGTTGGATTGAGATGGTCGCCTTTTTTGAATACGGGGATCAAGATGGATTTTGACCATGAGTCCAATAGACCGATTTTGCAGGTTGCGTCTAAAACCTTGAGTAAAATTGTGGCCCAAAGATCTATGTTAAATTTATACAGGTCAACCGGGACCCCGTCGGGCCCCGGGACCTCTCCCCCTTTACTAGCTCTTAAAGCATTTTCGACTTCATTTATGGTGAAGTCTAGATCGAGCGGAAAGGAATAGGGGCTCGTTTTTTCGAGTTTCGTCCCTGGAGGGCACTGTTCTATCATCGAGTTATCTGGAACCCCGAATATTTTAGAAAAGTGGGCGATCCAAGATGATTCGTCTATTGTAATCTCTATTTTGTTTGAATCTCTAGGACCTGACAAGAAAGGAGTATTAATCACTTTCCAAAAAGCAGCAATGTCGTTTAGTCAGCAGCTTTTATGTAGTTCTTCCCAAAGTTCCTCTTTTATTTCCAGTTTTCTTGATTGTATGGCTTTATTGTAGATTTTCCAAAATTGGGCAATCTCTTTCCTATCTCTAGATGGTACGTTGAGGGCTTTTTTCAGATTAGAATAGGCTTTGGTACAGATGGAATTAAACCAGCCATCCTGGTTATTTTTTGCTCCCTTAGATTTAATGATTAGAGCTTTTTGTATGGAGTTGGACACTATCACAAAGTTGTCAATAATCTCCTGTGGAGACGAAAGATCTGCCAAACTGGTGTTTTTTTCTGTAATGGAGTTTCATAACAACTTTTTTTGTGATCTTTACCGGGTCGACCATAGCCCATTTCAGGGCATAGCCGTTCAACCTAGCCAAAAGTATATTTTCCTCCCCATAAAGATTTCTCTGTTTTTTCCTTCCTCCTAGCAACAGGAGGGAGAGAGTAATTGATATGTGGAAGTGATCCCTTAATAAGCAATCATGGGTGTTAAAATTTGAGATATAGGAAGAGGCAGTGCTTGTTAAAAAAATGAAATCTATGCAGCTAGAGGCGCCTTTGCCATTAAAGGTTGGTGTCAGAGGGACTATGGGCAATACCAATTAATTGGCCAAGGATAGTTGGAGGCTCAAGATTGTCTCGTTTAGACAGGCCCCACTTTGAGAATGGGTAAAGTGGGTAATACTAATATCGTTCTCGTCTAAAAGGCCACATATGATACTTCATTATATGGACAAAGTGTCTGATTAAAGTTGCCTCCCCAAATGATTATGGGGTTTTTCCCTTGGTATTTAACATTAAAATTTCAAAGAAAAATACGGAGTCGCCAAATAAAAAAAATAAAAGCAACAAAAAAACATTTGTATTGGGTTTTCTGAATGCCCAGCATGTGTGCAACAGTCTTCAATCACATTAATAATACACATTTTATTACATAGGAATTAGTATGAGTTGCCTTTCGACTTATTTGTAACTGGATGCATTAGATTTCGATTGCTCTTTTGATTATAGGATAATCCCACATTCTCTGCAGGTTACACAAGCTAATAATAATTGGCCACTTTTAGGCTCTCACTGAAAATGCAGGTTGCTGTTTAGCTTCTTAGAGCCAGGGAATAGCTTAAAGACTATTCCATTGAACTTATTTTGAAAAATATTTCATCGGTATCATTCTTTTCCATGAACAGAAGGCGTGCAATAAAAATGTTAATTTCTATTTTTCCATCCAATGCAAATGAACTGCTCAGAAACATCTCGGCTTTTGATCCCTGTAAGCACAATTCGTATCCTCATGTTTACCATAGTCCATAAATTAATTCACTACCGATTCTTAAGATTAATGATTCAGCCATTGTTACTTTTTTACCAAACACGTCTTCTCATTTACAAACAACTGGTGTATTGATGGAGAAATAAACACAGTTACCGTGGATTTTAACCAAGCACGCTAGGCATCAGTATGCTTTCCTCCCCTATTTCTGATCTCAAGGGCACTTCTGTAACCACTTCTGTAACCATGTTACTCTTTCCTATTTGTTCTTCCTGCTAGGGCTGTCTGAACAAGTTTAGACAATTTCATAAAGCCATGTATGTTGATATAGACGGGGATGTGACAGATGCTGTTTTGAATCCATCATTCTCTTGCTGAGGTCCAACTTTGATTCACCTAGAGACAATATTTCATCTGCACACATAAGATACATTTTGAAAGCCAAGTAAAGGGAGTGAGGAGTAAATGGTCCCAGATATTTCAACCTATGGTAAATCTTGTATCTACATGATAAAAAGGAAAAGGGTCAATGTGCTACTTTTCGACTGATGTTAAATGTAAATTCAAACAATAATTTCTCCCATACGGAAATGCACCAGCTTTTTTCACAACACATTTTACCTTGTTCATTAACGTTTTCATAACTCATAGGTACATAGACTTTTATTGCACGGCTAAAAAATAAAATTTTGGCCCTGATTCACAAAGGTAAACTTACACTTTTTGTGTGAGTTAACTTTTTTTCGGGTATTCACAAACTAATGAGTGTTTACAATAACATTTCGGAGCACAGAGGGGCATATTATCAAGCCTGGGCGATAAAATTATCGCCGCTTTATCGGCAGGAAACTGCACATAAAGTGCCGATAATGGGCTTGATAATATGCGCTATGGAATTCCAATCGAAGCTCATGTTAAATGTGAAGGACATTTATCGATCAGGCTTGATAAAGTGTTACTCCAAAACTGGTAACACCACACTTCAGCATTTTTAATAAGCAGGGATGCGCCATATTTATGATATGCGCCACCTGCGTTTCCCCTAGCACCGTTGCAAAAAAAGCAGCCCAGGTACCCTTGGGCCATATTACAGGGATGCCTGCGCTGAAGGGCAATCGTTTATGTGTAGCAAGGGACACCTTCCTGAACATAAACAATCTTGAATGGCGATTTGTTGTTTCTATGTGTGCTGCAGCATCACACATAGAAAGAGCAAAATGCGAGGAGAAATAATGATTCCTCATCGTATCTCCATTCTAAAAGCAGATTTTACCTGGCCTTAGTATTTGGCACTGCCTCATCCTTGCAAATATTGGGCAGTGTCAGAAAGGAATTGGAGTAGCGCTGGAACACCCATTGCATGCCTCTTTCTTGCTAAGTGAAGTGTGAAAAGGGGCCTTATTTACAAGGCAGCGTTAAGCCATGTTAAGTGGCTTAACGCTGCTTTGTAAATAATGAGAAAGGGATATCGCCACCAGATAGTCACTCAAAAGTGACGTTCTTGTGGCGATATGCCCTTGTAAATATGCCCCTAAGAGTTAGTAGCAAGTTTTCGATTTTAAAATTCACTAGGGAAATGCACTGGGGATCCTTGATCAGCCACATGCTCAAGGCTTTCAAATCCATACTAATATAATAAAGAGAGAGCCCAAACCTTTGAGGCGGGTAATCTCAGGAACCACAGCACCAATCACAACACCCAATACAGCGCTGGAAAGGGCAGTTGCAGCAGAAGGACATACGCTATACAGACGCCCACCATATACATTTAAAAGGTAAAAGAACCATGCCAGCAAAGTAGTCCCTTGTGGGCGTGTCTGCATTGTGCTGTGAGCGTGTGCTGGGGGTGTGACAAACACTGGGGGCGTGTGGTACGTCCCGCCCTTCATGCCATGTCTCTTATCGTGTGCTAATCCCACCCTGCTCCTTTTAAATACCCCTGCACCCCATAATCATAACCCACCCTTACTCCTTAAAATACCCAAACACCCTTAAATGCTAACCCATCTTAACCCTATAAATATACCCTGTACCCCAAAACCCAAACCTATCCCTAAACCCTAAAAATACCCCTGTACCCCAAAACCCAAACCGACTCCTGAACTCTATAAATACCCCTGTACCTCAAAACCCAAACCTAGCCCTGAACCCTAAAAATACCCCGGTACCCCAAAACCCATACCTATCCTGAACCCTAAAACTACCCCTGTACCCCATAACCCAAAACTATATCTGAACCCTTAAAATACCCAAACACCCCAAAACATATACCTCAGTACCCCAAAACATATACCCCTATACCCATACTTACCTTATCCAAACATTAAAAAAAACATGCTTTTACCATTCATGCATTTACAACGAATTTCGTTGTAAATGTTTGCGTGGTAAAAGCATATAAAATGTAATGCCATGTGTTATAATGCTGAGTCATGGTACTTTCGTAATGAAAGTATGCAGAGTGATGGTATGCGGAAAGAAAGTTGCGGAATAATGGGTGTTTACCCTCCCCCGGTAAGTACATTGGTGGCACGGCGGCCCACATCTCCAGCAACATACTCATATTTTTTCACCACCCATTTGAAAAATGCACAGGTCTCTCTCATTGATGGCCAGCACCGACATACACTTTTAGACACACCTCCCGCCACAAGTTCTAGAATTGCGAACTTTAGAGCTGGGGAGCTACGTTCGAATCTCGGAATAAGCTCAACATCCTGTGATTCCAGGCAAACCGCTTTGTCTCCCCGGGCCTACCACAAATGAATGTGTTCTTCTGTAATATAAATTGGGCTCATGCCATGTTGTCAAGTTTGCGCTATATAATATTGCAAGGAAAAATAAAGTAGGGAAACTCAAGTTCACACACTACTGAATGCGCACTCTTAAGTGCATCAGCAGTGCACTGTGAATCGGAGCGTTTCACAGGCCTGTCACAGATAAGAAATGCTATCAAAACGAAATCCTAAAAAACAATATACTACTGGTTGGCAGCAATTCATACCCGGACAACGTCGGGACGGGCTGCTAGTATCACATGAAATGCTTACGAATTCATTAAGGCAACAATTGTTCGATTGTTGTTTAAAACAATTGAGAGTTAAATTTAACAGCACCCTAAACCTGTGTTTTAAAACCCATACCTTATTAGACTATTGGGGCATATTTAAAAACTGTTGGAGCACAGCGTTAACCAAAGAAGGCTAATAAAACAGCTCCAACAGTTTCCAAATACAGGGATGCACCATATTCACAAGAATATGGTGCACCCCTGCCTTTTCCTTACTGTTGGCACTAAATGTAGCTGGTTAGCACTCTGCACCATTGCGCAAAGAGGCCTGCGATGCAAGGAAAGATTGTTTATGTGCAGGAAGGTGTCCCTTCCTGCACAAAGGTATCGCTTCCTGCACATAAACAATCAGTAATAGCGTTTTGTAACATCTATGTGTGCTGCAAAATGAAGCACACTTAGAAGTAGCAACTCGTCATTTGTTTTTTTATGATTGTTTATGTGCAGGAATGAGAGCTTTTCTGCACATAAACAATTAATGGCATCTTACTGTTTGTATGTGTGTTGCACAATGCCTCCTCCTAAAAAAGACGCCTCGGTTGTTGATAAGTCGGATGTTGATGGGCTGATATTACTAGATGTTGACAGTAATTGTTTTTTTCTTTTTTCCTTGATATTTTGTTCTATCCAGGGAATCATCTGAAGAAGTCTCTTCCTCAGTGGATTTAGAGGAAAATGTTTTTTGTTGACGGCTGCGTGCATAAACCTCCGCCCAACTATAGACTTCCCAAATGTTATAGTTTATAGTATCTCATCTGAATTTGCGGATCTTTCTCTCATTGATCTCTTTTGTGTATTGTTCTAACTGGATATTGACGTAGATCAAAATCTTATCCCATTTATTGACTGATTTCCGTGTTAAGTTCCTCCAGCAAATTAGAAAGTTCTTCTACTATAAGCAGTATTAAATCCAGGGAACATTTATTCAGGATTGCGTACCATCACTCTGTGAATTTAGTATTGTTTTTACATAACGTAGACTTGAGTGAAATTCTAAATACTTTTGGAATCCATTGTACTCTGTGGTATTTGATTAGGGTGCTCGCATGCAAACATCTCTTTTGGTGCTATAAAATTGTTTTATATTACTCCGAACAGATCCCTTCCTTGGAGTGGTGGTGTCCATTTGGCTGATTAAAAAGTAGATGTGTTGTGCTTCATCAGAAGAGAAGCCAAATGTGTCGGCTCTGTTCTTCGTTAGATTGGATATTTCTTCATAAGACATTTTGAATGGTAGGGTGCGTGCAGTCGTGGATCAGATGGCTGTAGACTGAACGAAAATAGAAAAGCTATCACACTCAAATGGATATTCAAAGGTAAACTGTGAATATTCATTTCGATAGGACTGTACGCTGCATGTGGGTATCGCCTACTGATCCAAAGGAAAAATTCAAATGAACTATGATGCGTTACACAACAAAGCCCAAGGAACACCTCCTTGACGTAAAGTAAGGCAACACAAAACAACACTTTGGGCTCGATTTCGATCCGGTAAAAAAATCCACCGTACGATTCGTATTCGTAGCCCTTTCCGTACGAATCGTACCCGTCCGTCCGAGTTGCGTAGTACGATCCGCATTCCGTGAATCCGTCCGAATCGCCGCGATCCGTATGTATTGCAAGGCTGAGACTGTGAACCGTACGACTCGTACACATGCCGTACGACCCAACGAGTACGATCCGGACCAGGGAATCAGGACACGATTCGTACGGTCCACGTCAGGTAAGGGTGATTCGTACGGAAAAGCGCACGATTACATACACCCCGTACAGCGCGTACCCTCCATGATTGGAGGGGTACGGCACGTAACCCTGCGATCATGAAGTATACGAGCCATACCCCGATCGGTGTACGATCGGTGTATGAGCCGTACCCCCATTGTTCGATCAGTGTACGAGCCGTACCCCCATTGTACGATCAGTGTATGAGCCGTACCCCATGTACGATCGGTGTACGAGCCGTACCCCCATTGTACGATCGGTGTACGAGCCGTACCCCCATTGTACATGGGGTACGGCTCGTACACCGATCGTACACCGATCGTACATGGGGTACGGCTCGTACACCGATCGTACAATGGAGGTACGGCTCGTACACCCCATGATCGTAGGGGTATGGTGCGTACCCCTGCGATCATGGGGGGTATGCACCGTGCCGGGGGGGCCGTTCCGTACCTGTTTCGGAGCGAACTCTTCTTTTACGGCTGTTTTCAGCTCCCGTAGAAAAAGGGTCGTACGGTGCGTACCCGACTCGTATCGTACTTGCTGGGTCGTAAAAACCAGCCGCGAACCGTACAGATGTCGCGTACAGCAGGTTCCGAGGGAGAATCGTACGGAGATTAGAGTCGTACGGTGTCTTGTACGATTTGTACGGAGTACGGCTCCTGGTACGAATCGTACTTCGTCGTACGTACGGGGGACGTTGCAGGGTACGATTCGTACGGGAAAAACGCTCCGAACGGCTATTCGGAGCGGTTTTTCCCAAATTGGAATCGACCCCTTTGTGCTGCCTTGCCTTACTCCATATCTATGAGGCCATGTAAAGCCATGCAGGGTGTTCCTACGTCACCTAATAGATGTGATTGTGAGGCCTGCACCAACGGAGCATCAAAAAAAGTGATGCTCCGGTGGTACAGGCCTCTTGTAAATAAGCCCCACAGTATTTAGTGGGATGGCGTTAGGTCAGACTCTGTGCACATACAAATTCTTGCACTACAGCTCCAGTGATGTGCAGCTGGTTTCGGTGGGTGAGGATTCATAATGAGGAGTACACTCCATTAACAGCAGTTCTGCACTGACTTCAGTTGACCATAGCTGCTCTGGGAAAAGAGGGAATTGGGCAGAGGGCCTGGCCGATGCCCAAGCTTTCTGCCCAGCCCCTGTCCTTTCAGCCACTTTTGAGAGAACCACATAAAAAGGCATTCTTTATAAAATATTTAAAAGCCAGGGTGTTGTAGCCCAATCGTGCATATAAGGAACAGCTACATTTTCTATTCTACCAAGTAATGGTTATATAAGTACTGACTCCAGGAAATATAGAAATATAATTTTCTGATTAAGTTTCAAATGGACGTTGATGTCCTTATCTTTCCTCTATTTCCTCCTATCTTTTTTTTCCTATTTGTCTTGGCCTCCGCGATCCACGCATTTACTGTGATTTCCACTAACATTCTAGATTTGCAGAAAATTATGCAAAGATCACGCTGTTGGAAGTCCAAATTGCGGATAATGCTGCAATTTTCAGAAGAGGATCCCTGCCTATTATCTTGGTATGTTGACTAAAGCAACCTTTACAGCGAAATATTTCTTCCATTAGAAAAGCTTTTTTGCTGTAACAGCAAAGGACAGCTGATAATCAAGTATGAAAGAATAACCGTAAAAACTACATTAAATCCACCTCCGCTGGAAAGAGCTGAGACGTTCAGAGACCACATCCCAGTCCATTATCAGCAGAATAATTAGTTAGCAAGATTTTTTTTTTACCTACGCCTTAGACTCATGCTGGCCTTTGTTGTAGTGATAAACAAACAAACAACCACATACAGGTCTGGAAGTAGGAAACCAGAAGCACACTTTCTGCACATAAGCCTACCCAGTCGCAAACTTAGAAGCAAGAAAGTGGACAGTTTGGGAAACATTATGCCAATCATATGTTTACCACGGACCTAAAGGCAAGGATATTTTTCACAGGCAAAACTTGTAAGAATTAAAGATATTTGACTTCTTCCCACTATACCTTATGTTCTAACTTCAGACAAGAATAGGCGTCTTCTTTCATTCTAATGTCCATGCTCCTACCTTCCATGAGTTACTGGTCTTTGATGTTCACAGAGGTGGAACTGATTTAAAACACAGATCACCTTATTTATGGCTCCTGGTGTGGTGAGTGGTTTCACTAAAGTTGGAAAATGGGTCAGGTATTGGTTGCTTTCATCATCAGTATAGTTTCTTCCTACTGGAAGGATATCAAAACCACCAATAAGGATGTAGCTAGAGGTGTTTGAAAGTTCGATCAGCTCAAAAGGAATCACTTGTGGTATCTGATGCCCTTCGCTTTGGGAGTCCATTTATAATAAATAACTAAACTCTAGTCTGGAAAGGAAAAAGACCAGGGACTCAGGAGGCTGACTACCCAGGAGGCGTCTTTTTAAAGGACAGTCTCCCTCACTCACCAAAGGTGGCATGCTTCATCATTGGGAATCCTCCTTGCACCATGAACCTAGTCATGATGCGGGCTGCCAGCCCCCTCGCTGCAAGGGAGGAGCTAGGGATGTTTTGTTTGTCAGAGGGGGTAAAGCTAAGACCCTATGTAAGCTAGCTCGGTGTAGTGAAGGGTGAAATAGTGGGGTGAGTTGAAACTAGCTACAGGGTTAACCAGGTAGTTTATTCTGGCTGCCCTGTGGTAGGATTAAAAACAGCAAAAGAAACAAGATGTACAACGAGAGCCATTAGATTGAGTCGTACTGATTTAGATCGACATGTTTCAGCCTATGACCAAAAAGTGTTGCAGCTTTCTTCAGGATCTAGTGCCTGCTACTGCTATGCATGTGATATCTAAAAAACTGCAAACAAACCTGTTGATAACCATAACCAATATGTTGGTAAGTTAAGTAAAAAACTAGACCAGTGATCCAGGATTAACCAGATATTTGGATGCACCGGTTGAACCTGCAAAAGTCAGTCTCAGTACCCCAGATGTCCTTAGCAAGAATGCTTAAGGTGCATACGCATCTTCAACCACTCCGTAGGCTGGAACATAGCTATGCACTTCCAGGGGGGCAGGATAGAGCTTTATAATACCACGTTTTGGAACTTGATAATATTCTCTCCCACAAATATTTGTTAACATATTTATTGTCGCTCTATTGTCTTTCCTAATATCCACAAAATGCGATGTAAAATATGCTCTCCTATTTCCTCTTTTTTACATACACCTTTTTTATTCTTAACTGTCTATCCTATTTCAGTTAGCACTTTGTTTTCTTGCAATAGTTTATTTCTCCTGTGATTATTTAATCACTTTGTGCACCCTTTTAAAAATCTTTCTGCCCAGTTAAATAAATTGGTCGATTTTTTTTCTAAACTATTACATACAAATATTTTAAAATGAAAACTAAAATAACTTGTCAATCAGCAGCCGCTCGTTGGTATTTTGAAAATGCATTCACAATGCTAATTTACATATTGGCATGGGAGAAATTTCTAGCACTGCAACAGGCCACTTATTTCAGTGCAAGTCAGTAGATGGGAGACGTCATCAATAGATGTGGGTCAGGGTGAAAACCGTTATGAAATTCAGGGAAAAACTATATCTTTTCCACACCGTCATGAAAAACGTTGGCAATCAAAGTCGTGGGGCCTCATTTATGAGCCGTGCATCACTTTTGCGCTGCCGATGCGTCACTTTTTGTGACGCACCAGCAGCGTAAAAAATATGCCTTGTTGCATCATATTTACAAAGTGACGCATCTAGGTACATGCGCTACATTATACCTGCGCCAGGAATAATGTATGCAGGGGGGCGTTCTGACGCAAGAAAGGGTCTTAGAAGTGATGCAGTAAAATCTATAAGATTTCACTGCTCCACTTCTAGGACGCAAATGCGTCAATTTCTTACGCCTGCCTCACAGCAGGCGTAAGATTGACGGAGGCCCTTTCACATGGGGCTTGCCCCATGTGAAAGGACACATTGCTGGAGTTGCGTCACTTTTGTGACACACACCCAGCAATGCGTCACTTTTGCGCCATACAGATACGTCAGAAATTCTGACGTATCTGTAACTCCTTGCGCAATGATACGTCACACTGTAAATATGATGCATCATTGATGTCGAAGGAGGGCGCAAAGAAAAGTGATGCATCACTGTTTTCACGCAGCGATGCATCACTTTCCATAAATGAGGCCCGTGATGTCTTGGTGTGACAACCACTTCGACAAATGTCAAATAGCTGATTTTTTTAGTTTATTAATGTAACATTTTAAATGAAATGGCAGGCTGAGGGTTGCCTCTAGTATTTGTATTAGGATTAACGATCTAGGACGCAGATGTGAATCCCGTATCTATTATTTTAAAATATTATTGTGCTTTATTACAACGCACGTGTAACGTTAAGGGCCAACGGCAAGGTCGTAACCGGTGTCAGATCCCTAAACCAGAAATACCCCCACTCACTTGTGAGGGGATCGACCGCACAGAGGCGTACCTCAAGTGCATCTACCAATTTCCCTTGTACTTGACGGGGGCCCCAATGAACTCGACGCCATTTAACGGTCGTCCGAGGACTCGTGTGAGGTGTCTAAAAGGTAGCGTAAACCCCCTCCCGAACCCCACACAACTTACCCCATCTGCCGTCGCAGATGTCCTGGCCCCGGGAAATTCCCCAGGAGGGCCCGTAGCCCCTCCTATCCAGGAAGGGGCCTTGACCACCTTTCCTTTCCTTCTGGCGGCCTATCCTTAGAAAGGACCGCCTCCCCGTTGAGGGGCCAATGGCCACCTCCCCCGAGCGCTCCCATCCGTAATGGGTAACGCCCCCCCATAGGGATCTTCCAATTACTGCTCACCGATCATGACCTTACCGCCACAGGCCTGATAGCTGACCGGCTATCCGGACCCCCCACAACAACTCCTGCCTAGAGGTCATGTTTTAAACTCTTTAGCCAAGCTATGAGGTCCCCTATGAGTAACTCATTCCCCACCCGGGACAAATGAACCCCATCCCCCAAATACATACT
Organism: Lissotriton vulgaris; assembly: GCF_964263255.1. Taxonomy (NCBI): domain Eukaryota; kingdom Metazoa; phylum Chordata; class Amphibia; order Caudata; family Salamandridae; genus Lissotriton; species Lissotriton vulgaris. The sequence continues at coordinate 143,708,912 of NC_141698.1, forward strand.
GTCCCCTTTGATACAACCATGCGAAACAGAATGCAGTGTACTTGACCGAAACAATCTACTCAATTTGTTATTTATTTTCTTTACTGAATGATTCAGAGCAGAAACCGAAATAGCCCCCCGCCACACTTTCCGTGGGATCATATGGGACCATGCAATTGTGCACCCTGGAACTCTTCTTGCCAACCAACTTACTGTGGAAAGCATTGCCTCAAGAAGAAGTCGTCTACCAGTGGCAACCAAATCATTGCCCCCAAGATGGACTATGATTATAGACGGCGGTGACCTTGTCCGCCCTAACAAACCCTCGAAAAAGGATTGAAACTGATCAACACAGAGCCCGCCCTTTCCGTAGAAGGACACCCTGTACCCGTATTCCCCAGCCACGTGAATCATGTCACCTGCTTTGAATACGTCCGCGGCACGCCTCACGTATGAGTGGCCCACGACCCACACCTCCTTTTTCGCAGCCGGTGATGTCTGACCGCTGGTCCCCAGGTGTCGGGTCGACTGCACAGTCCGCCCCGCCTCGTAAGCTTGCGCAACTGAAAACCAAACAAAGACAAGAAGCGTGAGTACATCATTACAGCTTCACAACATGTGCAACCGCACATACCTTTTATAACAGTTCGAGGACCAACGCCCCAAACGTTTTACTTCATCCACACTCAGACCCCTGGCTGTAGCCTCAGTAGCAGCCCCTATCCGAAAGGAATGGGTCCCGAACTCGCCGGGGTTCAAGCCCGCGGCCGAAATCGACATCGCACGCTGGAACTGAAACCTCGTCAGTGGGGTGGCGTCAGCGTGTCTCAACAAGGTCCCCCCCCATGATGCCACCCTCTGTGCTAAATATTCCTCTACGCACACCACAGGGCACATGGAAGACCCGGGGATCCTCTGAATGATTATGCAGTCCCCATTAGCACCCTGATCCGTTTTGGACCTAACAAACGAGACTGTCATCGTCTCCCCCCTGACCTGAATGTGCCCCCGGCACAGTCCCCCCATCGTATCCTGCTTGTTCTTCGCCACCAATTCGCTTACCCGCATAGCCCCATGGAATGCTAGCGAAAATGCAGCTCGGAATAACACTGCTTCGTACTGGGATGAACACGTTGCCGGGAGTACGGACAATAACAGGGTCAACCTATCCAGACCTATCGGGTGCCTCTCATCCACTCTGCGACCCTCAAGGCGTTGCCACCCACGTAGCGCTTTCTGCACCACAAAAGACGCTGTCGGGTCCTGGATCCCATGAGCCCTTGCCATAAAGGAAATGGCGGCCCGATGTCTCTGGGCCGTAGCTACTGATTTGCCTGCCTGATGTAAAGACAGCAGAAATCTTACGACAAGCTCTTCCTGTCCCCAAAGCTCCCCCCCAGCAGAACCCAAAAAGGACAAATAGGAACGGAACGCCCCTTCATATGCTTTCCTTGTCCTGGGTGCTAAACTCTCTCCCACGAGGTTTTGTAGTTCGGGGCACCGAGAGACCAGAGAGCTTCGGGAAAGGGTGCTGCCACCAGGTCCGCTGCGGGCAGAAAACCCCAGAAGGTCTGCATACGGAAACGAGAAAGCGCATCAGCCGCTTGGTTCAGTACCCCCGGGACATGTCTTGCCCTAAAGAGCACATTCAACTGCATACACAATAACACAATTTCTTTGAGCAGTCTCAGAATCCATTTGCAACGTGCTGCCTGACTATTGATACACTCAACCACAGTCATGTTATCAGACCAGAAAACCACAGAGTGATCACGAAAACCCTCCGGCCATGTTTTCAAGGCCACCAAAATAGGGAAGAGTTCAAGGAAAGCAATGTTACTCGTCAGGCCGCACTCGTGCCACCATGACGGCCATTTTTGAGCCGACCATTGTGTACCAAATATGGCGCCAAAACCTACACTGCCCGGAATCTGTCCAAAGCCCCAGCTCCTCGGAGGACACTGCCGGTTTGTTCCAGACAATTCGACCATTGAAATCCGCCAGAAATGCCAACCAAATGCGCATGTCCTGGCGAACCTCTGCCGAGAGCCTCGTGCGGTGATGTCCTTCCTTCAGGCCGACCATGGCTTGTGAAATTGAGCGGGAAAAGGGGCGCGCCATTGGCATTACTCTCAGGGCAAAATTCAACTGACCCACCACCTGTTGCAATTGATGCAGGTTTACTTTTGTCGCACGAATACATGTTTCAAGGGATGTCCTGAATTTTAACACTTTTTCCCTGGGCAATCTAAAACAACCTTCCTCCGAGTCGAGCTCGATCCCCAGAAACTCGAGCAAAGTTGAGGGACCCACAGTCTTACCTGGCGCCAATGGCACACCAAATTGTTTCATTCAGACACAAAATTCATGTACAGCCTGTCCACACTCAGGATCCCCGGCTGCCCCCAAAAACAGAAAGTCATCGAGATAATGCATAACATGCTGAAAACCCGTCTTCCTTGTGAATACCCATTGCAGAAAACAACTGAACTTTTCAAAATAGGCACAGGATATCGAGCACCCCATTGGCATACATCTATCCATGTAATAGCGACCCTGAAACATAAAACCAAGGAGACGCTGATCGTCTGGGTGCACCGGGAGCAACCGGAACGCTGACTCTATGTCTGATTTTGCCATCAGCGCCCCGGGCCCCAGGCGATTCAACATAGCAACGGCCTCATCGAAAGATGCGTACCGCACCGAACATACTTCCGGGTCTATCGCTTCATTAACGGAAAGACCACGTGGGGCTGACAAGTTATGTATCAGCCGAAACTCACCCGGGTCCTTCTTGGGGACCACCCCTAGAGGGGAACAAACAAAGTTATCAACCGGTGGCAAATCAAATGGACCGGCGACACGACCTCGAGTCACCTCCTTCTCAATCTTTACCTGTACCACCGCCGTATGCTGTAAGACCGACAGTTGATTTTTACAATTTGCTACACCCTGAAAATCCCCCACTGGGATGCGAAAACCATATGAAAACCCGTTTCGCAACACCCCAGCGGAAGCATGATCCAGGTATTCGTTGAGCCAAGGAATCATTGCCATGGTATCAATCGGAGTAGGTAAAGGCGCCCCTCGGACTATTTCAGACCTGTTTGGCGCTTCCCCTACCACCGTTATCACCCGTTTTGGCTCTGCACATGGACTCAGGATGGGATGGCTGCCCACACCCCCCACATTCATGTCTGAACTTGCATGACCCCTGAGGCCTCGTACATTTTCCCCTGTTAAAATTCCAACAAATCCCCTTTTTACCTGTGTTGCCACTCGACTTCGAGTGGTACTCGTTACCTGCACCCGTCCGAAAGGGTGTCCCAGAGGATTGGCGGGAAGATTCCCCCCCGTTACTCCCTGACAATGGCACTTTTAACATTCCTGAACTCTCCATTTTTAGCCATGAAACAGAGTCAAAACAATCCCAAGTTAGAACTGGGTCGTGTTCCTTAGCTTTTCTAAAAATATTGTCGTAACAGAACCACTGATTGCCCCCGTACGATACAGAATACTCCATAATACGTGACTGATAAATAGGCAACTCGGTCAGCAACTCGGGCCTGCGCTCGCCCATGATGGAGGTAAAAATGCCCCACGCTCTGCCCCAAGTACCTATGTTCTCATCAACCTTAAAGGCGGCCATTTTTGCGCGCCAAACACCCGGATGCATGAGCTCCTTTTGGCTCTTAACATGCTCCATCTCGTAATGGTCGGTAAGCAAGGAAAAAATTTTCACATACTTATTCGCCCAAATCTTTTCCTTAATTTCCAATGGAACGTGCTGAGCCACCTTCTCCCTTCGTGAAGGTACAGACCCCTCCCCCGCGATCGGCAATGGCCGCTTACCTGAACCAGAAGCTGCATTTGCCGCCGAACCTGGGCCTGTTGCATTTTCCGCCGCCGGAAGTGGCGGGGTAACAGAAGATGGTGCCTTCGCAGCCTCTCTAGATTCCCGCAGTTGTCTCATTACTGCCCTGGCCGGCATTCTCAAGCGAAGATATCTGTAAAACAAAGAGAAAGATTACAACGCTCAAAATTGGCTCTTCGTTCCGTCTCGAGCTCACGTGCAGCGGGGAGGTGCAGCTTCAGAGCACAGGAACAAGAGGATGTTTTCTTGGCTTGTTGCTCCTTTTATCCGTCTTCAGGGCGGGCGTAAACCCGCCCCCGAGGGCGTGGCCAGCTGCGTCAGTGTCTAGGACAACCCACTCCAGGGCGGGAAAAGGCGCGCCCCGGCTACGCCACTTCGGGCATACCAGCCGAGACTCGCCCCCCGCCCAAGATGGCTTCCCGGGGGGATCGTGGTACTCCACCATACGTTCGGGGGGACCGAATGGTCGCCCCTTTCCAAATGAAATGGCAGGCTGAGGGTTGCCTCTAGTATTTGTATTAGGATTAACGATCTAGGACGCAGATGTGAATCCCGTATCTATTATTTTAAAATATTATTGTGCTTTATTACAACGCACGTGTGCCCTCCTTCCTGTGGTATCTTCTGCTGTCCCTATGTGCTCTACCCTGTTAACCCACAGTGTTCAAGTACAATGGCTGCCAACATTCCATGAGGCGTACACAGCAAGTAATCGTCTTTTTTGTAAAGAATGTATTCTGCATCATCTATTTTTAAAAGGAATGCCAACTTTGATATTTTCCCCCTATGCTCTCATCCAGTGGTTGCTGTTCTTCCACAATATCCAGTTTTTTTATGACGACCTGCAAAAATGTTGAATTCAAAATATCAATTATCTTACCTATGTAGGAATACATTAGCTATTTTATCTATGCATTGGTGCACCTTGATTATAAGAATACACTTACTCTGCTGATATAGTACTAGATATTTAATATATATATATATATAAATATTTTGAAAACAGCCTTGTGGGCAAAGCCATGCAGCACAGCCAGTACTCCATTATCTTTTCTTTACCATGCTGTGGTGTACAGGGGAGGCATAGACTACAATAGAAATCTTACAATTGGCTAACCGTCCTACAGGGTCTGAAATAAACCGTTGTGGGGCAGATCTACAAGAAATGTACACAGCACAGTGCCACAAGTAATTTTGCTGCGCTGCGTTAGTTTCGAAGCACAGGGATGCGGCATATTTACAACAATATGTCGCATCTCTGTGATTCCCCATGCGCTGTTGCACAAACTGCTGCCACGCACCGGCGCAGGTGCCCTTGCACCATGGTGCAAGGATGCCTCCGTTGTGGGGAGATTGCTTTTGTGCAGGAAGGGGCACCTTCCTGCACAAAAGCAATCAATTTATGTAGTTTCCTCTTCAAATGTGTGCTGTAGAATGCAGCACGCATTGAAAGAGGAAAAAACCGAGGAGAAATGAAAACATTTCTTCTCGTTGCACCTCGCTACGCCACCCCTAAGGTGGCATAGGACTCTGACGCATTTGCAGATTTACGATTTCTCATAGATCTGGAAATGGATCAGTGGACATTGCCATTGCATGGGAACACCCACAGCAACACCCATGTCACGCTCCTAACATGCAAAGTGTTGCGTGAACAGGGGCGATATGTACAAGCACAGCTTAAGTCACACAGGGTGACTTTACCTGTACTTGTAAATATCCCTTAGGAGGCTGCGCCACCAGTGTGTAACGCAACGTGATGCACACGCGGCTCAAGGGGCTTGTAAATCTGCCCCCAAGTATGCATCTTTGCTTGATAGCTAAAACAAAACAAGTGGTCCACGCCCCACGTTAAGTCATTGCTTCTCATATATGTTCCATGTTTATGAATTTGTCTTTTTTGTTGTGTTCACTTGTGAAAGTATTTTGATTTATCACATTAACGTGAAAACATCTAAATATGATTGAGACATTAAAAAAAGCCTAAAAATACGTTTTGTGGAAAGAAAAAATTACAATAACTTACCAAGTCACTGTGAGGTATATGTATTGGGTCTGTCTTGAAGATAGTACTGGATTACAGTCTGCCTTCTTTGAGATTCCTCAAAGAGAACAGTATTGTGTTCTGTTAAAGGAAAGACACTTATTTATTGATGGACAGGGTAAGTGACGTCCTTCCACAGTGCAGCTGCAACGTTCACTGGGACTCTGGTTCCAGATCCGGTAGTAATAGAGCGTGGGCTCATCTGCCCGTTTACCATACTCACCTGGGCCCATAAAATCAACCTACACACTTTGAACAGGTAAACCTATGCTTAATCAATTTTGTTTAACCATTCAGGACCTATACCATTTGACTTACCAATCCTAGTCACCGGTACCTAGAATCCTAAAGGATCAAGGGTGTTAGCATAATAGGCAGTAAATAACGATTTACACTCAATGAATAACCACACACTCGGGAAAGGTTTAATTATTTATCAATGACAATTCTTAAATGTCAAGATCCATGCATTTAAAACCAAAGATCTTTCGATTAGAAGGATAACAATTAAAATGAAAATATGCAAAGATTTTATAAGTCTGTCTTTAAGCATTTGATGATAGGAAGGGTAAAGAAGGGAAACAATACAATGGCATACCCACACGGATTATTTACCTAAAATGGTGTGAAGACCAACTCTGGCCATGGGCTGGGTTAAAGGACAGAACCCCAAGACTGTAGGTGCCAGCAGGAAGGAACAGATGCAGACCAGAATCGGACAGGAATGAGCCAAATTGGATCAGGATGGGACCACCTCAGGCTAAGCCAGGCACCTGCAGCTAAAGTTCAAATCGCCAGCGTTGTAAACCCTCTATGCAGCTAGTAGTCGAACTACGATTGGATTAACAGAAAATCTTCTCCCTTAGAACTCTGATTGGGTTATCGAACATTCAGACAGAGTGCTTCGCCAGCACCTTTGCTCTCAATCACCGATTGAGTGCGTTGGGTCAGTGACAGGTCAGATATTGGGACAAGTCGGACAAATTAACTAGCTAAAACTACTCTAGTTATACTATTTTCCAGGGCAGTATACCACCCCCCAATGTGGCAAGTGTAAGATTCCCCAATTTTGATTGGACAAAGGATGAGGAGAGGTCATCACACCATACCAAAATGAAAATGTTATTTTCCCATGCACTTTTATTGCACCCATCAATGAATGTTCTAATAGTAAATACATTGTTATAACATTTGTACAGTTGGTCTTCCTCTAGTGAGGTCGAAAGGTGAGCTTCCCAGGCGCATCTCAGTTGAGACTGTCCTTGGCATTCATTCAATGCCATGACTTGAGCATTTCTAGTTTCTGGTGCGCATGTGCAGTGTGGGTTTCAAAATGGAGTTACAGATACATCTCAGGCCCAAACACAAGCTAAATAGCAAAGTAGAAAAGAAACAGTTTTAGAACAAAGAATAAATGAATGCACTGTATACCATTTATCTCTGCTCTATTCCCATTACTTTATTTTAACTATTGCATTAATAATTAGGCAAGACAAACAGTTTTGCAAAAGCAGCGATGCAATCTCCTTGCACGTTATTTAACACAGAACAGCTATCTTAGTTCTAGTGCGCAAAAGCAAAAGTTTCCTGCCAAAACAAAGAGTACGTCATGTCACGTGAGTGTGACAGACGCATGCGCAGTAAGAAATCCCACGTAGCAGCGGCCATTTTAATGCAAGCGGATTACTGTTAGTAAAAGCCCATAGTCAAGCTTCCCCTAGATGCTAGATATGTTGTGTAATGCAATATTAATAAAACAAAACATGTTAGTTAGTACGTTATGAGTTATTTAGAGAGGGTTGAGTACAAGCAAGTCGCTTTACGTGCGCAACCTTGCTCCATCAATCCCCTCTTTGATGATATTTTATATCATCACTAATTAATGAAACAGATGCCAGCTTTCACATTTCTCCCAACTCAATTTCTTCAAACTTTCTGTTTTGTTTCTTTTCATTATTCATGTGAACGATTTCACTTTCTTGTATATATTTCCATTTAGTTCTTCTAACTCAAGTTCATCAATATTTCTCTTTTTCCCTTTTTTATTTACTGTATGTCTTTTTGTGCTTACCACATTTGCAACAGATCATTATCCCTAAAATCAGTAGGGCTATTCCCACCATTGACATCAGTATTTTACCCACACAACTTTTCCCTACATTAGAAAACCAACTACCTATAGAGGAGAAACCATCATTAAGTCTCTTCCATGCACTGTCAACCTCCAGTGGTTTGAGTTCTCTTTCAAAATGTGTAATGTTCTTTACATACCCTTTGATTTCAATGCTTTTATCTTTTATATAACTGCAACAATGTTGCACCTTCAACATTCTACAGACTCCGCCCTCTTTTGCTTATAGGGTATCAAGAGCAAGTCGATTTTGTAAAACCATTGATCTGATCCAAACCAATTCGGTCTCGAACATCAAAAATCTTCCAGCAGTGTCAGTCGATAAGCGATCCACCACTGTTGACAGTTTGTAGATTCTAGAGTATTCAGAACCACGCCCACTGAAGGTATCAATGCACTAAGTATATCACCTACAATTTCAGAAAAACTAGCTCTTTTATTTCGTATTAGTCCATTAATTTCTCCATTACTTCCAGTATTTTTATTTACATGATATATCTTTGGGAATACTATTTCAAAGTAGCAACTTCCATACCTATGGTCAAGCAATTTAAAATATGCTTTGTTTCCGCAAATATAATAAATTCCAGGAAACACAGGTTCAGTTCCATCTTCGAATCCCCAGCCCCCAATTACCTTATAATTGTGTTCACATTCACTGGAACCAATGAATATATTGTTATAAAAACTCGTTCTCTCTTTGTGGGGACAGAGTTTCCCTTTTTTTTAAATCCAGCAACATAGCAGCTTGAGTCTTGCCATTTGAGGTAAACTCTGTATTTTCAGCCCATTTGGGAATCTTTCATTTTTGATCAGTGGCTTTTCTTTGGAAAGCCTGTCTCCTTTTCTCAACTAAATTCCAAAATATTTTCTCTTTTTCATATAAAATACATGTTAAATTTTTCTTGTGTGCTACAGCTATATCTATTGTACCTATTGTTAGGAAATATTCACCCATATAACGTGTTACATCACTTTTAGTATGTACAGGATTCAGGTTACTACGTATAGGAAGGTCAGAAAATATTACATCTGAGTTGGAATAATAATACTGCTAAGATCCTTCCTTATAAAACAAACTAGCTAAAATACTACATGAAATACCATATGTTAGGGGAAAATGATGATATGTCACACCCTCTGCTACAGATGTCGGTAATTTCATACAGACATAGCAATCACTTATTTCCATAGCTTCTACATAGTGTAATAATAGATTAGCAAATACATTCAGGTGTGTCCTATTTCTAAATCTATTATAGTGTAATCCTTCCTCATCTGATGCTTCTAACTCTACCTTCGGTGCCTATGTGTAGGGTATGCCTCCACCCATTTTGAAAATAGGCAGACAATGACAAGGATGTATTTTAGTCCTCAACAAGGGGGTAACTGGACGAAATCAATCTGTAGTCTTATAAATGGGCCTTCTGCTTTTCCAATCTTTCCTGGTAACTAACACTACAGTTTTCTTCCCAGGATTCATTTGCTGACAAACTAGGCACCTCTGGCAAAGACTCTCTGCTACATTCCGACAACCTCGCATTGAGCCAACTCTGTCTGAATAACCTGATCATGGCATCCGGCCCTAAGTGGGAATCCCCGTGGTACATCCTAGCCATAGGAGCAAGCATACAGTCTGGTAACACAGGTCTACCATCAAGGTAAACAATAACACCATCATCAGCCCTTCTTTGACAACCCATATTTCCCCTTTCTTCCCTTTCCTTTTGTTCTGCTTCATTCTGCAAGTCTCTCACTTCCTCCCACGTTCTCACACCTTCAAGCAACATGAGTTGGCAGCTGTTTCCACATATATCAATTTTCTTCTTTATGGCCAGTTTATATTTGGCACAATGTTGGACTAATTGGTCAGCATATCGGTTACCAGCTGTCACTTTGTCATTTATGGATTGGTGAGCAGCACACTCGACCACAGCCACTTCTTTTGGCAATTGAATTGCTTCCACCAAATCTTTCACACAGTGACCATTCTTAATTGGAGTACCTAAAGAAGTCAGTAACTCCCTTTGCATCCAGAGTTGGCCAAAGTTGTGCACAACCCCGTAACCATACTGCCTATTAGTGTAAATGGTTACTTTCCAATTGTTCCTAAATTTGCAAGCTTTTGTTAATGCAACCAATTCGGCTACTTGTGCAGTCTTGACTCCAGATAAATAGGATACTTCAATTGGACCTCTTAATGTGCACACGGCATAGGCAGCACTTAGACCTCCTTCCTCATTTCTCATGTCTACAAATAGCTCATACTCTGAATTTATTAATGTTTCTTCTTTTATGTCAGGACGTGGTTTAGTACTGTATTCGGTCAGGTTGATACAATCATGTTTGACTTCTCCATTTACTTCTGAAAAATGTGAATCGGGTAGCAGGGTTGCTGGGTTTAAAATATTACACCTGGCAATGGTTACATTTCCTGCACCTACAATGATTCGCTCATACTTAGTCAGCCGACTAGGAGTTAGGTACTGAGTTTTGGTTCTTGTCAATAATATCATCACTGCATGTGGAACATACACAGTCACTGGATGTCCCATAATAATGGACTCACTTTGCTCAAGGCTCATGCAAGTTGCAGCTGCCGCTTTCTGACATCCTGGCAACGTGGATGCCACTGGATCCAGTGTGGAAGAAAAATATGCCACAGGACGTCTCATTAGACCGTGAGTTTGGGTCAGAACTGAAAGTGCACAATTATCTCGTGTATCACAGAAATAGTGCAGACTCTTTTGAATAGTCAGGCATTCCTAATGCTGGAGCTCTACACAGACATTCTCGTAATTTCAAGAAAGTAGTCATGCTTTCATCATCCCATTCAACTGGGTCCTTTGCTCTCTTCTTTGTCATTTGTATCAATGGATTTGCTAGGACTGCAAATCCCACAATCCACTGTCTGCAGTAACCTACAACTCCAAGTAACATTCTGATCTCTTTCTGAGTTTGAGGTAGATTCATGTTTTTAATTATTCTGATCATTTCTGAGGTAACCCTTCTGACACCTCTTTCTATCTGGTGCCCTAGATATTTCACTGATGTGGTGCAAAATTGCAGCTTTTCAGGTGACACTTTATGACCGTCTTCACCCAAATGATTCAGTAAAGCAATGATATCAACAACACAGTCATTTCGAGTTTTAGACAACACTAATGGGTCGTCTATATACTGTACCAGAACTGAATGTCCGGGCAGTACCAGAGTTTCAAGGCACTTTTTCAATATCTGATTAAAGATCGATGGACTCTCTGTATACCCATGAGGACCACAGTTCCAGATGTATACATGACTGTCAAATTCAAAAGAAAAAATAAATTTGCTATCCGGGTGTAATGGAATCGAGAAAAATGTGAGACATAAATCTATTACGGTAAACCATCCAGCTTCCCACGGTATCTGATACAGAATTGCTGAAGGATTTGGCACAACTGGACAGTATGGGACAACAATCCTATTAATTTTGTGGAGGTCTTGTATGACCCTGTACTTTCCGCTCTGTTTCTTTATGCCAATTATAGGCAAATTACATGGACTGCTCATTATTTCTTATAAAATGCCTGTTTCAATCAATCGTTTTATTTCTGCTGCAACACCTGCTTTTATTTCTGGGCTTATTTTTTACTGTCGAATATTTGGGTAAACCTCTCCTTCTTTTACTGTTACTTTTATTGGATCAACATTTGCCATTAATCCTACATCTTTTCCTGTAAAATCCCACACATTAGGATTTACCGTATGCTGTAATTCTTCTGGTAAGTCTTCTACAGTTAACTTTTTATTCTCAGTTTCTTGTTTTGCTAACATAAATTTATAGATTCCGTCTTTGTCTGGGGTTTGAATTTCAACACCACTTGGGGTACAAAAGATAATGCAATTCATTTTGCACAAAGAGTCTCTGCCTAACAGATTCACTGGGCTAGAATCACACACAACAAATGTGTGCCTTTCTTTAAAATTCCCTATTCTAACTTCCATTGGTTCTGAGACAGGAGTACTAATTTGTTTATTGGAAACGCCGACTACTTGGATCACTTCTCCCGAGAGGAGAGGGTTTGGAATGTCTGCTGTTCTCACAGTAGAACGGGTAGCGCCAGTGTCCAATAAAGAAGTGACATCATTTCCCTCAACCTTTCCTTCTATGTATGGACCTGACTGATCTACCGGCAAGGATGCGCCAAGTACGCACTCCTCGTCCTCCCCTCTCAGGCACCGTCAGTAAGTGTCCTCATCAAAAAATGTGTCACTCAAAAGAAATGGTGATGTCACTGTCTCTCTCCTATCACTTCCCTCCCAATTTGTGGTATCCACACTATAGTGTGCTTTGCTCCCAGAATCTGGCAGAGGTGCAAGTGGTAACTGGTTTTGTATTACCTGCTGCTTTTGTTTCCGTGGCACGCCATTCTGCGTCTGTGGATTCAAATCGTTAGTTTGAACATTATTGTTTTGTACAGCCTTTCACTCGTTCTTCCATTGCCCCAATTTGCCGCACTCATGACAAGGGAATTTCTTTTTAGCCTCCTCTCTAATGAATTTTCCCATTGGCTTGCCCCCATTACCATCTCCTGAAGTCGGATTATTCTTCGTTTGACTTAATTGAAGTTCCTGTTGCTATGCTAATTTTACCTGTGCTCACATTACTTTTTCCTTTAATTCTTTTCGCTTATTGTCAAGTTCATCTTCACAATATTTTGCATATTTAGGAATTTCATCAATCGGCTTGGCCTGCCAACAAATCTTATGATCTTTAATCCATTGTGAAATTTCTGGTCTTAATCCTGACACAAACCGATAGATGAAATGCGTCATGTCTTTCGTCTCAATATTTTCCAGACCACTGTATTGTTTAAATACTTGTAAAAGACGTTCATAATATGCATGTACAGATTCATCTTTATTTTGAGTAGTTATATCTATTCTAGTCCAATCAGTTTCTTTTGCAGGTACTTTCCCCTTTAGGTACATTATTACTTTGTTATACTTTTTCATCACGTCCTCTGAGGGAGCTCCTGTCTTTGCGTCTCTAGGGTACTCATCACTAGGCCAGTCGACAGCAACTTTACATTCTGTCCACAAATCTACAGGAACAACAATATCAAATAATCCATCTAAATCTTTTAAAAGGCATTTTGAAACCTTCACAAATCTCTTGACTTGACTGTACCTCTCTACAGGTTTCTCTCGAAGTTTTGGGAAATCATTTGTAAATGACAAAATATCCTGTCGGGACCATGGAACATGTACAAAGCCTCCACCTGGCACTTCTCTCATGGGACACAACCTTTCCACTTTCCCTGATTCTTTTAATACATATTCTGATGCAGTTTGTTTTGCTTGAGTCACTTCCTTTTTCGTTGCCCGTCTAGTTTTCCACCTATCTATGTCACCCCATTTCTGCAATAATGACATATGCTCCTTAATTTGTACTTTTCTACCTGACACATTCATGTTTTCCAAATCTTTGTCAGAAAATTCAAATCAATATCGTTTCTGTAACACTTTAGATCTGCCAATGTCTATTCCCATTTCAGAGGCATATCCATAAATTTTTCATGAAACACTCTTGTATTTCAAGTAATGCTTTTACATATGAATAATAACTCATCTTCACTGAATGTACTTAATCTATCCAATCCCACATTTCCAGCAAGCATTTCTTCTAGTTCAACTCTTGATTTGAATATGTCCAATATCTTTGGCTGTGACTTTGGTTTTTCTATTTCTCTGGACCATCTGTCTATTTCTCCTGGAGTCACTACCGTGGCACGTCTCGTACCTCAGGATGTTTCTATCCGTACCTTTCTAGAACTTACAGGAGTGTTTTTCCGGACCGAGTCACCCACTGGTTCTCTTATAGGTAAATCCATCAGGGAAATCACTGACTCACATTTGCTTGCTTGATCATCAATTATTAGGGGTTCTTTTCTAGGCTGTACTACAGGTGTAGTTAGTACGGTATTTTTAGGATCAGGCTGTTTATCTCCAGATAAAGGGACAAAAGGACCAATGGTTACCGGAATTGTCAGGTCTTCAGGACTCATACTCAATTGGGAAATTTCCCGAATTAACTCACTTCTTTGCTTATTCAATGCTTCTTGTTCCCTTTCCTGTAATAATTTTTCTAATGAGGTTTCATGTACAACTTGCGGAACCAAAGGTGGTTTCAGAAACGGAGCACTAGGATTAATTGTACTTGGTTCTTCATTTTAACCTCTTCGAGGCTCATGACGAGCTCAGCTCATCATGAGCCACGGCGCTCCGCTGCTCATGACGAGCTCAGCTCGTCATGAGCCGTGGAACGCTCGCATGCGGGGATAATTCCTCCACAGAGCTGAGCGTTTCACGGGAACGGGTGTGGCCGTGACGAGCTGAGCTCTTCATGAGCACAGGAGCGCCGTGCCTCATGACGAGCTCAGCTCGTCATGAGCCGTGGGACGCTCGCATGCGGGGATAATTCCCCCACTGTGCTGAGTGTTCCACGGGAACGGGTGTGGCCGTGACGAGCTGAGCTCGTCATGAGCACAGGAGCGCCGTGCCTCATGACGAGCTCAGCTCGTCATGAGCATGGGGGCGCTGTGCGCGCCCCCCTCCCCCCAAGCACTACGGGGGATAAACCCCTGCAGCGAAGGGGATAAGGTGGTGGATTTATCATTAACAAATCTTCTAAATATTCATCATCCGATTCACCACTAATCATTAAATGTTTCATTTTCTCTGTCTGATTACTTCCAGTAGGTTCTTCTAAAGTCAATACAGGATACAATCCTTACGCTAACATGGACTGTCTCCATTGTTTCATTTGCTTATCTCTTGTCTCTTTCAAAAATCGGGGGTAAAACTTACTCCAATTCCTGTTACATCTGGGTCTGTCTCGTTCAAAAGCCTCAGTTTCCCATTCCTCTAATGCCTCATAATGCGTTAATCTAGGTCTGGGATAACATTTGTTCATGCGAGTTCTTAAATTGTACAAAATTCTGCCATTAAAGGTACAATTTTCTAAAAATGCTAAAACACCATCATCTTTAGTGTACTCCGTTCAATTTTCTAACCACACACAAGTGTGATAGCCCCTTTCAACCATCATGTATTATGCGGGCATATTTGGTGAGGGAATTATAATCCCTTCTCTTGTTTTAATTGCTTTATCTTTTTTGAAAAAATTCTTAACTCTTTTAATAAATGACATTTTCCTTTTCTCTCCATACATGATACAAGGTCTTCTTCTTATGTACTGTTCTTGCGCAAACCCTGGATACTTTCTATCAGGTCTATTTCCTACAATTTGACCTATATGCCACATATACTTCGAATCAAAACCTCTGTGATGACACTCAGTTTGTTTACAAAAATGCTTACAATACTAGAGCGTCTCTTATTTTTCAATGACCAATCAAAGTTTAGAATTCAAATGTACTCAACCAATGGTTGCGTGTTTTTTCCTGTGAGACAAGTTCCCATGCTCCTGAACTCACCCCTCCTTTACAATTATTATCTCAGCTACACACCCGCTGTCTCAGCCAATACCAGCGTGGCTTTATGTGACGTCTGCGCAGCTCCGCAACTGACTCCCTCCTTTGCAAGGTGATACGAAACTTATTTCTTATCACTTTTAAATGTACTTTTAATTTTATTAACAACGTAAAAACATTCGCCACTGTGCCTGAGTGCCTAAGTTCAAAGAAAAGATGATTTTCACGCACTGCAATTAAATCCCTTCCATTTACTCTTCATACACTACAAGTAAATCCCTTCCGCCTACCCTTCATGCAAGCATTGGAGAACCTGTTACTCCTTCGGGCTTACCCTTTCTAGGTGATGTAAGGCCAAAGTTTCACCAGTGAACCCCTTTGCTGTCAAATCAAGCTCAGAAGAACCTACTGCTTCTCCAGTGTGACCCTTTCTAGGTGATATTGCACTAAAGTTTTGCCAGCGAACTCTTTGCTATCAATTTATTCACACATTCATACAGAAAATCCCTAAAAAGTGCTTCCGGTTTTACTTAACCCTGCACTTACTTCCTACAGGCAAGTGACCTCACTACAGAGTGGCTTCCATTCACCACCTGCTTATTTTGCCCCCGGGGATACCAGACAAAACATAAAACAGGTACGAACAATTTTTGGTTAATACAGAAAATCATTAAAAATCAATATTCATCAATACAATCAATAATGAAAATAAAATTCTACTAACTACCTATCTTAACTAAACCCTAACCTTACCTCTGCTACCAAAAGAACTGATAGAGCGCGGGCTCACCTGCCTGTTTGCCATACTCACCTGGGCCCATAAAATATACCTACACACTTTGAACAGGTAAACCTACTCTTAATCAATTTTTTTAACCATTCAGGACCTTTACCATTTGACTTACCAATCCTAGTCACCGGTACATAGAATCCTAAAGGATCAAGGGTGTTAACATAATAGGAAGTAAATAACGATTTACACTCATTGAATACCCACAAACTCGGGAAAGGTTTAAATTCTTTATCTATGAAAATTCTTAAATGCCATAATACAAGCATTTATACCCAAAGATCTTTCGATTAGAAAGATAGCAATTAAAATTAGAATATGCGAAGATTTTATAAGTCTGTCTTTAAGCATTTGATGATAGGAAGGGTAAAGATGGGAAACAATACAATGACATACCCACACGGAATATGTACCTAAAAAGGTGTGAAGACCAACCCTGGCCACGGGCTGAGTTAAAGGACAGAACCCCAAGACTGTAGGTGCCAGCAGGAAGGAACAGATGCAGACCAGAATCAGGACAGGAATGAGCCAAATTGAATCAGGACGGGACCACCTCAGGCTAAGATCGGCACCTGCAGCTAAAGTTCGAATCGCCAGCGTTGTAAACCCTCTCTGCAGCTAATAGTCGAACCCCGATTGGATTAACAGAAAATCTTCTCCCTTAGAACCCCGATTGGGTTATCGAACCTTCTGACAGAGTGCTCCGCCAGCACCTCTGCTCTCGATCGCCTATTGAGTGCGTTGGGTCAGTGACAGGTCAGCTATTCAGACAAGTCAGACTCATTAACTAGCTAAACCTTCTCTAGTTATACTATTTTCCAGGGCAGTGTACCACCCCCCAATGTGGCAAGTGTAAGTTTCCCCAATTTTGATTGGACAAAGGATAAGGAGAGGTAATCACACCATACCAAAATAAAACTTTTCTTAATTTTCTTCGGAATATTAAAGTTTGCGTTCCCGCCCATTATTTTATTTTCCCATGCACTTTTATTCCACCCATCAATGAATGTTCTAATAGTAAATACATTGTTATAACATTTGTACAGTTGGTCTTACTCTAGTGAGGTCGAAAGGTGAGCTTCCCAGGCGCATCTCAGTTAAGATTGTCCTTGGCATTCATTCAATGCCATGACTTGAGCATTTCTGGTTTCTGGTGCGCATGTGCAGTGTGGGTTTCAAAATGGAGTTACAGATACATCTCAGGCCCAAACATGAGCTAAATAGCAAAGTAGAAAAGAAACAGTTTTAGAACAAAGAATAAATGAATGCACTGTATACCACTTATCTCTACTCTATTCCCATTACTTTATTTTAACTATTGCATTATTAATTAGGCAAGACGAACAGTTTTGCAAAAGCAGCGATGCAAGCTTCTTGCACGTTATTTAACACAGAACAGCCATCTTAGTTCTAGTGCGCAAAAGCAAAAGCTTCTCACCAAAGCAGAGAGTACGTCATGTCAAGTGAGTGTGACAGACGCATGCGCAGTAAGAAATACGGCGTAGCAGCGGCCATTTTAATGCAAGCTGATTACTGTTAGTAAAAGCCCATAGTCAAACTTCCCCTAGATGCTACATATGTTGTGTAATGCAATATTAATTAGACAAAACATGTTATTAGTACGTTATGAGTTGTTTAGAGAGGGTTGAGTACAACCAAGACACTTTACGTGCGCAACCTTGCTCCATCAGTAGTAACAAATGAACTGGGCTCATCTTCTCTGGAAATCTCACAGTCGTCATCTTGGAGTCCCAGGAGGTAGCTCCTGACTGGGTGGCAGACACATCAACTGTGAGTTTGGGGTGATCACACCGCTGCAAACAATGACTTGGCTTCAATTCGAAACAAAACTGTTAGGATTTCCCCAAACAGTGAAAGAGTGAATATCACAACAATGACCTTCATAGTCATCATAGTTCACTACCTAATAGCTAAATATCTTGGATGGTGCCAAAGTATTTCATGTTGGAAAATGAAGTGAACAACCTTCATCCATACATTCATTGATCTATAGCTGTGTTGTTTCTTTGATTCCAAGCTAGACTTGTGATTCCTTTCAGGACTGTACTGCCAGTCCCTTATCTCTGTTCAAAATACCAGTGGCACCCTCTTCCTGTTGCCTTGGCATTGTCTTTCTGTTATAGTAGAAGTGCTTGGAGGCCCTGTGAGTAGGAGCAGAGCCTGGCTCTGTGGTACCAAATCCTTCAGTTAAAGCTGTTATCACTTTGAGCTCTTCATCAATCACTCAATCAATCAATCAGGATTTATAAAACGTGGCTAATCAACCAATAGGATATCCAGGCACTTGCAAACCCCAGAGGCTTATTCAAACAGCCAGGTCTTGAGAGCCATTAGGAATTTGTAAGTGAGGTGATGGTACAAGGTTGCGTAGAGAGCCTGTTTCAGGTCTCTGCTGTGATGTGGGAAAAGGAGCGTCCTCCACTTCTGCTTCGGTAGATGTGGAGAGTATGGGCATTGAGAAAAATAACTATATCAGTTAGGGTAGCAGGGGAGATCCGGTAAGTAATCACCTGGGGCGTTAGGCACAATATGTGGATAGGTTCAATAGTTGGGCTAGGTTCGGCCAGGCATTGGCATTGTGGTCTTGCTAGTGGGAGTGGGGTATGTGGAGAGTATGGGCCTCAACTAATTAACAAACCCCCCTATATCATTGAAAATATGTTCCTGGTTATTCAAAATGTATATCAGGCTTTCAATTTAGGCCATCACAGCAACACTCTCAAGCCATTATTCTTGGGTGGGGCAGCAGGAATAGACCATCTGCAGAGAATGCATAGCTTGACCGCTGTCAGCACTGTCACGAACCAGCGTTCCTCATGAGTAGTGAGATCTGGCAAATCCAGGATGTCATGGAGAACCACCATTGGTGCCTGTAGGGGAGCCGGAAAATCAAGAGAATCTCTGAGTAGATGGTCGATGCCTGAACAGAAGGGGAGACATCCAGAGCAGGCCGAGAGAATGTGTAGTCTATCACGGTCAGGCTGGGGACTTTGCCAGCATGTGGATAAGGGAGTCAACTTGGCTCTTCGACGTCTAGCTGGAGTAAGTGCCAGTCATGCAAGATCATAAAATAACAAAGCTTCATCTGGGAGCCCCGTAGCCCCTTGTCGTTGGAAGCCATAACTCAGGACCAAGTTGTAGGTGTGTATTTCACTTGTATCTGTAGACGGTCCTGCCATCAAAGTCTGTGTAGATGTTCTAGAGGTTCAAAAAGCAGTTGCGTCATCAGAAGCCCATAGAGCCTGGAAATCAGCATTTTGTATAGGCCCCATTGAACCAAATAGGAGTGAAACAAGGAAGGGGGTGGGGGCCAGTCCTCTGCATATGTCTGGGTGAAGAGGCAGTGCCTAATTTGGTGGTATTTCAAAAGTCAGACCACAGTAGACAATATTCAGTTGCAAGGTCTGTAAAAGACATGACAGCCCCCTCTTGCAGTCGTTTTTGCACCTACATGATCCAAGCCAACTCCCATGCCAACCAGGACAGCATGGAGTGTCAATGGAGTGGAGTGGAGTGGTGTGGCTCACTGGTTAGAGGCAGCAGACCCGGGAGCAGAAGTCGGCCCGGGACCAGGGTTCAATTCCTGGCGCGGCAGGGTTGTGGACCAGGGTCAGCTGACTCGACAATTCTCACATCGGTGTCTACTCTAACCTGGGGCCCCACTCGGCAACTCTGGGCATTAGCTTGCCTAATCTCCACAATGGCCCCATTAACGCCGGGGATGCCTGGCTCCACCTTGGGGATTCCCAGTAGGGACCATCCCACAGGGAAAGCCAGGACGGTATACAGCGCCGGGACGCCCCTTTGCTGGGGCAGCTGTGCGCTTTACAAGTATACGACATTTAACTTTTAACATTCAATGGTAATGGAGCCATTATGGTAATGGGGCACCTTAGAATGTAGGAATGTAGGATGTAGGAATCTGTCTACTTTCAAAAGCGTATGAGTTGATTTCCAGAACGCATTTTTTTTTTATATAAGTCAGAAAAGGAAAGAGGTGAAGGCCACCGGAAATTGTGGCGATGTAGAGTTACTTAGGTGCAAGCCACAGATATGCCAGGCCCCATATGTATTTGCAGAGAGTGACATAAATTTGTGACCATATTTTGACAGGAATATTGAAAGGGAGCAAGGTGAACAGATAATTATATCCGGGGGCTGTCACCAACTTAATAGTTTGGGCTCTCCCTCAGAGGGATAACTGGAGAGGTGACCATTCCGCAAAGTCAGCTTTTGTGGTTTCTAGGAGGGACAAGATGTTTTCCGGGTGCCTGAGTCTCAGTAAAGCAAGACTCCCAAGTATTTCAGTCCATTTGGTATTCATTGTGCTGGGAGGTGCAACAACAATGTTGCGGTCCGGGATGTCAGTGGCATAGCTTCCGTCTTATTCCAGTTAATTGTGTATCCTGAGAAGGAAGCAAGGGAACAAATATGATTCAGAAGTGCTGGAATCATTGCCCCAAGGTTACTCAGCATCAGGAATATGTCGTCTGCATAAAGTAAGAGATTAAATTCCCCAATTGGCATCAGGACTCCAGCGATTTGCACCAAGGAGGGAATAGCAATAGCCAAAACCTCCAAGGCAAGGAGGAAGAGTAGCAGAGATTGCAGGCAGCCCTTCCTCATACCCCTGGTGATGTCATGGGTGCTCTTGGTGCACATGCTGCTTTAAGCTAAATATTCCTTTCCAAAAGATGAGGGGGGAAAGATTGTGCAAGTATTGTTAAGTTGTATTCAACTTAGTGAGTATGTTTCCGATAATGTGTCCTTTGTTAAACTTGTAATGAACGGTTGCATTACTTCCTAAAACCTTGTGTGTAGCAATGATTGTTACAATTATTATTGTGGTTGGCAGTGCTTGTTGATTCTCAAGCACGTTCCACCTGCCAGCAAACAGTTTCGCTAAGTACACGTGTGAAGGAGACAACGCCCTGAGCCAACGCCGTAACAAGAGAATATTTAAACCGCGCTCTCATACACGGCTGTGCTTCGCTTCGTTTACGAGCGTCACCACGAGAGCTTCCTGATTCATCGCCTGCCCCGCCTGGATTCCCCGTCTTACTCCTGCTTCCCTCTCCGACTGGCCCGCTCCTTCTCTTGCTGGATTCCCTCCCTGACCCTGCCGGCAGTTCGCACAAGCCTCCCCTTCCATCCCGCTTCACCTTACCTATCTCCTGTCAGCGCCGATCTTCGGAGCACCTTCGGAGCTTTCCTGGACTTCAGTTCCTCCGTCTTCAGTTTCCGGTTGGTGCACCCTGCGAGAACCTCCGCATCCTGTTTCCAGAGACAGTAAGACATAGTTGCTTAGCAACAATACAACAAATTCGTAGAGACACTTTCCGATTCTTGTTTCTTCCTAAAAGAACAAACAACCCTTGCTAAAGACAATTTGAATTGAGATTACCCTGCAAGACCTTTGGTTTTAAAGGAAGAATTTTGGCTAATGCCATTCTTTAATGTGTATATAAAAACAACAGTTTGTTTTAATGATTTAGTGCAAGCCAAGAGATATTGGGCCCGATGTAGGTGGCCAATACCGGTCGGAAACGGCCGAATTCGGCCGTTTCCGACCGGTATTTGGCCTTTTGAGATGTAGGGGACCTTTTTTTCTCCGATTCGGTATTTTACTGATTCTGTAAAATTACCGAATCGGAAAAATACTGAATCGGTAAGTTTACCGATTTTAAAAAATCGGGATGTAGATGGGACTACTTTCAGTCCCACAGGCCCTTCAGATTCGGTATTTTAACACCCAATCCAATTGGGTGTTAAAATACCGAATCCAGGTGTGCATGCACATGTGTGCATGCACACCTATGCCATGTGACAGACAGACATGCCCCTAGGGCATGTCTGTGTGCCACATGGCACACAAGCCAGTATTGGGGGTGCTAGAGGGTGTCAAAGTGACACCCCCTGCACCCTTGCAGAAATCGGTAATTACCGAATCGGTAAATACCGATTCGGTAATGCACATTGATTCCTATGGGCTTCAAGGCCCATAGGAATCAATGGGGGATACCGATTCGGTATTTACAGAATCGGTAAATACCGAATCTTACAGATTCGGTATTTACCGATTCTGAAATACCCACATCTCCCCCCCTCCAATTTACCACTTCTTAAATACCGAATCGGTATGATTCGGTATTTAAGAAGTGGTAAATTGGAGTTTACCTACATCGGGCCCATTGTGATTTAAATATGAAACTGAGAGTAATTAATATTCCGTAGTGACTTTAACTGCTGGTTCTGGACATTGCACTAGTTATTGTCAGCGCAGAGCTTGTTCTTGGCTTTTCTTTTCTCTCTTTCATTTTACAGAACCCATTTTACGGATAAAGATTACTCATTGCAAGGTATGATTTAGTTGAGTGGTGTGATAAGTTACTTTAACCCTAACTAATGACTAACCTTTACAGTCATCTTAATTGTTAGATGTTTTGGGTTGATTTATCTTACATTTTCTCTTTTCTCTTGAAGATGTAAAAACTGAACACAACATCTTGCAATAGTAGAAGTGTGCGAATGGGCTTTAGTTAAAACTGGTATGTACTAAGTATGTTTCACTGTAATGAATATTAGTTTGGTGTCCATTATCGCTATTTACAAGTTTGCCGGTTTGCACAGGTATTAGTGGTTGAACTCTTCCGATCACTTTGAAGCCCAGAACACTTTGAGAGAAAACTGGCTGACATCTCTGAAGAGATCCAGTGTTTGTTTGTTTGTTTTCTCTGTCCACTTCCCCTTTCCCTGTCCAATTCCCCTTTCCCTTGGGGAATAACCAGTCCAGTCAAGTGTTCTCTTCCTTGCTAACTGGTTAGTTCTCAGGGGAGTTGGAAGCTTGCAGCGCCAAGAAGGAAACAACAGGAACCTCGTGGATGAATGCTTAACAGGTGATGTCAGGTTGGAGAGAATACTGTTACAGTTGATCACCACTGTGGGAGAATGATAAAGCTAGTGGTCACTCTGAATAAAGACCGGTCCCAAGCCAAAACTAGACATTTGCAGAGAAGGTATGGCCATTCAACTCTATCGAATGCCTTCTCTGCATCCAGAGAAAGTAGGAATTTATCATCCACATAATTCCTGGTATACCATAGGGATGTGTGCCAGAGACTGCAGATGGTTGTGGGAGGATCAGAAAGGATGAAAGCCAACCTGGTTGTTATAGATCAGTATTCTGAAGACGCAGGCCAATCTGGTGGTCAAACCCTTGGGCAATATCTTCATTTCTCAATTCAGTAGTGATATGAGGCGAAAGTTGACACAGGATAAATGGTCCTTACCAGATTTTGGAATCAGTGAAATGTAGGCTCTGTGAAATTCCGGTATAAGGAATTCAATGGTCTTAGATTCCTGAAACATCACAGTGAGGAGAAGAACTATCTGTTAATGCATTGCCTTATAGAAATGCATCAGCAATCCATCCTTCCCCGGCGTTTGGCCCATATTCAGTCCTTGGAAGGCGCCTGCAACTCCTACCTCTCTAATGTCTGAGTTAAGTTCATTTGGGAGGTTTACATCGAGGGTAGGGAGGTGGAGGGCTGACATGAATGTGTCTTCCCACATGGGTATACAGTCGTATAGTGTGTAGAGTAGAATGCTGAAAATTCTTTGACAATGTCCAGCGGGTGAGTCAGAACTGCTGAAGAGGTTGTAGGGATAGCTGGATTCACTGAGCAGACCTCCCTCTATTTTAATTGCAGGGCAAAGAGTCACACCACCTTCTCATCATATTCATTGTTCATCTGTCTAATGTGGGATAGTACCTGTTCTGCCTCCAGTGTAAAGGTACTGTTGAGTTCGTATTTCTTGTTTGTTAATTTTTGATGCCACTCCGGAGTAGGGGAGACATGGTAATGACCCTAAAGGCTCTTTACCTCAGTTTCCAGGACAGCCTTTGATGCAGCAGTATTATCTCTGGTAATACAAGTGTCCCTTATCAGAATCCCTTGCAGATAGACCCCTGCACATAAAAGTTGTTTCAAGTTGATAGTGGGCTCATTCATCATCAGGTAGTTGCCCATGAGGGCTGTAAGGCTGCATTTCTTTGTCCAGGCCTTACATTTATTTTTATTTATTTAAAGAGTTTTATAAAGCACGAAAATAACCCAGGACTATCAGACCACTGTACAAGCATTCATGTACACAGATACAAAAACAAAATACAGGAAAAAAACATAAAAAAGGTCAAGAGGGCAAAGCCACAAAAGAGAACGAAGATTCAATTATGAAAGAAAAGTGATTAACAGTAGGGCTTTCACCTCTTTCTTGAAGGAGACAGCAGAGGGGATTAGCCTGATCTCTGGAGGTAGAGAGTTCCAAATGTGCAGAACTTTGCCAGCGAATCAGTGGTTGCAGGTGTTCTTCTTTCTAAATTTTGAGGTCTTCAGTAGCAGAGAACAGGAATTATGAAATGTTCTTCTACCCCAGAGAGCTCAGGTTTATAGGTGAGGTCGGTAGGGGTATTGTGGTGAAGTGTTTTGTGCCTCATACAGGCTATTTTTACCTGAATCTAAGCTTTATAGGGTAGGTATATGGTTTCTGTTTTCTAGATCCTGCAATGAGACAGTTGGGGGGAGGAAAGGCTTTATCTTTCTTAATAAGTTAATAAGGATGAGAGCCCCTCTAGTCATGGTGCTGATGTGGGCCAGTATGTTTAAGTTTGTATCCAAGTTGATCCCAAGGGATTTTGTAGAGTTAATGAACAAGGGAGAACAGTTCAACATGGTCATGTTTGAGGCAATCTATGACTGGAGTAGTACACTTAGGAGGAGATATAAGTAAAAATTCAATTTTCTGTACATTCAGTTTGAGATGGTTTAAGGTCAGCTAGTGTTGGGGTTTCAATAAGGCATTATTGAGTGTTTTGACAACTTCTGGAGAGGATAACAACATGTAGAGTTGAGTATTATCTGTGTACATGTGATATGAGATGTTGAAGAACTTAAGGATTTTTGACAGTAGTTCCATGCACAGAGTGAATAGAGTGGGAGAAAGAGTGGAGCTTTGAGGAGCCCCAGGTCGAATTAGAAAGTTTCTGGTTTAACTTGAATCTTTGTGATCTGTTGTGCAGAAAAGAAGGGCCAACTAAGCACCATCCCTGAAAGACCCACCCTACTTTATTAATGGCTCTTCCAGGTGGTTGTGATTCAAAGTGCCAAATGCTGTTCAGAGGTACAAAAGGGGGTGGTGATGGACGGAGCATCTGATTCAATCAAACACTCACACCCAGTCAAAAGATCTGGGTTTAAACCATCACCGTTCTTTAGCCCACTCTGCCACCCCAGTTCAGACATGGCTATATGCAAATTAGTCTGACCTTGTGCCTCATGGGAACAGTCCAGCCCGAACTGCCAAGCCATGTCTTCCCTGGACCGGAAACAAGCTTCCAAGGACCGGTTTCTGGCATTCCAGCCGTCTTCAGCCCGGCTTGCTTGAATCCAGTGGCAAAGTGAGCAAGGGACTCACGTCTGAGCATACCCTGCCATCAATGCTGTTCAGAGAGCAATCAGTATCAGCAGTGATGAATTACTATGGTCTAGAGTCTGTAGGGCTTTGTCCAAAATGTGGACTACAGCTGTTTCCATATTGTGACCATGTCTGAATCCAAATTGATAGTTATCGAGGAGGTTGAACTGTTCGATATGTTGACTCAGTTGAATGAGAACGCATTTCTCAAGGAGTTTTGTAAGTAAGCGGATGTTAAAAATTGGTCTGGAGTTGTTCAGGTCCGTATGATCAGTATTTGTTTTGTTTTTTAGCCCAGCATTAGCAAGTCGGTTCGGTTTCGGTTCAAAAACTTTATTCGATTCAAACAAAGAATCATAAAAGTGTACATTTTAAATTACAGAACATGATTACGATTTTCATTTTAAAATGAATCATCTAAAATTACACATTAAGAAAATTAAAACATAAGTTGATACATTCCACAGATTTTTATCGAGATAAAAAAAATACAAACAATAGAACCCATACTAATCACCTTAAGTCAGCAAGTATTATTACACACAATAATTATAATTAAGTGGCCATCATACAGCAACAAGTAAATACAGGTTCCCACAACAATGTTCAGGTCTAAGGCCAGGTTAGCCATACCGTTTCCTAATCTGGAGTGACACTCGTACAAAGTTTAACATGGCACAACATACTCCAGAAGATGATAACGATAACAAGTAGTCATAACCTTCTTTATAATTACATGGTTGCCGCCCCTTCAAAATAGGCTTGATGAATCTGGTCCTTGGTTCCTTATATAAAGAACAAAAGAGGACAGCATTAGCAAGTCATTTTTTATCTTGATCCATAGAGGAAGTAAGAATTGAATTGCCTCTTTGTGAAGTCTACAGCGGAGAGGGTCATTGTAATGGGTGGACTTTTTTAGGATGGTAGCGTTAATAGGATGTCAGCTTCAATCAGCATCTTGAACTCCTTCCAAAAGGTGTAAATTTTAGATTTGTTGCAAGAGTTATAGGCTATAGCCATGGAGGAAGGAGCTGATCTAAGCTGATTAGATCTCTTCAGAAGCATTAATTCCTTTTCAATTGTTTTAATCTTAGCCTTGAAGAATGTGGAAAGCTCATGTGGAAAGAATGTGGCAGCGCAAATATGAGCTAGGCTCTGTAGGGCAGCAAGAGAGTGATTATTGGATTGTTGTTTGTTGATTTTGAACATTTCTTATTAATTGATCTCTGAAACAATTTGTTTTGGAGTTCCAGAAGAGTTTTTCTCGGAGCTCCTTAGTAACATCAGTTACTTAAGGTGAGAAGAGGATGGATTGTGCCTACAGAACCTTTCATCTGCTCCCAGTCTTCTCCTTTCATCAGTCAGGTGCTCATCGAACCAAGGTTTATTGTTTTTGCAGGCAACTCTCTTTAGTCATTTAGGTGCTAGTGAGTCAATCATGCCAGTCATAACACTATGATAGTGTTCTGTGTTCTGTGAGATCATGTACTTCATCCATACCAGTTGGCAATGGGAGACCTCTTTTACACTGCGCTGATAGATCCCCACAATTTATGTCTCAGAAGTCCCAGAAGTCCCTGATCAGTTGTCTTCTGTTAACTGTACGGCCTTTCCTTTTAACCACCAATTCTATTTATATAGAAGATCATGTAGTGATGGTCAAACCAGTCGCATGGGTTGATTGAATCTAAATCAATTGCTTTCTTTTTTGCAATTATCTAGTCTAGAATGGCACCTTTATTGTGTGTAGGACTATTGCAAGATTGTATGAGGTAGAGATCAGATAGGAATGTGTTAAAGGAGTTCACCTGTCAATGTCATTGGAGGGTTGAGAAGAGTGTATTGCAATTGTTTCTATAATTTGCTTAGTGACAGATTGGTTCTCCCAGGAGGGTGATAGAATTTGTGGAGTTTGCAAAGGGTTCTGCCTTCACTAGAGAAATCTAAACCTAAGAATTCACAAGAAGGTAGAGTTTCCATTTAGAAAGGTTTTTACTAAAAATATAGTTTGATGAATGCAAACAAAGCTCCCACCCAGTTTGGATGGTCCATGTAGTAGGACGAGGTCAAATCATAGACGCATTAGTAATTCCAATATGGGAGATGAAAATTCATTAAGCCAGGTTTTCGTCAGGATAGCTAAAAAGTATTTTGTATTCAGCCATCAGCCACTGGATTTAGACAGAGTCAATTTAATTCCAAGGTGAGTGCAATGGGTGCTTCTTCAGACACTGTTCCCACCGCAATGGTATAGGAGATTTTTAAAAGTAGGTCCATAGCATTAGCCAGGAAGAACTCCACTCTAGATACTGAGCCATATGCCGGGGAGAGTTACGTACATTCATGGTCCTTGGGGTGGAACAAACACCACATATCATTGTGGAAATAATCCTCCAGAAAGTCACAGAATGTCGCCATATTATTATCACATCTCAAATCAGGCCATCCCATTTTGTCAAGAAAATGATCTAGGGTCAAGTTCTAGTCTTCACCAATAATGAGTTTCTGGGAGCTGAACTCCATTAACAGTCAATGTAATCTCACCAGCCAGGTTTGTCTAGCACCCACGGAGACATAGATGGAGCCGACCATCATCGTCTGGCCTGAGATCTTCACATATTAAAAAATATAACAGCCATTGTTATCAGTCCAAATCTTGAGGGTGCTTATGAAAGCGAATGTCCAATCAATTTTTCCTGGTGGATTTCGAATGAGGGTGGATAGCGGTCTTGTCAGCGGATCACTGAAATAATATTGAGGGACAAAATATCGACTTGCAAAAATATCGTGGAAAAAATATCGACAGACAAAATATCGAATTTGTATATACAAACAGGTAAGTACAAAAATATCGAGTAGTAAATATCGTTTACATAAATATAGTTTTAAAAAATATCGACTTTATTAAAAACAGTGTTAAATTAAATTAATATTAAATTTAATTACTAACATATACTTAAAAATACTTAATTTACCTTATAATAATTATATGATAAATAAAATTAATAAAATAAAATTTTTACAATCATATTTGTTAAAACATATATATATATTAACATACTATAATTAAATAAGATACTATTATATTACTGTACAATAGCAGAAGTGTAAAAAATACTATTCCCACTCCAAAGAGTGCAAGCGTAGGGAAAGCATTGGATAGCGTAGGGGTTAAAATTACTATTCCCACTCCAGTGGGTGCAACAGTAGGGAACGCGTTGGATAGCGTAGGGGTTAAAATTACTATTCCCACTCCAGTGAGTGCAACAGTAGGGAAAGGGTTGGATAGCGTAGGGGTTTAAATTACTATTCCCACTCCAGTGGGTGCAACAGTAGGGAAAGCATTGGATAGCGTAGGGGTTAAAATTACTATTCCCACCCCAAAGAGTGCAACAGTAGGGAAACCGTTGGATAGCGTAGGGGTATAAATTACTATTCCCACTCCAGTGGGTGCAACAGTAGGGAAAGCGTTGGATGGCGTAGGGGTAAAAATTACTATTCCCACTCCAGTGGGTGCAACAGTAGGGAAAGCGTTGGATAGCGTAGGGGTTAAAATTACTATTCCCACTCCAGTGGGTGCAACAGTAGGGAAAGCATTGGATAGCGTAGGGGTTAAAATTACTATTCCCACTCCAGTGGGTGCAACAGTAGGGAAAGCGTTAGATAGCGTAGGGGTTAAAATTACTATTCCCACTCCAGTGGGTGCAACAGTAGGGAAAGCATTGGATAGCGTAGGGGTAAAATTACTATTCCCACTCCAGTGGGTGCAACAGTAGGGAAAGCGTTGGATAGCATAGGGGTTAAAATTACTATTCCCACTCCAGTGGGTGCAATAGTAGGGAAAGTGTTGGATAGCGTAGGGGTTAAAATTACTATTCCCACTCCAGTGGGTGCAACAGTAGGGAAAAAGTTGGATAGTGTAGGGGTTAAAATTACTATTCCCACTCCAGTGGGTGCAACAGTAGGGAAAGCGTTGGATAGCGTAGGGGTTAAAATTACTATTCCCACTCCAGTGGGTGCAATAGTAGTGAAAGTGTTGGATAGCGTAGGGGTTAAAATTACTATTCCCACTCCAGTGGGTGCAACAGTAGGGAAAAAGTTGGATAGCGTAGGGGTTAAGATTACTATTCCCACTCCAGAGAATAGAACTTTAGGGAAAGTAAATACTTCATAAATAAATATGAAATGTATTATTGAATATCTATTAATAATTATTTAAAATTAAATAATATTTGTATAAAATTTAATAATTAATATACATAATTTACTAATTAAAAATAATTAATTCTAATGATCACCTATTAATACTAATCAAAAAAAATATTTACTAATAATTATTTAATAATGAAAAATTATTTATCAATTATTTGAAATTAAATAAATATAAATAAATGTAATTAATTAATTATAATAGGGACCCTTTTCTAATCGGATTGCCTGCACCAGGACGCCTGAGGAGCGCGGCGGACTTGCTGCTTAGCTGACCCTTTGCCACCACTGTCTCTACGACTCGCCGGACCCGCTTCGCGGGTCCCGCAGCGCGTCGCTTGCTAGGAGGCAGCACCAAGGATTCCAGGAGGAGCGCGGGGACAGGCGAGTGAACCAGCGGGGCTGCGAGCACAGGCAGGGGACTCCAGTGTCCAGGAGCCCCTGCGCGCCCAATCAGCAACACCTGGGCTGCTCTCCCCGCTGGCCACGCCCCCCCGCCAACGGAGGTAAAAGCTGACTTCACCTTAAGCCTGTGGGACCCTTTTCTAATCGGATTGCCTGCACCAGGACGCCTGAGGAGCGCGGCGGACTTGCTGCTTAGCTGACCCTTTGCCACCACTGTCTCTACATCTCGCCGGACCCGCTTCGCGGGTCCCGCAGCGCGTCGCTTGCTAGGAGGCAGCACCAAGGATTCCAGGAGGAGCGCGGGGACAGGCGAGTGAACCAGCGGGGCTGCGAGCACAGGCAGGGGACTCCAGTGTCCAGGAGCCCCTGCGCGCCCAATCAGCAACACCTGGGCTGCTCTCCCCGCTGGCCACGCCCCCCCGCCTATCACCCAATGAAGACATAGCTGTAGAGACATAAGGAGCGCAGTATCGCCGCTTCGCGGGAGCGAGCGGGAGAAGCCCGGGACAAGGGCGGGACCGTCTGTGGCCGTCCGGGGCCGGAGGAGGCCGGGCTGGGCCATTTTACTAACATTTTCTTCCTATTTTTAAGTCTTTTTAACTGGTATAAATTATTTATTATTGTTTGAGTCTAAAGTGACGTTTGAGTCCCCATATTTGGAAGGAAAAAATCTTGTGGCTTTGTTGATTGAGTACTGAGGTTGGTATTAATCTCACTCGTTGTATCTTAAAAAAATGACTTTAAGGTCTGGTAAAGAGAGGCAAGTTCAGGTCTCCACCTCCAATGGTACTTTTACTGGTACAATTGATCAATTTTTTAAACGTTCAACTGCTATACTGGAGAAGGAGATCGCCTTAGTTGAAAAACGCCTTTCGCTTGATATCATTACAGGCAAGCGTTCTTCACTAGGTAAAATTAATGAGGCTGTCTCCCCTGTCCCACTCTCCACGTTGAACGCAGATAGCCTTCTTGACAATGTAGAAGCAGTGTTGGCAACTGCTCCTGAGACTCACACTGTGGAGATAGTGGATTCTAACCAAGAAAGTGCATTTAATACTGCGCATGATAATTTACCAAACGGTGGCACCATTTACCTAGATCAGTCCAGGGAAAATGCTGGTCTCTCGGACTCACCAAAACTTAATATTAGTACTGAACAAATGGATTCCCTTTCCCTTTCCCAATCACAACATACACCCACTCATAACCCTGGGAAACGCAAAAGGATAGACTCACCGGACATGGAGGAACAAACTGAGGGGCTGGGAAACGTCACTCCATCCCCCCCACAGCTACCTAACACTAACGCTGCTGTCCAGTCAGGGGAAGGTGAGACCATAATTAGCATCACAGAAGGGATATTTTTGGCTAAAATTGAGCTGCTATTTAAATCTCTACTTTTACCGCTATTTGAAAGGACAAGGTTATTAAACACTAAAATGGATTCCTTAGATATGCTAGTGAAAGATAATATAGCGACCTCTGACAGAATCCTCGCCAGCTTAGCATCTGCTGGTCTGACCCCTCCTGTCCCGACCATCCCGAAGCCCACCATCATGAATAATAAAGCAGGGGGTAATAGCTCTAAAATGGGACCCTCTATACCAAAGGCCCCGCAAAAAACTGTACCCGCTCCCAAGAAAGCAACTTCTACAGAGAACTCTTCAAGGCCTAAGCCTGTAAAAAATCTTCAGGTCCAGAAAACCCCCACTTCCACTAGGGGCCAAAACACAAGCCACCAGCCCATCGCCAAACCCATCCCAAAGAAACAGTGTGTGAACCTCCCACCAGAGTCAGTGCCTTATACAATCATCTTAACTGGCGTGGCTCCGCTTGTAGATGGTAAGAGGGAAACACACAAGGATCTTTATAATAAGGTTACATTCTGGCTCAATAAAAACCGGCCACTCCCTCCTAACCTAAATCCCGAAATACTTAATGTAAGGAGGGTGGATTGGATAGGTTTTGGTAAGAAAGATCTTGATGGGGATTGTGTGGTAATTAGTTTTAGAGAGCCTTGGGTTGCTGAATACATCTGCAGGGAACCAAGATTCGGAAGAGTTGGGGATGTGCAAACTTTATCGTTGCATTACTTTTATCCAGCTTTATATGCAAATAGATCCCAAACTCCGTTTCATCACTCCAGAAGGGACAGGTCTAGAGGGAGATTCCATTTTGACACTCCGCTTTATCCAATGTTCTATCCCCACCTTGCGAACCGGTTTGCTCCCCTTTCCGGTCTGGAAGGTGTAGATTGACATGACGTACAACCTTTGGTCACTGGGCTTTCTAGTGCTGTAGTAATCTGCTCCCCAAATAACGTGAGTGCCCCTAGGGTAGAGACTGTCCCAGGGTCAAGTGCAATAACACAGAGGGTGGTAACAAGGGAAACATTTTCATCCAGTATCCCTAGACCTTCGATCTCTGAGGATGTTGTGAACTTAGTTGCCAATATGGCAGAGAAACCAACTCACACCC
This sequence comes from Lissotriton vulgaris, assembly GCF_964263255.1. Lineage (NCBI taxonomy): Eukaryota > Metazoa > Chordata > Amphibia > Caudata > Salamandridae > Lissotriton > Lissotriton vulgaris. The sequence continues at coordinate 143,741,795 of NC_141698.1, forward strand.
TCGCAGTCTTGTCATGGAATATAGCGGGTTTAAAGGGGAAAATGTCAGAGGCTGACTGGGGCTCCTGTATGGATTTACACGATGTAATTATCTTACAGGAAAGTTGGTCAACTGACGCTATTTATCGGGTTGGCTACCTTAATTATTACAAACCAGCCTGTAAAGGACCTAAGGGACGCCCTTCAGGAGGTCTGGTTATTTGGATTAGACAATCCTTAGCTATTACTATTACAGACCTCCCTACCCCGAGCAATGACATTCTAGCCTTGAAATTAACCGGTAAAAATAACCAGGACCTTTTCCTGATTAATATATATGCAAGAGGGCAACCAGGTGGGAAGCCTGCGGGAGTGGTAGCTGAACTAGACTCCCTATTGAATAATATTAGTAGAGACAAATGTGTCATGGTGGCAGGAGATTTCAACTGTTCTTTCGAACCGTTCCCTAATCTTGACAGTGGGGGATATGGGGAAATTGATCAGATTTGGAATATTCCCCCTTTGTCTATTCCTCCAATTAAAAAAGTTACGGAGGCAGTTATGCAGTGGTTGGGTCTTTGTCTTGAATGGGATTTGCGTGCAGCGAATGGAAGGACCAAATCAGACTTGATGGGAAAGGTCACATTTGATAATTCCCAGAATTCGAGCCGCATTGATTATTTTTTGTTAAGGATAGAGTTTTGGAAAATATTGGTGGACATGGAAGTAGTCACAAGACCTGAGAGTGATCATAATCCACTGGTAATAAAATTATCAGTGTATGAGGGTCTCCTCATGAATTCTGCAACCAATATTGCCACAGCAGACGCTGGTCTTACGAATGATTGCAGAAGGGTACGATGGGCTAGGTTCCTAGACAACCCTGCTACTACCAATAGGGTTGCCACAGAGGTCTTAGCGGCTACAAACCTGATGGTGCCCATACTTGATGCTGGAACCTCACTTGATAAAATCGGGACGATTCATGAGTCTCTTTTTAGTAAAATTAAGTCTTTTTTTATTGAACCCGTAAAAGGGAGAAATAATGGCCCAGCACAACCTAGGATGAAATGGTATGACAAGACTTGTCGTATTGCCCATAGCTCTCTGTTAACTGCTATTAAATCCAAATCACCTACGGATATAAGGATAGCTAGGGTTAATTATAGGAAAGCATTAAAAGTGGCAAAAATTAAATGGGATGATCAGCGTTGGTTAGATTTATATCAGGCAAGTACCTCATCTAACCAACAAAAATTTTGGGAGGTTGTGAAATGGGGAGGGTCGGGGGAACTGCATACTCCGGTAAACCATGTCCCTGCAGAGCAATGGGTCAAGCATTATGAGGCACAGTTCAGCCACACGGAACGGATCTCCCTTACTATTAGGGAAGATGCCAGTGTGCAGTCTGAGGTGTCCTCACTTGATCACATTGTTTTTACTGAAACTGAAGCTATTTCTGCTCTTAAACAAGTGCAGAATGGCAAAGCCCCCGGCATGGACTGCATCCCTGCGGACCTCTTTAAGTATGATCAAACACACTGGGTCCCGTACATAACAATTTTAGCAAATGCAATAGCCTGAGGGACTAGGATCCCAAACTCCTGGAAAGGGGCTGAGATCTTGCCAGTGCACAAAAAAGGGGATAGATCTGATGCGGGAAATTACCGACCCATCAGCCTCATCGATGCCCTACAAAAGGTAATAGCCAGAATGCTGTTAGGGAAAATCCATACGTGGATGTCAGAAGTCGATATTCTGTCTCCAATGCAGGCGGGTTTCAGGGTTCATATTAGCACAGTTGATCAGATATTAAGATTTGTCATGATCTATTGGAAAACTGTGTTACTGAGAGATGGGAAGATTTTCGCTGCATTTGTGGACCTCAAATCAGCGTTTGATCTGGTCCCCAGAGATGTGGGCAGCTTTGAGAAGGATGGGGGTCCCTATTGCACTACTAGAACTCACCATTAGGATGCATGAGGGAAACTTTGCAAGAGTCAGATGGGGTCGTCAGGGCCAGGTTACCGAATCCTTCCCCGTGACCCGCGGTTTGAGGCAGGGCTGTGTCCTGGCACCCACCCTATTCATACTCTTCATTAATCAGGTGGTTAAGTTCCTCTCAGAAACCCCTACTGATGCTCCTTCACTGGGTGGGACTAAATTCCCTCTTTTAATTTTTGCAGACGATACTCTCATACTGGCCAAATCACAGAAGGGTTTACAGGCAGCAGTAAATAAATTTATGGACTTTTGCAATGAGAACGATCTTGAGATCAATATTAATAAAAACCAAGTTCATGGTCCTGACAAAGAAAAAACCACTGAGGGGCCATGTTTTAATGAATGGGTCTAGACTGGAGCAGGTTGATGTAATGACTTATCTTGGTGTTACTTTGGATTATAGGCTGCGATGGAAAGAGCAAATAGCGGCACTCAGTCTGAAATTTGCTCGCCTGTCCGGTTGTCTAGTAAAAGAGCAGAGGTGTTCCCTGACCAAAAGAGTACTGCCCGCACTTAAAATTTATAGTGCTAAAATTAGCTCAGCCATATTATATGGGGCCGATATTTGTGGTTGTGTGGACTTGGCTGTCCTAGATAGGATACAGAATAAATTCCTTCGAAATTTAGTCAGTCTCCCTCCCTCAACACCAGTCCTTCCACTCTTGATGGATATGGGCATTTATTCCATTAAACACCAGGCCCTCTATAGGATGGTGGCGTTATGGAGACGCATATGGTCTACCCCGGAACTGGCCATGTTTGCCCTTGAATTACAGGATGTGAGAATGCAACAAGGGGTGGGTGATATACCATGGCTAAAGCTAATTAAGATTACTCTTACCGAAATGGGTCTTCCCTTGCTTTGGTCTGAGCCGGGTTCTCATACCTTTCCTACAAAGAAAGAATTTAAACTTCTCTTTTGGTCCATGGTAAAAACGGAACACGTCGCTCTCTCAGAGAAATCGAACTTGACAGGCCAGTTTTTGCTCCATAAAGCAGTTCCCCATAAAGAAGTATATTGGGATGTTATCCTTAAAACATTAGATAGGAAACTATACCATCAGTTTCGTGTAGGTACACTGCCTCTCAGGGCTTTTACTAGTGGCTGGCAGAAGACTGAGTCAACCTTCTGCCCTTGTTGTACCGATTGTAAAGAAACACTAGGTCATTTTTTATTTGTTTGTACTGCTTATCGTGAACCACGTTATAAGTGGCTGAAACCTATATGTACTAGACTAAACACCCGAGTGAGTAGTGAAGCATTGTACATTTTGAGAACTAACACTTCTGAATGGCTAACCATTGGATTGGCCAAATTCCTCGGGTGGGCTTGGCTAATAAGGATTAAGTCAGTTCATAGCATCATGACCTGAATAACTCATATAATATGTTAGTCTACTATTTTTTGGTCTTTGACTTTGCCAGTATTGATGATCTGCCTTTTATATTAATATATGCTTAAATGTTTCTACAATTTCTCTTGACGTCTTTATATGTATGTTTAATTGAGATTTTTAACTATGCTTGTCTTGTTTTAACTATTCTTGTCTTGTTTTTTCTGATTTTGCTTAGTATGCTCATACAAATATTTATGACTTTATGACTTTGTCACACTAATTGTATTTTATGTAATTTTTGTTTATATGTGTGTCTTTTATGATGAAAAATCGAAATAAAGACGTTAAAAACTGATTATTTATTATTTAATCACTTCCCACCCAATTCCCCTATAAACTCACAACCCGCTACAAAAATTATTTAGTAAAATGTACATAATTACCAATTATTCAATTAATTATAATTAATTACCAATTAAAATTTAATTAATTAACTATTATAAATTAATTAACTATTAATTTAAATTTACTATCAATAAATAAATGTATATATTTAATTAATTATAATTAAAATACTTCCCACCCTATTCCCCTATAAACCCACAACCCGCTACAGAATTAAATTACGCAATAATTATAACAACACAAATCATTATTAATAATTAATTATAACATAAATACACACTTTTCACACATATTATACCATAAAAATACACTATAAAATATTTAATATTATTAAAAAATCGATATTTTTTATTATCTATATTTTTAACAGTCGATATTATATCACTTACCTTAAAATCGATATTTTGGTCATCTATATTCTGTCCTGTCGATATTTTGTCCAGTCTATATTTAAAAGTCGATATTATGTCCAGTCGATATTTTTGAGTCGATATTATGTCTGTGCACCCTTGTCAGCATCTAATCCCGTAGAGATAAGTGCTTTGCTCATCTAGTCACGCTAGAGCTTGGCCAATTCATCAGCCGTGAGGTGTGTTTCCTGAATGAGAACAATGCCGGGTCTCTAAGAGCCAAGAAAAGCGAGTGCTTTCTTGCATTTGATGTATTGTGTCATGTCATTGATGTTAAGAAACTAGATTGTCAGCTGTGCAGTACTATATTGAGGCATAGCATTGTGACTCATTCAGGTCTGGCGGAGGGGTCAGGGTATCAATTGAGGGTACTTGTGACGTTGCATGGAGTAGCTAGAGGCTATATCCCGGTTGACAAGGGAAAAGATACCAAGTTCAACTTTCATGTGGTGGAGGCAAACCACCTGATACAAGGATACATGGTTAGCTAGATCCATCCAATCCATGGTGACAAGCATGAAGGAAACAAGGGTCTAAACAACATCCCACAGGAATGGAGAAAAAGCAACAATAATCGTTTGTGGGGGATCCTGATTTGTTTCGATCCAGGTGGAAGTCCTATCTAGGGTCTCTGTCTGAGGCTCTGCTCCTGTTAGAGGAATCCACACTTGACTGCTGAGATGCTGTGATGCCAAGGTGAGCAGTATCCATGTTCTGATGTTGTTACATTGTTGCATTTTCAAACCAAAATTCCAATGCAGCTGGGTCAGGAAATTCCTTGACCCTTTCGTTGATGGTCACCAGAATGGTCAACAGTTTTAAGAGGCCAAAGCAGAGGTCATATTTCCAAACTACCAGGAGTAAGACCAGAAATGTATTCTGCAGGATGTGAGTTTCATGGAGAAACCCACCGAAAAGGTCATCATGTTGGTAGGAACCATGCTTTTGAGCCTCAGATAGGATCACGCTTGCCTGTTGGTGGTGAAGGAGGCAGGCAATAAATGAGCAAGGCCCCAGGGATGCTGAAGAGGAGGATCAGCCAGCTGTGAGGTCCACATGTTTAAATTCTAATGGGGACAAGAAAGCCATGCCCAGAAGTCGTTGGAGGAAAGATTGAAGGAACAGCTGGACATTTCGCCTGTCCTCAGACTCCCAGATACCGAAAATATGGAAGTTGTCCCTATGACTATGATCATCCAACTCCATCAGGGTCTTCTGAGTGTTCCAAAGTTCTATGCTCCATGTCATGGTTTTCGGCACCCTCATCTCAAGGTTGTCGGCCTATTGTTATGTGGAGTCCACACGCTGCCTCGGTTGGGTCAAGCCCCCTTCAGTAGTTTAAGTTCTGTACTTTTATCTGTGTTCAAGAGTTTAACTGTAGCGATAGAAGGTTGTATGGCTTTGAGCGTTGACATAATAGAGTCTAGGGTGACTTCAGGAGCAGACATAGTGAAAGGTATAAGAGAAAGTTTAGTGGTACATGTGTCCTCCACAAAGGTAAGGTGTGTAGGGAGCACCACTCGGAGGCAGCGTGCTGTGACCTATCACCTGGTAGCATCAGCACCTCTTCGCTGTAAGGCACATCCACTGGCAGAGGTTCCCTGGAAAAGGCCAGTTCCTGGTGCTGTGGGAATGGGCCAGAGAGGAAGCTTTCTGGTTGGGATGGCACAGTAGCACCAGTACCCCTCCTGGCCCACAGGAACAGCAGGGCAGTAAAGCAGCAATGGTCACAGTGCAGTTGCGTATAGAATCAGTGCTGGACGCCTAGCGGCGAACTCCTCACGGCCGACCAATCCAATATGGTGGCCACCCGTCACTGCCCTTGCTCCTCTCCGTGTGGCTCCAGGACAGACATTCGAGACGATCACCTCCACTCTCCACACAACAATGGGCGAGGAACAATAAAATCCTCCAAGTGGCACATGGCAGGAATGTGAAGGACATGGCATGCAGCATGTGCGAGAGGCAGTTTATAGGTAGCTGGCATCCAGTAGCACCAGCACCTCTCAGGTGATCACAGTCAGGAAGAGGGAAGAGATGGTATAGAGACTCTGTAGGCACCATGGAGAGGTGTTGTATGGCTAGCAGATGAGCCAGGGATCAGGAATCCAGGAGCGGAGTGAGGTGGGTATTGAAACCTCATACACTTGTCTCTGGCTAGGCCTCACTGCATTGGGCGTTCCATAGGCTCCCTAGGCAGGCCCAGCCAGATGTCACCTTGGCTTGGGGTAGAAGCTGGTTGTGCTGGAATCGGAGAAGTGCAGGGCTTGGTGAGGACCACCCTAAGTCGGGAGCATAAGGCTGTATTGAATGGTTAGTCCGGGATCGGTTCTTAAGAGCAGCCACTGTCAAGCTTGTTGTTACTCCGCTCCTCATGGCCAATCTTTAGTTTCATCCAACATCTGGAGATCCTTTTTTCGACCATAATTTCTGATTCAGTCACAAGTTTGATGGCTTTAACAGAGCAGCAAAGAGCCCTTTCTGCAATTAAAGTGTTTAGATTGGTATTCACTTGCACCATTGGGTTTGTCTCTAATATCTTACTCTATGCCAAGCATTGAGAGCCACATTTAAATTTCTTTCAGCCTGTGAAAATGAAATATCAATATGGAGAGTCAGAAACCTTTCCTATGATCAGAGATGGTAGCATAAAACACTGTGCTCTGTTCTTTGCCAGTACTTTTTTAAGTCTTATTATATTATACCTTCTTGATCTAATGGGAATGAACCAGCAGTGGTCGTGGGTGCAATCAATCCCTACAGCAGCCTTGCAGCCAGCTAGCTTCTTTTCGAGGATTGTTGCCTGAATTTGAGGGGCTTCATTTAAAAACTTTTAAGCACAATTTTTATAGTTTCACCAATTTGAGTTGAGAGTAGTTTCTGCTCACCATTACGTTGTACCCTATGTCAGCACCAGCTCAACGATGGTATTAAGCCAAAGTGCAAAACACCAGAAGGTGAGTGCTGGAAAATGGCCCTCTCTGCAGGGTCCCCCCAAAATTTTGCATTCACCCTTCCCATTTTCCTGAATTTGTTTTTGCTAGCCTAAGGAATCTGAACACTTTACCACTTATAACCCAGTGTTAAAGTGCATGTGCTCTCGCCTAAACATGGTCATTTTTCGACATGGAAAGATACGCCTCTTGCCAGGCCTAAACATTCCCTTTTTACATACATAAGTCAACCATAAGGTAGGCCCTGGATAACTAAGAGGGCAGGGTGCAATATATTTACAAGGTAGGACATGTACGTTTAGGTTTTGCATGTCCTGGTGGTGAAAACTCTCAAATTCATTTGTCACTACTGCAAGGCCTATCTCTCCCATAGGATAACATCAGGATTGAATTATTAAATTTTTTAAGTGCAAATTCCTAATTGTGAAGAAACAGACTCGTGAAGTCTGGTGTCTCTGGAATCAGAATTTAAAATCACAACTTATGGTGAAGTTGGATTTAAGAATCCAATTCTGAAAATGGTACTTATAGAAAGTGGGTATTTTCTTAATTTAGCCATTTTGCGCCTGCTGCCTGTCTCTGATACACGTCTGAAGAATGTGTGACAGCTTGGCTTTGTAAATTCCCCCTAGACAGCCACACACAATGGGAGCTTAGATGTGACTTGATGGGCCATCCTGGCAGGATGGGAGGGAGGAGCTGGACCCAGTCTCACTTACAGCTGAATAGCTTATCTCCTGTCCCCACACAAAGTTCTGCATACCTCCCTGTAGTGAGTGTGGAGCCAGGGCAGGAAGACAGGACCTATGTGCACTTCAAAGGGCTGTCTTTGAAGTCTACCCCACTTCAATGGCCCAACGGAGTACCAATACTCAAACTCTGGCACCACCACTTCAGTACTCTTCTGGACCTGTGAAGCGTCTATTAGGAAAAATAACTGCTATGCTGCTGAAGGGCTGCCACTTTGTTGGACTTAGGCTTTGCTGGACTTCTGCCTAGCTGTGCTGCTGTAAACTGCTGTTCACTTGCCTGGGTGTGAAGGACTGGACCTGCATGACTTGAACCCAGAGTGACTCAAAGGGCGACCTGGCTTGCATCCTTATCTAAAGTCGCAGGAACAAAAAGACTTTCAACTCTTCTGCTGCTGCACCTGGATTATGCCATTTGTGAGTCTGCCCTGCCTGGTGCCACCCAAGTCCTGGCTCCGTGGAAGCGAGGACCAAGGTGCTTGTTCCAGTAAAACCCATGCATCCTCTCTCGAACCAGTGCATCAGCTTCATTGCGTGGATTGTAACTGGTACATCGCCCCCTGTTGTGTCATTAGAACCGGTGCATCACCTCTGCTGTGTGGACAGACCTGAGGCACCACCTTCTGAACCAGCACTGCACAACACTCTCCTCAAGGTCTTTGCATCTCTGTCGATGGCAACCTCTATCACCCCGCATCAAAGCTCCTGCTCTCATCGGAGCCGATGCATCACCACTGCCGTGTGGATCAGGCCCAGCGCAGCGCATCGCCACCACTGTGAAGTTCGACACTGACGCAAAACGTTGCCATCGGCATATTGCTTCAACTGCATCTCGCCTCCCCATCGTCAACAGGATCTTCACTGTTGACGCAGCCCAGACCAAGGTACTTTTGCTCAGTGGGTCCAATCTGGTACCTGTAGCTGGCCAGTGCTCCATCGCGGTTGGCCTGAATTTTTGACTTTGCCCCAGTCCAGAGTAACCAGATGTTCCTTGTTGGAGCTTAGGGCTTTTTTGGTGCTATTTTCACTTTAATTTTTTTTAATTCATAACTCGTGTTCTACTTATTGGACTTGCGTCATTTTGGTCTTGTTTTATTTAATAAATTAAGTTATATTCTTCCAACCTGGTGTGGAATCTTTTTCTGAGGTGTTTTCACGGTTTTACAGTTTGAAGTGTTGCACAAATACTTTACACATTGCCTCTAAGTTAATCCTGACTGCTCTGTGCCAAGCTACCAGAGGGTGAGCTCAGGTTAATTTAGGGTTTGCCTGCTTCTTACCCTGACTAGGATTGTGGTTGATGCTTGACTAGGGCTTATACCCCAGTCCACTTACAACCCAATTTCTAACAGTGAGGTAAAAAGAGAAGCAAACAGGCTCTAAACTCTTTGCTTTAGGTATGTCCCATTTTTCCATTAAAAGTGTTTATCAGGTGCAAAATGCTGGAGCCACCGATGGAAAATCTTATTAACACTTTACACATGTCCCATATTATGCCATTTCTTTAAACCTACTCTTTGTTGCTTGACAGTACGTATTACTTAATCGGATTTCATCTAATTGGCAGAGCACTTTCAATCCCCACACATCTTGTGCCCTTCTCCTTTCTTTGATTATTTTTGTTATTGTTTGAATTTAAAATGAATTGTCATAAAAAAATACAAATAAATAATTTTGCATTTATTGACATCCTCCTGCACAATACTGTACTCTGTATGAATCATAACACCGATGTGTGTAACATAACTCTGCTTATCTGTATCATGAAAAACAATAGGACAAGAAACAAATACAAAAATAAAAACAAGTAATATACATTAAAGTGACATAACAAAGAATTCCACTGGCCAAGAATTGTAACGTTATTTGGAGAAATTTGCATCAAGAATAGAGAGCCAATCCAAATCTGTCAAATGTAATTATAATTCTTCAGAGCTAGTCTTACGAATTTATATAGGCATAACTAAGCTTATTGAGTTTTCGACACATTCAAAACATTTCAAAGTAGGGAATATTCATTCCCTCAAGAATACGTGGTGAAGGTGCTATAATGACTGGATTTTCATCCTCGCCTGCTGAGATTAATCAGAGATGATTGCTCGAAGAGTCTGATGTCTGATAAGTTCAGATGTCTGCTAATTAAATTTTAAAATATGCTTCATTCGCCCAAGTCTTCCGGTGGAGGGTTCTAACATTTTTTCTTTGATTTCTATTTCTAGATGTGCGTGGTGACATACCGCACAGTCGGAATTGCAACCTCCTGCAGCCTATAAATATATAACTTGTCATTGAGAAACAGAAATGTGGTGGGAAAAGTAAAGTATGTCACTTCTTTCCAATTGCTACCACTCCCTCTAAACATCCTTCAAAGCCACGCCAGTGCAAAATACACTACTAAGCTTGATTGTCTACCTGCTCCTTTATCTGTGTCTGTGGTCTTCTTTGACTTTTAATCGATTTCAGTGTTAGCCACACACCCCTTGCTTCCTCAGCCCTATATTAGCATCTACCAGCATAGTTTTGTAGGTCTCTCTGAAACTTATTCATTTTTATCATGGGTGAATCTGTATTTTTGTATTAAGTTGGCATTTTCCCATTAAGGATCCAAGACACAGGAAGTGAGGGGTATCAGGGTAAGAAGAATTGGTCGGGAGGGTCACCACGGGGCCTGCAGGGGCTTGTGTTATTCCCAAGCCCACTGTAGTCAAGCCACTTACTTGACAAATGCTTCCTTCCCACCAGCTGCTTAGGACCTCACCCACTATCCTACTTCAAGTGTACAATGAGGATTTGGGGGCAGCCGACCACAAGGAGGTATGCCCCTCCCCCCCCAGGTTTTATGGGAAAATAGTGCAGTTCAGGGAGTGCGGTTGGGCTTGTGTTGGGGTTTTGGGCTATATCATAACCCAATTGATAAATAAAGTAATTTTTTGGTACCAGCCACCATTTTTGTCTGGGTGACACAGTGGCTGGTTCCTGTGCAGTGGTTAGTTTGTCCAAGTATATCATTGCTGGTGCTTTGTGGTTATTGGGTTTTTAGGTTTGTTTAGCTTACCTGATGGCGTTTGTAGGTACAGTAGAGGTGAAGGTGGCCAAGGCAGTGTACCTGTTAGTGGATGCTGGCCGCCTGGACCTGCTCATGGATGGGGCCCAGCAGCATGTGGGACGTCCTGCCCAATAGGCTTCTGAGGGTGTGGCGGCTTCAGTGATGGCAATTGGTTTGTCACCCCGCTTGCAATCCCTGGTCCAGAAACAGGTGAGTCGGCATTGTCACTCTCATGGTAGGAGAAAGACCCCGGAGAAAGAGCCATCTTGGAGGAAAGCGGGCACTTCTGATTATATACCAGCTGTCGGGGCCGCAAGCGTGCGGTCCGATGGCGGGTAGCAGGCAGTGTGCAGATGCTGCATGAGGCCATCTCCATGCAGAGAGAGGCCTTGTGTACTGAAATTCGGGGCAGGGCACAGCGGCCATTGAGGAGGCTGTGAGTGTGCTGGAGGTAGGGCCACGTGGCATGGAAGTGGAGTTGGGCCACAAGGTGCAAGGTACAGGGAGATTTGGGGCAACAGCACAAGGTCTCCTTGAGTAGGGGGGATGAGGCCTTGTGCTAGGGAAATATGGGCGGACTGCCGCCAATGCATGTGCGGCCTCACGAAGAGGGAGGGAGAAGGCGGGCACACATTGAGGGAAGCCCTGGAAAAATTGGGGCCTGTGGCAGAGACCCATGCTGGGACGGTGGGGTGCAGCTAGAAGTAAGAATACAGAATCTGAGGAGATGAACTGAGGGGGAACAGGGGCATGAGGAGGTTAATTTTCAAGAGGTTTATGAGCAGCAAATGCTGGAGTAGGCTGGGCAGGGAGAATGGGGCCAGAGGTTGAGTGAGGGTCTCTGTAGGAAAAGGGCCTTAATAAAATTGTGTGGACCAGTTACAAGTTGTTGGAGAGAGCACCTGCAGGGGCCAGGGCAAGTTTGAGCAGTGATAGGGACCCGGAGGATTATGGGGCAATTTTGGAGTTCCAAAGGATGGCAGAGGAGGGGGTGCCAGACTGCTGGACCTAATTGCCCAAAGAAGGTTGATGCGGATTTAGAGTGGATCGCTGGGGAAGACGAGGATGTAGTTGAGAACTTTCTGGAGGAAGGGAGGGCAAGTGTGAGAACAGTAGCCAGCTCGTGGGCAGTAAAGCACAATAGCAGGGTTTACGGAAGGTGGGGCAGGTTGAGGGCATGAAGTAAGAAGAGGGTGGGGTGCTTTGCAGTTTAAGATGGCCCAGGTCCCTGAGGTAGCTTACTCGGGAGACAGAAGGAAGAGTGTAGGGGTGATACAGGTTGAGGATGAGGATGATTGAACAGAGTTTTGGTTACCAGCATACGGGACCATTCTCTTGCTTTTCAGGTCACAGAGTTACGTGGGGGCCAGACTCAGAAGAGCTCCGTGCGGCTCAATAGCCCCAAGAGGAAGAGACATCATGGCCTGGGAGGCTGGATGGAAGGCATCTGGGAAGACAAGATCACTGCCCCAAGAAGGTCTGGTGGTGCATTGGCGGTGCAAAGGCCAGATGGAGTTGAGGCATGCCACAGAAAGACTGATTACAGGACTATAAGTCCTGCAACAGAAGAGCATTGACAAGGGCAAGGTACCACCCCCCCCGTGAGTAGGGTATTTTGAAAACCCGATATTGATGCAAGCATGCCTTTTAAAAAGTGTGGTGAAGAAATGGCAATGAGAGACATAGGGGTGACAAAAAACGACACCATTCTGGATTATGATGACGAGAGTCTTGAAGGAGGAGCACTATGGGGGGTGGTTGGAAGGTCAGGATTAGGTATTTCACTGGTGGAATGAAGGGGCGGTGAGGGGGTCTTCTAACCTATCTGCCCCTGGTGTCTTGCAGGAACGTGGTAATGATTGGCACCAATGTGGTCGGGAGTGAATTTGGCATCCACAAGCGATGGCAAATCGGTGGGCCTCAGAACTAGCACCAGCCTTGGCACCAGGTAAGATACCAAAATATGTGCAGCTCTTGGTTAACATGATACCTATGAAGGTTGAGGCTGCAGAGCCTCTTACTAGTAGGGAGGCCTGCGGAGGGAAATATCTGCTGAACCTGAGAATGCGGAGCCTTTGGTTCACAGGGAGGTCTGCAAGAGAATGGTTTCAATCGGAATTGAGACTAGAGAACCCTAAGGCATAAGGTAGGCCCGCTTGAGTAAAAGGTTATTCATGTGGGACACAGATGTGGCCAGAGAGGACCACGCGGTGTGCACGAATAGGGCTGGCTCACTATGACAGGATGGAAAACACTGGGTTATTGCTGCAAGGTTTCCAAAATGGTTCCAGACAGGGTTACGAAGGCTCAAAGGGGCAATGCTGGGCGGCTAACCTGAAGTCTGTGACTGAACATCATCAAGTGGTGACGAACAAGTTGTCTACAGAGACTTTAGAAGGACGGATGGCAGGCCCCTTTGAGGATTGGCCAATGGAGCATCTTATTGTGTTCCCAATAAAGAAAGAGGACAGTTCAGACTAATTTAACAATTATCATGGCCTGAAGTACAGTCAGTTAATGACTTCATACAGGACTAGCAGCCCGCTCCGACGTTGTCTGGGTATGACAGACATGTGTGCATTTAGAATCCGCCCCAGCGATATGTGCAGGCGCCGACGCGTGTGTACCTGCTCTGAAGTTCTGGCCTCATAGTGTGCCCCAGCGATATGTGCCTCTTGCCGTCCTGCCGTGCACATCCTGCCCGGACCCTTCATCCACAACACGGCGTAATGCACTGAGAAGCCACACGCCGCATCTACGTCACCCGATGGCATATTGAGCCGCCGCGATAGAACACTGTTCACACGCTCCATACGTCACCCGACGGCGTACACAGTTATAGAACACTATTCATATGCTCCAATCGTACGCACACGCCCACCTCAGAGCCGGTGCTACTTTCAACGGACTACTTTGTCACACAACGTGCTTTTACCCTTCTAATTTATATGGTGGGCTGCTGTATAGCCTATGTCCATCTGCTGAAACTGTCCTTTCCAATGCTGTATTGGGTGTTGTGATTGGCGCTGTGGATCCTGAGCTTACCCGCCTCAAAAATTTAGGCTCTCTTTATAATATTAGTATGGATCGGCAAGTTTCAGTGACCTGTTCATCAGTTGACATCACTTTGGAGTTAGTGCAGAAGGTGTGACAGGGGGTTCTGATGGCTAAGAGAGACATCAAGTCAGCTTTCCGTCTATAGCCGGTACATCCTGATGACTTTCAACTCCTAGGAATACGATTTGAAGGAAAATGGTAGGATGGGTTGGTCAATTTCATGTGCCTTGTTTGAGTGTTTCAGCACATTTCTACTGTGGGTGTTCACTTGGTACAGAGGGCAAGACGGTATGACACACTATATAGATGGATTTTTATTTGTAGGAGTGCCAGTTCTGGGCACTGTCAACATTGGCAGGCCAGGTTCCGGGAACTGATGGATGAAATTGGTGTGACATTGGCCTTGGAGAGGACAGTGCGGCTCTGCACCATGTTATCTTTCTTGGGCATTGAGATTGATTCACTTACCATGGAGGCAAGTTTTCCATGAGACAAATCACATACCATGCTGGCTCTGTTAGAAACAATGTTGGCAAAACAAAAGGTGACTGCGCAGGAAGTGCACATTTTGCTAGGGCACTTGAATTTTTATTGCAGGGTAGAGAGAGCAGGGAGAACATCCTGTAGACAATTAGGTCTCTCACTCTCCAGCTTGCCTTAACCCTACCAATACATCAGGCTTTCAGCAGGGGTTAACGAGAACTTAAAGATGTGGAAGGTTTTCTTTAAGCCATTCTATGGGATTACACTGGCGGCTTTCACAAGCTTGGATTGGGATGCCTAGCTATTTTCTGATGCCGCAGGTGGCAGCGGTTTTGGAATTTATTGGCAAGTTCACTGGTGAGCGGAGGAGTGGTCGCCAGCCTGGAAAGGGGATAGACATAGCATACATAACATGTCGGTATTGGATGTAGCTAACAGACAATCAGTATGGGAGCCTCAGCTGCCTGAGACTGGACATTGTGTTCAGCACCAAACATGTTCTTGGAGTGGACAATGACATTGCGGATGCTTTCTGTCATTCACAGTGGGAGAGGTTCCATGGGTTGGCCACAGAGGTGGACAGAGTGAGGGCACGGATGCTGTAGGAGCTGTGGTCCATAAGAGAGGGAGGATACTCTAGTTGGTAGCTGATTATTTAGCCATTTTCACCAGACAGGCATACTCTTAGGCCTTGTTTGAATTTTTAGTGGGGGCAACATACAGAATTAGGGACTGGGACAGGGTGGAAGATGTAGTGCAATTTAGTCTCTCCTTAATAGGCAAGGGTCAAATGCGGGTGATGATTGCAGGCAAATTGGCAGGTATTGTGTTCAAGGTAAAACTCCTGTGAGGGTATGGCCCTTCTGCAGGCAAAATGGAGAAAAGAATGTTAGAAGGTTGGGCCAGGGAAGTGGGGCATAGGGGTGCTAGACAAAGTCCCCGGACACTGGGCATCCTGTCTAGGCTAATTGAGGCCCTCCTCAGCACCTGCAGAAATGAGGGGGATTTGGTTTTATTCTACACACTCATATCATGGATGTTTTTGGGGCCGTTCGAGTGTCAGAAGCAGGTAGATACTCTCAGAGGAGGTGTCCTTTTGTTTAGGAGGGTTGTAAATATGGTTCTACAAGTCAAAGACTGACCAGTGTAGAGTAGGTAAGCCTATGCTGTTGAGGAGTTACCCCTTAAAAAAATCTCCCCGGTGTGCTGGGCTACTTCCCTGATATGTCACTCTGGGGTAGAGGGTGAGCTATATAAGCATAGGAATGGTATGCCAGTCACTTCATATCAAATACTGGCTATGATGCGTAAGGCATTGGTTCAGATTGGGTTTGTGCCCACCAGGTTTGGCACTCATTCTTATAGGATAGGAGCAGCTACCAAAGTAGGCATGCAAGGTAGGGATAAATGTCGATTTATGCAACTGGGGAGATGGTCATCTAATTGTTTTCAGAGATATGTTTGGAGGGATTTGGATGCTGGGTTATGAAGTACAGGCTGTTAACTCTGTCTCTGTTTCAGGTATTGTCCCCAGAAACCAGGTGGCTGGGCTGAAGATCTGAATTGTGGGCCCTTCCTCCTTGAAGTGGGCAGAGCGTCATGCAAGGGCTACCAGCCATGGGTCGAATATGGGCCTGAACAGGGCATTATATTTCATAACCTGGGTGGGGAATGGGGGCATGAAATGGAGGGAGCTCAACCCTTGTCTCAACAGGTTGTTAGTTGGCGGTCAGTGTCTCGATGTGTTGTTACTTCACCTTGGTTGTTCAGAAGGTTTTGGATCTTATTATGGCCATGAAGGAGGATTTGTGGGAGATCAACAGGCTTTGGTAGGGCTGCCACATTATGTGGACAGAGTTTATTCCCAGAAGAGTTTGGTGTGGGGCTGTCAAGCCTTCAGCCATAGATAAAGACAGGAGGAAGTTAAATAAAGAGATGTGTTCATTCGGTAGGGATCAGGAGACAGGAAGGGTTCTGCACTTGGATCTCATGTACGAACATGTAGAGTTTTTAGGAGGGACAGAATCCACCTGTCGTACATGGGTATGGAGTTATACCTTTTCCTGCTACAGTTGGAGCTGGAGAAAGTCCTCAAGGTGCCATAATGTAGCTAGATTTTTGTACATTAAAGGGCTAAGACATGGGGTGCAGAAAAAGGCAGGGAAAGGGAGCCTTCCTGGCCCTCCCCTTTTTCTGGGTGTGCAGTTGTGCAGGGGTTAGGTTGTCGCTTTGGTCCAGGTGCGAAAGCGGTTGTCTGAGCAGTCAGAAACATATTAATACGTTCTCCTCCTTATCAGATATTAATATGTTTTTGACAAAAAGGCTTTAGATTTCCAAGTGGATTTTACTTTCTACTTTTATTCTTCATATTTAATCTTGATTCATGAACTGTCATCATTTTCCAGAGCGTTACAGGGATTAGATTTGGACATTCCACAGCCTGAAAAGTTGCCAGCATTTACAGAAGTTTATTGTTGTTGTCAATGGCAGTTCGAGCTGAAAGGGAATGGGTAACAGGTCAAGCCTGGACGAGCTAGGAAGTTCAAAATTACTTAGGTATTTGAAGGGTTTCAAAGGTTAATGTAGGTAGAAAAATGTGAAGGGATTTCAGAGGTTCCAGTTACAGTTCAACAGCTATGGTCAAAATCGTTTATTCATTGGCTAGATTGTTATGGGGGGAAGCGATACGTTAGGGGTATAGCAAAATAGGTGATTATGGGCCAGATGTAGGTAGCCCTTTACCGATCGGAATCGGCCGAAAATACCGATTTTCGGCCGTTTCCGATCGGTAAAGGGCTATGGAGATGTAGGTGCACATATTTGGTAATTTTACCGAATCGGTAATATTTACCGATTTGGTAAAATTACCGAAAATGCTAGATTGACATGTGGGTAGCCAATTTTCCATTGGCACATGGCTTTCAGAATCGGTATTTTACCATGGAATACAAATCCATGGTAAAATACCGATTCCTGTGTACATGCACATCTGTGCATGTACACATGTGCCATGTGACAGACAGACGTGCCCTTAGGGCATGTCTGTGTGCCACATTGCACACATGCCCGTTTTGGGGGTGCTAGAGGGTGTCAAAGTGACACCCCCTGCACCCTTGACAAACTCGGTATTTACCGATTCGGTAAATACCGAATCGGTATTTGCATAGAATCCTATGGGCTTCAAGGCCCATAGGATTCAATAGCAAATACTGATTCGGTATTTACCGAATCGGTAAATACCGAGTTTTGAGGTATCGGTAAAAAATCCAGATGTTGGTACCTACATCCCATTTACCGATTTTGAAATACCGAATCGGTAAAATTCGGTAATATTCGGTATTTCAAAATCGGTAAATGTGATTTACCTACATCTGGCCCTTTATGTATAGTGAGGGTATATTTTTGTAAGGCAAGCCTATGTTATTTTGTAATGTGCACCTGTTTCAATAAGGCAGCCGTTTTCAGTGGCCTGTGCTGCTCCCCTCTTCCCCAATTGTCCACAGCAGTACTTCTTTGCACAAGGCTATCCTGATTTACCACTGTTGGGGCTGTTCTGTAGTCATGTTACCATACTCATTTTATTCAGGAGGTCATGGGTTGTGTACTGCTTTTCTTCCCTCCTTCTTTCTAGCATGGTTGACAGTAGAAGGTGATAAGGCAACATTCCGGCACCCTGATTCAAACAACCTTCCTTATTTTCAGCTTTGATTTTCTGTGCAAATGGCCTCCTGCTACCTTCTGCGAGCAGATGTGGCATTCAGCAGATGTGCTGTGCCAGTAAGTCATAAAGTAAGGCTCACTAGCCATGGACAATCAACAGCCCAATTGTGAGCTACTCATGGGCTTACAACCCACCACTGGTAGCACTGGTACCCTAGTACCTCTCCAACAGCCCCTAATAAAAAAAACACCAGTACTCTAACCTAAAAATGAAGGAGAGGGACACTCCAACTCCAACAATAGTGAAAACAATTCTTTTGTGGCCGGAAGCTAGCCAAGACCTTTAGATTTTACTAAAATTGTATGTATTATATACCTATATATTTGGGCTTTCATAATGCAGTCTTCATACATTGGTCTGTAATTGTGTCATTCACATTTTTCTTCTACTGACTACAGTATATAACAAGGGACAATGGGCCACTCAACTTCAGCAGCTGGCTAACTTTACTGCAAGTGACATCATTCTGGCCTTTCACATGGATTACATCCACACACAAACAACTCATGTAGTACAAGGTAGTACCACGGCAATGTATGCTTTTTGAGAGCCCCCAAAAATATTTTTGCTTTTAATCAATATTTTTTTTCTAGACTGATAAGAGCCCGGAAGGTTTCCCAACAGTAAAGCTTTGAAAACAAGCATCGGCAAAGCCAAAAGGCAGGTGGGCAATGCCAGACCTATTGGTTTTGCAAGCGTTTGTTTTAGTTTAGAAGGCAGGCAAACATATTCACGCCAAAATGTCTTTAGGTGCATTGGATAGAATATAGACAAATAGCAATATTTTTCATTTCCAAACTGCTCTCCTAAGAAGAAGAATTAGATATATACAGGCACAAAACAGTGATAATTGATCATTTCATTCAAATAAACTTTTTTAAAGACTACATCCCCTTGGTTGCCAACAATATATTGAAGGCAAAGACTCAATTATCTTTCGGTAGATCATTGAGGCATCGGGGCATATTATCAAGGGCATTATTGCGGCTTTAGCTGGACTTTTTCCCGCTAAAGCGTCAATAATTATATTGCCCTTTTAGCAAGCTGTCTCTAACAGCAGTTAGCAACAGCTTTTAGGCGATAGCGACCGGTTTGGGGCCCGCTTTGCATGTCAGCAATATTTATCGCTAATGACATGCAAAGTGGGCGCACCCAAACTGTTAGCGACTGAAAGCAGTCGCTAACATTGCTATCGCCTATTATCAACGCAGGCGAAGCAATAAAAAAATTCGCGCTAAGCTCGAATATCGCCAAAATCTAACGCCTGTTCAGACCACTTCTTAACCTGTATATCCAATGGGAGGTGGATATTCACGTTAAGACCCTATTGGCGATGATGCATGAATATCGCTGGATTTCCAGGATATTCACGCATTGAGCCGCTATCGCCGGATATTTTATCACATTTGAGATAAACGTTGCTAATAGCAAGCTATCTCTGCGATAAAATCCGGCGATGCGCAGCGCTAAAAAAATAATCGCTACACTCATTTAGCGATAATTATGGCTATTTGTTGCTAATATGCCCCATAGTCTACTAAATAAAATTCAGCTCTGAAACGGGCCTATACATATATATTGCTTTGTGTTTTTATTTTATTAGGAGGAGGTATTCAGCTACTTTAGATCAAACCCTCTTCTAATGCTCCTCTACCGCTTGGGTTGTTTAAATTATAATTGAATTGTGCTTTACTTAACACATACCAAAGAAGGGTATTTTATAGCCTTTTATGTATCCAGTCCACCCAGCCCACTTCTCACTATATTGGGATAGAGAATACAACCCTATGTACAATAGGTGCTGCAAATCCGGTCTTTTAGGGAAAAGTATTGGATTATTAGCAGTTAAGAGAAACAAACCACACCATAAAACAAAACAAAACAACATTGTATCAACGTGTTAGTAATCCTTAAATCTAACAGATTAACTGCAGGATAATAAAAGAGGTCTTTCATTTTCATACCTATTTGAGTGCACAAATAAGTGACTTAATTGCATAGTTTGTGGAAGTCTGCAAACTAATATTGAGTGCTTCACAACGTGGGATTTATTTTGCGAGTCTATAATACAGACTCGCAAAACGGGATTCATGTAGGAATCGCAAAAAGAAATGCGATTCCTACACATTCCTTATTTGCGATTAGGAAATTGCTAATCGCAAATAAGGAATAACTCCCCATTCATTCCTATGGGCCAAAAGGCCCATAGGAATGAATGGAGAGTATTCCTTATTTGCGATTAGCAATTAGCTAATCGCAAATAAGATAGCGATTTAAAGGGTGCCAGGGGTGCCCAAAGGACACCCTGTAGCACCCCTTAAATGGAAATTGAAACAGGTGTTGCGCACACACATGTCCAAAGGACATGTATGTGTGCAACATGCAACTTAGAAAAATGCTTTTAAAAGCATTTTTCTAAGTTTTCGCTATTTACCACGAGGTTTGACCTCGCGGTAAATAGCGGGCCGAAATTGCGAATTCGCAATTTTTAAATGGATGATGAATTGCATTTAAGGAATCTCAAATAGAGATTTCTTAAATGTAATTCCTCGCAAAATAGCGAAATCGCTATTAACCGATTTTTGCATTTGGGATGATGAATCCCAAATGCAAAAATAGCGCTCGCAAAGGCCAGATTCTCAGAATCTGGCCCTTTGCGAGCCTATTTCGGCTTGACGAATCAGGCTGAAAGTCATTTGCACGTGAAATCCAAAGTATGTGCGGAAGTGGCTTGCACCCATACAAGGTTTCACAAATGGTTACTCATCACACATATATCCTTTAACTCATGTATAATGTTATCCCACAATGGTATGAAATTGTGTGTAAGTACATCTCACACAAGGGTTGGGGCGGATTTTCGAGGACAGGCTTTCCTCAAAATGTTTTTGTGCACACACAAGCAACCTCAGGGGTTTATGAGTGTGGATTCTTTTCCAGGAATCAGAGGACAATAGGGTTACTAGGCTCAAACTGCGAAAATCAAAGGGCCATATGTAACTATCAACAACCTGATTTGCGATTCTCAAAAAGCGATTTTTTAGAAATCCCTATTTGCGAATCGCAAATAGAGATGTATGTACAAAATCGAATTTTTTAGCTATTTCTTAGTATTCCTTAATTGCGATTAGCAAACTGCAAATCACAATTAAGAAATACTTTCCCATTCATTTCTATGGGCCAGGAGGCCCATGGGAATGAATAGGAAGTTATTGTCAATTTGCGATTCGCAAATTGAGAATCGCAAATTGAGAATAATTTCAAGGGTGCAGGGGTGTCCAAAGGACACCCTGTTGCACCCCTGAAATAAGCATGGGTGCACATGTGGTGCACATACATTCCCTAAGGGCATGTATGTGCTTCACATTGCACTTTGAAAAATGCAAAAAAGTGCATTTTTCAAGGAATTCGCAAATTACCACCAACTTGAAGTTGGTGGTAATTTGTGATTCCTTAAGGCCAATTTGCATTTTTTTATGCCTCTTACATTGCATATAAGGAATCGCAAAATTTGCGATTCCCTAAATGCAATCGCAAAATAAGGAATCACAAATTTTGCGATTCCTTATTTTGCACGCAGATTTCTTTGATACATACCATTTAGCACTAATGCGTTCGTAAACGCAGAAATTCTGCGAATTTCAGCGTTTGCGAACGCGTTCCTGCTTGATACATATGGCCCAAAGTGTTTCAGCGTTAACATCTTGGGGCTTAACCTTACTATTAAGCACAAAACTGAGCACCAAGTACACCTCTTTTGCACTATACTTTCTGCATAGCAACATCCGTCAGTCCAAGACTTACTGCAGGAAGTGGTATGTGGTTAGAAATTCAGAACTCAATAAATCATCTATTAGAAACTAATTTCTCAGTGACCAGTTTGTACTTCATATTAACAAAACTTTACTATTCACTCCCAACACAATATGTAGGTTTCAGAGGGCAACAGCTATAACTCTGTACTGAAGTAGTCTTCTAGTGGCTAAAGGGAGATAGACTGGGCTCCTCCTTTCAAACAGCTCTCAATGGCATTCTTAGGGTAAATCAGAAATGGTCTTTGGAGCTCTTTCAGGAGTCTAGGATGGCTGGTGTCCCTGCGCAGACTAACCTGGTCTTTGCCAGGGCTTGCGACTATTTCCTTACCTTCAGGATGAGCTTTTCTCCCTCTTTGGCATCCTTCCCCTTTGCACAGTATCAGTTGGTCAATTTTGGGCCTGATTTATATTTTGTCATTCCCTAAGTCTTGTCAGTGCAGTTAACACCTGCAGTCTCCGTTGGTCGGCAGGGGCAGAGCCATTCGGATCTGGTCATGGTCTGCAAATAGTGTCCTGGTGAGTGAGTGGTGGGTTAAGTTATCAACTTCAGTGCTAGCCCTGCTTGAAAAGAAGGTTGTGTCTGGGTTCCCTATTGCCATGCTTGTGGTCCAATAGATCTAGCCACTGGGTTTACTTAGGGCCCAATTATGAAACCCACCACCGAAATTAGCAATGTGTCCCCAATGGGTGACAGCGGTGAGTACGTTGCACTCGATCAAGTCCCCATTGTCAGCGTCACACCTCCTTGGTACTTTGGTTCTTTTTGTAAAAAGACAATTATGTAATCAGGATTTTCTAGGACCCTGAAGCTTCTTAGTCCTCGATCACTTTGTTTGACCTAACATAGTGTCATGTTCAGGTCATGGGTGCATATGCTTAGTTACACTACAGGGCCCTTCCAAGACTATCAAGCCTCATCCACGCAGAGCAGTGCAGGACCGTCCATATATTTGCCCGCCTCGACTCCTTCACAGCCACCAACTTCTGACCAGCATTTTCCTCATGCAAAGGCACATTTAATGCCCCTCTTGAGCAGTTGGTCAACTATCTCCCTTGAAGCAGAAACAAGGCAGTCATTCCTCCCAGGCTTCAAGAACTCCCCTAGTTTCCGGTTTTGAACCTTGATTACAGAGGTGGAAGTAGATACCCCCAACCGTAGAGCCAAGAGAGTTTCTTAGTCGCCACTGGTGTGGAGAACCCGGATTCTGATAGACTTATCTTGGTACATTGTCTGGAAGTCTCTGTCCCATCTTTAAACTAGAGCTATAGACAGTGTTTGTGTATATCAAACGTGAGCTCAGAGACATTCTGGGGCGATCCTGCCTTTTGCTTATTCAATTTAAACTGGACCACACACAGTCTTTGTTTTCTGTTGTCAGCAGGAAGGTGGTGTGCAGCTGAAAATCTTCTCTTAGGGGAGACCCAAAACAAAGGCACAAAAGAGAGAGAAGCAGACCCACCTAACATCTTAATAATCTATGGGTAGTAGCTCTTCCCGTGAAAAAATAGGCAGGAATAGATAGAGAGACCCCCATAAGCTTCAAGGGGGACGCCTGTCACCTCTCATTTATACCAAAACGTATGTCCCCCTATACAGGATTTCTGAAAGTCCTAGAAGAGCCCTGCAACTCGCATAGCTATCTAGGAAGCTCCCCACCCTTATTCATAACAAAAATCTGGGTGTAAATGTATACATTTTTTCGAATTGGGTAGCTCCAACCATGACCATTGCATTAGGGGGTACACAGACAAAATATCGAGTTGGAAATATCGACCTACCATAATATCGAGTCTGAAATATCGAAGGAGCATCATATCGAAGTCAAGAAGATCGTTGGACAGAATATCGACCCTAAGGTAAGTAATATCGAAAATCTTAATATCGATGTAAGTAATATCGAAGTTAGTAATATCGATAGCATATATATCGATGTTACTAATTTCGATGACACTAATATCGATATTTGTATTATTTTATAGTTTTTTATTATGGATGTGTTATATGTTTAACTTAAGTTTTTGAAATAATTACTATTATATGTGTATTAATTTTATATAATAATAAATTAATTTATAAAAAAAATTGTGTATTTTAGTACCGTAGCCGGTTGTGGGTTTATTGGGGAATTGGGTGGGAAGTAATTTAATTATGGTAAATTGATTATTAATTAGTAGGATTTATTAATAAATTATAATTAATTGGTAATTAATTGAAAATAATTGGAAAATAATTTTAATTAATTTATTAATTGATATATATGTTCTGTAGTGGGTTGTGGGTTTATAGGGGAATAGGGTGGGAAGTAATTTAATTATGGTGAGTAGATTAATAAATAGTAGGATTGATTAATTAATTATAATTAATTGCTAATTATTATTAATTAATTTGAAAAAATTAAATTAATTGATTAATTGATATATATGTTCTGTAGCGGGATGTGGGTTTATAGGGGAATAGGGTGGGAAGTAATTTAATTATGGTTAATTAGTTAATAATTAGTAGGAATTATAAAATAAATTTAATTAATTGGTAATTAATTTTAATTAATAGTTAAATAATTTTAATAATTTGCTAATTATTTTTCTTTAATTCATAAATGGATAAATGTGTTATGTTGTGGGCAGTGGTTTATAGGGAAATATGGTGGGAAGTAATGTAAATTTTCATAATTAATAATGTATTAAAACTAATTGCATTGTTAATAATATAATTGTTAATTAATTATTAATTGGCAATTAAATATTATTAAATGGTATTAATTTTAATTTATTGTAGGTTAAATATATTTAGCTAAGCATGTATTTTATATTTATGTATAGGTATTGTATATAGTTTATATTTATTTATTTGTTTATTTTTTATAATTAGATAAATCGTTTATTTATAAGTATGTTATTTTAACCCTTATACTATCCAACACTTTCCCTACTGTAGCACTCTCTGGAGTTGGAATAGTATTTTTTACACCTACGCTATCCAACGCTTTCCCTATTGTTGCACTCTCTGGAGTGGGAATAGTAATTTTTATCCCTATGCTATCCAACGCTTTCCCTACTGTTGCACTCTCTGGAGTGGGAATAGTAATTTTTACTCCTACGCTATCCAACGCTTTCCCTACTGTTGCACTCTCTGGAGTGGGAATAGTCATTTTTACCCCTACGCTATCCAACGCTTTCCCTACTGTTGCACTCTCTGGAGTGGGAATGGTAATTTTTAACTGTACGCTATCCAACGCTTTCCCTACTGTTGCACTCTCTGGAGTGGGAATAATAATTTTTACCCCTACGCTATCCAACGCTTTCACTACTGTTGCACTCTCTGGAGTGGGAATAGTAATTTTTACCCGTACGCTATCCAACGCTTTCCCTACTGTTGCACTCTCTGGAGTGGGAATAGTAATTTATACCCCTACGCTATCCAACACTTTCTCTACTGTTGCACTCTCTGGAGTGGGAATAGTAATTTGTACCCGTACGCTATCCAACGCTTTCCCTACTGTTGCACTCTCTGGAGTGGGAATAGTAATTTATACCCCTACGCTATCCAATGCTTTCCCTACTGTTGCACTCTCTGGAGCGGGAATAGTAATTTTTACCCCTACGCTATCCAACGCTTTCCCTACTGTTGCACTCTCTGGAGTGGGAATAGTAATTTTTACTCCTACGCTATCCAACGCTTTCCCTACTGTTGCACTCTCTGGAGTGGGAATAGTAATTTTTACTTCTACGCTATCCAACGCTTTCCCTACTGTTGCACTCTCTGGAGTGCGAATAGTAATTTTTACTCCTACGCTATCCAACGCTTTCCCTACTGTTGCACTCTCTGGAGTGGGAATAGTAATTTTTACCCCTACGCTATCCAATGCTTTCCCTACTGTTGCACTCTCTGGAGTGGGAATAGTAATTTTTACCTGACGGTATCCAATGCTTTCCCTACTGTTGCACTCTCTGGAGTGGGAATAGTAATTTTTACCCCTACGCTATGCAAAGCTTTCCCTACTGTTGCACTCTCTGGAGTGGGAATAGTAATTTATACCCCTACGCTATCCAATGCTTTCCCTACTGTTGCACTCTCTGGAGTGGGAATAGTAATTTTTACCCCTACGCTATCCAACGCTTTCCCTACTGTTGCACTCTCTGGAGTGGGAATAGTAATTTTTACTCCTACGCTATCCAACGCTTTCCCTACTGTTGCACTCTCTGGAGTGGGAATAGTAATTTTTACTTCTACGCTATCCAACGCTTTCCCTACTGTTGCACTCTCTGGAGTGGGAATAGTAATTTTTACTCCTACGCTATCCAACGCTTTCCCTACTGTTGCACTCTCTGGAGTGGGAATAGTAATTTTTACCCCTACGCTATCCAATGCTTTCCCTACTGTTGCACTCTCTGGAGTGGGAATAGTAATTTTTACCTGACGCTATCCAATGCTTTCCCTACTGTTGCACTCTCTGGAGTGGGAATAGTAATTTTTACCTCTACGCTATGCAACGCTTTCCCTACTGTTGCACTCTCTGGAGTGGGAATAGTAATTTTTACCCGTACTCTATCCAACGCTTTCCCTACTGTTGCACTCTCTGGAGTGGGAATAGTAATTTTTACCCCTACGCTATCCAACGCTTTCCCTACTGTTGCACTCTCTGGAGTGGGAATAGTAATTTTTACCCGTACGCTATCCAACGCTTTCCCTACTGTTGCACTTTCTGGAGTGGGAATAGTAATTTATACCCCTACGCTATCCAATGCTTTCCCTACTGTTGCACTCTCTGGAGTGGGAATAGTAATTTTTACCCCTACGCTATCCAACGCTTTCCCTACTGTTGCACTCTCTGGAGTGGGAATAGTAATTTTTACCCTTACGCTATCCAACGTTTTATATAATTAATTGTAAAAAAATTAAAAGTTTATTTTATTTTTTATATTAGTTACATTTTATTTATGTTATTTTTTATGTTTGTAAATGTATTAGTAAGTTAGAATATAGTTAATTTATTTATAAATTAGTAAAATAATTATTAATACTTATTGTTCAGTACATATATTATATATTTACTGTATATATTTAATTAATGTATTATTAATATATATGTATTATTTATTTATTTAAAACATTATTAGATACTTTTAAATATGTAGATTTAATTTATTAGTGTTATATTCTTTATTTTACATTTATATATTAAAAGAAAAAAAATCGATATTTTTGACATCGATATTTTTTACGTCTATATTATTTTTTCGATATTTTTGTACTTACCATGTTGTAGATAGGATGTCGATATTCTTGCCTTCGATATTGTTGACTCGATATTTCTGTAGGTCGATTTTTTTGAGGTCGAAATTCTGTCAGTGATCCGCATTAGGGAATAACGTAAACTAAGGTTTATCCCCCATCCGCTTTATTTAACATACCTCCTCGGCTGAATCCCAGCGAAACTAATTGCGTCCATGTTTCAATTAAGAGAGAAAACACACAAATCAATAGGGTTCACGTGAGTTCTATAACTGGAAAACCATACTGTAATAACATCTTCAACTAAAAGTAACTACAACATACGAGGGTCGAATAGGCCTTTTTGCAGAAAAAGCAATGACAAAAGATTTTACAGAAAACACTAACAACCAGATGGCGGTTCTTCTAAACAGTATTCGGAAACAAAATTGAAGGAGGAAATCAAGGTAATGAAAATGGTGTACGAATAGAGTATAGCTTAATACCTGATAGCAAATAAAAAACTCTCATTAATGTAGAATGAAGATATCTAGAATAGTTTTAAACAATATGCGGATATTCGCCTTTGTACAATTTTTTCTTTCTTGCTTTCTTTATATATTTAACGATCTGTCATTGTGTTTTGGTAGCACCAGTCAGTCATCATATAGCCACAGGAGATCGCGGTAATGTTGTTGAAATGTGATTTGGGTCTTCTTCCTGTTTCATGAGGTTTTTATTTAGCACTGTGCTGCATTTTCGCCATCATGATCGATCTATTTGATCCTCTGGTGTGGATTTTCCATAGTGCCTTATCAGCCTCCTGGTCGAGTACCACTGATTATATTGTAGGTCCACTGAGTCAGATCCTGAATATACCACCTCTTAGTTGATTTTATGCCTTATTTTGGGCTTTCTATTTGATGAGCACAACATATTTGAGTGTGATGTTAAATTGGAGGCAACCCACAAGGATTTTGAGAACCTATATTTTGTAGCAGTGTTTCTTTTACTGAAGTATATGTGGAGTGAATCTGAGTTTTTTAGACAGACTCATTTGCCAGAACAGTTTGATGTGTATGGCTGGGAGAATATAGGCCCTGTACCCTTTCTACTATCTGAGACTTGATCAATGAGGGTTTTATCTCAGCTATGGTTGTCATGATACATAGTGTGCTTCAATGTTTTTTCTCAGCTCTACATTGAGTATCTGCCCCCCCCCACATGCTTGGGGTCTTTTTTTAGGAGATGTTTGAAGCATATTGCTGAAATTTAGTAAGAGAATTCTGAAGCCGGTTTGTTACCAGAAGTGTCCACCTGCAGGTTCAGGTTATTTAGCTGTAATATAGTCTGGCTAAAGTTTGCAGGGACAATGCAGGTACAATGCTTTATCAAAGTAAATCCTGGGGAGTGATGGTAGTCTTCTTCAAATAATAATGAGGTGATTCCTTACTGCATCCAGTTAAGTTTCAAAATTTTGAACCAGAGCTTAACCCTTGGTAGCTGTAACACAGAACAGGCAAGCTTAACTTCAGAGAAATATGTAAAGCATGTATCAGTACCAAAACAGGTAAAAGTAGAAAATAGAGCACAGCATAAATCCCACTCTAATTTATAAAAATATAGAACACTTAATGGACTAATAGAAACCAAAGCAATGAAAATCTGATGTAATGAATTGGAGATATAATTTGTCAAGGTTTTAAGTGTTCTAGCACCAAAAAGCACAAAAAGGCAACTGGGAGTATCTGGTGCAATAGACCAGGTCAAAATCAAAAGTAAAGTCTGACCGCAATGAAGTGCAGATCAAATGCAGGAACCAGGTTCGTCCCAGTGGAACGTTTACCTTCTGACTTAGTCGTTTTTCTGGAGAAAAGTACTCATTGACGAGGTTGTCACTGGGTTACTGTGCCAGCTGATCTGAGGAGGGACTCGTCGACGGAAGCCAGGGGAAGCACAAGACCTCAGTGGGAGCTGCAACTCCTGCAGGAAGTTCAAGGCTTCCAATTTAAAAAATGTGGGAAAAGACAGATGGGAAGAAAGCATGGCCCAGGAAGGAGTCATCATTATCGTGATGCTGTTCAGTGTAGCTCAGTGTAGCTCCTATTAAAGTCCTATACGTACAGACTTCGAACCTTTTTTTGAAGTCAGGAGCCTTTCAGCGGGGCAATCCAGCAAGTTGAGTCCGACTGGCAGTTCAGGGTTGGTGGCTGGGGCTTGGTGCCAGTCGAGTGGTACCCTCTAGTTCTTTTTGTAGAAAGTTCAGAAAACGTTTCTAAATGTCTAGCCTAGCAATGTTGAAAAGAGAAAGATTACCAGTCAAGGGTGCAGGACCTTATGAGCATCGCTTGGGGATTGGAAGTGAATCTCTTAGAA
Source organism: Lissotriton vulgaris (assembly GCF_964263255.1). Classification (NCBI taxonomy): domain Eukaryota; kingdom Metazoa; phylum Chordata; class Amphibia; order Caudata; family Salamandridae; genus Lissotriton; species Lissotriton vulgaris. The sequence continues at coordinate 143,771,342 of NC_141698.1, forward strand.
GTCAACATCAGGGTCCAGGACAAATCCAGTTGGAACTGGCCAGCTGAGCTTTTGAAGTTGTCAGCATCTTGTAGCTTTTGTGTTCCTGCAGCTTAATAGGAGGATAGCCAATTAGCCCTTACAGTACACTCTTCTGTACCCGTGGGAAAACATCCTTTACCCTGCAGTCAGAACAATGACCTGTCTTGACAACACAATTACTACCCCAACCGCAATGTTACTATGCATTCCTTTAACCGGCAACTTGTTTCGACTTCTTACTTTAGGGGGTGCATTGTTGGACTGGTGTGGTATTTTAAGTACAAAACTTCCTTATCGTTGAGTAGACTGGAGTTGGAATGGTGATTTATACTATTTTAAAGTCCAGGGCCCCCCCTAGGCAAGTCGTTGTAACGACTTGAGTGGTAAAGTAATGCGTGGTAATGTCGCATTCAGGGTAGTGACTGCATTGTAAAGGCCTGCGAGGTAAATGCAGACAGGTTTCTGTCATAAAACAGTCCTCGTTACAAGTGGAGAGTCACTTTAATGCCCAGTGCGAGCATGTGCGTGGGGGAATCTCCTGGCCAATTCTTAATCAATGGACTAAACAGTAGCCATAAGTGCCCTAACCCACTTTTGCAGCACTTCCTGTGTGTTTTACTGTAACCTATCTCTCAGTGCCCCTCTCTATCTACATCACATATGATAGAACTATTATTCTGTTATGCAGAGATCTAGTACACCCCTTAGGAGTGTCCCAGGGAAATGATGAGTAAAACTGCAAACCAGTTCTAGAACAGGTCCCCTCCCCCGCCCCAACACTGGTATTGATGCCACTTTGGCTACATGGAAAATGACGGGAGCAAGCCTAGTTGTGAGGCACATCTGCTGGTGACAGGGGATGTCCCACTGAAGCTTTTGGTGGGCACAGGCCATCCTGTCAGGAGGAGGTCAAACCTCCTCCAAGCCAAGGCCCTTTTGTTCCCTTTTCTGGCACTCACTCACACCTCCCAGCAAGCTTCCAGGTGACAGTTGGGGATTAACTCTGTTTTAAAGCATCTAGAGATTTTAGGCAGGAAGATTACAACTTTCCAAAAAGTGGAATTTTTGAAATAGTAGTCTAAAATCTGGCTCAACCATTAGATTAGATTTTACAATTCTATTATTTGAGCCCTTGAATGATGATTCTAGTGATTTCTAAACTGAAGTTATGTATTAGAAGGGGTTATAATGTACTCGGTGCTATTCTATGGGAGAACTAAAAACGACTTTGGAGATTTTTTACTACCAGAACATGTAAATTGTAAGTATACATGTTCTACTTGTTAAATGTCATGCCCCCTTCCCTATGGGCATTTAGGGCCTACTTGATGGATATAAATTAGATTTTCCTTACATCAGGAGTATCGGACTTATATTATATGAGCATTATGTATCTACATGTACCTTTTCCTAAGATATATACATATATGCTTTGTAGGAAGGACAGTGTTTGTTTACTCCTAGCATATCCATTGAAAACGGGAGCAGGCCGAAAAACCTTACCCACACCATTTTCGAACATTTGCTCGAACAAGGGCTGTAATCACGTGGTACTCTTCGGCTGCTGTCAAGCCCAGTTCATTTGAGTTACTAAGAGCAGCTGAAAGTAGATTGTTTTCTCGACTGTCCTGGGAATGAAGGTTGCATCTGTCTATGGGTGCGATAAGCGCATTCTTCGAGGCGCCGTGCCTACACTCCCGTGCATCAAGACGAAAGGGAGTCACCTCTTCTGACCTTCCCAGTAATAAATAGTTAAGCTTTGAACTAATCATGTGTGCCATATATGGTCAAGTCAAGTCAAGTCAAGTCAATAAATTTATATAGCGCGCTACATACCCAGAGGGTCTCAAGGCGCTTGAAGAAGGGTGGGGAATTACTTGTCAAATATCCACGTTTTAAGTTCCTTTCTGAATGCTAGGTGGTTCTGAGTAAGGCGAAGGTGAGTGGGAAGTGAGTTCCAGGTTTTAGCTGCCAGGTAGGAGAAGGATCTACCTCCCATGGTGGTTTTGTTGATGCGAGGTACAGTGGCAAGGGCTTGGTTGGAGGATCGTAGCTGGCGGGAGGGGGTGTAGAAGGACAGTCGTGTGTTGAGGCATTCGGGTCCGATTTCGTAGAGTGCTTTGTGTGCGTGGGTTAGGAGCCGGAAAGTAATCCTCTTATTGACGGGGAGCCAGTGGAGGTTTTTCAGGTGACCAGAGATGTGTTCTTTACGCGGGATGTCTAATATGAGCCTGGCTGAAGCGTTCTGGATGTGTTGGAGTTTTTTCTGGAGTTTTGCGGTGGTACCGGCGTAGAGGGTGTTTCCGTAGTCCAGTCGGCTCGTGACCAGAGCGTGGGTGACCGTTTTTCTAGTTTCGGTGGGGATCCAACGAAATGTTTTTTTGAGCATGCGAAGAATGTTGAAGCAAGATGAAGAAACGGCGTTGACTTGTCTGTTCATCGAGAGTGAGGAATCCAGGATGACGCCCAGGTTCCGTGCGTGGTCCGTCGGGATGGGTGCTTTTCCAAGGGCCTCTGGCCACCAAGAGTCATCCCAGGCGGAGGGGGAGGTGCCTAGGATGAGGACTTCTGTTTTGTCTGAGTTCAGTTTCAGACGGCTGTGCTTCATCCAGTCGCCTACTTCTTTCATTCCTTCATGCAGGTTGGTTTTGGCAGTGTTAGGGTCTCTGGTGAGAGATAGGATCAGTTGAGTGTCATCGGCGTAGGAGATGATGTTGAGGTTGTGTTGGGCTTGTTTTTCAAAAGTATTCGATTTTGCTGTCCGCTTGATTAGTTATCTTGATAGTTGTATATAAGAACTGTAGCCAGGAGGAGACGAGAAAAAGGGGTAGTGCACGCGTTCAGTACACGCGTTCAAAACAGCAAAAAGAAGGCGGGTGCACCTCCTTTGTATGAATCTCCCTCTTGAAGTTCGGCGCCGGGAACTAATCAAGCGGACAGCAAAATCGAATACTTTTGAAAAACAAGTGCCTATACTCGTCATATCGTCCCAACCGGGCTCGATGACCTACAATATTTCGCCCGTCTATACATGAGGCCCTGAAGATTCGCAGTGTGTTCCCTGCGATGAAACACGTGTTGGCCTGTATAAAGGAACAATAAATTGATGTACTACACCAAGAACAGAACGTCTTGTTGAACTTTTTATATGCCTATCTGACGACTTATTATTCTCGAAGTGTCACACTGAAAGTTTTGATGTGCAGAACCATTCTCGTCAATTGACTTTATCATTACCAAAAATTGATTTATATGGTATAAGAGCAGGGGTTTGTTGTGTTTTCACATGCACTGGGCCAGTGTACCTTGTCCAAAACAATAACATCAGTCATAAACAATGGAAGTGATCATGCAAAAAGATGCTTTTTTTACAGTGATTGATTAATTGCATCATCCCTGTGATAAATCACTTCACAGCTGGAAGACATTGTTTGAGTTAATTTGATAACACTGCATCACAGTATGGACTATTGTGATCTCTGTGTATGGCAGATCATCAGTAAATATAATGTATGCTCTGCTCAACTTCTGTACTTTTGTAAACTATTCATTATCTAGGAGGAAGCAGTTACGTTTATCCAAGATGATGGTTGAATTGTCTCCAAAACAGTTATTTGCCAAACCTCCTGCAGAAAAGCTAATATTTTTATCTAAAAACCCTACGGACATAGAAAACATATTACCCTTAGTTTCCTAAGGAGCTATACACACTGTAGGCTGAGACATCTGTTTCCTATAGAAACAAAGGAATGCATGACTCAAGCAACCTTCCAGCAAAGACACTGCTCTAAGGCTTACAACTAGCTGGCAAACTCAAATACAGACACATACCTAAGAACACCAATAGAATGGAAGTTCCATGTATTAAACTGTTGTTCAGTGTTCTAGTACTTATGCCTATTCTACTTTTGGAATATATTGACCACCTTTGACCAGCTTCATTGATTTCTTTTTTTTTGCTCTGTGACCTCTAGCAAATTAGACTTTGGAGCTGTTAAAGTGCACAAGATTTTCTACTCAATCATTAAGTAAGCTTCCAGCTAGGGGCTTTGAATCCATTTGTGAACTTTGGATTCCTGTGGAAGACTACACCTATACTGCTAAAGGCATCGAAACAATAACATCTTTAAAGTGTCTGTGCAGGCCAGACAAACAGATGATATTCTGTTGTGCTAGATCATCTATCTTAAATAAATACTTAGGGCCCGATTCACAGAACTAACTTAAGACAAAATCCTAAACTTACTACTTTTGGTATTCACAGAAGTTAGGATTTTGTCTTAAGTTTGTCTTAAGACAGACTTAAGTTAGGATTTTGTCTTAAGTCTGTCCTAAGACAAACTTAAGACAACATCCTAACTTCTGTGAATACCAAAAGTAGTAAGTTCAGGATTTTGTCTTAAGTTAGTTCTGTGAATCAGGCCCTTAATCTCCTTCTTTCTAAAACACAAAGGGCCTAATTACGATGTCGGGCAAACTTAAGTACGTCCAACACCGCCTTGGCCCTGGGACCGACTGACCTCCGGTCAATGGCCCTGACCACCTATTTAGGATGCGAACATTCACTGTTCGGTTGCATTCCTACATTTCCCTATGGGAACATGCATTACGGCCATAAACCAGCTGTATTACATGCTCTCATAGGTAAATAGGAGGTGCTGTCTATCCCTGCACCCTGTGTCAGGCACCTCAAGGTGCCTGCCATGGGGTGCAGGGATCAACAGAGATGCACCTATCCCTAGCCAGTGTATAAAGATGAGATTCCCTTGAACAGGACTAAATAAACAAAGCTCAAAGGTCAAAAGCAATAACAAGATTCACAAATGTAAAAAGATTGTTAACAATTTATTGATAATACAAATATTAAAAAAGTGGACAATAGAAGAACCATCATAACACAGATTATTAATAAAAACAAAACAATAAAAATGATTGACATTCAATATTGACCAGCAAGATTGATACATGGAGACAGAAAACAGTAAGACATAGAGCTTGTACAATACTAGATGTATATTCAAACTCTATTTCTGACACCTATGTTTTGCACACCACAATATAGTATATCAACAAGGGTATCTGAGTCATCAATTATACGAAAATGGTGCGTTGACGCGTTTCGGTGGTTTTCCACAATTTTATCCACCTTTATCAAGACTACATTTGGTATCTGTCGTACTACAGGGGTCAATATAATCTCCCTAAAGAATGGAGACACAATAGGTTAGTTTGGATACATCATAGTTAACCATTTTCAGCAAAAAAGATTTTTTTATGTCTTAATCTCCTATAGTCGAGAGGTAACAATGCCCGAACGGGTAACTTGGATAAGGGCCTTCCTAATGCATATCGATTGGTTGTACATTTATGTGTTCAAAGGATGGCAATCGGAAAACAAAAATTGATTTTAGACTGAATACAAGGTTCCTATAAATTGTTAACAATTCTTTTTACATTTGTGAATCTTGTTATTGCTTTTGACCTTTGAGCTTTGTTTATTTAGTCCTGTTCAAGGGAATCTCATCTTTATACACTGGTTGGTTGACCCTACTTCCCTTGACTTCTGTTAAGGGGTACCTCTCACATTTTCCCCTATCCCTAGCCCCCAACCAGAGGCTGCAAACACAAAGGGGGCCAGCTGGGGACTCCCAATCACGCTTTCCGATAATGTTTCCATGTCGTACAGGCCAGCATGGAAACCATGATGAAAACCGTGCATCATAATCCCAAGGGCGGAAAGGCCTGCCCTTTTGGATTACGAACCAGTTACAATTGGCCAACGGGCTCCTTGAGCCCATCCAAATCCAGCTGGAATGACTGGCCGGTTTCAATTCCGACTGGCTGATACATAATCAGCCGGTCTGAATTGAAACTGACGATGGGGGTCGGAAAGCCTCTGACCGAAGGTTGGAGGCTTTCCGATTTCCATCATAATCCGCACCAAAGTGTTGTTGATACTAGGTTTATATATTGAACATTTAAAAAGATTTGCATGAATTCTCAAATTGGAAATAGTTTTCATTTATCTTTATGATCTTTGAGAAACTTGAAATGACATTTGATATCCTTTTGTACCACCCCTGTGAACACCTGACTTAATTACTTCATCTAGGCTAAGGGATAATACAATTATCTTATACCAACAAGCATCCAAGGGACATTTTAGGCTAGATAGATGTGAATAGATTTCCATCTCAAGAACCTATGCAGTTTTGTGTCTCTTCAAAATTTACTGGCTTTCCTAATTCTAGAAACTTGCTTGTACAATTGCAAAAAAGTGTTAGTATTCCATTGCTGTGGTGAGTGGGAGTGATCATGGTTAACAAGGGCTTTGCTTTAGATCCAAGAACGATTTCCTATGGTAAGAATGCCTTTCATCATTTTGCATAGATTTTCCTTCACCAAGCTTTGGGGGCTTTTTAGACCTTTTATAGTTGCCAAATGGCTTGGGCAGTGGATGCTTTCTCTCCTAATACCCACAGACAGTGCTCCTATCCACATACTTTTGGACAAACTGCTTAAAGCCATTCGGCTCACCATGCCTGGTGTAACTTGAATCAGTTAGCATTTTCTGTTTACAAAACAGACCCCTAAAGCAGTTTTCTCCCAATATGTGGGTGTTAGAACTGGCGTCTTTGGCGCGGTTTCCCCTGTCTTTTTGCCTCTGCCTCCTGTGTTTTCGACGCTGTGCTGGATTTTGGTTTTGCTGGTATAGATGCTTTGGGCAATTTGCCAATGTTGATCAGTGTCAAAGTGCAAGTGCTCCCTGTCTAAATTGTTATTGTAATTGGTTATCCATGATTGGCATATTTGTATCACAAGAAGTCCCTAGTAAAGTGCACTGAGTGTGCCAGGGCTGGTGATACACATGCTACTAGTAGGCCTGCAGCACTGATTGTGCCACCCACTTGAGTAGCCCTAAAATGGCATCTCAGGCCTGCCACCGCAGGCCTTTGTGCAGTCTGTGAACTGCCATGTCCTCCTGGTCAGTGTCCCCACTGACCGGGCCTAACCCTTCCCTTTCTGTGCACATTGGTCACCCCTATGGAAGGCCCAAGGTACCCCCTTGGGCAGTGTATGTGAAAGTTAGAGCATGTACTAGTGCAGGTGATATGCTCTGGTAGTGAATGACAGCCATTTTTGTTTTTCACTATTGTAAGGCTACCTTGCCCATAGGCTATCATGGGGGGTGCTGGCTACAGTGGCTACCAGCATATCTTTCTATAGGAGCAAGGTAGGACATGCAAGTCTGGTATCCCTGAACTCAAAATTTAATAACACATCTTTTGGGAAAGGTGGTGGTTTTTAGGTCTCGTGAGTTAACCGTGCGAAGCGCCGGCTCGCCAGAGGCCTATTGTTAGCGAATCTGCTTTCCAGGAGACAAGACTGGCCACGTGCATGTGAAAGTGTCGGAATTGAGCAGGCGACGCGCACGCGCACGCGTACGCGCGTTCCATTGAGCAGCTTATGGTTCCCTTCCAATGCGTGCTTAGAGAGGGGGTGCTTTCACTTTGTTTAAGTTTCGTTTTTACTGATGTGCAGATGACTCTGGGAGTGCAAGGTTAGAGTGACAGTGTTGCCAGCTTTCATTTTCTTTGCACACACGCAGAGACATACACATATGCACACACACTAGTGCACATACACGCACGCATACACACGAGCGCACAGAGACACCCCCCCCGTCGCACACACACAAGAGCATGCACACACACACACACGAGTGCACACACACACACACACCAGTGCACAGATACACCCCCCACCCCCCACTTCAACTAAGCCCCACTCACCTCACTCTGGACTTCAGCCACCACCGCGGGACTCTCCCTTGGGCATGGGAGCCCCGCGTCACTACTGCTCCTCTGGCCGGGCACTCCGTGGGTGCGGGCTTCCAGCAGAAATGGAAGTCCCGCCCCACGGCAGGTTTCGGCAGTGCACGCGCACGTCTATTCCTGCTTCCGCTCATTCCTCTCTCTCGCCCTGGGGTCGCATATCTGGTATGGGTTTTACCTTTTTTTTACAATAGTGAGCGTTTTTTTATTGTTATTGTTATTTATGTAATGCGAATTTGTATAGCGCGAACTTTACCCAAAGGTGTTGCTCATTATTACTGGTTTGGCCCCAGAACAGCCTGATAGGGGGACATCTTTTTTCCGACTGCTGAACACTTTGTACGTTGTGGGCTGAACTCTCCTCACGACCCGTGTGATGCTTCTCGAGGGGTCCTGCTGCGGGGCAACAGGTGGAAGATAGCCCGTGAGAGTGAAACGGGGTCCAGCCTGTACTGCATGGATCCTCTCCCGAGCTTAGTCCCGAGCTTAGACTTAACATGCAGCTGAGGCAGCAAAGTCTTTACATTGAGAAACTTCACTGCATTTATCCAGCCAGGTTGCCCCCAGTAAAAAGAAGGAAGCACCGTAACAGCTGTGAGCCCATGCCTAAGGTGCATCATCAGAGCTGTGTGAATAATAACAGCTGTGAGCCTGTGCCTAAGGTGCTTCAGAGATGTGTAAATAATAACTGCATCAGCCCCGTGCGTGAGGTGCATCATCAGAGCCGTGTGAATAATAACAGCTGTGAGCCCATGCCTAAGATGCATCAGAGCTGTGTAAATAATAACTGCATCAGCCCCGTGCGTGAGGTGCATCATCAGAGCTGTGTGAATAATAACAGCTGTGAGCCCATGCCTAAGGTGCATCATCAGAGCTGTGTGAATGATAACTGCGTCAGCCCCTTGCGTGAGGTACAACATCACAGCTGTGTGAATAATAGCTGTGAGCCCGTGCCGGAGGTGCATCATCAGAGCTGTGTGAATAATAACAGCTGTGAGCCCGTGCCTAAGGTGCATCAGAACTGTGTGATAACTGCGTCAGCCCGGTGCGTGAGGTGCATCATCAGAGCTGTGTGAATAATAACAGCTGTGAGCACGTGCCTAAGGTGCATCATCAGAGCTGTGTGAATAATAACAGCTGTGAGCTCGTGCCTGAGGTGCATCATCAAAGCTGTGGAAATAATAACTGCGTCAGCCCCATGCGTGAGGTGCATCATCAGAGCTGTGTGAATAACAACTGTGAGCCCGCGCGTAAAGTGCATCATCAGAGCTGTGTGAATAATAACAGCTGTGAGCCTGTGCGTGAAGTGCACCATCAGAGCTGTGTGAAAAATAACTGCGGCAGACCCGTGCATGAGGTGCATCATCCACATTGCTCAGGTCACCCAAATTCCTGCACTCTCTACCACACTGCTTTCAAAAACAGCATACTCTTGCACACACTCTCACTGCTCACCAATTCAAAGTTTGCTAAACATATTATGCGCCGCATTGTCATACACAATGCCAATAACTCAAACTTTATTGCTGCGAGACCTATTGCATTGTAAATGCTTGTTAAATCCTGTGTTTGAGAACAGCACATTTAGAAAGTTGCTGTTCTCTTGTCTGACCTTTCTGTGTGCCTTGGCCTGTTTGTGAAGTGACCGTACGGTTTGAGAGTGACAGGGGCTGGGGAGCACCCAGGAGGCTGGCTGGGTCAGCCCTAGGCTGAATGACTGCATCTGCATCTTGAGTGGTGGGAGGGGATAGCACCTGGGCCTGAATAGGGCTGTGCCTGCCTCCCACAATGCTGGCTCCACCTCCTGCTGGGTAACTGACGACCATGCCCCTCTCTCTGAAAGGAAAGGAGAAGCCAGTAAAACAAAGTGCTCAGGGAACACCCAGAACTGGTTCAGACCGGGCTCAGAGCCCTCCTGCATAAAGGGAACAAAGACTTTTAGGGGTATAAGTATAGGAGCCCTGACTACAGAAAATTAGATCATCCTGGAATCAAGAAGGAACCTCTGCCAAGGAGAAAGCTGGAAGACTTAAGAAGGAAGACTGTCCTGCTGTTGCTTTGCTGGACTTACCTGCAGTTGCTTTGCTACCAAAGAGAGGGGAAGGACTTTGCTTTGTGCTGAAGGAATCTCCAAGGGCCTGAGAAGAGCTGGCTCTGTGTTAAGAAATCCCAGGAACAAAAGGACTTCACCCCAAGCTTCCCTGAACTCTGCTGAGAGAGTTCTGTCCTTCCTAGAGTGCTTGGGCCAGTTGTGGTGCCTCTGGAAGTTGTACCTGTGGTGGGAAGCTGGAAACCAAGATTTTAAAGACTTTCTGCAAGTTTTATCGCATCACTCACTTGCAGAGCGCATCCCCCTCAGTGCAAGGAAATTCCCGCCGCTACAAAGGCCGAGATCGTTGCAGCGCCTGTTGCCGCTGCCAGAGTCGTCGCATCCTTCCTTTGTGGGACGCACTAGTCTGGTGCAGGAAGATTAGCATTGCTGTGAGTATCATCCCAGAGCATGTCGTCACTGGGTGAAATCGTCGCACCGCTTGCTTGCGGACCGCACCACGTCGCTGCGAGAATCGTCGCAGAGCCAACGCATCGAGGCGCCGCGAGAGGAGAAGATAGATGCTGAGCCGTGCATCATCGCCGCACCGGAGATCGTCACCGCCCCAAAGATCATCAAATCGTACCTTTTGCGAGCCGCTTCCACCGAAACCTGTGCACCGGAATCCATGCAAGGTATCGCATCGCTCCCCATACAGACCGGAGTCACCACAACACGCCTGCTTCGTCCAGCGGGGTTGTCGCATCGCCTCCCCAGGGTCTCAGTAGTGACGCATTGCTTGCTTTTTAACACTACAGCTTTCACTTGGAACTTTTGTAGCATCTAAAGGTACTGTTAGCTAAAACATGACGCAACTGTGGATTACTTTAACGCAACCTTCAGAACTCTTTTGAGTTCACATCGTTTTCTACAGAGCCCATTCGGAGCCAGCATTCCCCACACGGAAGGTCGTCTGCTTCGTTTTTTAAACATCCAAGGGAAACACCACCCAAGCAGACCATAGCGGCAGCCTTCATTCGCAACATGTAACATTTGGCGGCCACTATAAATCAGTCAATATTAAATCGTTCACGATTCAGATTATGAAGTTCGACCACTTTAAATCACCTGTTCTCTCTCCTCTGTACGAACCTTGGAATCTGGCTTCACCACCCATCTAGTATTTGGAAAAAGGGGGACCCCTATATAGTACTGTTGCACTTGCTATACATAGGGAAGAAGTAGGGTTTAGGAAAGGTCTATAGCCAAGTGACAAAATAATTAAACTAATTGTTTTACAGTTTTCTAAAATGAAAACAAGAGATATTGTAGACCAAATATATATGATATATAAAGTCCTACTGTATACAAAACCAATGAACACTAGATATTTCTGATATGACTTTATTTTTTGTATATATATAGACTTTTGTTTTCTTTTTTTCTTCTATTTTGGTTTCTTTTTTTGGTGATTATTTTTTGTTATACAATATTAAGTTAAAATTACATTAGAAAAATTCAAAATACAAAACCAATAGACATGAAACTGTGTAGAATGTTGAAGGCAAAGCGGTAAACACCACTACGCGCGTTTCGGCTCTTGAGCCTTCTTCAGGTGACCGTCTATTGTTAGAATAGCATAGAGTCAGTGACTCAATTACGGCGTGGATTTAATAAATCAGTCGGTGAAAACAACTTCTTGAAATCTCAGAATTGAAGAAATATGATCCTAAATGATGTCTTGTAATAGTTAGGTCCCAAAGATGTGCTGGGAGTATTTCTAGATTAGATAGAAAATTATGTTGATATCTCTACTATAGTAATTCACTTCAAGCAGAGGAAAAAATGGCGACGGAAATGTAAGAGGAACTGAATAGCTCCACATATAGAATAGCCATCCGATAGTGGAAGTTGATGACGGGTGGTAAGTACGAAAAATGGTTGACCGTCTAACAATAAGCTGAAAATAATTTCCCAGGAGCCAAAGTCAATGTGGTTGAGGATATGCCCATATCGTGATCCGTTAGCTTCGATTAAATTATATACGGCTCCTGGTATCACAAAATCACCGCGGGGACCGACCGCCAACACACCGGGACGTTGGATGCAACCCCTTTTGCACCGCTTTTGGCCGCCATAAGTGTGGCAGGGTATGCTCAGACGTGAGTCCCTTGCTCACTTTGCCACTGGATTCAAGCATGCCGGGCTGAAGACGGCTGGAATGCCAGAAACCGGTCCTCGGAAGCTTGTTTCCGGTCCAGGGAAGGCATGGCTTGGCAGTTCGGCTGGACTGTTCCCATGAGGCACAGGGTCAGACTGATTTGCATATAGCCATGTCTGAACTGGGGTGGCAGAGTGGGCTAAAGAACGGTGATGGATTAAACCCAGATCTTTTGACTTGGTGTGAGTGTTTGATTGGTTCAGATGCTCCGTCCATTACCACCCCCTTTTGTACCGCTTATGGTACAGGGTAGGCAGGCTGAACTGAAGAAAATGTGTAAAGACTTTAAAAGAACTAAGACAGTTAAAAAGTCAACAATACAACTCAATACAAATCCTACTCCAATTTATAAAACAAAGAATAATGTAATGAACAAAATGACACAAAAACAACAAAAATTCAATTGAGTGAATCAGAGAAATGATTTGTCAAACTTTTAAAGGAAAATTGCTTCAAAAAGTATTAAGCACCAACCGTGGTCATCAGATTTTGTTTAGCAGCGACATGGGTAAGGTTCAAGGTTGACCACGATGCAGCGCGGGCTGGATACAAGAACCAGGTTCATCCTGGTGGTTAAGTTACCCTCTGATGTTGACAGCCTTCAGTGAAAGCAGGCAGTGGGCTTGTGTAAAGGAAAGGGGGACTCAACGTCAATGTATTCTGGCATCATGTTGGGTTAAGGCGGAAAAAACTCTGGTATGACAAATTTAGATTTTCACGCCCCAGAGCTCTCTGTAATCATTTGGGGTTTGTTTGATGGGCCCTATCATCAAATCTGCATCTAGGAACTGCAGAGGGCTTCAGGGTCGATGGATTTTGGTGTCATGAGAAGAATGTAGCGGGACCTATGATGTCAACCCGACCAGCAATACAACTGCAACAGTTTGGCTGGCAGGTTGGTCCTAGTCCCTCTACGGTTCTCAAAGCAAAAAGTTAGCAAAAGATTCCCAGTTTTTGGGGTTAGGCAGGAGAAGTACACTCTGATACCGGCCAAGGGTTCCAGCACCTCGGAAACGATACTTGGGGGGTCAGGATTTCCTCCACAAAAGCCACCAGCCGGGTCCTAGGCTGTTCAGCTGGACTCTTACAGGATGGTGTGCATCTGGCAGCTTTGGTGGACCTGCAGCTTAACAGGAGATTAGCCAACAGACCCCTGCGGTTCGCTTCTGTGTCCTGGATACCTGTGGGAGCCTGTCTAATCCTTGAGGTTCTCCTCACAGGTGTAAACAGTAGTTGCAGCCCATTTTCTGTCCCCCATAGGTCCAGGAGTGTTTTTGACGGGTGACAAGTGGTTTCACATTTATGCCTGGCCCCAGTCTGTGGGTGGTGGTGACTCCTCGCCCATCCCTATTCAATATGGCAAAAGTTATCACGGGTAGCCCTGCCCACTTTTGCAGCAATTTCTGTGTGCCCCTGGCAAGGTAAGCCTCTCTGAAGACAATGAAGTTCCTGGGCTCTGTCCAGATAGCCATACTGTCAGAGGAACAAAACACCTTGCCATAACCAAGGCCTTTGTCTAAGCTCTCGGAGCAAGTTCACACCTCATCAAGGAGCAATTAAGCTCCTGAGTGACTGTTGGAAGCCATTGCAAATGAGCTTCTAGAAGCTTTAGGCAAGCAAAAGATAACTTTTTATAAGTACCTTTTGTAAAATATTAATATAAACTTAACGTTATCAATGAATTGGGCTTCCAGCAAATATTTTAGAGTCTAAGAATTAACATTTTAGCTCATTATTTAATTTTAATATCATATCCCTATGCTTTCCAATGGAATAGCTAACCCAGCTTAATTGAAAATAGCTTTTAGGGCCTTGTCACTGTAAGGACATGCTTTTCATTACACGTTTACATGTCCTACGTTTAAATACAATTCATCCTGCCCTATTGAGCACTTAGGGGTGATTATAAATATTTGAAAAGAGGGTTTAGGCCTGTCAAAGGGAATGTTTTTGCAAACTACATAGCCAGGCTACAGTAGTAGGCCTGCAGTCATGTTTTGCACTTGGCAACGCAGTAATATGTGTGCTGCAATCCACTAGTGAGATTTAACTTACAGGCCCTCGATACACTTTGTACCATTTACTGATACTTACAGGTAAGTTGAATATGCCAATATGTACACAGCAATTGCAACTTGTTTTAGGGGTTAGAGCACATGGAACTAGGCCTGGTTAGCAGAATTCCATTGCACAGAGTATTAGTTCAAAAATACGTGGGTGATGATGCAAAAAGAAGCATTTTTCTGCATGGTCCCCATTCAGATGAAAGGTGAGGAACAACTCAGCCTTTCCCTTGGCATTTCTCATCATCTAAGAAAAAAACCTGGAAAGGTCATCTGCATTGGCATGGTGAGTCCTAGGTCTGTGCTCCACCCAAAAATGAGTATCCATGGGAGAAATTGGCCCACCTCAGCAGTTTGGGTTTTTTCACTCTCATCTACATGACCCATCTGAATTGCCTTTGGTCACTTATATCTCTGAAGGGAGTCCAAAATAAGTGGGGTATCGGCTTATTTGATGACAAAACCACAATAAAGGCTTCGTTCTCATCAGCACTCCGAGGTTTCTCTCCGGCGAGCAATCATTTACTGTTAAAGGCAGCTATTTGATCCTGACCCTCAAAGCAATAAAAAGAAAGTCAACATTGGATCACATGAAGGAAACCCACTTGTTCACGGAGAAACCCCTTTTTTTAAAGGACTGTTATTCAGTGGTATGCTCACTGACTGTTATTCAGTGGTATGCTTCATCATCGAGTTCTTCCCGATCCTTTGAGGACTGGGGCATGCTACGCCCTTTTTCTTTCCAAGGGATCAGTTTTTTATGAAACGGGTGTGGTGTCTATATGAAGTGATGGTTAAAATTGTCTAGGTGGTGACCATATCAGTGCTTACTCTGAAGCCTGCTTGGCAAAATTAAAAACTGGGGACGACCGATTCAATGGAGTTACTAATACTTCTTAGCTCTAAATATGATCAGCTAGTGTCTGCCACATACCTCAATTACCTGGCTTTCGTCAGGATCTGTGAATAACTATTAGTACCCTTTGGGAAGGGGTGGCTGGTTATCTAGTGATCAGTCATACCAAGCCACACACACAAGTTACAACACTGTAATATAGTTCATAGAAGTGGGTCAGCTTAAGTAGTGAACGCCTAATGCTCCTTAGGGATCTACAGAGAGTAGAGTGCCCAGTAGTCGCACAGTCGTCATGGGTCACCACTTGGCCCAAGACCTAGTATCAAACCCGGAGCATTCATAGCTGTAATAGCACTGTTCCGACCCCATGTTCTGAAGCACAAACATGATTAAAGGGACATGAGGTGATTTGAGGTTCTTTCACAAATTAAGCACTGAATGATTCCCAGAATCCAGATCTTCCTGTAAGGAATACCCCCTGCTCCAGACCCCATCATAGAGGCAGACAGTCAGATTCTCTACTGTCACTGAATTCACAACACTTGCGAAGGAGGACTAAATCCTTATTCTCCCATGGTAAGGTGGATGGCCACGTCACCTGCAAGGGGACACTAGAGGGGACAGCCCCTTAGTGTTTCTTCACTGCCCAGATGTAGTATTTTTTCTGTGGCCACCTGGCCGGGAAGTTGGCCAGTACGGGATCTAGCCCTCGTGACCTCAGGTATGATGTCACTTTTGGGATGTCAGCGGGGTATGTAGGTAGGCGCCACACCTAGATATTCCTCTTTCAGTGGCCAGCAGCAGAGGAATTTGACACCCACCCTCCCGGCAGGAACAGAGAGCTAAAAAGAGTAGCCAATCGCTGTACAGCATTCCAAGCGGAGATACAGGGTGATATTAAGGCAAAAAGCGACTAATACCCTATCAGGTGAAAATGGGACTGCTATATATGGGATCCTAAGGCTATAGGAGGCCCTGAGAAGAATGCGGCGGCGACCCCTTCGTCGCGGAAGGGACAGTCGGTATCCTGACAGCTGTGAGTTGGCCTTTCCTTGCTCTGTGGAGCAATGTTTTCATCATTGGGCTGCAGCCCCCATGCAAAATATACAGCACCGGGTGAATATTAAGAGGGCAATGTACTGGAAATTGTTTCAGGAGGGGTGTCAGCTTAGTCTTAAACAGCGCTGCACTCAAAAATGTGTGGTCTGTTTAGTTGATGATGCACCTGAATTTTGTCACAAAAGTATGTGCTAGACTTGTCAGATGACAGAAGCGCTAGGGGTGGAAACGCTAACAGTGCAGTACTCATCAACATGCATTAGACGCAAACATTTGCACCTTTGAGACACCTTTAACTCTGCAAAGCTTTCCCAACGCTTGTTACTCTATAAATGATTTCAGTAAAGTAATTCCGCGTAGTATTATTGTATTGTGTTGTACCAAATATTATTCGCTTTTCTGGTACGTCATTAGAGGGGTTTCCGTATCCGTGCGTGTGTTGATTTCATGCGCGTTGCAGCTCATCAGCGCACAGTACAGAACACGGAGGGGATTTAAAAAGCAGACGTCGACAGATGTGAAATGCGCCACAAAACTGTCATTGCAGATGGGCTTTCCGAGCAGCCGAGAATTCCCCCTTCGATGTTAATGAAGCTCTCCTCTCTGCCCAGGCTGTCTCTTGTTACTCCCCTGTGGGAGCAGCTCACACATCATCAGTGTCTCCTCTCATCTGGGTCCCCGTCTCTCGGTGTTAGTTAACCTTTAGTGACAAAGTCCACTTCGTCGCCCACCGGCGCGCTAATTCCAGTGGCGTTACCGGCTCCTCTGAACTCAGTCCATGGCAAGGAAATCCCTCTTCGTGGAGAGCAGCAATTAATCAGGCGCTGTCGCGAGAGGGGTATCCCATGGCAACCTTTTCATTTGCCTGAGTGACTTTATGTGGGTCAGTGCGAACGGCGGATGAGCTGTGTCAAGGTGTGTGTGGGCTGAAGTGCGTGACGCAATGAAGCAGGAAGACAGACCCCGGGAGGCTATAAACCGGGCTTCCCGAAATAATAAAGGGGGTGACTGACTTCAGGGCATGAATGGGTAACACTCTAATATAAGAAAGGGACCCCAGCATCCAAAATAAGTAACACAACTGATCTTAAAGCAAGCACAACCATTTGACATTATGGAGTGCAAAAGAGGAAAGTCGGGCACATTGGTCTATGTGCGGAGGCATACGTCATGATAGATACCAAAGAAGACAAAGTAAGGGATCTCGGTTAATGTCTCTTCTTGCAAATCGTAATCATAATAATGAATCGGGGCATTGTAATTAATAGGGGCATTGTAATCAATGGGGACATTATTTTCGGTTTGTTTGGATATTTACACAAAAGTAAAAAAAATCTTAAGAAAAATCAAGTCAAAGAGAGTGTGGCCTAACGACCAGAGCTGCCGACTTTGGAGCTGGGGAACCTGGGGCCTCATTTAAGAGACCGTGCGTCACTATTACGACACCTGAGCGTCACTTTTTGTGACGCACCAGCAGCGTAAAAAATGTGCCTTGTTGCATCAAGGAGGGTGCAATGAAAAGTGATGCATCGCTGTTTTTACGCAGCGATGTGTCACTTTAAATAAATGAGAGAGGTCTCATTTATGAAAAGTGACGCATCGCTGCGTGAAAACAGCGATGCGTCACTTTTTATTGCGCCCTCCTTGAAACACCAATGATGCGTCATATTTACAGTATGACGCATCATTACGCAAGGAGTTACAGATACGTCAGTATTTCTGACGTATCTGTATGGCGCAAAAGTGACGCATTGCTGGAGTGTGTCACAAAAGTGACGCAACTCCAGCAATGTGTCCTTTCACATGGGGGCAAGCCCCATCTGAAAGGCCCTGCGTCAGTCTTACGCCTGCTGTGAGGCAGGCGTAAGAAATTGATGAATTTGCGTCCTATAAGTGGCGCAGTGAAATCTTATAGATTTCACTGCGTCACTTCTATGACCTTTTCCTGCGTCAGCACACCCCTTGCATACATTATACCTGGCGCAGGTATAATGTAGCGCAGGGGTTTACAAAGTGACGCATCTACTTAGATGCGTCACTTTGTAAATATGGTGCAACAAGGCACATTTTTTGCGCTGCTGACGCACCGGTGTCGTAAAAGTGACGCACGGCCTCATAAAGGAGGCCCCAGGTACGAGAAACGGTATGGGCTAAACATCAAGGGGCAGATTTACGTGCAGAACTAGTAAATCTGCCCCCAAGTGAATCTGGGCCAATCACATAATGTTCCCGTGTCTACTCTTTGTATACTGTAGCTGGGTGCTTGTGAAAAGCGCTCCAATACTTTTAGATTGAGTTCGCACTATACGAAACTGCAAAAAAAAAAAAAAAAAAACGCCCAGGACAACAAAAGGAAAAGTGTAACCTAAATATGTGTTTTGCACAATGGCTGTCCTCTGGGCAAGCAGAACTGAAGTGAATTCAGTAATGTTGTGGAATTGCAAGTGAACCCTCACAGCAGCACATTTGTGAAAGGGAATAAAGGGTTAAAAAGCAGAGCTCACAAGTAGCTCAGTTAGACTAGTCTTTTCACATGCAGTATGGTGCGTGTAGTCCTGATTACTTATTGGAATAAACTCCCACAAAGCAAAAAAAAAACTTGGACTTGGGGAGCTGGTAGTTTCAAAGATTGTGAGCATCATGAACAAAGCAATTTAAGGGCACAAAAGTCAAATGGAAGCCTTTGCAACCGCAAAGGGGCATTTTTTAAATGTTCGAAACCCAAACTGTGATAAAATAATACGTTATCAACTCACAATTTGAATTTGCGAGTAAATACCGAATCGGTACCTAAAAGGGGAGTGTAAAGGGTATCCCTTCCAAATACTGATTACTTATGGTGTGACTGAAATTAAATTGGGTGGTAACTATTCGCACACTGTGGGCTCCCTAAGGGATCCCTCCCTCTGTGTTAATGTTCAGAAAAGGATAGGTCAGTGGTACCCAGGCCATTGCCTACTTAAAAAAAAATGGTTGTAAAATGTTTCTATTTTTAAACAACACATCCCATTTTCCTTTTAGGAAAATGAGCTAATAAAAAATAAATTGCTTTATTTAAAATCAATCCCAGACATGGTGGTCTGCTGACCCCAGCAGGCTCCCATGCCTGTGGCTCTAGACCATGGGTACTCACAAACTTTCTGTCGGGGGCCAAAATTACAGTGTGGTTTGTGGCCGAGGGGGGGGAGAAAGGGGGGGGGGCTAGAGTAAAAAAAATCCTGTTTCAGAACATTATGCAATGTTGTATTTCAAAAGCAGTTGTAACTACAAAGAGCACATTTTGACAATACATTTTACAGACAATAGCAATCTCAAGAGGCATTGCATAGCTTCATACACACTTTGTCCCCAATTCCATCACAGACTCTCTGTCAGTCAGTCTCTCTCTCAGTCTGTCAGTCTCTCCGTCAATCGGTCTCTCTCTCTCTCTCAGCCAGTCAGTCTCTCTGTCAGTCAGACTCTCTCTCTCAGTCAGTCTATCTGTCTGTCAGTTTCTCTCTCTCTCTTTCTCTGTCCGTCTCTCTCCCTCTCCGTCAGTCTCTCTCTCTCTCAGTCCGTCTCTCTCTGTCTCTCTGTCAGTCTCTCTCCCTCAGTCCATCTCTCTCTCTGTCAGTCTATCTCTCTCTGTCAGAAAGTATCCCTTGCAGACCGTCTCTGTCAGACAGTCGCTCTCAGTCAGACAGTCACTCTCTCAGTCACAGTCACTCTCTCACTGTCAGACACTCTCTCATTGTCAGTCTCTCTGTGTCAGTCAGTCAGACTCTCTCTTATAGTCAGCCTCTCGCTCAGTCAGTCTCCCTCTCTGTCAGTCAGTCAGTCTCTCTGTGTCAGTCTCTCTCTTTCTGTCTCTCATAGTCTGTCTCTCTCTCTCTCTCTCCCTCTGTCAGTCAGTCTCTCTCTGTCAGTCTCTCTCTCCGTCAGTCAGTCTCAGTTAATCTCGCTCTCTCTTTAAATAGCAGTATTTCTCCACTATAAACAGACACGCAACAAAACCTAAATATAGATTTCTAGATCGAACTCCAGCGATGTATACACATAACTGACACGGATCGCCTGGGTACAGGGCTTTATGTGGGATGAAAAACCTGGGGGTTCTCTAAAAGGGCCATTACCGATCAAATTAAGGGCATGGCTTAAAAACATGTCAACAAAAATCTGTGCTTAGCATCGTGTGCCACCCTACTGGTATTTTGCTGTTTGTCATGATATATCAGATACAACCAGTAACATTATACCGGCAACAAGTCAGGACAATTGGCTTTGCCAATGGTTGTTAGTTGCATAAGATAAATAAGCAACAACTATGGCTTTGTTGTGTATAAATTATAATATTGAAAATGCTTCATCTCTGAAAAGATGAGACACTGAAAGAACTAAAGCCAGTATATTTGAAATTACATCAAAATCTTTGTGCAATGATTCTACTGAGATAAGATTTTATTTTGTTCACCCTGAGGGCAAAAATGGAAACACCGATAGCTAGTTGCATAAGATAAATAAGCAACAACTATGACTTTGTTGTATATAATATATAACATTGAAAATGCTTCAGTTCTGAAATGATGAAACTGTGAAAAAACTTCAACGAGCCTATTGGAAATTACATCAAAGCTTGGTGCTGCTGTTGGGTTGAGATTTATCTAAGGGCGAAAATGGAGACGCAAGTGGTTGTTAGTTGCATAAGATAAATATGCAAAAACTATGGCTTTGTTGTACATAATATTGAAAACGATTCAGGTTTGAAATGATGAGACTGAAAGAATGAAAACAGTCGATTTGGAACTGACAAAAACTTTCTGAGCAGTAGTGCTGCCGCCGAGTTGATATATATATTTTTTCACCCTGAAGGCAAAAGGCAAAAATGGAGCCCCAATAGCTATCTGTCTCAGCACCTGCTTTGAAGCACTTGGTCCACTAAAACCCCTGCCTGTTATTTTGAGGAGAACAAACTGCTCATAAAAAGTAAATTTCAGCTGATGATTAACTCTCAATTGGTCACAGAAATCGGCAACAGCGCCATCTACTGTCACGCTCACCTAAATTAATATGTAAAACCTAACCACTCGCAATAAATCGAAGAGAAATACATACATATCTCTGCCCAAGATTTTAAGCCCCCTCAATAACCACAATGGATATCTTTACCTTTTGTGTCGGTGCATGAACAAGGAGGTCTGCAACAGAAAACCACAAAATATGGGGCAAGCAATAACACTGATGGCATTGGCTTAACTTACTGCTTCTAGAGTCGAGGATGCTGCACTTAGTACCACGTGCCAGTGAATCTCGGCTCAGTTTCAGCTGGGCACACACTGCTTCTACCGATGCTGGGGTGAGCATGTGAGACACTATTTGTCTGCGCATGCCCCTTTGACCTTTTCCTGGCAAATGCGACCCCCAGGGAATTACAACATCAGTAATGACGCAGAGTCCTTGACTGCTGTTGTTTTTAACGGGGGCCGCAAGGGAAGGTTTGGTGGGCCGCAACTTGCCCGCGGGCCGTACTATGAGTACCACCGCTCTATGCAATCGCAGTGGGTTGCAATTTGCTAACTACCTCATGTATATTAGGTGCCAGATTTACGACCCATTTTAGTGGTCGCAAACGGGAAAAGTGTGTGGTATGTACAAACCCTATTATGGGAGTAGGGAACCTATTACCAACTCGCAAAATAGGGGTTGCGAGTCGCCATTAGGAGGGGGCGTACCAAGGGCATCCCATCCTAATAGCGAGTCGCACTGGTATGTACAATTGGTTTACGACCGCAAATGGGGTCGCAAAACAATCGCAGCTACCACTTACTTGAAATAGATGGTAAGCTAGTCGTAAGCAGGAAGAGAACACCTTCCCCTTTGTATTGGGCAGCGAAAATATTTTTTAAGAGCAGGCAGTGATCCACTGCCTACTCTTAAAAATTGAATACAAAAGTTTCATTTTTCTTTTCTAAATGTATCCCGTTTTCATTTAAGGGAAACGGTCTGCAAAAGGAAAACAGACTGCATTAAAAAAAACTGCTTTATTTAAAAAGCATTCAAAACATGGTTGTCTGCTGCCCCCAGCAGGCCACCATCCCTGTGAGTACTGGCCATTCTCAAGGGGTCGCAAAGTGCTACCCTCCTCATGAATATTAATGAGGCAGTTCTTTTGGGACCAATTTGCAAATATTGCAAACAGTGTCTCAGACACTGTTGCACATCCCATTCTGCAAGTCACAATTTGCATGTCGCAAAGTATTGCAATTTGCGACTCGCATAGCTGAATGGTCGTACATCTCGCACTTAATGAGATAGGTCAAATTGCGACCCACTACAAATCAGAATTTTCTGAAGCAACCTATTAATACATAGCTTGGTTTGCAAAATACAAATGGATTCAGCAGAAGTCAATGCACAATCTACTTCTACTTTTGCCGAATACATTTTAGTACATTCCATATAAGAAATCGCAAATTGTAATTATTCACAATTTCTTATTTGCAATATTAGTACATGAGGCCATTCTTTATTTGTTTGCTATTTCCTTCACTATTTTAAAGTATAGTTTTGGCTTACTTTCTGACTTGTGGAATATAGGAATATTGGTTAGTAATTTAGGAACTACAAAGAGAAAGTAGAATTTTGCGATTTTGAATTTGGATGATCTTTATTTTCTTCGATACAAACGTGTGAATGTTTAGGAACTTTTTCTTATGTGCAGGACAGTAGTGATTCAGGATCCAAGTAATCTTTCAAAAGGTACTCTTATGTCAATTGCATTTGAGATAAAAAAAATGATACGTTTTCATTAAAAGCTTCTCCCAGTCTAGAAAACATGAATGTAATAAAACCAGGATTCCTGCTCCGCAAATGAACAGAAGCAGTGCTTATCTCCTATAACTGAATGCAGTAGTCAAGGAGCCCTCCACAGGCCTAAAATATGAAAACAATCGTTACTGTACTCTGCTTAGTTGTGCATTGCACTAGAAAAATGCTTTGAATTAACAATGCAATAACTTCATTAGGCCATATTATAAATATATGTTAAGGCATGTGGTGCAAGTGACAAACATAAAGAGTTGAAGATGCATTTGCAAAGATGGAATAGAATCAGTATGAAAGTGAAATTATTTCTTCGAGCCACAACACAATTCCCACAAAGTAAAAAAATAAACTAATTTCTGAGCAGGGTCGCTTTAGCGTTGGTGTCGCCAAGTGTGGCAATCTTTGTTGGTACCTCCAATAACCTTCTTATCCATTGATTCCCTCTCTACCACCCTCTCAGGGTGTCCCTCATCTCTCCAAAGCCCCTACTCGACATGCATTTAGTTTCTTTTATAGCTCTATTCCTACCAATGTAATGTGTCTGATCACTCTACATAATACACACATTTTACGGAGAAAGTGAAATATTCACGTGTGTAAGTCACTATATAAGGAAATGAGGACCATACCATGTAGGAGTGACCATCCTTCCATACCGGAAGGCATTTTATTTTAAGAGTGCTTGGTCTGAAGAAACACATACTCAGAATGTTAAAAGTAACACAGTGGCTGGGGTTGGCTTTAATAATAAGAATGTCTTTCTACCCAAATTAACCCTTTTTGCAAGCTCAGGCTAAAGAGAGACCAGGGAAAACATATGGTTTTAAACATATGCCTTGCAGTTTGTATGAAGCTCTTTGATGCCAGTTCATAGATTACAGTGCTATATTAGGATTATAATTTATGAACCACAAATATCGAAATGTTCTCTGTGACAAAAGTAGTAACCCACTGAGCTATATACATAAAATAAAATTCTATGATTTGCTTGTTACATGTACTGTGCAGCAGGCACATCAACCCTCTGTGCTACTTTATGAGGAGTCAAATATTCACCAGACAAAACTCAGATATTTCCAGCAGGTACACTAGTCACCAAAGTTATCTTGACATTTTTATTTTTGCCTAAAAGTTGCTGCTGTGCCCCGTGCTCTGGGTCCAGTGTGGCGGAACTAGTTGCGCTGCCCATTTAGCCATCATTGGGTTCTGGTTTTGTAAAAATTATTGATACTCTGTTTTAAATCATCTCACAATCAAAGTTACAAGTAGGTTACAGGTCACAATACACCCTACTTAATTATTCATTTATTGCAAACTGGATCTTTAATCCTACTGGTCTATTACAAATAGTTCCTGACAGTCCTACCACCACCGCCTTGAGAGGTGTGGCAAGTGCTGGCTCTTTCCCCGATCCTTGCATACACAGGGACTACCTAAAGATAGCTATGGTGTGATTGAAGGCAATGCCCAGTATCCAGGATACTCCAATGAAACGTTGGCGTCTCAAGCATTCTTCAGTCTCCGAAGAGTGTGTTCAAGCAGTCACAGACTAAGTCAAAGGTGGTGCTGTGAAGGCTGAGTTTGTATATTGCAAAAACAGTTACATTGTTAATAAAGATGGCTGTCAATTCAAGCGATATTTTGTATAAAAGACCAACACCGGAATAATGACTCTGTCTCTCTCTCTCTCTATATATATACATATATATGTGTATATATAATAGCTACTGACGGTAGCCAGTAGGTGGATGTACCATGTTACAACGCATACTATTACAACTACCTACCGTTACAACGCGACCATTACAACGCATACCATTACAACGCATAGCGCTTTGAGGTGCTGGATAGTGGTAAGTATAATTTACTATTCTAACTCCAGTCCCCGTGGACCCTAGGGAAGGTGTTGGAAAGTAAATTATACTTATTCCCTATCCTAGAGCGCCCCCCAGCGCAATGCGTTGTAATGGTATGCGTTGTAAAAGTCGCGTTGTAATGGTAGTGCGGAGTAACGAATGCGTTGTAACAGGTGTATACCCCAGTAGGTAGTTATAGTTAGGACCAAGTTTCCATAGGAAGAGCATTTTTTGTTTTGCTTATAAATTTGGCGTCGTTTGATTTGATGAATCTTCATGAAATTTCCTAAACTAATTCTTTGTTCATATCAGGTCCTATGTCGAAATTTTGGGGGTGATTCATCAAGGGGGGCTGAGAAAAAAGGGGGGTCCCAAAACGTGTTTTCTCCATGCAATTTCATAGGAAACTTTAGGCAAGGCTACAGGTCGAATGGGTGAACAGATTTACCCCAAATTTGGCAGCGAAAAGGGTCTTGGTCTAGAAAGCACGCTTTTGTTTATTTTCTGTAAATCCGTTCAGTAATTTTGGAGAAATATTGAAATTTACAGATATCGATATTTGGGAATTCTGCCATTTGATTGGCTGAGGCGTTGCGAACATGAACATGTTGCTTATTGGCTGCGAGCGGTGCGAGCAGATGCAACTAGGAAGTGTTGGCAGCCATTTTGTGATATCTTTATTTTCAGAAACTCTGTCCATCACCACCCCCTGTTGTTTAATTATTTTGTCCACCATAAGCGTGGAAGGGTATACTCAGACGTGAGTCCCTTGCTCATTGCACCATCAGGATTCAAGCAAGCCGGGCCGAAGAAGGCTGTAATGCCAGAAACCGGTCCCCGGAAGCTTGTTTCCTTCCCAGTGAAAGAATTGACTTGGTAGTTTGGTCTGCCCTGTTCCCATGATGCACTGGGCCAGGGACAGACTAATTTGCATATAGCCAGGTTCTGAGCTGGGATGGTGCAGTGAGCTAAAAAAGGGTGTTGGATCAAGCCCTGATCTCTTGACTGGGTGAGAGTATTCTGCTTTATTCAGAAACTCTGTCCATCACCACCCCCTGTTGTTTAATTATTTTGTCCACCATAAGCGTGGAAGGGTATACTCAGACGTGAGTCCCTTGCTCATTGCACCATCAGGATTCAAGCAAGCCGGGGCGAAGAAGGCTGTAATGCCAGAAACCGGTCCCTGGAAGCTTGTTTCCTTCCCAGTGAAAGAATTGGCTTGGTAGTTTGGTCTGCCCTGTTCCCATGATGCACTGGGCCAGGGACAGACTAATTAGCATATAGCCAGGTTCTGAGCTGGGATGGTGCAGTGAGCTAAAAAACGGTGTTGGATCAAGCCCTGATCTCTTGACTGGGTGAGAGTACTCTGCTTAATTCAGAAACTCTGTCCATCACCACCCCCTGTTGTTTAATTATTTTGTCCACCATAAGCGTGGAAGGGTATACTCAGACGTGAGTCCCTTGCTCATTGCACCATCAGGATTCAAGCAAGCCGGGCCGAAGAAGGCTGTAATGCCAGAAACCGGTCCCCGGAAGCTTGTTTCCTTCCCATTGAAAGAATTGGCTTGGTATTTTGGTCTGCCCTGTTCCCATGATGCACTGGGCCAGGGACAGACTAATTTGCATATAGCCAGGTTCTGAGCTGGGATGGTGCAGTGAGCTAAAAAACGGTGTTGGATCAAGCCCTGATCTCTTGACTGGGTGAGAGTATTCTGCTTAATTCAGAAACTCTGTCCATCACCACCCGTGTTGTTTAATTATTTTGTCCACCATAAGCGTGGAAGGGTATACTCAGACTTGAGTCCCTTTCTCATTGCACCATCAGGATTCAAGCAAGCCGGGCCGAAGAAAGGCTGTAATGCCAGAAACCGGTCCCCGGAAGCTTGTTTCCTTCCCAGTGAAAGAATTGGCTTGGTAGTTTGGTCTGCCCTGTTCCCATGATGCACTGGGCCAGGGACAGACTATTTTGCATATAGCCAGGTTCTGAGCTGGGATGGTGCAGTGAGCTAAAAAACGGTGTTGGATCAAGCCTTGATCTCTTGACTGGGTGAGAGTATTCTGCTTAATTCAGAAACTCTGTCCATCACCACCCCCTGTTGTTTAGCCATTTTGTGATTCCATTGAAATGAGTAGGGGAAAAAAGGGCAAAAAGAGGAGGATAGGAGCACTGTAACCTCTGTGGGGGAGTGCGAAGCGAAGTAGTCACTTGTACCGGTCTGAAAGTGTGGTGTTGCTCTGAGTGACATGGTGCTGAGATGAGATGCTGCTACACTCGGGTAAGAAACCGAGAGCCAATACCGTGAGCTCATTGCTGTAAAGTGATATGCTCTGGTCTTTGTAGCATACGTGTGCAAGTAGTGTTAGTAGGCGTTTATACCATACAGGGAGTGGGAAGCGAACTACTGACCCCTACCGTGAGTTTATACTATACCGGAAGTGAAGTACTCACGCTTACCGGTGTGAAGACTCGGGAATCAAACAGCTGATTGCTCTAAAGTTATGGGCTCTGGGCACTGCAGCATACTGGCCGCTGTAGTATAACTGTGTAAGTAGTTAGTATGCGTTTATACTATACAGAGAGTGGTAAGCGAACGACTCGGGGATTAAACTGTGAGCCTAAATTGTGAGCCTGGAAAGGGGTGACCACTCGGTCCCCCAGAACGTATGGTTGGGTGCCCCGATCCTCCCGGGAAACCATTTTGGGCGGGGGGCGTGTCTCAGCTGGTATGCCCGAAGCGGCGTAGCCGGGGCGCGCCTTTTCCCGCCCAAGAGGGGTTGTCCTAGACACCTACACCGATGGCCACGCCCAGTAGGCGTAACGGAGGAGGGTACACGCCCTCCCGAAGAAGAATAAATAGAGCGGGAATCCGAAGAAGCGTCCTCTTGTTCCTGTGCTCGGAAGGCTGCACCCACTCGTCGCTCGTGAGCCCTCGGCGGAACAAGGAGCAATTTTGAGAACTTGTAATTCTTGTGTTTCTCTTTCAGTGACTTCGAAGCGAAGGATCCAGGACCGTGTTGATCGACTCGGAGCGGATAATCGAAACGATGTCTGGCAAGAAGGCAGGAAAGGGTTCCGAGACAGACAAAGTGCTTCGCATGTTGGTGAACAGAATGACGAGAATGGAACGAAGCATCGGACAAGTCCCAGCGCTTGGTCGCGATATGGCGGGCATCAAAAAACAACTGGCCGCAATGAACTAGCCTGGTAACCCGAAGAAGGTAATAGGCCCGGCATTGCCGGGAGTCGTCCCCGAGGGTAGAGGGAAACGGGTCAAGAGAAGGGCGGTTGCAGGGGAGGTTCCAGTCCCTGAGGTGCCCCCCGTTATCCCTGCCGTACCAGCCGATGACCCAGTACCAACCCCAGACGCGGGTCAACCGATTCCGGTTGTGATTACGCCAGCTAACGATGAGGATATGCCTCCTGAATTGGCCACCCAGTTGACCGCATGGCTCAACAAAAAGGCAGGGGGTGCTACGGCGCCCGGAGACACGGCCGAAGAGGCCAAATTACTAATCCAGCAGTTGCGGCAGTCGCGAGATGCCGCGAAGGCGAATCTCCCTCTTGTTTCCCCACAGGTGACACCGGAAGGACCGGCAGCTGGTCTCGAGAAAACAGCGGGAACAACGACCGAACCGGGTAAGCTCGCTTTGCCAGTGGCGGGGGAGGGCTCATTACCCTCAAGACGGGAGAGGGTGGTTCAACATATCCCGTTGGCCACGAAAGAATTGATATGGGCAGACAAGTATGTCAATATGTTTTCGTTGTTGACTGACCATCGCGAGATGGAGTATGCTAAAACACAGAAAGATTTGTGGCACCCAAGCGTCTGGCGCGCCAAGATGGCGGAGTTCAGGGTGGAGGAGACGATAACGAATTGGGCGAAGGCCTTTGCAATGTTTACTGCGATTATTGGCAAACGTAAGCCCGAGGTATTGACCGAACTGTCTTGTCATCAGGCTCGTATAATGGATTTTTATGAAATGTATGAGGGGGACGAATGGAAAGGTTACGACATGAAATTTCGTAAAGCGAAAGAGTATGATTCCTCTCTGACATGAGATTGCCTCGACTCAATCTCTTGGCATAAGCAGCTCCTGCCTGGGACGGCAGGGACATCCTCGCCAGGTGGGAATGGGTCGGGGGTTTCCCGCCAAAAGCCCGCGGTGCCCTTTCGTGCAGGCACCGGCGGTGATCACCAGCCGAAAACCGGCGGGAATGGTGGAAAGCGGGGGGTCTGTTGGGGCTTCAATAGAGGCAACTGTAACAGACCGCAAGGTACATGTAGGTTCAAGCATGTGTGTGCGGGTTGTGGG
The DNA here is from genome assembly GCF_964263255.1 of Lissotriton vulgaris. Taxonomy (NCBI): domain Eukaryota; kingdom Metazoa; phylum Chordata; class Amphibia; order Caudata; family Salamandridae; genus Lissotriton; species Lissotriton vulgaris. The sequence continues at coordinate 143,800,397 of NC_141698.1, forward strand.
AATTCCTCTCACCCGGAGAATTCATGAAGATCGAAAAATAGCGGGTCGGAAGGTAAAGGGGGGTCCAAGCAAGACTGAGGTGGATCGTTGTGTACAATTGCCTACTCCCGTTGATCTCATGGCTATGACTCCTTGGTTAAACAAATACCCTGATTATGTCTCTGCTGGGGTGTTGAGGAAGGGATTCTTATATGGCTTTCACAACCCGGCGGGGGATTTTCGTGGGGAACCTTTCTGTAAAAACCAGCTTTCGGCACAGCATAATCCAGGTGTGGTGGAGAGAAAAATTGCTAAAGAAGTGAGCCTGGGCCGAGTGGCTGGGCCTTTTCAGCGCCCGCCAGTGGCGGGTTTCATCTGTTCCCCATTAGGGGTGGTCCCCAAGAAGGACCCAGGGGAGTTTAGGCTGATCCATAATCTGTCTGCTCCAAGGGGTTTCTCGGTAAACGATGCTATTGACCCAGAAGTTTGTTCGGTGCAGTACGCATCATTCGATGATGCCGTCACCATGTTAAATCGCCTGGGCCCCAGGGCGCTGATGGCGAAATCAGATATCGAATCAGTGTTCCGGTTGCTCCCGGTATCCCCCACAGGATCAGCGTTTGCTAGGTTTTGCGTTCCAAGGGAGTTATTACATGGATAATTGCATGCCGATGGGTTGCTCCATTTCGTATGCCTATTTTGAAAAATTCTGTTGTTTTTTAGAGTGGGCATTCACCGAGGCCACAGGGCATAGGCATGTTATGCATTATCTAGATGACTTCCTGTTCTTGGGAGCAGCCGGCGTCACGAAATGTGCGCAGGCGCTACAGGACTTTTGCATCCTCATGAGGGAGTTTGGAGTGCCATTGGCACCAGGTAAGACGGTTGGACCATCTACATCACTGCAGTTTCTGGGAATTGAGCTCGATTCTGTGGAGGGATGTTTCCGTTTGCCAGTGGGAAAGGTAGCTAAATTTAGGGCTTCCCTGGAACTTTGCCTTAGTAAGGAGAAAGTGACCCTGCACCAGTTACAGCAAACAGTGGGTCAGCTTAACTTTGCCTTAAGAGTTATACCAATGGCCCGCCCCTTTTCAGGCTCTATTGCACAAGCTATGGTTGGTCTCAAGGAAGGACACCACTGCACGAGACTGTCTGCAGAGGTTCGCCAGGATATGCGCATTTGGTTGGCATTTCTGGTGGACTTCAACTATCGAGTAGTGTGGAACAAGCCGCCAGCGTCTTCGGACGAGCTGGGTTTGTGGACTGACTCAGCGGGAAGCGTGGGATTTGGCGCCATTTTTGGTAACCGATGGTCGGCGCAGACATGGCCGGCGTGGTGGCATTCCTGCGGTCTCACAAGTAACATAGGGTTCCTTGAGCTATTCCCTATTTTTGTTGCTCTGAAGGCATGGCCGGAGTTCAGAGACCGCTCTGTGGTCTTTTGGTCTGATAATATGACTGTTGTCGAATGCATTAACAATCAGGCAGCACGCTGCAAATGGATCTTGAGATTGGTGAAGGAAGTTGTGCTGCTTTGCATGAGACTGAATGTACAGTTCAGGGCGAAACATGTGCCGGGTGTACTGAATCATGCGGCTGATGCACTCTCTCGTTCACATATGCAGGCGTTCAGGGGTTACCTACCTACAGCGGACCTAGAGGCGGCACCATTCCCTGAAGCACTCTGGCTAATCAGTGCCCCGGATTACAAGACCTCGTGGCAGCAAGCTTAGCCCCCAGGACGAGGGAGGCATACGAGGGAGCGTTTCGTTCCTATTGCGCATTTTTGGGACCGACAGGGAATCAGAACTGGGGTCAGGAGGATTCCTTCCTAGGGTTCCTGGTAGCCCTGCACAAAGAAGGCCGATCAGCGGCAACGGCCAATAGACACAGGGCGGCCATCTCATTCATGGCGCAGGTGCATGGCATCAAAGACCCAATAGGTTCCTTTTTGGCAAAAAAAGCCCTTCGCGGCTGGCAGCGCCTTGAGGGTCGCAAGCAAGACGAGAGGCGCCCGATTGGCTTAGAAAGGTTGTCCCTACTCATGGCGAAACTAGTCACGACATGCTCCTCCCAATTCGAAGCAGTTCTGTTCCGGGCAGCTTTCGCATTAGCGTTCCATGGGGCTATGCGGGTGAGCGAACTGGTCGCAAGGAATAAGAAAGATGTGGAGGGAGGCTTGTGCAGGGATCACATCCTAATTAGAGGTGATTCAATGGTAGTGACGATAGCTAGGTCCAAGACTGACCAGGGAGCTATGGGAAACAGTGTTGTTGTCCAGCACGTGCGAGGGTCCCCCACGTGCCTGATAATGTGTATAGAGGAATACTTGGCACTGAGGGCGGATACGTGGGGTGGGGGTTTGCTGAGGCACATCGATGGCACCCCACTGAATAGGTTTCAGTTCCAGAGGGTGCTAGCACTGACAATCGCTGCGGTGGGCATGGACCCGTGCGATTTTGGGACCCACTCCTTTAGGATAGGGGCTGCTACTGAGGCTACAGCCAGGGGTCAGAGTGAAGAGGAAGTGAAACAGTTGGGACGATGGTCCTCAAATTGCTTCAAAAGGTATGTGCGATTGCACATGTTGTGAAGTCAAGTGACATGCACTCACGCTTCTTGTCTTCTGTTTGATTTACAGTTTCGCGAGCATGTCATGCGGGGCGGAATTTGCAGTCGACCCAGTACCAGGGGACCAGCGGTCATGGATCACCATCTCAGGAGAGAGTGGTTTGGGTCGTGGGCCACTCATACGTGAGGCGGGCCGAGGACGTATTCAAAGCAGGTGACGCGACTCGCGCAGCCGGTGGAATATGGGTACAGAGTCACCTTCCACGGAAGAGGCGGGCTGTGTATTGACCAATTCGAATCTTTTGTTGAGGGTCTTTTAGGGCGGCAGAGGTCACGCCATCTGTAGTCATAGTACACCTGGGGGGCAATGACTTGGTGATACTGGGTAGACGAGTATTGCTCGAGCAAGTTTTGTCGTCCGTTAGCTGGTTGGCAAAAAGAATCCCGGGGTGCACGATTGCCTGGTCCCACATGATTCCCAGGAAGGTATGGCGGGGGGGCCTTTCGGTGTCAGCACTGAACCATTCGGGGAAGAAGGTTAATAACAAAATTGGTAGATTGTTTCGCTCTGCGCAGTTGCATTGCATTCCTCATGGGTGTATTCGGGGTGATCACATGTATCTGAATGATGGGGTTCACCTGTCCCGGGAGGGGAATGTTTTACTCATAGGAGACTTCATAGCATGGCTAAGGGGTTTGAGGAAGCATGACCTTTAGGAGGAGTTTGGGGGGGCCGGATAGCCGGTCAACTATCCGGCCTGTGGCGGTAAGGTCATGATCGGTGAGCAGTAATTTCAAGGTCCCTAGAGGGGGCGCCACCCACTAAGGATGGGAGCGCCCGGGGGGAGGCGGCCATTGGCCCCTCCCACTGGGAGGCGGCACCCACTAAGGATGGGTCGCATAAGGGGAGACGGCCATAGGCCCCTTCCAGGGGAGGAGGCGGCTATATGCCCCTCCTATGAATTTCCCGGGGCCCGGTTATCCGCGACGGCGGATATGATAGAGTGTGGGGATAGGAGGGGAGTCCACGCTGTCCTTCCTACAGATACCTCACACGGGAGCTCGGACGACCTTTAAGATGGCGTCGAGCGGAAAGGGGGGCCCCCAACCAGACAAGGGAAATTAGAGTTGGCAAGGAGGGTACAGTCCTCTGCGCGGCCGCCACTCACACCGTGAGGGCGAGAGTTTTGGTAGTAGGGATCTGACACCGGTTAAGACCTTGCCGTTGGCCCTTAATGCTAGGATGTACAATTTTAATTTAGAATGTATGCATTTGCAGGATGTTAGACTCGGCTAGGAAACCTTTGTATTAGAGATTTGTTAAGGTTAGCCAAAGAACATGTCTTCATCGAAATGTAATAAATTAAAATTGTACATGATTATGAAACTTTTATTTAATGTTTTAAATTTTGTTTCATATTTTAATAAATACGGCCAAGAGGGTGACTCCCTCCCGCCTTCCAAAAGTTCAGAACTGTGTCCGACTTCCCATCCTTGGGGATTGTGTTGGGAGGAGGGTGACGGGCATCCCGGCCATATGGAAAGGGGCGACCACTCTGTCCCCCCGAACGTATGGTTGGGTGCCCCGATCCTCCCGGGAAACCATTTTGGGCGGGGGCGTGTCTCGGCTGGTATGCCCAAAGCGGCGTAGCCGGGGTGCGCCTTTTCCCGCCCAAGAGGGGTTGTCCTAGACACCTACACCGATGGCCACGCCCAGTAGGCGTAACGGAGGAGGGTACACGCCCTCCTGAAGAAGAATAAATAGAGCGGGAATCCGAAGAAGCGTCCTCTCGTTCCTGTGCTCGGAAGGCTGCACCCACTCGTCGCTCGTGAGCCCTCGACGGAACAAGGAGCACTTTTGACCCACCCACCAGCCCCTTATGGCAATGTTTGGTTCTGCAATAAAGTTTTGTGCTATGAAAGCCCCCTTTTTTCCTCCGTGTAGAAGTAAACGAATGTCTAGATGAGGATGTGACTTCTGCCTGTAGGATACTGTTTTTCTTTTAGGACGTGAACAGTCTGGATACAATTAGACATGCTGATATTTTCTTCCTTAGTAGGTGAACAAATGTCGTATTTATTTTTTGGTCGGGCGGTAAGGTCATGATCGGTGAGCAGTAATTTCAAGGTCCCTAGAGGGGGGCGCCACCCACTATGGATGGGAGCGCCCGGGTGGAGGCGGGCATTGGCCCCTCCCACTGGGAGGCGGCACCCACTAAGGATGGGTCGCCTAAGGGGAGACGGCCATAGGCCCCTTCCAGGGGAGGAGGCGGCTATATGCCCCTCCTACGAATTTCCCGGGGCCCGGTTATCCGCGGCGGCGGATATGATAGAGAGTGTGGGGATGGGGGGGGAGTCCACGCTGTCCTTCCTACAGATACCTCACACGGGAGCTCAGACGACCTTTAAGATGGCGTCGAGTGGAAAGGGGGGCCCCCAACCAGACAAGGGAAATTAGAGTTGGCAAGGAGGGTACAGTCCTCTGCGCGGCCGCCACTCACACCGTGAGGGCGAGAGTTTTGGTAGTAGGGATCTGACACCGGTTAAGACCTTGCCGTTGGCCCTTAATGCTAGGATGTACAATTTTAATTTAGAATATATGCATTTGCAGGATGTTAGACTCGGCTAAGAAACCTTTGTATTAGAGATTTGTTAAGGTTAGCCAAAGAACATGTCTTCATCGAAATGTAATAAATGAAAATTGTACATGATTATGAAACTTTTATTTAATGTTTTAAATTTTGTTTCATATTTTAATAAATACGGCCGGGAGGGTGACTCCCTCCCGCCTTCCAGAAGTTCAGAACTGTGTCCGACTTCCCATCCTTGGGGATTGTGTTGGGAGGAGGGTGACGGGCATCCCGGCCATACATTGCTGTAAAGTGATGTGCTCTGGGCGGTGTAGCATACCTGTGGAAGTAGTGTTAGTTTGCGTTTATACAATACAGGGAGTGGGAAGTGAACTACTCACCCCTACTGGTCTCAAGACTCCTGGATGAAACCATGAGCTCATTGCTGTAAAGTCATGTGCTCTGTGTAGTATTCTAGTGTAAGTCATAGTAAAATGTTAGTATGTAATGCTAGTAGAATGTAAGTATGTAATGTTAGAATGTAGGGCTGTCATGAGAGGAACCTTGGGGAGTTTGTACACGGTGTGGAGAAGACGGTAGCCTTGCTGTCTGCTCCTGTTGGTGGCTATTTAAGCTGTCTTGTTTTCCCACAATAAATCTACTTATCGGATCCACTGCTGTCTGCCTCTTCACTACATAAACTTGGCGACGAGCGGGAGGAGGTAAAAAGAAGACAGCACTCACCAATATTTCAAGCTTGCTTGCGTTGTGCTGGAGACCCATTTTCTTCATGAAGCTGTTTTTAGTCAACCTAGGGTTGTCTGCTCATTGAACTATGTCATCCGACTTCTGGTAGGATTTATATTTTTAGATTTGGGGCTTCCTCTGCCTCTTCACTACACTCTGGTCGCTGTACTACACGTGTGCAGGTAGTGTTAGTATGTGTTTGTACTAATTCTGTAGTTATGCAGTAACCAATGCATCATAGTCCTAGGGAGCGCCACCTCCCAGGCGCAGCTCATACAATGTCCCGGGGTGTGCATCTGCGGGACATTTACGTGTGCTATTACAGGGCAGGTGCATGGCTTCCACCCTGTGATAGCAAATCCTTGTTTGCCTCATTTAAGCGAGAGGAGGAAAACCTTGTATCAGTTTAATAGAGCGGATCCGGATGATAAAGATGGAGAAAAAAAACATCTGGATCTCAAACATTTAAATGAGCACCCTGGTCGGTAATGTTCCGGGGCCAATCCTATTATTATATTGCGGGCTCTCTGCAACACTGGGTACCTTAATCTCACTTGTAAATTAGGCGCAGGAGGGCACAGAGACGTTTCGCAGCTTAGAGGATTGCCACGACCCCGGTTATTGTTTACTAATTGTTCTGGGGGCTTCGAGGCCAACTCAAGTTCAGGGATCGCCACCCTCCGGGGCTTTATTTAAATATGCAGGGTGGGCCTCACCAGTCCCTGAAACCTCGGGGGCCCTAGGCAGTGTCTTATTGGTTCTGTAATCACACAGGCAGTACTGATGGTGTTATAAAGTGATACACTCATAGAATTCTTGCAGTTGTAGAATTACGCAGGCTTCATTTATGTAATAGTCTGTTGGTTTATATTTGGTAGGTGCACTGCAAAATTACAAATGTTTCCCTCATAAACTCCTATAAACAGCCGATTTTCACAATAAACTACAGACAAGTGTTGTCAGAAAAAGAAGACCCATACACTCACTTATTTATTGGTAAAAAAAATAACCTTTATTAAAACAACGCAAATGAATGGAAACACAACTTTTTCGAATAAACAACAGTATAACATGAAATAAGTGGGTGGGACTCCTCCGGAAACGGCGTGCAAAACCTGCAAGTAAAAAAACAAACATAAGTATGTGTGCCATGTCCAAGAGAAAAAGAAAGTTAGTCAGAATTAAAGGAAGATAGTGAGAATGGGATAGAGAGGTATTGGGTTGAAGGGAGAAGGGGAGGGATAGTCAAAAGAACAGAGGGGGGAGGAGACAGAGCGTCGGCCTACTCAACCGAGCCCTCACTGTTTACCTCCCATCACCCATATATCTAGGATGCTGGGATTCACGAGAAAGAGCACGGTCCAGCAAGTCCTTAAAATGAAACAGATATGTATGAGGCCAGAGATTACATTATTATCTACGGCAACATCGCTTGCTTGCACCTGTGCACCCAGGCTGCTGCACCCCAGCCCCTTCTCTCGCATTTTGCTCAATTGCAGCTTCTGCGCATCAAGGCTTCACTGCGAACCTGCCACCCCCGGTGTGTCCAACAACGTGCCGGTGCAAGCTACGACTCCGGGGTGCCTCTCTCAGGGTGGCACAGCAGGTCTCCTGTCGGGGACGGTGTCTTGATACCACGATGGAAGGCGTCAGAATGTCCAGGGCATCATCACGGGGTGAGCACCCACTCAGCCCATTTTGGTGCAAGCAACTCAGTGTCTGAAAAAGGAGAAATAATATAATGCTAGAAATGTCTTGAGGTAAATGAAGATTTATTTCAAGCTTAATAGAGAACACCAGTTGAGATCATCCTTCCTTCTTAAAATACGATCTACCAACTGTTAGTGGCAATCGTGGTTCAAAGAGGATTTGGAGAGCACGAGAATTGACATGGTTAAATAATAAAATGTTATGCAATCGTTTACATACAAAGGAACAGAGCGCATGCTACAATCATAATGTGCGCGTGTAATGCAGTGGCGCAAGCCTGTGTGCATGTACACTTAGTAATTAGCTCACTACAGTGTTGTAAAAGGCAACGCCATATGTCTGTAGGACAGCAGTGCCCGCTGGCTCAGGCCTAAAGTACTGTCCAGCAAGTCCCTAAAATAAGGCAGATATGTGACTGAATGAGGTCAGAGATCACATCATTACGCACGGCAACATCGCTTGTCCGCACCTGCGCACCCAGGCTGATGCACCCCACTCCACCCGCAGCACTGTGCTCAATTGCAGCGCCTGTGCACCCAGGCCCCACTGCTCACCTGCTGTCATTGTTGTGTCTAAACACGACGAGCAGCAGTGTTCAAAATTCATATGCAGTGTTGACTGCCAGGATGGTGTACACCTCATAGATACCTTTCCAAACACGACAACCAGTAGGGTTCACAATTCATATCCAGTGTTGATTGCCAGGATGGTGTACACGTCATGGATCCCTTTTTTTATTGTGCAATGTGATATGAGAGATGGATGCGGTGAAGCAGCGTCGTTATCCTATTTATACGTACGCAAAGTGGGCTGGGCTTGCATACACCAGGCCAGCGTAGGGGTGTGAATAATTATTCCGGGGACCTGGGCGTTGTTCAGTTCCTGTCCGGCCAGGAAGTGTGCTCGTGTGTGTGCACCTGTTGCAGTTTTGACGTCACACAATCCGCAATTTACATTAATGTAGCATGTACCGGGAGGGCGGCAACTATCACTAAAGAGATGCAGTTCGAAAACATTGAATGGACATCACATGTCGTTGTCAAGGTTGTGGATATGCGCAGACACGCATGTCAATGGTGTGCGGTATTATTGAAAGTGTTGCTATCGCTAAGCGCATACATGTGAATGTGCTCGGATGGAGGGAGGATCAGCAGTGAGGCTACGTCATACATAGTGATAACAGTCATTACAGTCAAGCAATGCATGTCAAACGTGAATCTGAAAGTCTCACATATGACACACTACTATACTGGTAAAGCCTGACAACAAGGCATACTGCAACACAAATCTACACATTACTCTTTACTGTTTGTCACATGGGATCTAGGATGTGTACTCTGCCCATGGCTGATGATACTCCTTCAAGCCACCAATACCCAGGCCTAAAGGCAGCACAATAATGCTCACACACACACACACCAGGGGCATCGTGTAACACACATTTGTTTTTTGATGTAACATTTCATATGCATTGCCATGACACGTGGAAGACTAATGTACAGACTATGAATATTGATCAAGATGATTGTTGCATGTTGTGTGTAGTATAAGATATGTGTACACAGCAAGAAAACTTTTCAAACAAGCTCTCTAAGCAGAGGGGTGGGTCTCATCAAACGCTGTAGAGAGAATGACTAAAATGGGTGGGGTCCTCCAACTGTTACAATGGGAAACTTTATGAACTAATCAAATGCTTTTTTTAAGGTCACATGGCAATCGTGCATCGAGCGCGTAAGGAGGCTGCACCCGACGCGATTTTGAGAAAATATATTTATCATAATATAAGTTTATTACAGTTAGATTATCGCTTGCTCTCATATACACTTTAAAGTTATTTAGATATAGTTTTGAGACATAAAAAAAATGAGGGAATGGCGTACCCGGCGTGACACCATACGTCTATGATGTAACAGAGGGCCTGGCAGCGTGCATTCGTCGCATACGCAACACGCAGCGGGTGCGACCCCATACGTACATGACGTAACGCGTGCTTGGTGCTGCGTACCTGTCGGATACCAAAGTAGCAGCTGGCGCGACCTCATACATATATGATGTTACGCGGGATGCGCGGCCACGAACCCGTTGGATAAAAAATGCGCATCATTTACGAGTTTAGCAATATGGCAGATAGGATTCGCGTGGTGATGGAGCTTGATACACTACCGTATTGGGACTGCAGTTTTCTCCCCCCCCAAAAAAAGATATACATATTTTTTAGGGAAGATATAAAACATTACATCATTTTTAAAGTTAAAACAAACAATAATAGAGTTCCAAAATATTACAAAAAAATTTGAAAAAATATAGGTTTTATAAATATTAAAATATGAAATTAACGTTTAAAAAACTTTTGAAATCCACTGAAAAAACAACAGGTTTTACAGACGTTATAGTTAGGAATTAGCATTTAAAAAACCTTTGAAATTCACTATAAAAAAAATTTAGGTTTCAGGGATGTTATAGTTAGTTGGACATTTGAGTCATAGAAAACCAGTGAAATTCACCTGTTATAGTTAGTTGGGCTAACTATAACTCGCAGGCAAGCAATGAACTGCTGATGATGTCACATATTACATCATTCATGACATGGTCAGTGACATCGCTGATGACATCACTGATGACATCTCAAATGACATCACTAATTACATCACTGATGACATCATCCATGTGATAATTTGATGCACATACTGATGCCCTAATGTAAACTTTGATACACCCATTCTAAAATACAGACTACTATTTTTGAAACCATACACACAACAATGCCATATACTACATACCACTCACTATTTCCTAGGTCTACACACACATCCAGTCACTTATACATGTAGTTACTCATCAACACAGTACTATAATATGCACTCTTACATCTATACATGCAGTCACACTCCGCCACTCATCAATAGTTACTCACACACCTAGTCAGTAATGCAAAGAATCAATCACATACCCATTTACTCATGTATACAGTTATACACACCAACTCCGTTGTATATAGGCACACCACATCACTTATTTATACAGATACTAACACATATTTACCGTCTCATACAATCACTGATAGAAGCAGACACTCATTTACACACCCACTCTTCAAATAACTTACTCTCACGTATAGTAGGATTTTACATTTCTCTCATTTGAGATGTCATCATTGATGTCACTGACCATGTCATGAGTGATGTAATATGTGACATCATTAGCAGTGCATTGTGGGAGCGTGAGTTATAGTTAGCTCAACTAGCTATAACAGACGAATTTCTCTGGTTTCCTACGAGTCAAATGTCCAACTAACTATAACGGTATACACCTGTTACAACGCAACTTTTACAACTACCTACTATTACAACGCAACTTTCACAATGTATACCATTACAGCGCATTGCGCTGGGGGCCGCTCTAGGATAGAGAATAAGTATAATTTACTATCCAACACCTTCCCTAGTGTCCACGGGGACTGGAGTTGGAATAGTAAATTATACTTACCACTATCCAGCACCTCTAAGCGCTATGCGTTGTAATGGTATGCGTTGTAATGGTCGCGTTGTAATGGTAGGTAGTCGTAATGGTATGCGTTGTAACATGGTACATCCAACTATAACATCCCTGAAACCTATGTTTTTTAGTAAATTCCAAAGGGTTTTTAAATGCTAATTCCTGACTATAACGTCTGTAAAACCTATGTTTTTTTGTGAATATATATATATATATATATATATATATATATATATATATATATATATATATATATATATATGTATATATATATATATATATATATATACATATATATATATATATATATATATATATACATATATATATATATATATATATATATATAGTTGTATGATGGTACAACACATGCCTAAACCACACATGCCTGTACCACGTTGTCTCTACTATGTCCACATCTTTAGCATGCATGCCTTTACCACTTAGGCCTTTACACCACAATTCCGTGGTAAACACATGATGGGTAAAGGGGCATGCGGTCTAGATATCATATCCCTGACCCCTGCCTTGTAAACTGTCCTTTTTCTCTCTCTGCCCTGCCTCCTTAAAATTAAACCCATACCCCAAAATCTACCCTGACCCCAGCCCCCCTGTCCTGAGCCCTAAACTTTCCCCTACATCCCTAAACTACCTGTAGTTTGCCCTGTAAACTATCCTTTCTCACCCTGTCATATGACTTGAAAATTAAGTCCACTCCGCAAAAACTACCCCTACCCTGCCCCCTGCCCTGAGACCTAAAAACTATCCGCTACATCCCTAAATTACCCCGACCCCGCTCCCTGCCCTGTAAACTGTCCCTTTTTTACCTTCCCTGAGCCCCAAAAAATAAACCCACACCCCAAAAACGACCCTGTCTCCAGCCCCCTGCCCCGAGCCCCACACTATCAATACATCCCTAGACTACCCTCACCCTGCCCTGTAAACTGTCCCTTCTTCCCCTGCCCTGAGTCCTGAAAATTAGGCCCAAACCCCCAAAACTATCCCAACCCCAGCCCCCCTGCCCTGAGCCCTGAAATCTATCCCCTACATCCATAAACTACACTGACCCCGCCCTGTAAACTGTCCCTTCCCCCTCTGCCCTGAGCCCTAAAAATTGACCCCATGCCCCAAAAACTACCCGACTCAGCACCCCTGCCTTGAGCCCTAGAAATAATTCCCTACATCACTAAACTACCTGATTCTGCTCCTTGCCCTGTAAACTTGCACAGTTTCTGGTTTCTTGATTTCTAGCCCAGTCTCACACTAATCAAGCATATGTGAAGAAGCACAGTCCAGTCTCTTGACATGAGTGAGGTCTTGAATCTGTCCTCGACCTAGTGAAGTGCATTAAGCATGGTCTCATTTGTGATAGTGGACTACCGTACCTGTTAGGAGTTAGCATGTGGAGTAGTGATGGCAGCATACCATGCATTTGCGAATAGGCAGAGCCAACTCACCCCATACCATAAAATTCCACTGCTAAAACCTAACCTGGATCCTAGCGCTGATATACCTGCATATGTATGCTTGTGTGTATATGTGTCATGGATGCAACGCACACATGAAGGTGTGAGCTAACTAGAATGAAGGAGGCCTGTGAGATTGATTTTAGAAGCCTCTGCCATGTTCATGTGCACAAGATGGAGGTGGGATTGCTATAACAGGCATTGGGAGTGTATTGCTCACATACCTGAGACTGAAGGGACGGGACCTAGACAATGAAGTGTCAAAGAGTAGAGGGCAATGCCCTTAGAAATTTGAGTATATAATTTGCTGAAGAGAGCTGAGTAGTCTTCCTGAGCACTGCCATTTGGTAGGTGGTGAGGATTAAGTGTGGCTCTGCAGTCTCTGTTGTTTACAATCTGAAGGGTTCTTTACTTAAAGCCAATCATTTATTTCTCTTTCAAGTCACTGTCTGTGTGGCTGTTGATAGCCAATTGCAGAATGTGCACCCCTCTTTGTGCCTTTGTTGTGGGTGCTCCAGTCTGGAGAATACTCTGATGTGTTGAGCAACACTATACATAAAGTCTAGAAGATACCTGAAAGGTACACATCAAATAAGAACTGACCATAAACAGTTCTGTAGACGCAGATACAGAATACACATCCCTTGACTGCTGCACCTGTATAAAAGTGGGAGCGGTTGATCCACTTGTTGTTCCAGTGCCAAGTTCTTTCTGACCAAGGAAGTGTGTTCTTTAGAGTAATCACTGGACTACTTTGCAAAGAGGTCTGACGTCTGCCTGATATGACATGAGTGTTGCAGGAGTAACTGACTGCTAGCATGGCCAACCAAAGGGTTGACCCTGGAGTCGGGATCCTTACACCAAAAACTCCACACTCCTGTCATACTTGCTGAAGTGGAGGATCCACAGTGCTTGTCTGAGTGCTCCTGAGTGGATCGCACCACCAAAACTACGGTTGTTAAGTTTGTAGCACTTTCCTGAAGTATGCCTGAACAGATTGTTACCAACCCTATGACATTTGTTGAAGTGTGCTATCCTGTATCAGTGCACCGGTGAACTTGATTGCTTCAAAGCCTGTGACACTTCCCCAAAGTGTGCCTAAACAGACTCTGCACCGGGTAGCACATGGAACTTGCCATGAGCTGACCACATAATTGTGACCCTCGATGTGGCTGTCAAAGATGCTGACCTGAAGTGCTACAGATTTGACTGTAATGCCACTGCTGAACCTGTAGAGCACCTTAAAGTGGCCCAACTGCTACCAACAGGACTTAAAAGCGGAAGCAAACTAAATCGACATCTCTACCCCAGGAAGAAAGACCCTGCAGTGGCCTGTAATCTTTGTCATGATGCACTCATGCACCCTTTGTGTATTGGGCCTAGTGTCCAGGGCTCATACGGTATTACTCCCGTGGCATTTAATGGCATGCTATGATTCCATGAGTATTGTTCCCCAGAGCCCATGATTCCATTTTGCTTGAGTCCCTGCAAGCATCCCCTAGAAACCGTGAGCCAGTAAAGTACATGGCACCCGCTGTTACTAGGGCCATGGTATGGATGTCCAATGAGTCTCCCCAGAACCCATGAACCAAAGGAGTACTTTGCACCCACTGTTACTTGGGCCTTGGTGCTCTTTTATATTAGTCACGTTTGAGCAAAAACAATACATTAATTTTCTAGTTGCCCCTGTCCTTCCTGTAAGGTCAAAGCAAGTGTATTAACACATGTTTCCTTCAAAGGCTGTTGGGAACCTTCCAGGGGGCCATGTGCCCCATGTGTCACATGTGAACTAGCTACATCATTTAAGCCTTCAAGAGGGTATATAAACCTCGCCCATCCCTGAGTCATGGCTTGGCCTCACTCCCTGTGGAATAAGCTTCACCTTTCCAACTCACCGGAAGAATCCAGCCAGAACAGAGAAGCACTCTATTCTCCTTCAAGTCCAAGTTGAATGAGTGGTTCCTGTGGTTCCAGCTCCCTTGATGTCTCCTTCATCTCATCCTCCTGCTCAGCTACTGCTGTTCCCCTGCAACTCCCGAAATCAAAGCCTTGAGATTTTCTTTGTATGCCAGACAAGTGGAAGAACTAGGCAAATACTTGATATTAGGTTAGTGCACACTAATCATCCTTATTGCAGTAAGCAGGACTGAGAATCAGCATCTTCAAAGAGTATAGACTTTTCATCCATGTTTCCCTCCAGCGCTTCTTCTGTGTTCATGTTACAGACCATTTTTGCAACCTTGGTGCTTGAACTGTGATTGCGCAAGAACTAAAGACTTTAGCTCCATGTTTCTCTGATGAACAGTAGTACCAACAGATGGCACTTCAGAGCGTTTGATATATGTATGAACCTTGAACCAAAATCTGTGGTCAGAGTTTAATCCTTGGGAGTGCCAGTAACTTCAATGTGTGTTCCGAGTTTATTTTTGGGAGTGTCCCAATCTGTGATTTTGGTAATTCTGCTCTCATGCCGTGCTGCTGATTAAACTTGTAAGTGTATGCCACTGAAGTCAATGCATGGTCATTGTATATAGAGGCTTGTTAGTTAAATGACAGCAACTGCCTCCTGTTATTTCCAGTGCATTGCATTATCACAAAACAAGAGGTTCTGGTCCAGTGCATATCTACCTTGCAGACACAGAAGGTCTCGGGAGCAACAAATCCTGATATGCAGTGTTGCATACCCGCTGAGCAGATCAGTATCGCACGTTTCTCTTTTCCTATTTTATTCCAGCCGCCCTTCCCCCAGGGGCACTGCTTGGTTCAAGGAGTTTCTGTTCCTTGAACCAGTTCAGCCCTGATGGGGATAGGAGCTCTAGCATTGGCTCCAGTATTGTCTCCGTGGTTAGTACCAGGTGAGTGCATGACAATCTTAAACCTCCCGCCATCTCACATTGCACCCAGAAAAGTATTGATACTCTCAGGACATCCTGCTTTCCTTACCTTGATAATCTTTTGACTTTTTTTTGCACCCCCCCACATCTGCTCCTGGGATGGGATGGAGCCGAGATTTGGCACACCTGTGGCTGGTCCATCATTACTAGGTGGATGGAGGACATAGACTAATGCATGCTGAGGCCTAGTTGAGGTCTTTCATGAGGACTTACTTTGCTGACAAAACTAAGTCCATTTCAAAAGACTTTATCTCGGTTCACATAACCTCAAAAGTACAATCACAAAACATAACAAATACATTTAAAATGTATAACAATAGCAATAAAAAAGATACACGTCAAGTTAATTTATCATGGGAAAGTGCAAAAAGCAAGGGTTGGTTCATAGCTGTCTATAATGCTCCATACTCAGGAAGTGCAAAGTGTTTAATAAATAAATAAATTACCTAAAAACATTCACCTTACAGGCATAGTGAAAAAGGATGACCTATACTTTATCATTCTTCAAACATGATACCTGGGAATCAAGGTTCTCTATACTGGGTTCTAAGGCCAACGACAATCTTAAATTATTCTAATAAAGAACGAGGCCTAATTTAAAACTAACAGGCTAGGGTACTAAAATTATTGTCCAATTACTAATTAATTAATATAATGGAGTAATTCACATCCGGCATGGAAAAAGGCCCTATGACTCCTCACTCACGCTTTCAAATATGTCCGGCGCGTGCACCAAATAGAAAATAGGAACCCAGCCACTGAGTACACTATCGGGATACTAGTATCATACTTCAGTATCCTGAGAGCCTCAGAACAACATCTAGTTCCTAGGTTCCTACAGATCTGGACCAACCATTCTTTCCTTGCCTTTTGATAGGCAGGACAAATGAATAAAGCGTGTGGAATAGTCTCTTCAGTAAAATCACACGCAGCGCAGTTTGCACTTTGAACATCCCCCCATTTATAAATAAAACATCGAAGAGGAAGAGTCCCATATCTAAACTGGAGGTATAGCTTTTTGGCCGCTGCCGGTTTGATTTCATCTAGTACCGGCTCAAAGCTAAACCTATCTTTGGTTTCTAGAAAAGCTGTAGTTAATCTGCCTGTTCCGGGACAGCTATGAAGTTGACATCGTTTGTATTTCTCGTAGTATGCCTTCAATAGTTTCCTGGGCTGGATGGCACAGGCGGTGTAGGGATGATCCCAAAGCTCTTCTAACCCAAGACAACCCAGCCATTTTTTTATATGGGCAAACCATGAGAGTCTGACAGCCCCTTGCATGTTCAATATTTCAATTAATTCCTCTCTGTATGTTAAAAGTTCAGGGGTCACCCAAAGGCGACGCCAGTAGAGTAAAGGTTTCAAATTTGTTATATCCACAATTACCAAAAGGCCCAGATCTAAACGTAAAGGGATAAGCGGAGTGCTCCGTGGGAGATTTACTAACTAGTTGAGGAAACTATTCTCTACCTGGATGAGATTCTCTTGGCTTACAAGCCCCCAGAGTTCTGCGCCATATAATGCCCCTCCCGTGCTTGTACTTTATAAATTTCAATGGCAGGGCTCAATCATTTCTGGCTTGATTTACAAAAGTACTTCATGATGCCACCTGAGGATTGCGTTCATTTGAGAGCTGATTTTTTAACTTGGGTCCCCACTCCATTTTTTCTGATACTGTTATTCCTAGATAATCGAATGAGATCACTCTTTCGAGGGGTTTATCAGATAATGTAAGGTTAGATCTTGTACTTTTAGGGCAATTAAACGCCATAAATTTGGTTTTCTGTAGATTGATTTCCATGCCCCTTGGCTACAGAAAAATTCAAATTTATCAAGAACCCTCTGGTTCCCCATGTGGGATTTTGACACCAACAAGGTATCGTCCGCGAACATCATTGAGGATATCGGACGGGAGGCTAGTTTAGGGGCATCAAGATCTTTTGCTGTTGCTAAGTAATCTATTAAGCCATTGATATAAAGACTAAACAGGGTGGGGGCAAACACGCATCCTTGGCGTACTCCGCGCTTGATTGGAATTGGTGCGGTAAGATTCCCATCCTTACCGTACCTAATTTTCTCAAAGTTTTCCTCATGTAGCAGCTTGATAAGGTGAATTAAATGTGTGGGGGCCCCATATCAAGGAGGACTGACCAGAGATTATCCCTAGGGACCAAATCGAAGGCTGACCGGAGGTCAACAAATATTAAATAGAGGCTGCCACCCTCCAAAGACACGGTCTTCCAGTATAACATCTGGAGCCTAAGGGCCCGATTCACAGAGCTAATTTAAGACAAAATCCTAAACTTTCTACCATTTACTCATTTTGGTATTCACAGAAGACACTTATCATTTTTGTATTCACAGAAGGCACTTACTCATTGATGAGTAAGTGCCTTCTGTGAATACCAAAATGAGTAAGGGCACTTACTCATTTTGGTATTCACAGAAGGCACGTAATCATCAGTGAGTAAGTGCCTTCTGTGAATACCAAAATGAGTAAGTGCCTTCTGTGAATACCAAAATGAGTAAGTGCCTTCTGTGAATACCAAAATGGTAGTAAGCTTAGGATTTTGTCTTAAGTTAGTTCTTTGAATTGGGCCCAAAGAATTTGGTCGATAGTGGCCATTTTTTCCCTAAACCCAGCCTGAAGGGAGGTGAGTATATTCTGTTCCTCCATCCAGTATTGAAGTCTGAGGAGCACTACACGCGCAAAAACCTTTTGTGAGATGTCAATCAAACTAATTGGCCTGTAATTGTTTGGCACGAGTGGGGAGCCTTTTTTATAAATCGGAATTATTTCCGCTCCAGCCCAACTCCGGGGGATCTTCATGCCCTGTAGATTCGCATTAAAGAGAATCCAAAAATATGGTTCCCAAACTGAGGGTTTATTGCGGAATAGGTCCCCCATAATTTTGTCTAAGCCCGGAGCATTCCCGGGTGCTATTTTTGCTAAAACTCCCTTGATTTCATTTAGACTTATGATTACATTACCTGGGACATCGGTGGCTTCTTTGGGATCTCTTAGGTCAAGAGAAGGAACAACCCCCATGAGGCCGCCATCATCTGGGTTACCAACCACTGCTTCTTCTTTAGAGTATAGGGATTGAAAGGGTTCCCTCCAAACATCCTCTCCCAGGTTAGGGTATGCCGGAGATCTAGGGCCAGAGCTATCCAGATTGACTACTCTTCAGAATGACCTCATGTCCCTTGCTCCCAAAGCACATTTCAGGTCCTCCGACCTATCAGTTTCCAATATTTTCTTTGATTCTACAATTGCCTTTTTATATGTCATCCTGGCTAGTTTAATTAACGGACGATCATTGGCCTTGATGGATAATACCAGTGATTTTTTCATTTTGTGGCAATGATCATTATACCACGGATGGGGGGGCTTCTTTTTTGTTCTATTGTTTTGTTTGGATAGAAGAAATCTAATGTGACCTCTACTAGTTTGCTGTGATTCTTCTTCACCATCTCGAGATTTAAACACTCCCGTTTTTGGTTTCGTGAAAGGGATGCTGTTTGGAGTACTGGAATCAGAACTTCATATAGGGAGCTCATTTTGACTTGGGATTGGCTAAAGTCCGACCATCTCACTCGTCGCCTGCAATTAGAGATAGTCAACCTATGGTCTATAGGTTTTCCATAGCAGTGACACTCCTTTGATTAAAAGCTTTTAATTCCAACGCCAGCGCATGATGATCACTATCATGTCATTGGATAAACCTAAAATCTAGGACCCTCTCCCGGGATTTAGAATCGACTAAGATATAATCTAATAGGGATCCCCGATCATTTCGATAAAAAGTGTAACTATTGGAGGTTTCAGAACGGGTTCTGCCATTACAAGCTCTGAGAAAATATTTTAATGTAAGGCAGTTCATTTGCATCACCAAAGGTGACCATTTTTTTACTGGTGGGCAACTGATCTCCGGAATTATCATGAAATTGTCCTCCTCAGATAAACCATCCATGAGTAGACCCTCAAGTGGCTCGAATTGACAATTAAAATCCCCACCCAAGATCACCATATGTTTATCAGCAATGGTGCCTAGAAAATTAGACAATTCTTCCAGTGTTTGTGACTCTTTGGCTAAAACTGTGGGTCTTGAGTATACATTAATGAGGGCTACAGACATCTTTGATGGAAAGTGTAGAAAAACACATAGTATGTCTTTTGACCATGTGTTTATCTGCTCAGCCTGACATCCTAAATGAACACCCACCCACGCAGTAAGGCCACCAGATAGTGTCCCTCTACCTTCAGAGGTTGCAGGGATACTCAAGGTGGCAAATCCCAACCTAGAGATCACCCCTCTAACCCAGGTTTCTTGAAACATGCAGATGTCAAATTGATTGGTGAAGGAACCCCAAGTGGGGTCCTCCACCTTATTATTCAACCCTGCCACATTCCATGATACAGTTCTTATTATTGAGGGATTAGTGGATTTCGGTGTTAGGTGCTCTGCAACGGTGAGAGTATTATTGCATTCATTATCCCACTATCATCCTTGGGGATTGGCCCTGGTGATAATGTAGTTATAATGCTAACATTCCTTGCTGCAATGCCCTCATTATGGGTAAAAGCAGGGGAGCCGCTCATGCTCCTTCTGCTTTGGTCCCCTCTAAGTGTAGTACAGGACCCTACTGTTGCCCCCTCAACATGGGTTTCCAGTTGTGCTGGAGCAGTTTGTGTTGTAGTGATGAATGACTTTTCCCTCAGTCAATCTACTCCATCTAGGCAACTATATCTATTTTTGTTAAGTATGTTGTAGATAGACTTTCCCTGCCAATACTGATCCAGGTGTGGTGGTGCAAAAAACTTGTAATCATTTCTCGTTTGCTGTTCCCCTTGCCAAAATTCATTAAAATGGTTATGGGGGGGGGGGGGAGTAAAAATACCCTAATGGAAGGACCTGGATACCGCTTGTTAATTTTCCTTTTTCTCTGGATAAAATACATTGGGTCATCCTAGGATTTCTAAAATTAATAATTATGCAATCCCCGAGTAGGTCCTTCTGACATCTGCCAAGCCAACTCAACCTGCGTGTAGTTAAAATTTCATCCACATTCTCATATCTGAAATGTCTGTTATTTACCAACCAGTGGACACATTTATTCTTTAGGTCCTGATGGAATTCAAATGGCTCCTTCCTGAGTTTGGGGACACCTGCAAGGATGAGAACACATGGGGTAGATGCAATGGGGAGATTAATGACTCTTGGGGATAAGAACAATTGGTATCATCTTTTGGGAGCACAGCACCCCGCCTGTCTAGAATTTAATGCTGAGTGCTCTACGGGCAAAATCAGAAGGGGTAAACTTGTGGGTTGATTTGAGGTAGCCATGGGGGGCTTAGCAATACGGTCCCTATTAGCCTCCATTACATGTGATACCCCCCTTGTGTTAAAGGGTGCTGTTTGAACACTGGATTTAGAGTGGACATTATCTGAAGCATTGTTTAAGGTGGTTCGGTATTGTGTCCTATTCTCAACATTGGCGGATCCATGAATTGTACCCCTCTGTACCCAGTCATTAAAAAGCTCAGTCAACCCCTCTACCTTCTCTTGAAAGAACTTAAGTTTGTCCTTTACAATATCCCTCATTTGTAGCTGTAGGTCCACTATCAACTTTGTGACCCATACTGGCTGATCACTTACAGTTTCCACATTCTCCCCTTGCTGGATTCCCACCCCCGTTTTCCCCTTGTCTACCAAATGACCCTGGGCCTTCTTCCTCCTTACAACTGGTTTCGCCTTGGGTTTAGGTTTACTATTCCTGCCTGGTTGAACTTGTGGTGTGACCCTGGCTTCTCTTTGGGTGATAACTTCATTTGTTAATAATTGGTCACTGGGAGGCTCGGACAGTGAAACCCCTAAAATTTGTGAAGATCTGGGATCGGGTGAGAGAATTTTTAAATTGGGGGTCAGGGACAAATGTCTCTCAGGTCGTTCAATTTCGGATGTCACAGCACCCAGTGCCTTTTCTAGCATCCTGTCAATGGAGGTAGATTTTGGTGTTGGCTTAAGCGGAACCTGCTTCTTCTCCACACAAGCTCTTCTCCCCATTCAGGTTGTTCTGCGTCAAAATTCCCCATTAACTCTAAAATGCAAGAAGTATACAAGGACACGCTACTCAACTAGCATGAAGTACACAGCTCGATCAGTGCTTAGGGGCAGAGCCAAAATAAGTACATTACTTGTGAAAATCCAAATAGGCAGACAATTCTTAGCACACTTGAGTCCTCTTGCTGTGACTGTAGTGTTCTGTACTATGCACTGGGCTAACTGTAATCCGATAAGAGTCCGGTTATAACCACAATAGCTTGACGTATCAATAATGTTATCGACAGTACCTTGGTTTCAGCACCCCAGGTTTGGAAGTAAGAGAGCTGGCCCTGCCCGGCCTCTTCTGGCCCCTGACCTGCACGGACGGGCCTGCCCTTGCCCCGGGCTTGGCCCGGGCACGCCTGCGCACGTCCCGTGCTGTGGCAGGGCCGGGCGGGCTTTAAAGGCCTCCGGCGCCCTCCTCTGATGCATGCAAACTGCGCTTCACGCAGCCCCTTGGAAGTTGCAGGCACAGGGGCTGTGGGCGCAAATGAGCGCTGGCCGTTCCCCTCATGGCGGTGGCACCACAAAAAAAGAACAGGGACTCCTTGCAGGGAGCAGGTAAGTGCTAGCGTTGGCCGTTTCCCTCACGGCTTGGTTTCAGTGAATCCGCGCGTCCAGCGCCGCGGGAGGGCCGGGCCGGCTGTATAGGCCTCCGGCGCCCTCTTCTGACACGTGCAAAGTGCACTTCGTGCAGCCCCCTGGGAGTTGTAGTCACGGGGGCTGCGGGCGTGAATGAGCGCTGGCCGTTCCCCTCATGGCAACGACACCACAAGAAAAGAACAGGGACTCCTTGCAGGGAGCAGGTAGGTGCTAGCATTGGCCGTTCCCCTCACGGCTTGGTTTCAGTGAATCCACGCGTCCCACTAAGACTATGAGACTGAGCTTATACGTTACCTGAGAGAGGGGAGCATTGCATTTGTGCCTAAGATCAACAACAGTCTTGATCAATCTAATAGAAGAAGATGGAAGTGGGGGGTGAATATTGGGGATACTTATGCCAGGATACAGAGGCTGCCAGAGACTCAAAGAACCTGCATACTGGATTGTGTAGTATTGCATTTTAAAGTGTATTAAATGACCCCTTTTTTATAAAGGAAAAGCACTAGACTGGACAATCAGTTATTTCACTACTGTCAAGTCAAGTCAAGTCAATAAATTTGTATAGCGCGCTACATACCCAGAGGGTCTCAAGGCGCTTCAAAGAAGGGAGGGGAATTATTTGTCAAATATCCACGTTTTAAGTTGCTTTCTGAATGCTAGGTGGTTCTGAGTAAGGCGAAGATGAGTGGGAAGTGAGTTCCAGGTTTTAGCTGCCAGGTAGGAGAAGGATCAACCTCCCATGGTGGTTTTGTTGATGCGAGGTACAGTGGCAAGGGCTTGGTTGGAGGATCGTAGCTGGCGGGAGGGGGTGTAGAAGGACAGTCGTGTGTTGAGGCATTCGGGTCCGATTTCGTAGAGTGCTTTGTGTGCGTGGGTTAGGAGCCGGAAAGTAATCCTCTTATTGACGGGGAGCCAGTGGAGGTTTTTCAGGTGGCCAGAGATGTGTTCTTTACGCGGTATGTCTAATATGAGCCTGGCTGAAGCGTTCTGGATGCGTTGGAGTTTTTTCTGGATTTTTGTGGTGGTACCGGCGTAGAGGGTGTTTCCGTAGTCCAGTCAGCTCGTGACCAGAGCGTGAGTGACTGTTTTTCTAGTTTCGGTGGGGATCCAGCGAAATGTTTTCTTGAGCATGCGAAGAATGTTGAAGCAAGATGAAGAAACGGCGTTGACTTGTCTGTTCATCGAGAGTGAGGAGTCCAGGATGACGCCCAGGTTGCGTGCGTGGTCTGTCGGGAAGGGTGCTTTTCCAAGGGCCTCTGGCCACCAAGAGTCATCCCAGGCGGAGGGGGAGGTGCCTAGGATGAGGACTTCTGTTTTGTCTGAGTTCAGTTTTAGACGGCTGTGCTTCATCCATTCGGCTACTTCTTTCATTCCTTCATGCAGGTTGGTTTTGGCCGTGTTCGGGTCTTTGGTGAGTGATAGGATCAGTTGAGTGTAGTCGGCGTAGGAGATGATGTTGAGGTTGTGTTGGCGTGCGATGGCCGCGAGGGGGCTCATGTATACGTTGAAGAGGGTGGGGCTGAGTGAGGACCCTTGGGGTACGCCGCAGATGACTTCAGTGGCCTCTGACTTGAATGGTGGGAGGCGGACTCTCTGGGTTCTTCCGGTGAGGAATGAGGTGATCCATTCCAGTGCTTTTCCATGGATTCTGACGTTTCTGAGGCGTTGTAAAAGGGTGCTATGACAGACCGTGTCGAAGGCTGCGGAGAGGTCGAGGAGGATGAGGGCGACTGTGTCTCCATTATCCAGTAGAGTTCAAATGTCGTCTGTTGCTGCGATGAGGGCGGTTTCCGTGCTGTGCTTGGCTCGGAAGCCGGATTGTGAGGAGTTGAGGGATTTGTTGGTTTCGAGGAATGCAGCGAGCTGGTTGTTGACCGCTTTCTCGATTACTTTGGCCGGGAATGGAAGGAGTGAGATAGGGCGGTAGTTTTTGAGTTCAGTGGGGTCAGCTGTGGGTTTCTTCAGGAGGGCGCTGAGTTCGGCATGTTTCCAGCTTTCCGGGAAGGTTGCGGAGTTGAGGGAGCAGTTGATGACGTCTCGGAGGTGCGGTGCTATGATGGAGTCTGCTTTGTTAAAGATGTGGTGAGGGCATGGGTCTGTGGGGGATCCTGAGTGGATAGAGTTCATCAGACGGATGGTGTCCTCAGTGGAGATTGGCTTCCAGTCATTGAGGATGTTCAGGGGGGGTGGGGGTCCTGCAGGGGGTTGGGTGGGTTGGTTTTCGGGTCGGTTGTCGAAGCTGTTGTGGATGTCTGCAATTTTGTTGTGGAAGAATGAGGCTAGGGAGTCGCAGAGGGCTTGAGAGGGGGTGATGTCGTTGGAGTTGGCCGAGGGGTTGGTAAATTCCTTGACGATGTTGAATAATTCCTTGCTGTTGTGGGCGTTGTTATCTAGTCGGTCCTTGAAAGCGGCTCTCTTGGCAGTCCGGATCAGTTGGTGGTGTAAGCGGGTGACGTTTTTGAAGGCGTCCTTGGTGCTGGTGGTTGGGTCTTTTTTCCAGGCCTTCTCAAGGGAGCGGCAGAGTTTCTTGGATTTCTTAAGATCATTGTTGAACCAGGAGGCCTTCTTGCTGCCTAGTTTGGTTTGTCGTTTTTTCAGTGGTGCTAAGATGTCGGCGGTGTTGGATAACCATTGGGTGAGGTTAGTGGCTGCTTGGTCTGGGTTTGAGGAGTGGGCTGGGGGGTTTTGAAGAAGCGATGAGGAGATCTGGTCGATGGTGATTTTGTTCCAGTTTCTTTGCAGGGTGGGTTGGGGGTGGTTGTTGGAAGTGGGCTTGTTGTAGGTGAAGTGAACGCAGCTGTGGTCAGTCCAGAGGAGATCTGTGGTGTGGTTGAAGGAGACATGTTTGCTGGAGGTGAAGATAGGGTCGAGTGTGTGACCTGCGATGTGGGTGGAGGTGGTGACAAGTTGTTTAAGTCCGAGGTTGGCGAGGTTGTCCAAAAGGGTGGTGGTGCTGCGGTCGTTGTTCTTTTCAAGGTGAAAGTTGAGGTCTCCCAAAAGGATGTAATCCTCAGAGGGGAGCGCGTGTGGAGTGATGAAGTCTGTGATGTCTTCACTAAACTGTGCGCGGGGTCCTGATGGTCTGTAAAGGAGGGTGCCTCTGAGTGTGGTTTTGGGGTCGATGTGGATCTGGAAGTGAAGGTGTTCAGAGTTGGCGAGATTGACGTCCGAGCTGGTAGAGAAGCGGATGGATTTCTTGTGGACGATAGCGATACCTCCTCCTGTGTGGCCGGTACGGCCACTTTGTTGAGTGTGCTGCTTGACAGAAGACCCCATTAACCTCCCTGCTATAATAAAAAGAGGTGAAAATATGAGTTATAAAATCAAGGAAAAATAAACAGGCATCTCTTACCACCAGCAGGCCCTAAGGTGACAGATGAGACAGCGGGCTGGTTCTGGCGTTACACTTTTCGGTTTTCTGAGCACCTGCCAATGGTCTTCTTTGGTCATTTTGAAAGAAGGAAAGAAAAGGAAGGCACTGACTAGCAGTATTGACTGCTCTAAGCACATGCTCCCCATTGCTACCACTGAGAGTCAAGTGCTGAAGGGGTTAAAATTGACCCAGTTTACAGAGCTGTGGTATTATAGACCCTGGAACATCAGAGACAAATGGCCCCAGACCCCATGGCTGAGGCCCCGTAGCCCCTGCCTGCTTCGTCGTCACCCTAAATGGGGTCTGACAGTGACGCACACTAAAGTATTGTACAACGAATCAGGAACTCCTTGAATGTCCACTGCACCCACCTGCATTGAAGGCACCACTAACGGCCTGAACACCAGTAAGCTCTGAACACTGAAAACACAATACCCCCCTTAATCAAACGTCAGGCTTACTGGCTTTGTCAGCACAATATTTAAAGGGAAAATTTAGACTCAATGTAGCCCATAGCACCATCAGAAATTGTTGGTGTTTCCTCTACCCCTCCTAGGACACCAGTTGAGGCCAATATGCACATTTTGAAGTGTCTCTTTTGCTTTCTGTGGTTCATGGTGAAGCCCATGCAAATATAATTAATGTGCCGCGTGCTTCACTTTTTTGTTCTTTTCTTCCACTGGCGAGAGCTACCACGTTTGTCTTTTAGACTGGGTGCCCATATAGCGTGTGATTTGCATCTGCAGACAATTCCCGGTAAGCCCATACATGTGAGGAAACTAGCTCCTGAGAGAGCGCAATTTGAATAAAAAGTATATCCGAGCCATATTCACAAGCATATCGCATAAACGTAGAAATGAAATGTATACTGTAACGTGAAGTTGACACTTGTAGTATAAAGTTAACCGATGTAACCAAAGTAATATAGGAAATGTATTTTGTATTTAATCTTGAACATGCATTTGATTTAGAAGGGCTGTATACATAGTGGGCTAATGTAGAAATGTGTAGAAATGCTTACGAACAGTAGAACGTGCAAAGTAGAATTCATGTACGTGTGTAACTTTAAATGGAGAAAGCGGAGAAATGTAAAACGAAGAAATGTGCAGAGCATATATATAGGACGATGTAACGAATGAGAATATAACTTTATATTCTATGTAAAATGTATTCACTTATAAGTAAAGGATTTGCTAAATGCGATTATATATAAATGTGTGTTAAAGGTTATACTGTGTAGAAGAGTTTGTAGGAATGTTAGAAGAGTTTGGTCATGTGTGATTTTAACCTGACTGACCAAGGGTTCGCAGGAGTGTAGTCCGCTGTATGTAATTTAGTGGGCTCACAGGAGTCGTGAATAGCCTTGATGTGAACGTGCAAGCCAAGGAGTCTAGGTTCTTGTTAGATTTAAGGTGACAATGCCGGACGAAGTTTATGGCCTAAACGTGAGAGGAGACGCTTGGAATTTGAGTCTTGTTTTGAAATGACCATTCACAGGACCAAGAAAGGTTAAACATATAGTCGTAAAGAGTAAAGTTCTGCTGAGGTGATAGACTTTTGCTCCGAAAGTGTCAAATGAAATGTCAAATGAAGTCACCAGCAAGAAGACGAAGATGGCGTCTAAGAAGAAGGGAAGCTATGGAATGAGCCAGAAATGACATCATGGGGAAAGTCCGTGGTGGGCGTCGAAGGGGCGTTCCACCCATACTGTGATTGTGTATTTTAGGGACAGCACCCCGGGGAGAAGATAGCGAAAGCAAAGGCGAAGGCGAATAGCTCAGAGCAAAGGGCGAATAGGAACAGAGAGAGAGCAGATGACTTGAGCAGATGCGCTGAGAGAGATCAGAGCGCAAGAGAGCAGTAGGCCGAGGACCCTTAGAGAGCGGATGGGTAGGCAGAGAGGGTACTGCTTCTTAAACTTAAGTTACCATTAGAGGCTAAGAGAGTTTGAACTTCTTTGGAAGTCAAACTGCTGACACCTTTTTAGGTAAGGAACTTGCGAAGTAGGGATGTCACCTAGTATAGAGTAGGGACAGATTTAACTTGTTTATTTTCTCTTTCTTTAGATGACGCAACGGAACCACATTGTATCTATGCTTTTTAATTTGTTGATTCTTGAATTGACTTTAATTGTATTCGTTTGTAGACTTAGGTTCTTTAGGGAATATATGTTCCTTCTAGTTCCTGTATACTTATTGAATCTTATCCTGAGAGGATTGTATTTGCAACTTTTCTTAATTTTATATTAAACCTTTTAAAACTTTATCAGTCGTAAGTGGTTCTTCAGAGTTGCGTCAGTTTATGGGGTTTATCTAACCTATGCGGGGTTTGTCTTTTACTCAATGACAGAAAATAATCGATCCAAATTTGACGAATGAGATAGGTATCAAAGTGATCAAAAAGGGTATTAAAATCTCATTCCCCACACTCCCCACCTCCACAGCACACTTGCTATGGGGCTAGCTAGGGTACACTCTCCCTTCTCCCCACTCTGCTGCCTGCATGTCTTCACCGCAGCTGAGCTGGGACCCAATGCCGTATCCTCCAGGGCACTGCTACTCCCTGGGGTTGTAAAGTAATAAAAATGTGATCTATATGCACCCCCACCCTTGTGGACATTCCCTGTGGTCTTCTCCCTTCATAAGGGAATTAATCATGTATCACCAGATTAGATATACCACTTTTATGGCTTGTCGGCAATGGAACCCGCTGGGCAGCTCCCCATGAGCGGAAACATTAGTAGCTAATTTCGTTGGCCTTCTTGGACCGACAAGGATGCGGTTATTGCTGTTTTGCTCAGAGTAGTGTACTCAAGCCACCAGAGGTATTAGGTATTGATATTTAGGCCGCTAGCATTTTCTAAGGTTCTAGGAGTTTGATGTAGACTACCCTCCCTCCATGATCTCCACTCCTCCCCTTTAGATCCTCAACCTAACTTTTAAAGCTCTTCAACAGCTATGTCACTCAGCGGTGTCCTTCCACTGGGTGATGGAGGTGCGCAGAACCCCAGACCTGCTCTTTTGTCTGAGAACCTGGCAATCTCCTTGGCCTAAGATCTTACTTCAGCAGAATCATGTGGCTTTCAAACTAGGTTAGGTTGCTTGCCTTTACTCTCCAGGCACCACTTGCAGAGCGGCTGTATTTCTAACAGGGGTCAGGGGCCCCACTCCACGGGTTCCCATCCAAAGCCCAGTTTATAAGGTTGCAAGAGAATCACCTTCCACATGATCTCCAGCAAGTGCATCCTTTACTGTCTTCCATGAGAAATGTACATGCCTGTGTTACCGGTCCTGCATGAAATGGTCCACTAGAATTCTTACTTTACACGCACGGAGACCTCATTCTCATCAAGTTGGTCCATTCTCTTTGCTCTCTGTCCTTTGTTGTTGCCTGTACTTCTAAAAGATCTTCCCTTTTGCAGGTGTTTAAAAGTGTAGGCATAGTGCTCTAGAAGGCGGGAAACATCACTTACAACGCAACTTTTACCATGCAGTGCCTTTACGACGCAACTTTTACAACGCAAACCATTACAACGCATTGCGCTGGGGGGCACTCTAGGATAGGGAATAGGTTTAATTTACTGTCCAACACCTTCCCTACTATCCACAGGGACTGGAGTTTGAATAGTAAATTAAACTAATTACTATCCAACGCCCCAACGCACTATGCGTTGTAATGGTATGCGTTGTAAAACCCGTGTTGTAAAAGCATGCAATGTAAAAGCATGCGTTGTAATGTCGTACATCCCTAGAAAGCGTGTGTGGCTGCTGAATCCAAAGATGCCTCATGTGTCTCCACTCATGGTTCATCTCCCTGCACAGCAACCTGGCATTTTCCAACACTTCCAGCATTGATCAGTCGCAGTCTCCCAGATCCTGTAGCTCCGCCCCTGATTGACACTGCAAACAAGTTCATTTCCACCAAAACTTGAAAATGGGGCCTTTACTGTGATTGGTACCAGATGTGTGGCTGCCAGCCGCAGTTTCTCGGAGAAAAGGCATGCCCAGGCTTCTCATTAAGTGTGAGTTAAGCAGCCAATGGAGATTCACTCTCCATTCTCCTCCTTGTACAAGAGCAGGCCAATTTGCTTCAAACTGACCACTTGCCTATGGAAGGCTTTGTTGTACCTGCTGTCCAGCAGAGTAATTAACCTTCCCCAGAAGGTCAGTTCAGGGCTGACTCAGTAAACTACTACAGCACTCAAAGTATAGGAAAGAGTGCAAATATGATCAAATAATATCATATTTGTATGTATGTATGTAAGCTTTATTTCGATATAAAAACATATCATAAAAGCTGCACTTCACAATAATAAAAAACATAATTAGCACATGCAATACAGTGAACAACATATTTTGCAATATACAGTATAAAAAACAGTCAAAAATAATCAAAATAGTTTTTTAAGAGAGGGAAAAAAGGAAGGGGAAAGCATACTACTGTATCAACAGTTTTTTTGCAGTTCTTAAGCGCCAGGCCCAGCCTAAGAATTTTGCCAGACAGCAGGCGAAAAAGGGTCTTGCGTCAGTGCACAATATGCGCAGGGCTTCTAAGTGAGATCTTGTTCCCAGACTCCTACATAAGGGTCTCAGCCACAACTTTCTAGGTGCTACATAGGTGTTGCATTCGAACAACAAGTGTGCAACAGATTCAACCCTCATTTCGCAAAAGGGACCTAAAGGCACAGTTTGTAGGGGCGGTTTCCAGGTTGAGGTAAATTGACCAAGAGGGAGTACACCTAACCTGAATTTAATGTACAGTGCTCTGTCACCTGAGTTGTGGATAGAGTCCAAATAGGGTTCCCTAAAAGGGAGTTCTTTAATTAACAAAAACTGGGCGACAGATTTACAGTGATTAGAATTGCACATTCTTTCGTTGTCCACCCACGACCAGAAGGCTTTTTTTATTACTTGTTTTGAGGGAGCTGATTTACTATCCCAAGCATCTCCTAGCCCCAGTTTGAAGAGAAGGCACTTAACATCCCTAAGCCAGGTAATCTTGTAGCATCCTGGAAGGGACAGAAGATCTTCCAGAGCATCTGCGTAGCTGCGGAGTTCAGGGACATTCCAGATTCTAGACCATAATAAAAGAGGGCGTAGTTTTGCTTGGTCACATATTGAGCGGGAACCCGCATCTAGCAAAATGGGGATTGTAGGAGTGCTGTGGGGCAGTCTCATGAGATCTTTATGAAAATTATTATCAAGGGAGACCAAGGTATCAATTTTCTGTGAGCCCCACAGTTCCGCGCCGTATAATGCCGCGCTTACAACCCTTGCCCTGTAGATATCTAGGACTGCCCCGATGGGTTTCAATGGCGAAGCTCGCTGTTGTTTGAGCAGGGCTCCAGCTACCCTCTTGTGAGCAAGAAACACCTTCTGCTGGTGTGCCCTCCAGCTCATAGAGTCAGATAATCGTATACCCAGATAGTCAAATTCCTTGACTCTCTCTAGATGGACAGAGTCTAGAACGGGGGAAACAACTGTTTTTTTGGGGGGGTTGAGGACAAGGAACTTGGTCTTTCCTATATTTATGGCCAGGCCTTTATCATCACAAAAGGACTTGAAGCTGGATAGCAATTTTTGGATGCCCACTGGAGTCTTAGAAATTAGAAGGGTGTCATCCGCGAACAGGAGCGTCGGAATTTTCTTCCCCGCCAGGGTCGGTGCATCAGATGGATCTTGTGAAAGATGCTCCACCACTCCGTTAACATAGAGAGAAAACAGAGTGGGGGCAAGCACACAACCCTGGCGGACGCCCCTGTTCACCGGTATGCGAGGTGTTTTTTCGCTCTGTGAACCCCATCTAATTTGGGCGAAATTGCTATCGTGGAATTTTATCAGTAAGGCTAACAGGTAGGGTGGTAAGCCTAACTCATTAAGAACATTCCACAATAAAGCTCGTGGAACCAGATCGAACGCTGTGCGTAGGTCAATAAAGACCAAGTACAAACTGCCCCCCCCCCCAACACCACAACTTTCCAATATAGCATAAGGAGGCGAAATGTCTGCTCAATAGTGCCAGTCCCCGTTCTAAAGCCTGCTTGGAGGTTGGACAGTATCTGATTTTCCTCTGCCTAATATCATATTTGAAATTAGAACCTTCTTGAATAAGTAGTAAAAGGCTTTCATATTTTCCATCTGTTGAGCAAATGCAAAGTTAACGTTTTTGTGCAGTTTTCACCTACAATGTGAATACAGTTAAACGCCACAGATGTTCAATGAAGAGCTACAGACTCACTGTAATACATTACTGAGTGACACTATAGGCAAATGAAAATGGACTCCTTCTTTTTAGAGACCCAATTTAATTCTAAGGCCTATAGTTTCCATACCTAATTTACTCTATGCCCCACCTTGGCAGGCTACCTGTGTGAGTTACACAGTAGTTCCACTTGCTCAACCCATACATGTATGCACGTATGTTTACAAGTAACTAAGGCAAGGGATCCTTATTTTAAAAGACAGCCACTGGTGGTTAGCACTCAGATCCATTTTAGAAGCTTACAGCAGCTAAGGGTGAGACTTGCTTACAGCAGAGGTCCAAAATCCAAAACTCTAGGTGGGGTTGATCGAATCAGAAGAACACACACTCACAAATCATCCAATGCAGGGAATCAGCCCTCAGTGGGGAATCTGATTTAGAATCTAGGCCTGAGAGAAATTAAAATTACACCAGCCTAGTTTGCGTAATTGTGGAAAGTTTACATTCCCTTTTCCATGTTAAATTCCTGTAATTATGACATTATGCCACTTAATGTAATTAAAAGACATTCACTGTACAAACTTACAGCGAAATGAGTCATTAGTTGAAAATATTTACCATGACCATGCGGGAACAACAGAACGTGAGCGGCTTTTGCTCACTCTCCCTTTGTTAAACCTATCTTTGCATCTAAAACTGATGCAATGTCACATTTCACACTAAAACATAGCATGAAATCCCTGATTTTCATTTTGCATAATTACACATAATTTGGCGTCTCTTTTTTCACGTAGTTGCGTGCATGTAAATTATGCAAATTTCTCACACCCCTACTAGATAGCACCACAGGGGCTGGTGCCCAAATGACACCAGCAGATACAACCTCCATATAATTGCAATTCTTGGAATCCTTGTGTATTCCATTCTAGCAGGACTTGTAGACAAGTTGCTGATTCAGAAAAAGAAGGTGAGAGCAACCAAATTGCATCCTGCACTCACCACGTATACTACCAAGATGTTTGCACTAAGTATAAACCTTACAACAGGTACACCAAAGGGCAGCACAATTCATCTTCCACTGACTAGCTTCAGTGTTTCTGATCACTATTCGGAAAGGAATTCACATAACTCTGTGTTCATCCACGTTCTTCAAAAGAAATCATGACTTGTCATATTTGCCTGAAGTCATTGTGCAGAATTTCTATTTCATTCCATTCCATTAGAGTCTGGGTGTTCTAAACTACATAATCTTGCAGCTCACAATGTTGTGTACATTTTTTAAACAACAGTATGTAGTTCCATTAACCTAAAGATACTATTTGTGGATACCTCAAGACATTGAGGGGCATATTTACAATTGAATGTCGAAGCGTGGTGGTACTCTAAAATTGGTAATGCCTCGCACCAACTTTTTCTAAAGGCAGAGATACACCATTTTTACAAAAACACAGCTCGCCCCTGCATTTCCCCTAGCGCTAGTGCTAAAAAAGCTACCTAGCCCCAGCGCAGGCACCCTTGCACCATGTTGCTAGGGTTCCTGCACTGCAAGGGGGATTGTTTATGTGCAGGAATGGGACACCTTCCAGCACAAAAACAATCTGTGAAGGCAATTTGCTGTTTCTTTGTGTGCTTCACATAGAAAGAGCAAAATACAGGGAGAAATTAAACATTTCTCCTTGCATTCCCTGTTTGAGACAAGGTATTTCTTGCTCTAATTTTTGGCGCTGCCCCACACCTTGTAAATATGGGGCAGCATCAAAAAGCAATGAGTGCTGCGGCAGAACCCCCACTGCAACGCCCATTGCACGACCCTTTCACGCTAAGTGCTGCATGAATATGGGCATTATTTACAAGGTTGCGTTGAGCAACAAAAAGTGGGTGTGTACATACCTGAATGAATATTTCTATTTTTTTTAACTTCTTCTAAATAACCCACAAAATACTTCAAATGTGTGTGTTTTGCAGAAAGACTTTGTATCAGCTATGCAACTGATGGAGCAAGGATTCGCACGTAAAGCGACTTGCTCACATTCAAGAACCTCGGTTAACCTGTAATAGTATTAACCAATCCTGTTTGTCATTAATATCGCACTTTTTCAGTACACGCGGGTGTTCCAGAGATGCTTGCCTATGTGTCTATTAATCCTAATGAGGCTGGCATACTACGGAATCGCTGCTCCGCAGAAATCCAGTCTGCGCATGCGTCGGTCATACCCACGTGATGTGACGCACTCGCAGTTCTGGAGGGATTTTTTCGCTCATGCGCAGTATTGCTAATATGGCCGCTTTGTCTTTAACATGCTCTCCGCTTGCTGCTGCCGCTTTGCACATCTGTCTATTTCTACATAACTCCTAACCGCTATAGTAATTATAAAGTAAGGGGTGCAGTGTAGCTTATCATGGTGTACAGTGTATTCATTTTTTCTGTGTTTCTAATTTGTTTTCGCTTACTTTTCATGTACCTCGTATCTGTGGGCCTGGGAGTGGGGAGCCTCTCCATCTTAGAAGTCTGACAGGGACTCACCACGTGACATGAGAAATGAAGTCTTACAGCAGTGGAACTCAGCCAGCTGGCTGCCGAAGCTGAGATGCTCCTGGGAACCTGTCCTTTTGCCTGGGAGAAGACTTCGACTTGTACCTAAATTGTATCTAGTTGTACGATAATGTTTGTGTGCTCCATTGTCTCTTCTACACTTAGAAATGGGAACTGGAATGTAAGGGGTGGGTATGGAAAATTAAATATTCATCATGGGAACTCAGAATTTTAGGTGGTGACAATGACCTAACCACCTTGTCTTACCAATCCTAAGTGGGGATCCTGTCACTTGCAACATTTGTGGGTGGCCTGGGGACCCATAAAGGGTATAACTAGCCTAGTTTTAGCTAGAGAAATTGTCCGACTTGTCCAAGTAGCTGACCTGTCACCGACCCTACGAACTCTATAGGTGATTGATACAGAGAGCTGCGGAGCACTCTGTCCGAAATTTCCACAAACTCCAAGGGGTGGAAATAGTCTTAAGTGCTGGAAAAAGCACTTTGCTGGGAGATTTGAGAACCCAATCAGGGTTACTGGCGGATTCCATGCAGAGAGGGGGTAGCGCAGGCGTTGCATCCGAAGCTGCAGGTGTTTGTCGTGCCCTTTGGTGAGCCCAGTCCTGACCCAAAATCCTGAGGGGTATCCTGTCCTGATTGTCCGTGAGCTGTACCTACTCACCTACTGGCATCCTAAATCCTTGAGGGTCCTTGTCCTCGCCTTTCCCAAAGCTGACCCGTGGCCAGGGTTAGTCCTCATTCCTGTCTTAGGTAAATATAGTGTGGGTGTTTGTCTATCTATTCTCTTTCCTCCTACACTTTTAATAAAGCCTCTATGCCCATGATATTCTCTCTGTCATCTCCAATGTTGTATATGTAAACTGTTTATTAGTTGTGTTCCATTTTTCTCCTACCTGTAGAACATTATTGAAACTGTTTTACTTATTTAGCGTGATCTAAAATTCACTTGTGTTTAGAATCTAGGTTTGAATTAGCAGTTAGACCAAATTCAGTTTTATCACTTATAGGTCTTTAGAAATTCACTGACTAATGTGTTTTAAACTTACCTACCCTAGTATAAGCCTGAAACTGAATAGCATGTTCCCTGTTACCCTTACCCAGTAGAGTCCCACTCGCACTCAATGGTGCTTGCCCTCATTCATAGCTATATTATAGTTGTAATCTTGATTATTGATGTTTTGATCTGTATTAGACTTATACTCGTGTCACTCTGAATTTTATCTTCTATATAAAACTTTTAAAACCCTCTAGGTGTCTGTGGTCATTATAAAAATATCAAAGCATTATTGAATATATAAAGTATTTAGGATTATCTTATCTCTTGTCCACTGCTAGCTCCTGATTCATCAGGAGAATATGTGCCTGTGGTAAGTCAGGTACATAAGTAGTAGTGTTAAAGAAAACACATAGAATTACTGATGGTGGTGTGTAAACTCGCTCGATTCGCAAAAATACTGTCATAAACACGTCATGGGCCCAAGTGCGTGAAATCTGGTAAAACTAAGAGTCGGGCGACCTGCGCGCTCTATCAGTAATTTTCTGGTAGCAGAGTTATGGTTAGGACTAGTTAAGATAGGTAGATAAGATAGTTTCTGATGAACTGTGAAAAATAAAATGTGCTGCTAAAATTTTTTTATTGCTGCTAAAATAAGGTTGTTATTGCATTTAAATGTTATAAAAGGTTTTGAAATTATATCTCATGAAATGCTGCTATATTATTGCATGTAATTAACACATTTGTGAGTAAGTGTTCTATGTTGTTTGGAATCCCCGGGGAAATAAAATAGCAGGTGGTGAGTAGAATTCACTTGGCTGTGAGGTCACTGGCTAGGAGGGAGATTAGTGCATGGTTAGGCAGAACTGGAAGTGCTAATTAGGATTTCACGAATTAATTGATGTATAAATGTTAACTACGAGTACCCTGATGAAACTCCCTTGTGATATCACCTAGTAAGGGTCACGTGCGGCAGGAGTAATAGGTTCTTCGGAGCTTGAGTGACAGCCAAGGAGTTCGCTGGTGAAAGTTTGGCTTAGTATATATCCCGAAAAGAAGTGGATGAGTCAAAGGAGTAGCGGGTTCTCTAATGCTTGTGTGAGAGGATAGGCAGAAGAGATCTATCCGTAGTGAATGAAAAGTAGACAGAAGTGGTTTACTTGCAGTAAGAGAAAACCCCTCTTTCTTTTTAAAACCCTCAAGCACAGCGGCGAATGTTATACGTTGTTAACTAAACTGAGCAGTTGCACTTTAAAAAAAATTCAACGTTTCCGTTACCTTGTGAAGGAGGGAGTCGGTCGCAAGGCTGCACTGACGTCACTCCGTGCCGCGCTGGTATTGGTTGAGCCAGCGGGTGTGTAGCAAAGCCAGAATTGTAAGGGAGGGGTGAGCGCCGAAGAGTGAGACCGCGTCTCACGAAGGGGCCGCGCACCCATTGGTCAAGAGCTTTTTGCAACCTCGGCGCTGATTGGTTGCCGTGAATTGAAAGACGCGCTAGCATTGGAAGCACATAAGTAAACAAAATTAATCAATCCGAGCTTGAAGATAGTTTGGAGAGGTGTATGTGGTATCCTGAATTCGTACCTAATCCGCAAAACCTAGGTTTTCATAAGGAGCATATGCTAAGAGGTAGACCTTACAATATGTACGGAGGAAAGAGAAAATTGTCATTTGCCGAAAAGGTTAAGAATTATTTCAAGAAATACAAACCTATTAGAACTAGAGAAGGTGTGATTATTCCCCAACCTAATACTCCCGCATCCTTTATGATGTTTGACAAAGGGTATCATACCTGTGTGTGGTTGGAAAATTGGGTAAAGTATACTGAAGATGACGGAGTCCTAGCATTTCCCCTCAATGGTACCTTTAATGGTAGGATCCTGTTTAACTTAAGGACCCGAATGAATGAATTACACCCCCGACCCAGATTAACGCAATATGAAGCCTTAGAGGAATGGGAGATTGAGGTTCTAGAGCGAGACAGACCACGAATGGATAAAGGAGTGAGCAAATGGTATCCAAAATTGCAGCGGGAAACAAAAGAGCAAAAGATGAAGCAGTGGAGACAAAATATCATGGTTGAGGGACTATTTCCAATGTTTGGGGTAACTGAACACGGGGGAGGGACAAAGACAGAGAAAACTCGACATCTGATGGCTATGGGGGATTCAGAGGATGAATACCTGGAGGATTTGTTATTGAAAAATCCACCTCCTTATGCTGAAGAATCTGGGCCCCTAAGCTCGAAAATTATCAATTTTTCCGACATCCCAGAGGTAGAAGGGCCAGTGAGACAAATGTAACTGGTGCTGGTAGCAAAGCCAGTAGTAGTGACGAGTTTTGCAGACCTGGTACAACGGTCCCAAATTACCGACCTTTTGGCGAGGACAGACCAAGTTTAGTACTCCCTACTGCCCCGAGTATATACCCTCCTTTGGTACCCCAAGTAATGCATGACAACTCTACGGAAAGGGTTTTGCATGAACGAGAAAGAGAAGCACTGATTAAACAGCGAAATGAACTAATTCAGACCATAGCTCAGATAAATTCCAGTCCTGACGCCCTGACAATCCCAGTAACTACTGGTCCTGCTATACCTCTTTATGGAGATAGGCAGGCTAGTCCAAGAATTCCAGTTATTACTCCAATTGCAGCACCCCCAAGAAAAGAGCCGCTCATAGTTGATGATCAGGCAAGTGAATGTGAGTCCATGATCTCCTTAATCGATTTGCCCATAAGGGAACCCGGACCCAGTGTACCACGGGCAGGAAATCAGGCTAAGGCAAAGGAAGTCCTAGTTGAAACAACTTCAGGGATCAGGAGTGCCAGAAGAACTGGATAGATGGACCAGAGAAATAGAAAAGGAAACCCCCCAGCCCAAACCTTTAGATATCTACAGACTAAGGATAGAAATGGAAGAGCTAATGTCCGGAAATGTGGGATTAGATAGATTGAATACTCTCAGTGAGGAGGAGTTGCTGTTTATCAGCAAAAGCCTTACCCGGAACACTAGAGTGCTCCACGAGAAATTAATGGACACAGCTACTGATAAGAGAATTGATGTTAGTCGATCCAAAGTCTTACAGAAAACCTATAGAGCCGAATTCTCCGACAAGGACTTGGAGAACATGAATGTGTCAGGAAAGAAGATACAGATAAAAGAATTGCTGAACATACTGCAGAAATGGGGAGATCTAGATAAATGGAAAGCCAGGTGGGCAAAGAAAAAGGAAGATAGTAAGGCCAAACCAAAAACCTCCGAATACGTGTTAAAAGAAGTAGGCCAAGCAGAAAAATTGTATCCCATGAGAGAAGTACCAGGTGGGAAATATGTACATGTCCCGTGGTCCCGACAGGATATTGTGTCCTTTACCAATTACTTCCCAAAATTAAGAGAGTAACCAGTGGAGTGGTACAGGCAGGTTGAGTGATTTGTGAAGGTACAAAGGTGTCTCCTGAAGGACCTGGTTGGGTTCTTTGACATTGTAGTTCCTGTAGATGTATGGACTGAGTGCAAGATTGCAATTGATTGGCCCAGTGAAGAATATGAGAGAGACTTCCGAACCGGAGCTTCCTCCCCAGACGTAATGAGAAAGGATGATCAAGTCATACAATACCTAAAAGGAAAGGTGCCAGCAAAGGAAACTGATTGGACCCGAATAGATAGAACTACTCAGGATCACAATGAAACCGTGCACTCTTATTCTGAAAGATTGCTACAGGTATTCAAAACCTACAGTGGAATTGATAACATTGAAATGAAAGATATGACCCATTTTATTTATCGATTCGTGTTGGGTCTGAGACCTGAAATATCCCAGTGGATTAGGGATAGTAAAATCTGTTGGCAGGGAAAGCCTATAGATGAGGTCCTTAAGTACGCCAAGTACTGTGAGGATGAGATGGAGAACAAGAAGAAAGCCCTGAAAGAGAAAGTCATGTGGGCACAAGTAAAATTGGCTGAGCAACAATAGAAACAGTTAAGTAAAATGAATAATAATACTCAAAACACTAACTCGGGGGGAGGAGGGAAGCCCCGAGTAAAGAAGAGGCTAAGAAAAAGTTCCCCTGTCACGGGTGCGGTCAGATAGGGCACTGGAGAGACGAGTGTCCACATTTGCAGGCTGGTAATGCCCCCATAAATGGTTTAAATCCACAGGTGCAGAAAGAGGGCCACGAAAGAATCAGCAACAGGTAAACCAGCATCCATTGCCTCGAGCTCCTAGACCTAATTACAAGAATCAGGCTCAGCAGAATGAGGGGGTTGAGGTATGGGAAGGAGGGGATGAGAGAAATGCAGCAACTTCACAATTCCTGTTAAATGATACATTCCTCTGTGATGAACCATACTGACGGGGCCTGAGGGGGGAGGATGAGGAGTGCGTGCTTGGCACCTCCTTATCGGTAGACCAGTCAGGGCCATACATTGAAGGAAAGGTTGAAGGAAATGACATCACCTTTCTGTTGGACATTGGTACTACCCGTTCGACTGTGAGAACAGCGGACGTTCCAAACCAACCCATCTCGGGAGAAGCTATCCAAGTAGTGGGCGTGTCAAATCAGATAATTAGTACTCCTGTAACAGAAACAATGGAGATTTCTATAGGGAATTTCAAAGAAATGCACAGATTTGTTGTCTGTGACTCTAGTCCAGTGAATCTACTGGGACGTGATTTGTTGTGCAAAAGAAACTGTACCATCTTTTGCACACCAAAAGGCGTCGAAATTCAGACCCCAGATGAAGATGGCCTGTACAAACTAATGTTTCTAAGGCCCGATACCACAATCAAGACTCTGACAATACAGGACTTACCGGAAGAGCTCCAACAAAGGGTGATACCAGAGGTGTGGGATTTCACCGGGAGAGATGTAGGGTTAATGGCAAATGTGGACCCAGTTAAAATAGCCATTAAAACAAATGCTGTTTACCCGAAAACCAGACAGTATAAAATGAGTGCAGAAGTGAAAGCTGGAGGTGCAATTGAAGTAAACAGGTTGCTAGAGGCAAACATAATACAGGAAGTAATGAGCAGTCCTTGTAATTCACCCATAATTGGAATTACAAAGCCTAGAGGAAAGTACAGGGTAGTGCAGGACCTGCGAAAGGTAAACCAGATTGTTGTACCTTGCTGTCCTATTGTGCCAAACCCTGCAGTGATCCTGTACCAGATTCCATGGAATGCGGAATGGTTCACTGACATTGACTTATGCCACGCATTCTTTTCCATCCCATTGAATCCAGAAAGCAAATTTCTTTTCTCATTTGAGTTCGACAGTCATGTCTACGTCTGGAATCGTGTCCCCCAGGGGTACACAGAAAGTCCTTCGATTTTCAATCAGATTTTAAAAAGATGCCTTGAATCCCTCCCTGGTCCTGCCAAAGGAGTCTGTTTTGGTCCAGTACATAGACGACCTTCTAGTGGCATCTAAAAGTCGAAACGACTGTGTCACTGATACCATTGCCTTATTGAATCATCTAGGCAAGGAAGGTCCTAAGGTATCACCTGACAAATTGCAGTTCTGTAAAAATTCAGTGAAATATCTGGGGCACCAGATAGAAAAAGGTATCAGAAGGGTCACTTCAGAGAGAATTAGAATAATTTGAGATATGGAGTTACCTAGAACCCAGAAGGAAGTCAGAATGTTCCTGGGAGTTGTAGGATACTGCAGTCAGTGGATTGTGGGATTTGCTGTTTTGGCCAAACCACTGATAAAAATGACCAAGAAAAGAGTAGATGATCCAGTTAGCTGGGATGACGAAAGCATGACAGCTTGGATAAAATTACGAAACTGTCTGTGCTCAGCTCCTGCATTAGGAATGCCAGATTATTCAAACAACTTTGAATTGTTCTGTGATACATAAGACAATTGTGCACTCTGTTCTAACACAAGAACATGGTCTGACCAGACGTCCGGTGGCTTACTTTTCAGCTACTCTGGACCCAGTGGCTGCTGGGTTGCCCGGGTGTCTGAAAGCAGTAGCTGCCACCTGCACTAGTCTGGAACAAAGTGAAAACATTGTCATGGGACATCCTGTAACAGTATATGTTCCCCATTCTGTTGTGATTCTGTTGACCCGAGCAAAGACCCAGTATCTCACACCTAGTCGGCTGACTAAGTACGAGAGAATTCTTATTGGTGCAGAAAATGTGATAATTCCCCGATGTAATATCTTGAACCCTGCAACTTTGTTGCCCATCACCCAAAATGCAGAAGTGGAGGGTGAGATTGAACATAACTGCATTGACTTAACTGAATTTGGCACCAAACCACGACCTGATATAAAAGAAACGGCCCTACCTGTAGAGGACCTTGTGATTTTTGTGGATGCCTCCTGCTTGAGAAATGAGGATGGAGGGTTGAGTGCTGCCTATGCCGTAGTCACACTGGAAACGACCCTAGAAGCATCTTATTTAAGTGAAATAAAATCTGCCCAAGTAGCCGAATTAATTGCATTGGCAAGAGCTTGCAAGCAAGGGAAAAATAAGAGAGTAACCATATACACTGACAGTCAATATGGTTACGGGGTTGTTCATGACTTCGGCCAGCTATGGTTGCAAAGAGAATTCATGACTTCCTCAGGTACCCCTATCAGAAATGGAAAAGTGGTACAAAACCTACTGGAAGCAATCCAGTTGCCCAAAGAATTGGCGGTGGTCAAGTGTGCTGCTCACAAATGTGGCCATGACGATGTGACAGCCAGAAATCGATATGCTGACCAAATTGCCCAATACTGTGCCCAATACAAAATGTCCCTAAAAATTAAATTGTGGGGAGACGGAAACAGCTGCCAACTTATGGTGTTTGAGAATGTATCTTCTTGGAGGGAACTGAAAGAGTTGCAGCAGGCAGCAGAGGAGGAGGAAAAACAAAGATGGGAGACAGATGGATGTCAGCCCAGGGACAGGGATGGTGTTATGGTTGATAAGACGGGTATGCCTGTATTACCAGACAGTATGGTTGCCCCAATGGCCAGAATGATCCATGGAGACACACATATCGGGAGGGATGCAATGTGCCGTATGTTCAATGAAGTATTTTACAACTCAAACTTCAGAAACATTGCGGAGATGCTTTGCCAGAGGTGTTTGGTTTGTCAGCAGTTTAACCCAGGGATAAGAACCGTAGTAGACCAAAGTACGATTGGTAAGTCAGAAGGTCCCTTCGTCAGACTGCAGGCAGACTTTATTCAGCTTCCCATGTGCAAGGGATATAGGTATGTCTTAGTAATAGTTTGCCTATTCTCAAGGTGGGTTTAAGCCTACCCAGCCAAGAAAAATGATGCCATTACTGTAGCCAAGTTATTACTAAGGGAACTAATACCTAGGTATGGATTTCCAGAGACAATTGAAACAGACAGAGGTGGGCACTTTGCCAACTAAATCCTAGCAGAGCTCTATAAAGCATTCAAGATTGAGCCAAAACTGCACTGTGCATATCATCCAGAGGCTTCTGGAATAGTTGAACAGGTGAATGGCCCTATAAAATCAAGATTGGCAAAAATGTGTAATTCTACGAAATTCAACTGGATAGAAGCATTACCTCTTGTCCTGATGGGATTGAGAAGCATTCCAAACCGAAAGACAGGCCTGAGCCCCCATGAAATACTAATGGGAAGAGTGATGCGACAGGCATGGGTATCAGGACACAAACTGCTAAGTATTTCTGATGATTTGGTACTAGAATACTGCAGGCAGCTGGGTGACCAAGTGCGTTCTATCTCTCACCAGATTGGGGAGGACGCTGTCGAATGGCCAACAACTCCAGCCTATAAACTGAAACCTGGGAATTGGATTGTGTTAAAGAAACACCCCACGGAAGAGTTGCCTTGGACCAAAGTGGGGAAAACCGAGGCAAGTGATCCTCATCACTACCACTGCTGTGAAGTGCGCCGGCGTGCCAAAGTGGCTCCATGCCAGCCATACCATGAGGGTAACCGGAGAAGAAGCGACTGAAGCTGAAGGTGGTGCAGCTGAGGAGACTCCAGACGAGGGTCCGGATCTAGCTGATGTCATACTACCGAGCACCAGTCAAGACGAATGGTTCCCAGCAGACAATCTGATTCTTGATCCAATAAGAACCAGAAAGTATTCCTACCTAGACAGAGAGTGGGATAGTGAGGATGAGACAGGACTAGAAGGAGAAGATCAGGTTATCGAGATTCACGTCAGACCTGATCAGGAGGTAGGTCAAGTAGGGACAGACCAAGTCACCGACACTCCTCCAAAGACTCCAGAAACTGAAAAGGGACGGATAGTAATTAGGGCTGAAGTTCATGCGGAAGAAAATCAAGGGTTCGAAGTGCATGATCAGGAACAGATAGACATAGATGAACGTGTTCAGGAGGCAGAGCCAGAAACAGTTGAAAATCAAAGACAAATCCAAAATATACCTGAACAAGGCCAGTTTAGAAACCAGGCAGAAGAAACTGAAGAAAGGTCTGGGACTAGTCAGACAGGAAGGGAAAACGACACTGCCGAAGCAATAGTGCCACAACAGAACAAAAATAAAAGGGCTCGTGAGGAGGGCCAAACTACAGTAACAGCTAAAAGGCTCAAGAAGAAAAGTGAACCCAGATACATAAAAAGACTGAAACTAAGATTAAAAACAGTCGAAGAGAAGATAGAAGACCGAAAAAGAGCTGCTAGTGAAAGACAGAGAGCAGGAACTCAGCAAAACAGACGCAGTAACAGAATGAAAAGACAAAACAAGAATTATCGAAGTCCTGAATGGACCTACTTGGTGTTGGAAGAAATTGATGATCCTGAAATAAGCGACAAAAGCGACCAAGATTCGATTGCTGATCTGAGTCCCGAGGAAGAAGACCCAACCTGAAAGGGAAACTGCGTAAGCCTCTGGTGTTGAGAAACAAAGAGGGGTTGGAAAGCCACCTGTGAGCCAAAATGTCTGATTCAAATGTGAATGGAAGACCTAGAGAAAATTGTGGTAAAACTTGCTGTAAAATATGCTTATGTAGTGTAGCAATAGTGATAGTAATATGGATAGGACTAACAGGGGCCGATTCACAGGACTAACTTAAGACAAAGTCCTAAACTTACTACTTTCAGTATTCACAGAAGTTAGGATTTTATCTTAAGTTTGTCTTAAGACAAACTTAAGACATACTTAAGACAGACTTAAAACAAAATCCTGTCTTAAGTCTGCCTTAAGTCTGTCTTAAGTTTGTCTTAAGACAAACTTAAGACAAAATCCTAACTTCTGTGAATACCGAAAGTAGTAAGTTTAGCACTTTGTCTTAAGTTAGTTCTGTGAATCGGGCCCATAGTCTTTATACCTTTTATGATAAGTAAAGATACTAACTTGTACCCTACTAAATCGATGACGCCAGACACAGAAGTTGTACAAACTGAAGAAACACCACGAAGTGTAGAAAGACGTGAGAATTCAGCTAGCCTGAAACAAAGCAGACCTGACTTAGAAGCACCAGATGAGGAAGGACTACATTTTCACAGAATCAGAAACAGAACACATTTGAATGTCTTTGCAAATCTTTTAGCGCATTATGTAGAAGCTATGGAAATAGAAGACTGCTATGTCTGCATGAAGCTACCTACTTCTGTAGCTGAAGGTGTGACCTATTACCATTTACCCCTGACCTATGGAAT
Organism: Lissotriton vulgaris; assembly: GCF_964263255.1. Lineage (NCBI taxonomy): Eukaryota > Metazoa > Chordata > Amphibia > Caudata > Salamandridae > Lissotriton > Lissotriton vulgaris. Next base: position 143,845,286 of record NC_141698.1, read on the forward strand.
TTCCTGTAGTATGTTAGCAAGCTTATTTTATAGAAGCACCTTACAGTACTACTACTCAAACACTGACGTAATCTTTTCTGAACTTCCTATTCGGGGAAACCTGAACATTGTACATGTTAGAAGCGAAGTGACTTGTTACATGGGAGAATACTTTCTGACTGTAGGTGACATAGATTTAAATGAAGCACGCAGAGTTAATTTAACTTGTTCATTACATGAGCAGGAGAAAATGGATTTTGAAAATGGCAGAAAAGAGAAGGGAGAGTTTCCAAAGAAAGGCCAATGATAAGAGACAGAAAACTCCTAAATGGGCTGAAAACATGGAAAGCACCTCAAATGGCGAAGCTAATCCTGCACTGTTGCTGGACTTTGAACGGAAAGGGAAACTCTGTCTTCATAGAGAAAAGACTAGTTATTATAACAATGTATTCATCGGTTCCAGTGAATTCGAGCATAATTACAAGGTAATTGGAGGTTGGGGGTTTCAAAAATGGGTCAGAACCTCTGTTTCCCGGAATTTATTATATATGTGGAAACAAGGCTTATTTCAAATTGCCGGATCACTGGTATGGAAGCTGCTATTTTGGCATTGTCTTCCCGAAAATATACCATGTGAACAACGCCGCTGGAAGCAATGAAAATACTAATGGTTTAGTAAGTAGTAGACGTGAAAGTGTAGGAGAAATTATAGGTGATATATTTAGTGCACTGATACCTAGAGTGGGAGTGGTTCTGAATACTCACCGTATTTGCAAATTATCTACAGTAGTGGATCGGTTATCAACTGACACTGCTGCTGGATTCCTACTGGTAAATACTGAAATGGGTGCGATCAGATCAATGGTTTTACAGAATAGACTTGCTCTTGATACCTTATTGGCAAAAGAGGGCGGAGTCTGCAGGATGCTGAAGGCGCAACATTGTTGCACTTACATTCCTGATAAAAGTGTAGAAACTAAGAAATATGTACGAAACATAACTAATTTGGAAAAAGAACTCAAACCACTGGAGGTTGATAGTGCCTGGAAGAGACTGACTGATGGTCTCTCCTCTGTAGGTAGTTGGTTTTCTAACATAGGTCGAAGTCTCGTTGGGAAAATACTGATGCCAATAGCTGGAATAAGTTTGATTGTGTTTATTATAATTATTTGCTGCAAATGTCAAAAATGCAGGAAGAAGTATACTGTGAACAAGAGAGGAGTAAAGAGGAATATTGACGAACTTGAATTAGAAGAGTTGAGAAACCAAATATATAAGAAGGCTAAGGGTTTCCATCCTAATAAGGATGCTGAGAAGAAGCTCAACAACAAATTTATTGAGATCGAGATGAGTGATATGTGAGAAAGGAAGTTGGCATCTGTTTCCATTAATATTGATGATAGTAAATATCATCAAAGAGGGGATTGATGGAGCAAGGATTCGCACGTAAAGCGACTTGCTCACATTCAAGAACCTCGGTTAACCTGTAATAGTATTAACCAATCCTGTTTGTCATTAATATCGCACTTTATCAGTACACGCGGGTGTCCCAGAGATGCTTGCCTATGTGTCTATTAATCCTAATAAGGCTTGCATACTACAGAATTGCTGCTCCGCAGAAATCCAGTCTGCGCATGCGTCGTTCATACCCACGTGATGTGACGCACTCGCAGTTCTGGAGAGATTTTTTCGCTCATGCGCAGTATTGCTAATATGGCCGCTTTGTCTTTAACATGCTCTCCGCTTGCTGCTGCGGCTTTGCACATCTGTCTATTTCTACATAACTCCTAACCGCTATAGTAATTATAAAGTAAGGGGTGCAGTGTAGCTTATCATGGTGTACAGTGTATTCATTTTTTCTGTGTTTCTAATTTGTTTTCGCTTACTTTTCATGTACCTCGTATCTGTGGGCCTGGGAGTGGGGAGCCTCTCCATCTTAGAAGTCTGACAGGGACTCACCACGTGACATGAGAAATGAAGTCTTACAGCAGTGGAACTCAGCCAGCTGGCTGCCGAAGCTGAGATGCTCCTGGGAACCTGTCCTTTTGCCTGGGAGAAGACTTCGACTTGTACCTAAATTGTATCTAGTTGTACGATAATGTTTGTGTGCTCCATTGTCTCTTCTACACGTAGACATGGGAACTGGAATGTAAGGGGTGGGTACGGAAAATTAAATATTCATCATGGAAACTCAGAATTTTAGGTGGTGACAATGACCTAACCACCTTGTCTGACCAATCCTAAGTGGGGATCCTGTCACTTGCAACATTTGTGGGTGGTCTAGGGACGCGTAAAGGATATAACTAGCCTAGTTTTAGCTAGAGAAATTGTCCAACTTGTCCGAGTAGCTGACCTGTCACCGACCCTACGAACTCTATAGGTGATTGATACAGAGAGCTGCGGAGCACTCTGTCCGAAATTTCCACAAACTCCAAGGAGTGGAAATAGTCTTAAGTGCTGGCAAAGCACTTTGCTGGGAGATTCGAGAACCCAATCGGGGTTACTGGCGGATTCCATGCGAGAGGGGGTAGCGCAGGCGTTGCATCCGAAGCTGCAGGTGTTGGTCGTGCCCTTTGGTGAGCCCAGTCCTGACCCAAAATCCTGAGGGGTATCCTGTCCTGATTGTCCGTGAGCTGTACCTGCTCACCTACTGGCACCCTAAATCCTTGAGGGTCCTTGTCCTCGCATTTCCCAAAGCTGACCCGTGGCCAGGGTTAGTCCTCATTCCTGTCTTAGGTAAATATAGTGTGGGTGTATGTCTATCTATTCTCCTTCCTCCTACACTTTTAATAAAGCCTCTATGCCCATGATATTCTCTCTGTCATCTCCAATGTTGTATATGTAAACTGTTTATTAGTTGTGTTCCATTTTTCCCCTACCTGTAGAACATTATTAAAACTGTTTTACTTAATTAGCGTGATCTAAAATTCACTTGTGTTTAGAATCTAGGTTTGAATTAGCAGTTAGACCAAATTCAGTTTTATCACTTATAGGTCTTTAGAAATTCACTGACTAATGTGTTTTAAACTTACCTACCCTAGTATAAGCCTGAAACTGAATAGCATGTTCCCTGTTACCCTTACCCAGTAGAGTCCCACTCGCACTCAATGGTGCTTGCCCTCATTCATAGCTATATTATAGTTGTAATCTTGATTATTGATGTTTTGATCTGTATTAGACTTATACTCCTGTCACTCTGAATTTTATCTTCTATATAAAACTTTTAAAACCCTCTAGGTGTCTGTGGTCATTATAAAAATATCAAAGCAATATTGAATGTATAAAGTATTTAGGATTATCTTATCTCTTGTCCACTGCTAGCTCCTGATTCATCAGGAGAATATGTGCCTGTGGTAAGTCAGGTACATAAGTAGTAGTGTTAAAGAAAACACATAGAATTACTGATGGTGGTGTGTAAACTCGCCCGATTCGCAAAAATACTGTCATAAACACGTCATGGGCCCAAGTGCGTGGAATCTGGTAAAACTAAGAGTCGGGCGACCTGCGCGCTCTATCACAACTACTGGTATATCTTTAAATTATTAACCAACATTACATCCCTGCCAACATCTAACTGGGAAAGAGACTCTCAGTGTAAACAACTTACTGTGACTCTGAAACACTTTGCCCCACTGGAAAACACGTTTCAAAAAATGTTATCAGCCATTAAGGGGGCTACTAATAGGGGCTTATTCCAGGGAGGTCCCACACAGTAAATTAGTGTAGGGTTCAGTACAAAATCTTAGTTGATTTTAAGCAAACCAGAAACACCTCAATTCCAATCAAAAAGGTATATGCACTCTATAGTTGTATCATGCTACAGATCAGTGTAAAATCTGTACTCCCAAGGAAAGATTTTGAGCCTTATAGTAGCAAACTGGCTGCATGGCTACATTACGGTAAACTAGCATTTCGGTAACTAAAATACAGGATTCTGCTCCCTCAACAGTGCATAATTAGAAATACTATATATTGTCAAGGATTTGCTTCGTGCCTCAATCATGACTTACCAGCATTATATAATATAATACAGAAATCAATGCCTGTGCTTAAGTTGAGATGGTGTATTTCAGTGCTTGGCACCGGCGCTTAATTTTCAACACTTATGACAGTCTGGCACATGGTGGTGCTGTCTACCTATTTTAGAGATGAGGACAACAGCCGTTGTTTATTCATTCAATATATATTAAAAATGTCTAATACGTACCATCCAAGCCATTGTTAGCTTTAGGAGCCTGAAATAGTCTGAATAGTCTGAATTGTCTCATTTGTAGGAGTGTGATGGTTAATAATTGTGTCTGGTGTCACTGGTACCACAGGCAGAGGCAATGGGTGGCGCAAGCTGCTGTGGTCTCCTGATGAGGGCCCTGGCACTGAATGTATCATTCCTCACAGTAGATCACAGCCTTCTAAATGTGTGACTGCAGCAATGCTTAAGTATCACCTGTCCTTGGATAAGTCACTGTGAACTGAGAAAATAAATAAATAGACAAAATATTGTAAAGCGTTCGCATTCATGTGTTAGATATATTATCCAAAATATGTTTTTGAGCGTCTGATAGAAAATTAAGCTTTCTTTGCATAATGAAGATGCTCTAATTTGTCCCTCCTGTAATTAGCGGCACAGAGCCAGGTAGCAAACCTCCATGTGTCCATGTCCCACTGAGCAGCATCTATTGGGCATCTGGTGTCCTACTTTCTCAAAGTTGTCTACTTGCACTCTTGTTTATCTGCTGTGCAGTCCCCTCTCTTGTCCCTGTTGCAACATACCCCATGTAAAGTGTGAGGAGGCCAGCTAGGATGAATTGGTAGCTAACACCACTTTGCATTCTGCTGCTTGTGGCTTTGATGTTACATCAAGCACAGTATTGACTACAAAATGTAGAACTGGAAATAAGCAGCCTGACTAACAGCGATAATCTCTCCTCTCACCAGTGTTTTTAGGAGAGTCGGCCAGCCCTGATTTTGACCCACAGCAAGAGAAAGAAAGGCAGAAAATGGGAAAAGAAGGATGGGAAAACACTGATATAGGAACAAAAAAAGGAGTGAAAGAGAGCCCGAAAGAGCAATTCCAATGTTGCCAGAGAAATCTATTTAATTATCCTGGGGCAGATTTACAAAACTCAGACGCATTTGCATAGATGCGTCAGTTTCCTTGCACCAGCGCCAAATGTTCTTACGCCACCATGGATGCGCTGTATTTAAAATACAGTGCTCCATGGTTCAAGGATTAACAGATGCGTCAGAAATTCTGATGCATCTGTTGGCTCAAAAGTGACGCATTGCGGGAGTTGCTCATGAAAGTGACGCAACTCCATCAATGCGCCACAACACATAGGTTTGTCCCATTCAGAAATCCCTTCATCATTCCTTACTCCTTGGCTGAGCAGACAAAGGGATTTTGCCGCAGCGAAGGCATAGAGTGACGCAGTGACATTTTTGCAAATTTCACTGCGTCAGTTCTATATGTCTTTTTGAGAGAGAACGCCCACCCTGCATACATTATACCTGACGCAGGTAGAATGTGACGGAGGGCTTTACAATGTGGCGCATCCCCCTAGACGTGTCACATTGTAAATTGGCTGCATTGTTTGCACCGCCTTTGCGTCATAAAAAATTACACAATGGCAGCCCAAGGTGGTGTAAGGTGGCGCAAGGGGCTTGTAAATCTGCCCTCTCTTTTTTAACATCACAAGAGGGGCCCTTCGAAAATGATCTCTATTTCAAATCCTGTTTAATGCAAATGTATTGCACTTGGAAATATAATGCTACCATGTTGACTCCCGTATCACCTATATACATCCAATCAGTACCACCAACCCAAAAATCAAGCTAAAAGATCGTCAAACCAACCACAGCTGCTGAATGGAATGCTTGCAAAAGTTAATAGACCATTCAATCAACAAAGTTCCTAGGCTATGTTCCCATGGAAATGGAACACCCACAACCAGATTCAGCCTTTTTAGGTCAGATCAGCTTGTATTCCTGGCATACTTTTTGCCTAAATATTATCACATAAAAACAACAGCAATCATGTGTGAATGCTTGATAAGCTTGTAGCTATTGACAGTTTCATATTATCATTACTGTTCATCGTTTCTTTGCCCACTGCACCAATCCATAGAGGAAGCAACCACATAGAAACCAGGCATGTTCTGCTCCAGTAGTAATAGTACAACACGAACTTTGAGGCGATGTCCACCCTGAAGAGGAGTATTAAAATGTCCAGAGTGATTTCAGCCTTGTTCGGCCTCATGAGTGAGGGGAAGCTCAGATGAGGTGTGCAACCATGGTTCTTATCGAGCAGTAAACATGTCATTAACTTCTAAGTGCGTCAGGTATGCCCAGACGTGGGTCCCGGGCTCCTTGTGCCACTGCATTCAAGCTAATCTGGCTGATAAGGGGTGAACACCGGAAACCGGTACTAGGATGCTTGTTTCCAGTCCAGGGAGGACCTGGCTTGGCAGTTTGGGCTGGACTGTTCCCATGAGTCGGAAGAGGAAAACAAGGCAACCCTACTCACAGCGGAACCAGGGTAAGTAACTATAACATGAAAACAGTGGTTCCTGTGGAATAGTAATCTGTATACAATTCTGTAGAAAGTGAAATCGCGACAAGAGAGTTATAATGATGTCAGAGAGAGAGGACCAGAAACACCAATAGTTGTTTAACACAATTGTATGTATTAATCACACAGTATACACTATAGAAAGTATGTATAGACAAAATTCAGTTGTGCAAGGTGTCCCAAGTGTGCTACGAACCTAACAATTGAGTGACATAGTGTGCCAGCATTTACAAGGTTTAACAATTTTTGCTAATCAAAAGCGACCACATCTGAAATGTGTAAAACAATGTACAGCAGCCATCTATGATAACGAGCGCTGTGTGACTGGTTTGCATTCATCAATAGTGTCGACGGCGTTTCAACCCTCTTGGAAAGTGGGGTCTCATCAGGACCTTTGATAGTAGAGACATCTGAGAAAACAACAAAAGAGGTGATATCTTACCTCACACCCCTTTTGTTCTTTTCTCAGAATAGAGCAAAAATTGTGAGACCTTGTAAATACTGTTACACTATGTCACTCAATGGTTAGGTTCATAGCACACGTGGGACACCTTGCACAACTGAATTTTGTCTATACATACTTTCTAGAGTGTATACTGTATGATTAATACATACAATAGTGTTAAACAACTTTTGGTGTTTCTGGTCCCCTCTCTCTGCCATCATTATAACCCTTGTATTGCGTATCGCATATTTACTTTCTACAGAATTGTATACAGATTACTATTCCACAGCAACCACTTTTTTCGTGCTATGAACTGTTCCCATGAGGCACAAGGTCAGGACTGATTTGCATATGGTCAGGTCTAAACTGGGGTGACATGGTGAGCAAAAGAATGATGGATATTACCCAGACTGGGGGTGAATGTTTTGATTTGTTCTGCATTCCGTCCATCAATTGTTTGTCTTTTGCTTCCTCGCCCTAAGTGCGCCGTGTATGCCCAGACGTGGGTCCCGGGGCTCACTGTGCCACTGGATTGAAGCCATCCAGCCTGATGAGGGGTGAAATCCTTAAACCAGTCCTAGGATGCTTGTTTCCCGTCCAGGAAGGACCTGGCTTGGCATTTCAGACTTGTAGAGAAATCCTACAGGAGTGGACTGGTCCCATGAGGCACAGGGTCAAGACTGATTTGCATATGGCCAGGTCTAAGCTAGGGTGGAATGGTGAGCAAAAGAATGATGGATTTAACCCAGATCTCTTGACTGGGGATGAATGTTTTGATTTGTTCTCCATTCCGTCCACCAATTGTGTGTCTTTTGCATCAACTTCTTGGCATACCAATTAAAACAAAAAGGTAATAAGTGAAATGTATTTGAAAGTCTGAGTTACTAGAAGCTGCTAAGACTGCAATCTGGTCTAAGATTCTTCAAGACTTTGTCACTCCTCACCAGAAACAGCAACATTCAGTCTGAAACAGACCAACCCAATATACCCCCTCTGGAGGGGAGTGCAGTCAACTAAAGACTTGGCGGAATATTTATGAGAAGCTTGTGCATGTTTGCACCAAGCAAAGTAGTAAACGTGTGACACAAGTATCTTAGTCAAATTCATGATGCCATGGAAATCCACTTTGGGTGGCTTTGAATGGAGTAAAAAAATCTAGAGTATGGAAATGCAGTGCAAATCACTGCTTTGCCTTACTATGTGCAAGGGAGGTGTTTCATGGGCATTGCGGTGGGTGTTCCAACCCAACTCCCACTGTTTTGGCGCGTTCCCAGAATTACACTGACTTGTAAACCTGGGAATGCACCAAAATCCTATGTACCCCACGTGAGGCATAACAAGGAGAAATATCTTTATTTCTCCTCTATATTTTTTCTTTGCACACATAGAAAGAGGAAAAAACCTCAGGAAAGTGCCCCTTCCTGCACAAAATAATCCTGTATGCAAAGGAAGCACCCTTCTGCCATGGTGCAAGGCTGCCTGTGTTGGCACTAGGCTACCAAAATGGTGCCAGCTCATGAGTAAAGGACCGGAATGCATCGTACTGGATAATTAAGGCACATTCCTGCCCTTTCCCAGTGATGCAGGAGAGTGCAACAAGGTGGCTTGCTGCACTGTCCTGTGCCACTGATTAAGTAAATATGCCCCTCGGTTCGATCTTATTGTCCTTCGTCACTGAGGTGCATCACAGATTCTAAGCATATTTACTGCCCCTAAGGATGCCCTTGTGAAAACAATAAATAGTGAGGTGTGAGAAGCTTGCGCAAGTTTTGCAACTATCAACCACTATGACTGCATTTCAGTCCATCATTTTTTTGCTCATTGCAGCATTCCAGATGGAGAAAAACCATATGCAAATCAGTCTTTTTCCGGCCACAACAGGGGCTGTCCCTCCTGAATGGGAGCACAAGTAACACCAAGGGGCAGATTTACAATCCCCTTGCACCTCTTTTGCGCCGCCGTTGCGTCACTTTTGTGATGCAGCGGCGGACCAAAAAATGCTATTTACAATGTGATGCATCTGGGAGATGCGTCACGTTGTAAAGCCCTGCGCCTTAAGGAGGCGTTCCGGGGGGGAGGGGGGGGGGGGGCGTTCCGGCGCAGGAACTCCTCCTAAAAGTGGCTGAGTGAAATCTATAAGATTTCACTAAGTCACTTTTAGGCCAATGCTATGTCAAAACCCTGCGCCTGCTTGAAGCAGGCGTAAGGCTTGACGCAGCATTAGTAGAATGGGCCCCCCAGAGCATTGCTGAAGCTGTGTCGCGCATGCGACGCAACTCCAGCAATGCGACACCTTTACGGCACAGATGCGTGACGCATCTGTGCCGTTTTTGCCCCTTGCTGCACCGCATTGTAAATGCGGCGCATCATGGGTGGCGGAGGCATGGCGCACAATTACTGGCGCATCCCTGCTAATTTGCAGAGATGCGCCAGTAATTGTAAATATGCCCCCAAGTGAGTTTGGCTTCAATAAAAGATTGAACCCTTCTTTTAGAAACTCTAGAATCCCAAAAATAAATGAACAGACAGGCCTGATTGCAGAACGCTATCCCAGGTCAGGAGTCAGTGGTTGAATGGAATTGCTAACTCTTGAACCAGGTTTGATGTCAAAGAAGGCACTCCAACAAAAATAATTTCCTTTCACTGACCCGTCATATCATTTCCAACTCTCAGGGTAACGGCCCTGTCACTTTCCTGCACCAGCTTAGGGATGCAGTGGAGGAGAAAGTTAAACGCAGCCCGACTTGTCACCGCAAAGATGTTTCTAAAGGGAAAGCAACAATCCATTTTAGTTGCTGTTGTTTATCTTTGGCGGCTCAGAAATTATGGGCAGGCTCATCACAGCTCTGACACTCCGAATAAACGCTGCTATTTGGAGGCGGTCGGCTCCAGTGGAGGGAATCGGAACAAAATAAGAGTGTTCCCAAGAGGGAACTAAAGGTGCCGCATCAAGACAGCGTCGGATTCGATAAAGATAATGGCTTCAAATTCTATTTGCAGGGCCCCAGGGACGTGCCAACTCGGTACTACGCGTTCCGCTTTAATTAAGATGTACCGCGTCCGCTAAGGAGCAGCGGCCTTCTTTAATAAACACCCAGCGCCTCGACGACCTCCCTACTAACCTCTGCATAAAATATTAATCAGACCTGGCATATTTTGGCTCAGCAGCAGGTGAGCAATAAGCGGCAACTCATGGTCTGAAATGAATCAATCTTCCGACTGCTTTTTTTTAAACCGCGAAAAAGGGATTAGAGCATGACATTTTTTTGGGTTATCGATGACATGCGTGCGTGGTGGAAGACTCACGCGAACAAACGCAGAATAAATAAGGCAGAAAAAAAACACGTTAGTCTACAATAAAAATAAAGAAGCCCACTTATTTTTATACATTCGTTTCATTCGCTGTATTATGCTACTCCCATTAGCTTTATCTGTATTTGGCCCCGTCGCCAGATAGAGCATTTTTATCTGTGTACAATCGGACTTTTACGTACATGCCAACACCCCTGACGTTGGAGAGTAATTCGCTGTTTTATTTTGAACATGTAATATTTTATGTTCATTTTTGACCTACTTAAAATTTCTCCACAACAAGTTGACGAATACAAAACTCTACCGGAATTTTTTTTAATTTTAAGTGTCCCGCTTAAATTGTTTCCACAGTGCAAGCTGACACAATCAACTCTTTGGACTTTTAAATTGAAATCTTCGTTTTCGCTGTTCTGTTGGTAAATACTGACAGATTCGTTTTTTTTCTAACGTAATTGGAATTCAGCCCCAAAGCTCGGCGGGCTTGTCTATACCACAGCACAGCTCCTGTGTCTTCCCTAGTGAAGAACATACGATCATAGCCGCCTCAGCGTTTCCTGCCTTTTGCTGCGTAGACATGTTTAACCTTATCGTGTGATTACCACAGAGATGTATTATAAATCAGCAAACTCAGGCTGGATGCTTCTGAGTCGAGCGATAGTCAGAGGCTGTCATTCCGCGTCTGGAAGGATCTCTGCAGGCCTCGGGCTGGAGCGAATCTTGTCAGTGATGACACAGCTCTGTGCACATGGCGGCATCTTAAATCCCTATCAGCGGCACCTGGGCAGCTCGCGGTGTCAGGGCACATAAACAAGCAGTCCCTTGAGATTTGCGCGTGGACAGTACTGCAGCTCCCGCTCAACAGGCGCCGAGCCACCGAGTGCGTTCAGCAGGTGGACAGCTCCCCGCGGGCCGTCAAGCTGGCGTCGTGCAAATTGAGTCGTTTCAGCACGTGGACCAGTCCCTGCTGAGACTCGAGTTACGACGAACCGGAGGGAAAAAATACACGTGCTACACGTGTGTGTACAGTTCCCTGGATGAATACTGTTCTGAAGGGCACAGGCACTGGATCACTGCAAAAAACGCGCTTTCTTTATGAAATAAAACAGCAGTCCCCAAAGGAACGCATCAGTGACTTCAGTGGAACTAGCGTGGCGATGGTTCCTGTGAAGACACACAGATCGCCTTATTCGAACTATGATGGGCTGTAGTCTGCCTGGGCAGCGGGGTACTTTCCTTCACTGCCCTGGCGGAACAGAGCTCAGTCCGCCGCCTTCTAAATGGGGAGGCCTGAAACACTTATGTAAAGGGCGTGAGAGTTTGTTTTTGTAAGCTTGTGGCAGCACGTGCAGACTATCTGCAGGAGCTCCTGCTGCGTCTGTCCCTTCTGCCTGCGTCACACCGGACTTCCTGCTTGAGCATCGGAGTGACGCACAGTCGGAAGGTGCTGGGAAGTGCATGTCTGAAGAAGGGGGGCAGCACTTGCCTGGCTTCAAGATGGCAGCAAGAGTGTAGAGATTATGCCTGGGCGTAGTACTAAGCTACGCTCGAGGAGAGTGCGTAGTTTGCGCTACTACGCACTGCGTGAATTCCACGTAGTACAGTGCAAAAGTGCGCAGCGTAGCGGGCATTTTATGCTTGCTCGCGGTCCTCAACGTCAAGTTGGCGACCGCGAGCGAGCAAAATCAACATCCCGGCGAGACTTTTTCCTCGTTCACGATCAGCAACATCATGTTGCCGATCGTGAGCGTGGAAAAAAAACCTCCCGGCAAAATTCTCAAAGCGGATAGGTCAGGTTTCTCATTGCGAGTGGTTGCGTAAGCTCGCAACCACTCGCGATGAGAAACTACTAGTTCGCATTGAGAAAACTGCAGCTCGAGTATAAATCTACTCGAGCAGCAGATAACGACCGCTTGCACTGTGCAAGATGCCGTTTGCAATGATTGCACAGTGCGGACAAGCATACCGCACTGTGCAATCAGTGCGAATAGAATTTGGCCTACCGCACTACGCAGTTCGCGTAACTCCGAGTAGCTCGCTTAGTGCGAAATGCACTTCGCGTAGCTACGCATAGCGCTACTACGCAAACTATGCCCACGGTTAGTAGAGATCCAAAAACCTGACCTCCGACCCCGAATTATCCTCGCAACCACAAAGCAGAAAAGAACAGTAAACCACAGCATTAGGCGGTGGGGTTGAACGGTGACCCAGCAACGCGAACGGCGCTCTCCAGACGCCTGGGGAGCGAGTGAAAACAGCAATGGGCCCGGAGTGAGACTGCCGGTCAGGCGAGGCCATTGAGGCTGCTGAAGAATAGGAAGCAAGATGGCCCGGCTCGTAGGACTCCCAGCCATAAAAATGTAATTGGAACGTCAGGATTTCCCCCAGAGGGCTGCGGCACACCAGGACCATAATAGAGAGCTCTCGCAGGGACCGGGAGGAGACTGGAGTCGTCCCTGTGGGCCTGGCATGAAGAGCTGCAGTGGGTGCAGTAGGACTCAGAGGGTAAAACTGAAGGAAAGAACGCACTGGTAAAGAACCAGCCGATGCTGATTGTCTCGATAGAACTCCTGCAAAGAATTATGTGAAGATTCAGGAGGAGGGCGTGCAAAAAGCAGAGGCCACATTAAGAAACAAAAAAAGAAATAAAGAAGGCATAGAAAACAGTGCTAATACATTAGCACACACTAGAGCAATCCTAAAATAAGTGAGAGCCAGAGCTGCATGTGAAAGGGGCAGCTGGGGTGCATGCACCTCGAAGAGCTGCTGGCTTAAGCATAAAAGGGATACTGGAACGAGCATAGCCCTCCCTTATCAGCACTAAATGATAATAATCCACAAACAGACAAATAGAATGAGACAAAAGGTGAACCAGATTCTGACTTTGTTGCTGTGGCAGAACCTGGCTAACAGTCACAGTGGAGAGTCACAGGAGACAGCACTAAATACACCTGAGTGTCTGGGAGAGTAAGCCATAGCTGACTAGAGTAATTGCGGCTAATTAGAGAGACATAATGGGAAAAACAGACAAAACCTAGCCAAGACTACAGGTTGAACATCGCAAATCAGTAAGGCCAAAAGAGACCGACCAAACCACAGCAGAGGTGGATGACAAAACAGCAGACCCACCGGTTGAAACTGAGCTGAAACAAATGCTGACAGCAATGCAACAAAGTCTTACGAGAATCGATGGAAAGTTTGATGCTTTAACATTTGGAATGGACAGAATGACAGAAAGACTAGACAAACATACAGAAAGATCAGACATTCTGGAGAGAAGAGTTTATGACGCAGAAGATGTAGCAGCAGTAAAAACAGCCTCACATAAAAAAGCTGAGAACCTCCTGCATGCACTCCAAGCCAAGATGGAGGATTTGGAGGTGCGCTCCAGAAGAAACAGTTTGCGCATAGTGGGATTAGCGGAATCAATGCAAATTGACAACATGGAGCAGTTTGTGGAGCAACTACTAATTACTATTATGGGCAGAGACAACTTTTCGGAGATGTTTGTGGTTGAGCAAGCGCACCTCTCCCTGGCGCCTAGACCGGTGCCTGTCGCTCAACCCAGTCCCATCATAGCAAGCCTCCTTAATTATAGAGATTGAGATGCAGCCCTATGTAGGGCACACAAACTCAAGACACTAACTTATGAGGGTATGGAATTGTCCATACACCTCGATTTCACGCAACAGGTGCAGGAGGCGCAAAGATTGTTTATACCGGTCAAACTAAAACTCCGAGGTCTACAGCTAAATACAATATGCTATTCCCAGCCAAATTGAAATTCATGGCGGTAAGAAAAGCGCATTTTTTTACAGATTCTAAACAAGTCGCATACTTCCTTAAACTCAGAGTGGGAACAGGAAATAGGCGCAGTTACCCAAGGAACACCCCCAATGACAATGGAGACACATTGGACGAAGAAGAACACTAGAATGATTGCGCTACTTGACACCGCTAGATAGAAATAGTAATGGAGGCACAGAATCAGGTTAATACATCATCACAAGTGACAGCTAAAAAGAAGTCGACACAACTTGCAGCCTGGTGAAATTGACAAACGGTGAGATCATCCTACATAAGAGAGGAGATAACATAGAGATACTCTGGATGAACTAGCCCCAACAGAGGGACCCCAGAAATATGGGATAGATAGATAGAATATTAATTTAATGACCCTACTACAGAGGGGACTTGGGGCACTGTTAAGTGGCAAAAGAGCAGCCTAAAACATTCAAACTGCATCCATAACTAAGGGGGTAACTACATAAAAAGTGGGTGCAACAACTAGCAATAACTTAAAATGCGGTTGATGGACCAGGGGCCGAGGATCACTCAGCTGGCAAAATCCACCCCCTTGTGCGCTCCACTTCATGTTACTGATAGATCAGGATCAATGTTAGTGGGGGGGATGCTGGGATGGGAAGGGGAGGCAGATGTTTTCTCTGTGTGTAGTTGGGAGATACATAGCATGGGTGGGGGGATTTGGGACATGTTGACTTGTTGGTTAAATTAAAAAAAGGTGAAATACATACCAAATGACACATGACAGAGCAAAGACTGGAATACATGTATAATGGGGGACGTGAATCACGATTCAGGGAGAGACACCACAGGGTTCAGCATTCGCTTCCCAACATGGAATGTAAGGGGACTCAATGATCACAGAAAAGTCCACAAAGTGGTGTCCTATCTCAAGCAACACAAAATAGATATAGCCCTATTACAAGAAATACACCTAGCCACACCTGGTACGATCCTGATGCACCAATGTATGAAGGGATGCTGCTATGCAGCAAATTTTACATCACATGCACGTGGAGTTTTGATATGGGCAGACAGCAGATCAGGAGTTCAACTTACAGGGGTTCTCAAAGATCCAAAGGATAAATATGCAATGATGATCCACCAAAAGGACAACCTAACGGCAGTAGTAGTTGTAGGTATACATGGCCCAAATTATGATAATCCACATTTTTATAATGCATTAAGTGACCAGCTACTTCAAAGGGGAGATGTCCCCAAATATGGGGAGGTGATTTCAACTGTGCATTGGACCCAGCTTTGGACCGTTCTAGGGGCCCTCCTCGACGCTCCTCTTTAGCAGTGAGGGCAAGTTTTAAAATAGCAGACAGATTGGGACTGGTAGACTCCTGGAGACACAAAACCCCAGATTCTGATTGATTACTGGATGATATCTAGGAGTCTAGTTACACGTATGGCTGATTGCAGACAACTCCCTCGCACATATTCAGACCACTCACAAGTGACAGTAGACATGGCAACCCACAGGAAGTGTATAGTACTGTTCCTCTGGAGATTTCTCCCGTATTCTTTATAAGACCCTGTTTTTAAAACAGAAATTGTACAGGCGAAAGAAGAATTCTTTCAAGCTAACATTGGTCCAGTATCCAGTTTTGCCACAGTATGGGAAACATTCAATGTATATATTAGAGGGCTTACGTTTACGAAGCACTCAGGAGTTTTAAAGTTAATGAGGAGTAGGCTAGCATATTTAGAAAAGGAAATAGCCAAGTTAGATTTGAAACATAAAGATCCGGGAGACAGAAGCCATCTGGGGGAACTCAAAGTCAAACTAGACGGATATCATAGTATATCAAATGACGAGATAAAACAGTTAGGGAAATACACCGTGGCAAGATCATATGGCGAGGGGGAGCGATCCAGAGCTACATTAGCAAAGTTATTGCTTCCCAACAAGCAGAGGGCAGTAATTCTGGGGGTATTAGATGAGACAGGGGAAATGCTTAATGATACAGGACACATAGCAGACAGATTTTGACGATAATATTCAAAATTATACTGTACAAGGGTTCTATCAGATGAGAATGCAATAAGTGATTACTTGAAGCACATTCAGCTACCGTGGCTAGAGGTGGCACATTGAGAACACCTGATGGCACCACTGTTCCCATCTGAGATAGGGGCGGAAATTGACAGCAAGCAGGCAGGAAAAGCACCTAGTATAGGCGGGCTAACAGTGGCCTTCTATAAGGCTTATTGGGAACTCCTGATTCCACACCTAGCAGCACCGAAAGAAGAAATGACAGAGACAGGTATTATGCCTCCTTCGCTCAGAGAAGCCCTATTAGTCACACCTCTAAAACTGCACAAAAGTCCAGAAGATTGTACATCATATTGGCCACTGTCCCTGTTAAATTTGGACGCCAAAATATACACAAAAGTCCTAATTAACAGGTTGGCACAGCTCCTATCGGGAGTGATAAGTCCTGAACAAGCTTGTATTTTTTCCTGGACGCAGCCTTTTTTATAATCTAGACTCTCTTTGGTGCAAGGCAATAGATAGATCCGAAAGTGAAAGCAGTGACGGTGTTTCTAGACACTGAAAAGGCGTTGGATTTAGTAGAGTGAACTTTTTTGAAGCAGTCCTATGTAGAATCAGAGTTGGTGAGATATTTTTGAAGCTTACTGAAGTGTTATATAACAATCCAACAGGTAGAGTCAGATAGGGGACACAGTGATGAACCCAATAGAGCTCACAAGAGGTACCAGACAAGGTTGCCCCTTATCACCATTGATGTGTGCCATAGAGGCAGAACCGCTGGCTATCACGCTGCGAGAATATCACAAACGCAGAGGCATAGGATTCCCTGGCTATAATCTCATTATATCAGCATATGCTGATGACAAAATACTATATATTTGAGAGACCGAGAAAAATCTGACGCCAACTTTATGGGAAGTGATTCAATTTGGTGGTGGCCTATCGGGCTTACAAATTAACTGGAATAAATCTATCATATTCCCCCTCACCTCTTCTACAACACAAATCATGCTAGAATTCCCATTGCAGTGGATGACAGAATCAGTCAGATACTTAGGGATACAGACACACACAGTCCCGGAGCTGGTCCTCAGAGAAAATTATGGGAGAGTGGCACACAATCTACGAGAAGACATCGAAAGATGGATTAAACTGCCGCCCTTCCTGGTGGGGTGTAGAGAGCTCATTAATATGGTCATACTCCCCAAATTTATATTCTTATTCCAAAATGTTCCAGTATTGCTCTTGCTCGCTTTTTCAATACATTGCGTACACTACTACTAAGACTAGCTTGGGCAGGGTAGCAGCCCAGGATGCAATGGAAAATATTGGTCATGCCGTACGAGATGGGTGGATTAGGTGCTCCGGATTTAGAACTTTTTTATACAGCTGCTCAATCCATCTCAGCCTATTATTGGCTCACAGTCCCACAGAATCTGCCACACCTCAATATAGAAAAGGACGCAGAACAACCAGACATGCTCCCTCGTACTCTGTT
This sequence comes from Lissotriton vulgaris, assembly GCF_964263255.1. Classification (NCBI taxonomy): domain Eukaryota; kingdom Metazoa; phylum Chordata; class Amphibia; order Caudata; family Salamandridae; genus Lissotriton; species Lissotriton vulgaris. Next base: position 143,862,891 of record NC_141698.1, read on the forward strand.
TCACAATCCATCGTGAAGTTATGGAGTATATGACTCACTAAACACCACAATATACTCTTGGAAACAACTACTGGAGTATGAAGATAGCTCCTCACACATACAAATAAAAAAATGGTGCACATGGTTCTCACTAAGCAAAGAGAAATGTGTAATGATGGCACTTTGAGAATTTGGAATAACAAAAATGGGAAAATCATTCCAAACAGAGTAGTTAGGAAGTGGGAGATCATACAAGATAAAGATACACCACGAAAGCCCATAACACAGTTTCATCTTTTTAGAGTGAGGCATGCAATAAGGGAGCTGCTAGGGGAGGATATGAAAGAACCCCCAGATATAACAGCGTTAACAGCGGTGTTAAAGGCAAGCTCTCTTTCAAAGCTGAAAGCGCAGATCTATTCCCTAACACAGGAAGAACGCGGACCAGGTGTAACAAAGGCATGTTTAGAGTGGCAGAGAGACCTCAATAAGACTGTCAATGATAAATGCTGGAGATATTGCTACTCAAGGGCCCAAACTGTTTCACTAAATGGAAGGCATAGGTTGATACATTTGAAACATATTAATAGATTACACTAAACCCCAGAAAGACTATTTAGATATAGTCTGAGAGACTCAGTGGAATGCCACAGGTGTGGGGAACATTCAGCCAACTTCATGCACATAGCATGGTACTTGTTAGAAATGTTATGGATATATAAGTAACAATTTAGTTTCCGAACTAGTGCAGACAGTTTATGGAGGTATGTGTCATAGTTTATAATATAACGTAAATTATTAGGCTTAGAATATGTAACTCATATGTATATATATCTGTTTCAGTGTTTCTTGTAACAGTTGTCACAATGAATTATGCTAGCCTCTTGAAGAAATTTGTCAAGAGATTTTATTACAGATGATGGCTACCATATACTGTTAAACTATTCACAGAAGTATGCCTTCCTTTTCAATCCCTCCAAATGCATTTTTGCTCTCCATCTGAACTTGAAATGGATTCTATAATGAATTCCAAAATGTAACCTAACTTGGACTGGCTTTTTGATAATGCCATTTGATATTGAGAGATGTGCTTGTCTTTTAACTTTGTAAATATTCGGGTGTGTAATTAGTTTATGTTTTATTTTTAGCCCTGAAGAAGTCTTGTTTACGAGACGAAACGCGTTGGCTAAAAGAAAAATTACCTGTACTTTTGGATTTTATCTGTTTTGGATCAACCAATATAGAATTGAATACGATCACCACTAAAGCCCGGACCTGATCATTGCAAACATTTCCTTGGGATTTACTCAATACAAAAGGACTGATTATGAAACTGTTTTGATGGGTGCTGATTCCATATGTAACTTGTTTTGTAATTTGGGTTTTGCCCAAGAGGGAATAGATAGGGTTGTATTCCCTGGTTTCACAAGCACCATCATAAGAATAACTAGCTACTGATGTTAACAGGTGCAGTTCTTTTTGCCTAGACCCTTTTGTGTTATTTTACTTTAACATTCTGAGTTCAGGCATACTAAAGTTTATTTTCATACCTTGTTCACAGGGCCAGTTATGTTTATACAATGTTATAAACAAATTCCCTATTCTGTCCTATGGGAACAGGTAGCCTTGCAATAGTGAAAAACGAAATTGGCAGTAATTCACTATCAGGACATGTCCTACCTTTCCCATTCAATGCACCCTGCCCACAGGGGTACCTTGGGCCTACCTTAGGGGTGACTAACATGTAAGAAAAGGGAAGGTTAGGGACTGGCAAGTATGTGCACTCGCCAATGCGACATGGCTGTCACAGACTTCACACAGGCTCTGCAATGGCAGGCCATAGTTACATTTTGCAGGGTGCTTTGTGAGTGGCACAATCAGTGCTGCAGCTCATTAGCAGCATTTGATTTAGAGGCCCCGGGCACACACTGTGCACGGTACTAGGGTCTGACTAGTAAATCAAATATGCCAGTCATGGAATCATTAATGCATATCCACAATTTACACAGACAGCATATGCACTTTAGCAATGAACAGCAGTGGTAAACTGCTCAGAGTCATAAAACCAACAAAAACATTTCAGAAACAATACAGAAGGAAGGCAAAAAGGTCTGGGATGACCCTGCAAAAAGAGCCAAGTCCAACAGTACTGCTCCAAAATAGCAGACTTTTGGGATACAGTGCTTAAGGAGCTAGAGAATATCATTGGTTCCACTTTATCAACAGACCCAATGTTAGCACTGCTGGGATATGATAAGAGGATTGGAAAGTAAAATAGGAAATTGGTATATATAGGATTACTGCTAGCCAAAAGCAGGATAGCCATGCACTGGGCGAGAGGCCAAATCCTACGAGAACAGAGTGGCATATGGCTAGGACATATTTCAACACACAGTTATAAGTATAGAATAGTCGGCTACCAATTCAGAGCCACCCCAGAAATATATGGGGACCATATCAATCAAACCTAGTGGTTAAGGAGACAGGAGAAACAGAAGGAGAAAGCGAAGATACACCACAAGGTGCAAATGATGGAGGTCTATGAGTGGGGAGAGAAAAGAAGCTAGGTTGGCACAGACAGTGAATAAGGACGGTAAAATAAAAAAGATTAAAGAGAAAGTAATTAAAAGATGGAAACGGCATTTAATACAGAGTAATGGACGATGTGTAAGTGGAAATAAATATATTATATGTAAGAAATATGGTCTTATAATAGAATTTAGTTACATAGTCCCCAATACTGTATGACAATATAATTGATTTACACGATAACAAGACGGAGAATAATGTACAGCATCCATTTAAGTCAAGTGGTAACAGAAACTGTATAACAAAGAGATGTGTTTTGATAATAAATAAATAAATAAATAAAGTGCATGTCTGAAGAAATATGCATGTCCTGTAAACAGAGCACTGAAATTATGCAGCATGAGAGGGCCAAATTGTGAGGCAGTATTGAGTAAATTATGCTGCAAGAAACGGTAAATTATGCGGCACTTTGTCCTTTTTAAACTTGATAACACTGTCTGGGCATTATATGCACCTCATTAGTACCAGTGTAACGCCCAAATATAACAATAAGCATTCAGACTGAAACATTCAGTTATTTGTTAAAATCTGCAGATTAAGCAGCAGATGGATTGTGTGGCAAATGTGGCAAATCTATAAATATGCGAAGATTGCAGCAGCCATGCAATCACATAATTCCAGTGGCTCTGCCTATAAATATTTAATAGTCTGGGAGCTGGTTTCTATCAATTGTACGCTTCCGGCACTTCCTGAAGAATCTCAGTCTTTGAAGGCTGCAGCTGAGGATACTTTTAATGTATCAGCCAGTGGCAGAAGAAACAATGGAACTTAATTCACCAAATAATTTCGGTTTTAGGCCATCTTCCTTCAGACATTAAGTCAATGGATCCTGCAAATGAAATTCAAGGGAATCAATCACTATAGTGGAGAATGTGTTTCATGCAAACAAATAACTTTAAGTCTGAAAGAAACACTCCCAAAATGTAACTTCCTTGAACACCAATATTTAGGAGCAGCAAATAGAGAGATTTGGAGAAAACGTGGGAATATAATTTTCTCATAAACTTGCATTGGAGTGCAGGAAGTGATCAGCAATACAAAATTACAAAATAAAACTGTTTTAGCCTAAAATTCTGTAAGTGTGAACTTTTCGAATTTTAAAAATAAAGTATTCTCAGAAAAGGAAATCTTCGTGCCCTTAGCTGATGCAGTCAGTCCTTCCCCCTCCTCATGATCACCTGTCACATAATATGGCTAATGGGATGCTCTACTTAGTGTTTTCCATCTGGTGTCAATAGGTTTGCAGAGCATTCTGTTGATTAACATCTGTACTTTAACGATGAAAATGGAAATGGGGGTTTACTCTCTCAATCAACCAGAACTTCACTGCATGTGAGATAGTCAGGAAACATCTTATAGCTAAGGCTCCCAGTTTTCTGGTTTTTTTTACAGACTTTACAGATAAATACAGACAGAAAACTATTTATTTTCCTGTCTGTCTTTTTAAATATGGTTAAATACGCAAAATAGTTTTTCTTTTGGATGATTCTCATTAAGGTCAATCATGAATGCTAGGTCAATAGCTGTGCAGGTTGACAGGTAAGGGAGTTACAAAACTGAAAAAGATTTCCTAATAAAGATTATATAACTGCAGCAGTACAGCTGTTTAAGCTGTTCTACAAAGCAAATTGTTTCAAATGACTGTATTGTACTATAAATGTCTAAAACTCATTGGACATTCAAACACAAGTAAGAATTTGTTGGTTAAATAAGAGAGGGATTATAGAATTGGAGCTTCATTTTTCATTTTTTACACTAAGTCCAAAATAAATATGAATAAATGCAGATAAAATGAGCAAACCATAAAGATTGATAAAGACAGACTGAAATCTCAAAAAGCTGTATTTACAATATTTAATTCCTCTCAAACATGTTGCCACCACTTGGATAATCTGAGCCCTTCTTGTAGTTTCTAAGTGTTTTATTCATTTACAACTTGACAGACAAATACTTTGTGACCGGTACCCAATGTGCACCGCGCTGGTAAATGAACAAGTGTCACAACTTGTCTTTGCATGTAAAACGTTATTTTGTTTATTAAAGTCTTAACCACATCAGCGCGGAGCAGATTTGTGCGCCGTGCTGAACGGTCTAATGAGCCAACGGGCTCATGACGGAATGGTTCCGTCATTAGCACAGGCCAACCGACGCTCATGACGGAACCGTTCCGTCATGAGCATCAAAGGGGTTAACCAAGTAACTCTCCAAGGCTCAACTATATTTACAGGTTTTTGTCATCCCTCTTCTGTGAACCTTCTGAAGGTGTTCTGTGAACCTTCTGAAGGTGTCACGGGCATATCAACATTTTTGGTCACAACCATTCTACTCATACTGGAAATATAAAGCTTACTTCCAATGTGCAATGGACTTCATTTACTATAATCATAGTAAGTATCACTTGTTCTTTGATGAAAAACATAAGTTCAATTTTATTTACTGTATGAGGTGACTCTATCAATTCGAGGGCCAACACAGGGGTTTATTGTCTGCCTTTACTCAGTTTGTACAAAGTCCCTATCATTCTGTTCAACAGAATTTTTGAGCACCTTTGTGACAACCTTGCACCAGGCATTATGGTGCAACCGTGATGCAAGGGGACCTTGCGTGGCTTCATAAATCTCGAGTAATGTAACACAGAACAAATTGCTGTGTTGCATTACACTGCACCAGGAAGGCATTTCAATGGGTGTTGCGTGGATGTTCCCACGCAACATGCATGGATTTCGACACATTCCCAGATTTACAACATCTTGTAAACCTGGGAATATGGCAAAAAGATATGCCTCCCGAGGATAGCCATAACGGGGAAAAATATCTCAATTTCTTCGAGTTTTTTTCCTCTTTCCAGATGTGCTGCATTCTGCACTACACATAGAAAGAGGAAAACCCCTTTCAGGATTGTTTTATGAAGGAAAGTCGCCCTTCCTGCACAAAAACACTCCTACATGCAATCCAGTCACTCTCGCACCATGGTGCAAGGGTGCCTACATAGTTGCTAGGCAACTCATTGTGTGCCTGTGCAGGAGGTAAAGTCAGGAATGCACCATATGCCTTACGTACAGCACATTCCTGCCCTTTCCCAGTGATGCAGTGCAGCGCAACGAGGTGATTTGCTGCGCTATGCCACTTTTTCATAAATATGGGCACAGGTATCTTTTTAATCATGCTTTAGAAATTCTTGGGACTACTCCTTTCCACAGTGCTGTGCTGCATATTTATTGGAAATGAATCCTGGTGGTTCACCGAAAATATTAGTAATTCCAGGGACCCGGCACAGACTTAACAACAGTGACATTCTCTGTGAACTAGCATTACACTTTCTGTGCTAGTTACCATGCTGTGAGAACTACAATTGTAACCCACACGAGTCACGCATACCTTCATATAAAGAACTATCAGCTAGTAGAGGTACCTACAAGAACAGAGGATCTGAACTCTGTCATTTAACGTGTACCAAAGTAATTTTCCTGCAGGACTTTTTTTTTCTTTTTGGAGTTTTATATAGCACAAACTCGACCCCAAGGTATTAGAGTGCTTTGCATGAGCACCAGTATCGTTACAGACAGACCCATCCATTTGTATTCAACACATGGAGATTCAGTGATTTGCCCTGATCACAAGATGTTGAGCATCCTGCTGAGACTTGAACCTGGTTCCTCACTTTAGAGGTCGGCCACTCTAACCATTAGGCCGAATTCTTTTGATGCTGATGACCTTGTAGGCAAAAAACTTTTATGACATTGTTGAATGAAGCTGATGTTTTGGATCCTGAAACCGATCTATCTTCTTTGTATCCCTAGATTCTTGCATTTTTATGTTTATTTTTCAACTTCTGCTGGGAATAAGTATCAGTAGATGTAGCCCAGCTCCCATGTTCTCTGTGTACCATGGTTGTACCTTACAATCAGCACTGCCAACTCACTCCTAAATTTGTTCTGTCTTATATGTGCACTTGAAGTTGACTATATGCACACAAGGCAGACGTCCTTCTTCTGTGGTTAGTGTAGCTAAAGAGAACACACATAGTGAAAGTGTGCAAAATACATCTCAAAGCCATACATTGTCTCTTTGTGTACTTACAGCACATAGGTCCCAAATCTTTCAAACGGACCAGACAAACGCCTCCATCAAAACGTTGGAGAAATATTTTGCTATCTAGAAACCCACTACCAAAACAAAAAAAAGCCAAAAAAATGAAAATAACAGGAATAATTACTTTAACTTTTTACCAAGCCAATGGCATGATTGTACCCAAGGCGAATCCAGTCATTGTGAGATAATCCGACCATCAATTATAAAATGCAATACTTACTGCTTGGAAATATTCTGTCCAGCCATACACCGAATCAATGTGTGGTCGAATCAACTAGAAATTATACATTTGTCACCATATGGCAAGGACTGTGGGGCTTCCAACTTCTTGTTTTGATCTTAGATAACAGAACCCTTTGAATTGGAACAGAAGGCAATAACAGAGAAAGGAGGGGGTTCTCGCCATTCAGACACACACCACCGCCACAGTGGAAATTAAGGGAAGTAGGCTAGGAGATTTACCTGTCTGAAACCAACTCTTAGAATTTTGTGATGGCACACTTTTGGAAAGGTTGCATTATAGTAACTAAGGGGAAGTTTGAGATTGGTATAGTCTAATCTTCGTAGTCACACCAGTGAGAATAGAGATTTATTCTATGCAAATATGTAAAGCAAGACTGTACCTATTACTACGTTTTATGTGAAGTGCAGATTGTAGTGTGGGAGATACTTAAAGAAACACAGACATTTCATAGGTATGTGATCACTGGAGCAAAGATAGCAGCATGCACCATTTGCAGAATCTTTGCAAGATCTTTCATACCCCAAATCCACAAAAACCCATCTCTGGTGGCTCAGTGGACTAATGCGTCCATTGCAGGGGCCTGTGTTTTACCTCATGGTCACAGGTTCAAATTCCGGCAGGTCCACTCAGCCTTTCATCCACCTGAGGTCGATAAAATGAATACCATTGAATTGGGTAACAATAAACATCTGTTATTCAGCGCCAAGATACTTCCGGATGAACGAGCGCTTTACAAATACACATGTTATGTTAAACACGTGTCAAATATCCAATCATGTTACAGTGAACAGTAATTTATTTACTTTTATGGGCAAATACATAGGGGCTTATTATGATGTTGGGCGGATTGCCCCCGCCAGGCTGGCGGTAGCCACTACCGGCCTGGCGGGGGCAATCCGCCTGACATCATATCCAGAATTCCCCCCCCCCCGGCAATATTAGAATGGCGGGGGGGACCGCGGCGGACGGAAAGACCATCCGCCGCTTTTCCGCCCTGGTCGCTTTGCGGCCAGTGCGGAAAAGGATTAATATGGTGGCGATGTCTATGAGACACTGCCAGCCATATTAGGATGCCCTTCCTGACATGCTTTTCCGTGGCGGCAGGCATGCGGAGACTCCCTGCGGGGGGCCTGTTGCGGGCCTCCTGGGAGTCCAGGGGGGTGGGCGGTGCACATGGGGGGTACCTATGGTACCCCCGCATTTCAAAGTGCAACATGGCAGGCACCGTACGTTGCCTGTCATGTTGTGCTTTGAAATGCACAAGTGCATTTTTACCTTTGCGGCGGGCGGCGCTTTCTGCCCCGACCACCGCAATGGTAAAAATACAGGATGCGCCGGCCTGTGTGGCGGGCGCATCCTAATGCTCAAGGCGGGACCGCCGCTCCTATGGCGGGCGGTCCCGTTTTGCACGAGTATGGCGGGCGGGCAAAGTCCGCCCGCCATCCTCTTGGGGGCCATAGAGTGTTGCTGATCAAAAGATGCAGCAATTGCACAAGCATTAAGCATCTAACCAATCACAGTGAAAAAAATGTTGTGCTGTTAGCATGATACAAATGACCACAAGTGTGCCCTTAATTTTACTCAAATGTTTGGACGGTTTCCAAATTGTCAACAAAATTATTTTCACTGCTGGTGTTCAATGAAATGTAGCCTCTTGGCCTCAGATCTATGTGAGCATCAAGGTATTTGAATGTTGCTGGGCTCAAGAGGAAATGTGTGTCACATGATGTGTCCTTGAGCAAGCCTTGCCTTACAAGCTCTTTAGCAAGGTACATTAGTTTATCTGAGGTTATTAGACTCCTGCAATCATTTTACAGGCCCAGTCATTAAGTAGCACAGGCTAGAAGAAACAAAATGGATCCCAGACAATACAAAAACAGATTCCACAGTAGCACATCAGTGCCTTTGAAAATGTTACAATAGTGTGTGGGCACTCCTTTCCATATTTTTTAAATAATGCATTTTTTAAATATAAAGTTCTCACCAACTGTTGAACCCCTTGGTCTTGGAAGATAAATAAACTTTGAGAAATGCTGCATATATTGGAAAAGGCACATGAGGAGAGAGGACCTGCCCCTGCTGCCTTGGATGTGATATTATTTGGTTCCCATAGTGCAATATTCATTCAATGGTGCTAGAGCAAGAATCAATTTAAATAACAAGGCTTTTCATCTCAAGCACAGGGCTGAACCTCCCTCCCTATTTCCTGATGGAGGTTCTTCTTTTGTCTTCTTCCACCCCTTAGATCATGTGCGTCTGAACTTGGCCTCTGTGTATGAGAATTAGGAGCTAGTCATCACATAAACCATAATGACAAATCTTAATACTAAGTTTAGTGAATAATGAGAATTTGAATTCATTTTATGGGTTTTATTTTCATTAAAGGTTTTGAAAATATTTTCAATTTTATTTGATTAGGTCAATATCTTAGTCAATCAAAAGAAATAATAATAAAAGAATGGTTTGACCAAATCATGTTTAAATTATAAAGCATCAAGTACATTCCATAGAGGAAGAATCCCTACTTTAAGAATGGGGCAAAAACTGCGTTAGTCAGAACCCATGAGGAGTTCAAGTTCGAGAGGAGGAGTGAGAAAGAGCATAAAGCTCAAGTTAAATAAATCAGTGTCAGCAGAACTTCCCAAAAGAGAGGTTCATGAAACTCAGTAGAGTCTCAAGCAAATAAAGCAAAAATAATCATGTAGTAGCACTAGCAAACTAAAATCAGCAATAAGTTCAAAAAGGTTGTAAATCAGCTTTCTGCATTAAGCATGAAGCCTTCAGTATTCAAGCCTCGTGAGCGGGTATGGTATATGGGTCAAGCATAAAGGTAAAAGGCATTTGGAAACGCGTTACCCTACTCTAGGAACAGGCACTAATATAAACAGTTAAAAAGAAATGTTGCAGGCCCTGTTGCACCTTCTGCTCTCGTCTAAGCATCTCATGTTTCTGAATTATTCTAAGAACAGTCTCTCCTCTTCCTTTCCCACATCCTAATCAATGCACTACAGGCAGTTATAGTGAAGTGTGAAACAAAATTTGAAATTCTGACTACGTACAAGGCCTTCCAATTCAGACCATCTTTCACACGAATGTAACTTCATTTCTAACCTTCTAATAAAACAAATTGTATATTAGCTAAAAAATGAACTACGTAAAATAGAAGCATCATCTGTTACAACAAATTGTTTAGCACCATATCTGTCACTACAAAATGAGTAAAAATATGTCAAAAAGGTCAATATTTCTATCCAAGCATTGTATTCTTGGGCGATTATTCTCTATTATTTAATTTATCGATAATGTTTCTTTAGCACACATTTCAAAACGCGATTATTAATCAAAAACATTTTACAAAGTTAGGTGAAGCTTTTCAGTATAGGCATAGTCATGGAAAGGTCAACTTTTAAACAATTTTTATACCGGTTTCAACATTTCTTTGTTGAGCCATTTATGAAGCAAGGCTGAGTATCAAACATTTTGAGGCCTAGTACTAATAACTATAACTGCTTTCTATTTTTTGCACGCTTTTAAACATCTGTCAAATATATAAATTGCACATTCATGTTGTACATATGATTTTTACTACATGATTTAAAATTTTTATTGATCTCTTTTCCAATGGCTTGCACCAAACCCCAACCCAGAATCTAGACTGTGGGCAGGATGTCAAGGAGGCAAAAAAGTGAATCTATAAATCATGTTGAGGCTTGGGAAGATGCTCGGCTGTATGCATCTCATCAAGTACATATTGGGTATATAGTCTTGAACCACTGTGAGGTTTTTTTGAGGCAATCAGGCAGTGCCTGATGGGCTGGTCTAAAAGATCAGTGTGTGGGGTGTGTTTTTAGAAGTTTTTTTACCAGATTTCTGCCCAATTTGGGCATTTATTACAATTTATTTTTCATATGTTGCCACTTTTTGTTTAACTAGATGCTTCACTAATGGGCGCCACTTTTATTTTGGTGTAGGGCCTATTTTTTGTCCCAGTCCGACTCTGGAGGCAATGTGTCTATATGGTGCTACCTGGAGCGGTATGAATTGGAGAGGGAGGCGGACAGGACAGGATGGATAGGCAAAGGATGTACGATACATGAGAACCTACTTATTGACAACAAACTAACAATGCTTGAAGACCTAATGGTAGAATTTGGAGATGTAGTGGGGCAATTCATTTTTATACATGATTAACTAGGAAAATCAGTCTGCAGGACTCACAGATGGCAGAGTGCAGCAGCACCAGCAAGATTTCAGAAGTTCTTTTGTGTCCCTGAGTCTTCAAGAAACAGGAGGCAAGCCAGCAAGCCCTTGGAGTCACTCTCGATTCAAATGAGCTGAGTCCAGTCCTTATCCCCAGTAAAGCAGAGATCAGCAGGCAACAGGGCAGCTCAGCAAAGCAGAAAAGCAGTTCCTCAGAACAGTCAGTCACAGAAAAGTGGCAATCCTTAGGGCATAGCAGTCTCTATTTCAGCAGAGTTCTTCCCTGGTCCAGTATTGTACTGATGTGGTAGGGTCATAGCCCCAGTACTTATACCCATAAGTGTGTCTTTGATGTAGGAGGTGACTTCAAAGGGACTCTCAGAAGTACATAAGGACCCCTCTCAACCCAGTCTTGTCTGCCAGGCTATCTGTGGGGGATAATCAGTACTTTGTGTGGGGACAGGACATAGCCTATTCATGTGTAAGTTTGAGCTCCTGTCTCCCCCTTCCTGACCAGGATGCAGATGAATGAAGATGAGTCCTCTGTTACACCCAGACCTTCCAGTGTTTGTGGCTGTCTAGAGGAATGCACAAAGTGTAGCTGTCACCCAGCCCAGACATGTATTGGTGACAGGCTGCAGGCACACAGAGCAAAGCCCAGAGCAGAGAAATGTGTACTTTCTAAAAGTAGCATTTCTAATGGTAATGTCAAATTTAACTTTACCACTAAAGAAGATTTTTCACCTCCTTAGTAAAAATATGAAGCATAATGCAGCTACTCTTTTCTGATCGGGAATTACAGTTTAAAAGGTGTTTTAAGGAATTCCTAATGCTAGCCTATGAGATGAGTAGGCCTCCCAGTAGTGAAAAATGAATTTAGCTGTTTGTCACTACCAGGGCACGTAAAATTTAAAAGTACATGTCCTGCCATTTAGTTGCACGGTACCCTGGCCATAGGGCTACCTAGGGCCTACCCTAGGGGTGATCCACGTGTAATAAAAGGGGAGTTTAAGGCCTGGCAAATGGCTTTAAATGGCAAGTCGAAGTGGCAGTGAACTGAACACACAGGACTTGCAATGGCAGGCATGAGACTTATTTGAAAGGCTACTTGTGTGAGTGGCACAATTAGTGCTGCAGAGCCACAAGTAGAATTTAGATTACAGGCCCTGGGAATATGGATAACACTTTGTAAGGGACCTATAGGTAAACTAAATATGGCAATCAGGTATATACCAATTTCACCATGTTTTAGGAGAGACGCACATCCACTATAGCACTGGTCAGGAGTTGAAAGAGCTCAGAGTCCTAAGGCCAATACAAAGATACAGAAAAAAGTGGAGGTAAGCGGGTAAAAATTTGGGGGAAGACCACCCTAAGGATGACAGGTCTCACAGTATTGGTCTACTGTAAATAAAACAAATAATTTGGGACGAAAGTAAACATTTTCCTACATTGCCAGTAAAATATCCAGGAATAATCTGTTCTTAAATATACAATAGTGAGACAACACTAAAACTTTCACTCGGGGTTCAGCTTCTCAGATCTGATTTTTCTGTGGCACATTCCCTTTGAGTACATGATGTGACATTAACATGATCCCTAGTTTCACATCACCTATGTATCACTGCCACATGGCAAGAGAGACTGTAATTTGTTGCAATCAATATTTATTTAATCCAGTAAAAGCCTGCATATCCTGGAGAATCTGAAATCCAAGGCTAAACACTGAGAGAGGGCAGTCTTAGAACTAGCAGTACTAGTGGTACTAAATTAATGGTATTTCAGAAGCTTTCTTATGATGCCACAACAAATCACACCAGCAAGGCATTGGAATAAAAACGCCTGACTTCAAAAAAAGTCTTGTTGATGGGGAAAAAGAGCATTTAACAGAAAAAATAAATTTTGTAATTTTGACTGGGCTTTTCAGTGGAGCCGATTAGAAAAGGAATATGAGGAGTGGTTTCTTGAAGTTTACATGCAAATTGTGCTTATACCATTTTTGCATTAGGTGATAAAATTGCCTGTTCACACATGAAATCAACCTTTATCAGAGCATTCAGTCATGTGCAAGAGCAAAATCTCTGAAACCTTAGAGACATAACAGAACTAAGACAGCATTGTGTTTCATGTCCACTTAGTCGATGCCAAGCTCACGGGTCCTAAGCAAGTGGTGTAGGCATCTGACAGATGTGACAGTAGTGGAGTGCGGATTAAAGAACTTGGCAGATGCCTGCAGACAGGTGGGTTAGCCCCCTGATAAATTACTCAAGGTTAGGGTGGAAATCAGAAGATGGTCCCTACAGTTCTCATGAGGGAATTCCGAAGCCCCTCCGGTGAAAAGGATGGACTATATAACAGAAAAATAGCCATTGGGCATGGAGACATCTAGGGGTAGAATGAATGAAATTGCCATGATGCTGAAATAGGAAAGATAGTAAGAGCTACTCAGGATGTCTCCAGGCAGAAGGACTAGTCATGATATAATTAGTGTGAAGTTTCTTGCGGTCAGGAGAGGTTAGAGTCTATTCTAGTGTTCCAAGGTGAGATAGAGGTTGACCCTGGTACCCAAGACAGGGTTCCTACCAATTCTGCCAAAAACCTTCATAATGAATATGTAAAGAAGGTCAGAGAGAATGCCCTGAGAGACATGGGCTAGTCAGATAATGGTAGCCTTTAAGATTGTGACCTCGGACGCCTAAATCTCTCACAGCTCATCCAGAATCCCAGGGTTAGCAACACTGAGACTGACCATTCTATTTGCTCTGACCATCTTACAATCTAAGGGGGTCATTGAGACGTAGCTGATTTGGCATATGGATGCCATAATAGTGCTCCGAAAAACTGTGAGAGTAATTTACATGTGAAAGGGAACCAGAAGACTTAAAAGAAGAAACCAAAAGCAAAAAAGAAATGAGGAACTTGCAAGGGGAGGAGTGGTGGGCATGACTGCTTGGCTGGCTGTCTTGGCCCGGCCAAACAGTGATGCGCACTTTGCATGTTCCCCACCAGGCTGTAATGCACAGCCAGTTGAGGAACATGCACAGGCTCCCACTGCCTGTCTGAGCACTGAACCACGGCTGTATTGCAGTGCTGTGATTGGGTGAGGGAGCCTGTTTGTGCTTCCTGCTTTAAACAGGAATAGAAGAGGATGACGCAAGATGAGGCCGCGGTCCGGGAGCAAGGTAAGTCAGTTTTTAAAATGTATGTTTTTAAAAACCCACCCCCCCCCCCCCATTCGCCCCCGCCCTGCCCCACCTGTGATACTTGGTGGCAGCCGCCACTGAAGGTCACTGTGGGAAACATGTCTAACTTTGAAAGACAGGATGAGCTGGCTGAGTTGAATTCAGTAGTAGGCTAGCATACAGATTCCTCGTAGCCTCCTCAAGGACACAGAGGAAGAATTGCGTCTTTGGAGAACAGGTGTCCCACCAGACAGAATGGGTCAGGAGACAATCTGTGGGAAAGTCGCTCATGTCATACTCAGGAGAGTTCATTCCCTAAATGTGAGGGGTGCTCACCCTGAGGAGCTCCTGCTCTTCCTGCCTTGAAAGTTATTGAAGCACAAGACTGTTCTGAAAAGGAAGGATACATAGGGACACAAAGACTGGGTAAAGACCTGGAAGTCATGTGTAGAGAGTCAGGAGTTCACACCCAGGCAGAAATCACTGATGCTAATAAAACACGGATATTTGAATAGACTTTCCTGATATATGTAGCAAGCAAAGCTACCTTGGGTCTTTGGGGTTCTCTTGTTGCTGATGGCAGTGTGTTTGTCTTCCACTGGAGAGACAACTTTTGATTAAAATTGTATGGTTTGCTACAAGTGGAGTCCAAGAATAATAGAGACACCTGAGAATGCAGTAACCACTCCACATCTCTGAAGCCTGCTGACTTAAAACTGTTTTCATGTCTCGACAGGCAGAATGAGAGACTTGTATCCCCTGGATCTGTGGTGTGCCTAGGCTTATTAACTTAGCAACTAAAATGGGAAATCATGAATAAATCTGAACCCGCAGGCTGCTGGGTTTGCCTGCCTTGCCAATCGCTTGAGTTTCTCCACCTGCAGACCTTAATTGAATCACTTCTGTCTACTAAAAACCATGAACCCTTGAAGACGAGATGCTATCCAACTGGTGATGCTCTATCAATATTGTTCTGGGTTGCTTAACATATTCTAATTCACACATTGTATACATATATTCATAGTATCCTTTTCATGTTATAGGTGACCATAGTTAAAAGTTTGTTCGCGTTAAGTTAGTCATAGTTAATTTAGGCCTCAATGTAACAACTCACACTAACATTAAGCAATAACTTTGCAAATCTGAATTCTTGCTGCTGTGATTCTGTCTCCCCTTTGTCCCGTTTCAAGAGCCAAGCAAGAGTAGTTAGAATTAGTTAAAATTGTTGCACATGTTTTGCTTTCTGCGAGCATTAATTATAAGTATGTGTTCTGTAGAAAGTAACTAGTGAATTTGCACATCTTTGCCTCAGACAAGCTGACCACTATGTACCATCCTATTGTGAGATATCACTTGAAGGTCGCACAGCTGAAATCTTTCATTGTACAATGCCTGGGAAGAAGTCTACAAATGTGTCATCATGAAATGTTAGATCATGATTGATTCTCTTTATGAGAACCGTAGGGAGTTGTCCTTCACTGTAGAGAAATTTATGTTTTAATTGTGCATTGCTGAGCTAGTTAGTTTCAAGTATGCTGTTCCATTTACTTGAGAGCAGATTCTCCTTTCCTTGCTCTTGAGACTTGCCTTTGCTACCTCTCACAGAGTTAGACAAGTGAGCAAATCCTTTCTTATTTTCGTCACTGAATTTTCATTTGATTCGGCCTTTTTAAGGCACTACGGGGCATATTATCAAGGGGGTTTATCTCTGCTTTTTTGGCTTTAAAAGGCAAGAAAGCGGAGATAAAATTATCTCCCTATTACCTAGATGTCGCTAACACCAGTTAGCGACAGCTAATAGGAGATAGCGACAATCTTGGGCCCCACTTTGCATGTCAGTGATATTTATCACTAATGACATGCAAAGTGGGCGTGCCAAGATGTTAGCGACTGGAAACAGTCGCTAACATCACTATCTCCTATTACCAACTTATGGAAATATTCGCGCTAAGCGCGAATATCACCAAAAGCTAACACCTGCCCTGAGCAGTTCTTAGCCATGTTATCCAATGGGAGGTGGATAACATGGCCAAGAGCATTAGCTCGGTAATGCATGAATATCGCAGACTTTTCAGCGATATTCATGCATTGCGGGCGATTTTCATCGCATTTGCGATAAACCTTGGTAATAGCTCAGCGGTAAATTTTTGTCTCTAACCAAGCAATAGCGATAATTATCGCTATTGCTTGGTAATATGCCCCTACTTTCCCCCATTCTTTCGATTTCTTAGCTTAGCATTTGGGATTTTCTCTTCAGGGGAAACTAACATTTGCTCGATTTGCATATGAGAACTTTTAATAGTCTTTGTATTTGCTATATTTGAATTGATTTGAATTATACTGACCATCACATGTGAGGTGATGATTGATTTATGACTACTTTGAATGATTTGAGTTTGTAACTTTACTAATCTGCTTATACATTTTAACGGTTTGCAAGTCTGCTACTCTCTGTTATCTTTGCAGGGCCAAATTTGATTTACTGTTGTTGATGTATTATTGGTTTGTTGTTAGATCATACTCCAGGTTGAAAGGCCCATCCGCTCAAGTGCAGTTTATACTGGAGTTTGTACCAATAATCTGCATGGTGCAAATACCATCCCGCTGCAACACAGTCTTCACCAGCTTGGCCAGCTGTCCTCGGAAACAGAAAACAAATACTAAAGACAAAGGCAAAACACTTTACAGACCTTCCACCCCCCAAAGCATGCCAGCAAACCAACATGAATATCTACACATGTCCATAAACCTCGAGGAATATGTACCAATTAATTAACTTTGATGGCCATCAAAAAAGCCATTAACTAAGGAAAACGAAAAGAAAAATTATAGAGAGAACCTGCATGTGGCTCCTTAGTTAAAAGTCTCCCCCATCTTGTTTGAACAGTCTTGAACAAAATGAAGGCCTCCGGAAGAGTTTTTGCTAAAGTATTTTAATGCTGCATTTTGCCTAATTACCATTAAAACTGCTTAGCAAAGGATGAACGATTTCATATCGCAATGAGTCTCCTTCTATGGATGTTTTGGGGATTTCAATGTTATTATATCTAAACAACTTGTAAAAAAAACTTAAGGGGCGTCTTTGCTCCAAGTACTTTTTCTCCAGTGTCATTGCTTCCACTTTCCTCTGAACATGTGATTTTTAAAACAATATGTTAATCTCTAACTTACACTCTGTGAATTTTTTAGTGGCTACATATTATTTTGCACTATATTTTAGATCCCTGTTTCAGAAATTATAAAATCGTTATCTCTCAGAAGTCATGCTATACCATTGTTTGTCCGCTTCACACCCTGAGCTCAGCCTATGCTACCAAAAGTGAGCTAAGTGATACCTTGAGACATTTTAATTTGACACTGTGCGGCCTGAGGTAATTGAAATTTTTATGGTCGAGTATGTCCCCTAACGTGTACCCCAACGTTTCCATGTACGTGCTTAAAGTACATGTAATTTCCCTCCATGACCGAATATGAAGACGCAAATACATTTGCGTCCAACGTTAACATGTCCTCTACCAGATCCACCTGGAATGGATCGATAATTCAGTTTCTAAACATGCCATGCCAACGTCTTTACATGGTACACTTTTAGGTTTTCCTGGCTCTGCCGAGCTAGGCCCTGATTTCTGACTTCGAACCACTTCTGCCTCTGCCTCTGAAAGCTGCAGCATGGAGATGCATCCCTGACCCCTGCCTTACTTCCTGCCAGCTCAGCGGTGCCTGGCTCGGCCTGGACTGCCTGCCAAATTCATGTTTTGCCTTCAAGTTATCAGCTCATCCTCCTCGAAAACACATTCCAGTCTAGTGAAATAGGTAAACATATTCCTGGCAACAGAGCAAAGGGCCCGGCCTTTTCTGTCCTCCTTGCAAGTGATTTACTGGCTCTGTTACCATGGTTGGCCCATGGCTCCGCACGTTGCACCCAGACAAGTATGCACGCACTAGCTTTCAGTATGGGATGGCCCCTGCCCAAGAGACCTTTTACTTCAGATAATACATCCTCCAAACATAAGATACCAGATATGTTATAGGTCCAGGTCGTTCTGACATCCCAGACTTCTGTCTCCTTCACTAGTGCTAAAGTCAAAGCCCCCAGTTACACGTCATGCTAGTTGCGCGCGCATCCAGGTTAAGGGTTTCTGCTGATTCTGCAACTTTTCTCTATGCATCCACCCACATGTGACGTATCTTGTGACGTTTCTCTGACATGTAACGTGCACGCCCATATGTACGCCTTTTTTCACGCCTCCTCTTACGCACATGTGTTCTTATCTCACTCTTTTCACCTGTTACGCCTACTGTATTGGATTCAATTGTAAAGTCTTACTATATATAATGTGCATTGTTAATAAAACGTTGACTGTCCCTTCCTGAACCTTAGAGGTGACGGAACATGATGCTCCATCCTTAAGGATAAATGCCATTAAAGCCCGTATGACTCAGATACCACGGACTCTGCCTCTCATTTGAATGAGCTGTCTTGTAATGATAATTATACGGAAAAATGTCCAGGTAAATTTATTTACCACATAATTTGGCGCCCGAATAGGGACCCCCCCTTCCCCACTCGCCGGTGAAGTCACGCGGCTTTCGACCCCTTCTACAACCCCGACGGAAACTGTGCACGTTTGCGGAGTTTCCCGCTATCTTCCCTCGGGTCCACGAGGGGGACGGAGACTGCGGCCCGGCGTCCAGACGAGGCGGTGAGGAATGCGGAGGATCCCAACCAGAGCCCTAGTCGAGAGAGCAAGGTCCGAGGTGTCCGGAGGCCCACCTGTTCCAAAGCGCATGCGTGGTAGCGTGATGCGTGTCAGTCCGATGTCGTAGCAGTCGAGTCCAGTCCAGAGTCCAGTCCAGTTTCCGAGGCCTTCAGTTTCTTGCTTCCCGGTGAGTACCGTTGTTGGGAACGCATCTAGACGGGTTCATTAATTTGTGCTCGGTAAAGACAGTTTTGGGTACACAATTCTGGTCCTGACGTGTTTACTTAGGTGGATACGGTCCGACGTGTCTCTTTATGAGACCGGTCTGTACTGTTCAGCAGTGCATCTAGTCATTCAGTTTTATCTCGAGAGGTTTTCTGTGTTTTCTGTGTTCCAGGTTATTTCAGCCCGACATGTTTTAATGTGTTTTGATGTTGTGGTATGAATGATTGTTTACTGTTTATTACTGTGTTTATTGTGTTCGCGTCCGAATCACTCCAGCCATGCCGTTGTTTTCAAAATTACGTCAGATAGGTACTAGGAAAGGGATACTTGAAGAAGCAGTTCCTGTCCCGCCTAGGGACACTCCAGGATATTTTATGTACCACAAACATGGCTTAGATGCTGTGTTGTATTTAGACTTATGGGTGGATTACACCAAGAATCTGGAAGAGAAGTTTAGATGGCCTGTTTCAGGGACATGGGATGCCGAATGCATCATGAGAGTAGAAGAAGCGTTATGGAAAAAGAAAGCCAGACAGTCTCAGAAAGATGCCATAGATTTGTGGCGCAAAGAATCGCATAGAAGAACAGAAAAAGCAATCAGAAAAGCAGAGAAAAGTAGGGAAGAATCCGAAAAAGCCAGAGAAAAAGAGTTACTAGAAGAAGGAGAACAGGTCAGATCAGAACAATTAGACCGCCAAAGAAATGCACTCATCACAGGCATGTATCCAGTTCTGACAGAGGGCCTGCCCAAAGCGACCCCGGAAATACCCCGTAACTTCAGATGCAAAAAACTTCCTAGGACGTCTAGGTATATCAGTGTACAGATAAGTCAGGCCAGTTATCAAGAAGGAACAATGGAAGGGATTGGCAAAGTTATGTAAAAAGTATATTTTTATTAGGTATATTTAAAAATCATATTGGAAATGGCCAAAGGTCAAACAATATGATGGGTATGTAAAAATATCTTTGTCAACATTACATGCAATAATCATAAAAGGTTAACATAAAATTCATAATACACAAAATAAAGGAATATATTGACAAAAGTATACAGGCAATCACAAAAATCAAACAAGCATAAGAACTCGACGCGCGTTTCGGCAGGGGACCGCCTTCTTCAGGAGACACAATTTAATTCAACGGTAGAATTCTATCCAGGCAGCAAAAAACATCCAAGGTGAATCTTCAAGCAATAATGATGCGTTTACGGGATAGTTTAAGGTAGAGGGATTCCTTAAAATTCCACATGCGACGTGTGAATGTTCTAGATGAAGTTTATTCTTTATATAGGCATATGATGACCATATTGGAGATGTCCCATATCAATGGGTACAGAAAATACACTTCATCAAGATGCTATATAAGCTGATAGGGTTGATGCTTGAGACAAAGTAGCTATTGATGGCACTTTTGTTCGTGAATCAAAACTGATAAAATGGGCTCTTAATATTAAATGAAGCGGCGCTTATGTAAGACACACTTCAGCTAGGTCGAATCAGAATGGCGCCTAGTGTTGAATTAAAAGGTGCACTCGAAAAACGAGAGGTAACTCGCGGACAGCAAGATGTAGCTGCTCCGTGTTCCCGCGTGTGGGGACTCGTCCTCCTCGAAGATACAAAGATTTTCACTACCCAGGGGGTCCTTGTTATTCTCAGTTGAATACCCCGTAACTTGCCACCACCATTGGTTCCGATTAAACTCCGCCCCACAAAGACCGCAGCAGACATTTTCCTTTCTTCCTATTTAGATGACGTAGCTCCAGCATATACCAATGTACCCGTACAACACGCTAATAATGTACAGCAGCATGTTCCGGCTGATCAAGCCACGACCCCTCCACGCCAAGATTCGCTTCCTGCACCTGTTGTCACTTCCCCTTCTGCTGCTGAGTTACTGGTCCCCCTACTATTGGTCCTCTTAATCCTTTTGCGACAGATGCAACCCAGAGTCAGTCCCCGTTACATGTACCTTTCCCACACGCCATGACGTCAAGTCATGCTCATGGTTCTGCCTCAGGAGGTGCCGTAGGAGGTCACCCTCACACTCCGCCACAGTTACATCGAATGACAATGAGAGAATTAGCACACAGCGTACTCCGAAAGCGATGCCACATGAAAAACTTAAACAGTATCTTACGGATTGTAGATATGATCCAGTACCTGGCAAGACAGGAGACATGATGTTAGCCTCGTTGCGTCTACGACGTGTTACAGATTATCTGATGTTATTACCCGAAATGCCAGAACATCTAGACAACATATATCATTTTATTAGAACGGGGGAAAGGCCAGAATGTATTCGTGAGGCCATGGCATATCAGAAAGTTGAAACACAAGGTTTACTATTACGATTCTTAATTAATTGTTTGATAAGGGAACAAGATCAGACAGGTGTTGTTAAGGAAGAGATGAATGTACTGACAAAATGGAGTCAAAATATTGCAGAATGTAAACACGATAAACAAACATGTATAGATGCCATGTCCAGAAAAATCCGTAAGGAAATAGTAGCAATACATACCAGACAGAAGGCGGAAAGGGAAGCCGAGTCAGACAAGAATGACTCCTCGGAGGAGGAGGTAGAAGCAGAGACTCCAGCAGAGATTGAGGATAGAATAGCGTACGTAGGTAGAGTGAAACTCCCTAAACAGTATTCTTTTGACAGACCTTTCGACAGACCCATTCGTCTAGAAAACAAGAAACGTTTCCTTTCTCCGATACCAGAGCAATGTTCTCTTGAACATATATTCCAAGTCACTGATAAAATACTGAAAGAGAGGATAGGTTATCATGAACTCACTACCTTACGTGATCAGGAACTAGCCCGGTCAGCAGTCCAATGGGCCGGGGATGACAGTATATATAAAGATGATTTAGTAGTGCAAACGTTTTTGAGTCTTACTCCAGAAGAACAGCGACTAGCTGGTATATACATGACCCAACATCTCATTACTCTGTATGAAAATCAACAATCCGATCCAGGTCCATTGTATAATTTATTGCAAGACTTACTCCTGAGAAGATGGAGAGGCCTAGGTACCGATTTAATTGATATCATTCTAGAACAACGTCATAAATATAGAACTTTCCTGACTCCATGTCTTGTTTCCGTTCCACGTAAGACAGCCATATCCCCTAGATAGACAGAACCCCTTACGAGAAGTACATCCAATCCGAAAGCCAGATGATACGCTTGAACGCGTATTCGTGTACACTCCTTTGACTAAAATGGAATTATTGGAAATGAAGAAGATAGTACCTTGTCACGATAAAGATCCTGCAGGTTTCCACCGTGAATTAAAAGACATGTTACTTATGGGCGATTACACGTATTCTGACATTCTTAAAATGTTAAAAGTTTTATTGCCAGCAGGGATTTACGAAAAACTGAAAGAAAAGGAATGGGAGGTGGTAGATAAAAAGATTGTTTGGACTGAATTAGAAGACAAGGAAAAGGGACGTACCCCAGGTTTAGGTCTTGGGGACAAAACTAAAGCATTGCCAGGATTATTAGTACAGGTCCTGCCTAGATTATTGACAGTCAAAAAGGAAGACTGGGATGCAATCTCAGCCTGCAAACAGAAACAAGACGAAGACACTAGTGATTTTTATTCAAGATTCGAGAAATGTTTCATTATTAATAGTGGCCTAAGGACAAGTAGCGAGTCATTCCCACACCTTTTCGTGACCAAACTAGTCGAGAATTCCTTACCACAGGTTAAAAACAGGGTTTTGAAAGTCGAAAGTACATGGCAAGCTAATACGCCTTCCCAAATGTTACAGATGTTACAGTACCACCAAAACAGGATTAGAGAAGAACACGATCACGAACAGAGACGTATGAAAGACACGAAAATGAAAGTACTAGTTGCTCAGTCAGTTCCAGCTGATGGTCAGAAGAGGGGTACCACACAGACTAGTCATTCTGCAGCTCCTGTTAAAGGGAATTGCAATTATTGCAAACAGCCAGGTCACTTTATAAGTGAATGTGCCGTTCTGAAATACAATATTGCTACAGGCAAAACGAAAGAAGGACCACGTCCGCCTAGACCGGAACATGTTCAACAGAATATTCCACAGAATCTGCAACCTCCACAAAATGTACAGCAACATACAGTAGCTGTACCACAGCCTCAACCCATTGCCGCAACACAACATGTCACACAACAGATGTACCAGTATGCACAGTCAGATTACCCAGATTATCAGCAGTACACATGAAACAGCCTAGAGAGGGAGGTTGGCTTGCCTCTTATCGAGGTTCCTGTAGATCAAGAGGGTCCTTATGTACATAGTCAGGTTTTAGGTAAGGACAGAAAGTTTTTGATTGACACAGGGGCAAGCAGAACGACCATTAGTCATGACGAGGTTCCAGGGGCACCCCTCTCAGGCTCACAGAATGTTTCCCTTGGATTTTCAGGAAAGCCTATTATTAACGAAGTATCACAGCCAGTTCCCCTTGCAGTTGGTCCATTGTCCCGTACTACAGATTTATTGCTTACAAAATCGTGTCCTGAAAACTTACTTGGTATTAAAACACTGAAAGCTCTAGGAGCCGTTATATGTTGTTCCCCAGAAGGAGTGAGATTATTCCTTCGTGATTTCAAGGGCCATTATGTGTTGAGAGATTTTGATGTCAGATTGAAAAATGTTCCACAGCCTTTATGGGCGCAAGGTCCAACTGATGTAGGTTGTATGCACATTACTCCCTATCGTGTCACAGTCAAGCAAGGTGTTGTACTGCCCCGAATCCGACAATACAAATTGCCCCCCGAGGCTGTAGCAGCCTTACTGAAAATTATTGATGAACTCATAGCCCAAGGAGTAGTTGTAGAAACCGACTCCAATGTATGTAATTCTCCAATCATCCCGATTCTTAAACGAACTGACCCAAATGCTCCTCCAGTCTATCGGCTGGTGATCGATCTTCGTGAACTTAATAAATGTATTGTACCACAGTATCCAGTGGTCCCAGATATTTCGTCATTATTGACTGCCATTGATTCCGAAGCTGCGTTCTTTACTGTAATTGACCTCAAGAACGCCTTCTTCAG
Source organism: Lissotriton vulgaris (assembly GCF_964263255.1). Lineage (NCBI taxonomy): Eukaryota > Metazoa > Chordata > Amphibia > Caudata > Salamandridae > Lissotriton > Lissotriton vulgaris. The sequence goes on from NC_141698.1 coordinate 143,887,155, forward strand.
CGTCCCCATTCATCCTGATAGCCAATACTTATTCGGATTCTGTTTAAATGGCCGAAGCTTTAAATTTGCACGTGCACCTCAAGGGTTCACGGAAAGTCCGAGTATTTACAGCCAAGCATTGAGAAGACAACTAGACAGTATTCACATGCCTACTGACACTGCTCTACTACAGTATGTTGATGATCTATTGATCACAGCACGGACCGAACGTGACTGCGAGCGCGCGTCACTGACAGTCTTGTATTTTCTGGCCGAAAAGGGGCACAAAGGGTCTCCTTCGAAGCTGCAATTCTGTGCCCAGCAAGTAGTATACCTTGGGCACTTGCTGTCCAAGTGGGGTAGGCAGCTAACACCTGATCGCATCCAGTTGATTGCACATCTTCCGCAACCCAAGACACAAAAGGAAGTACGGGCTTTTATTGGCCTCACTTCGTACTGCAGACAATGGATTCCCCAGTATGCATATCTAGCTAAACCACTCATACAGTTGACAACACAGGAGGCAGCGACTTCGACTGTCCTCCCTTGGACGCAGGAACATACACAAGCTTTTAATGACTTGAAAAAAGCTTTATGTCAAGCACCAGTTTTAGCGACACCATGTTACAGTAAACCTTTTACGCTTTTTGTCACAGAACGCGATGGCACCGCGTTATCTGTTCTCACACAAGATCAAGCAGGACACCATAAGCCTTGTGCTTATTTTTCTTGTACATTGGATCCAGTAGCCCAAGCCTTGCCTGCGTGCTTGAAATCAGATGCAGCAACAGCTCTAGCTATTAGACAAAGCGATTCAATAGTGTTAGGACATCCTTTGATAGTACAGGTTCCACATTCCGTGGAAGTACTTCTGAACCGTACCCAGACTCAGCACTTGACCATAGCACGACTGACAGGTTATGAATTGACACTGTTCCAGCCACACATAGAAATCAGACGTTGCAACATACTTAATCCTGCCACATTGTTACCCTCGAGTATAACTGATCCAGCACCACATGACTGTGTAGAAGTCATTAATACAGTGACGAAGCCCCGACAAGACTTGACAGATATTGCATTAACCGATCCAGACCTGACACTTTACGTGGATGGTTCATGTATGAGAACAAGCACAGGAGAATTAGTGGCCGCATATGCAGTGACCACTGAAACTGAAGTCATACAAACACACCGTATTGATACACTGTCTGCTCAAGCTGCAGAGCTCATTGCTCTGACTCAAGCCTGTATACTAGCCAAGAACAAGAAAGTTAACATATACACAGACTCGCAGTATGCATTCGGAGTCGTTCACGACTTCGGAGTCCTTTGGGAAGAGAGAGGTTTTTTAACTTCTCACGGTACCAAGATTCAGCATGGTCCCCTTATTCAAGCCCTGTTAGAAGCAATACATTTGCCTTCAGCCATAGCCATCATGAAGTGCAAGGCACATACTAAAGTCACAGACACTATTTCCCAGGGTAACAACCTGGCAGATCGTACAGCCAAATACACTGCTCAGACAGACATTCCGACTGACATGACAAAGATTGATCCGACTACACTGACACATTGCCTGACAGTTAAGGACCCCATCCTAGATGTACTCGACATACAGACACATGCCACTTCAGACGAAATCAAGAAATGGACTGAACAAGGAGGGATCCAAACAGATCAGGGATGGATGACGAAGGGAAGGGCCACATGGTTCCTCCCCGACTCTATGGTTCAAGTTATAATTAACACAGCTCATAGTCCAGCACACTTAGGAGAGAAAGCCATGTTAGACAGTTTACAGAATCTCTGGTACAACAAACATTTACGAGCAGCCGCAAAACAGAAAGTGCGTACTTGCATGATCTGTTGTCAGTTCAATCCAGGAAAAGGTGTCCCCGTGGAACAGGGTGGATTTCATCCTCCTGACCATCCTTTTGAAGTCCTCCAGATGGATTATATCCAGATGGACCGATGTCGAGGATTTAAGTATGTCCTCGTAGTTGTATGTGCCCTATCCCGATGGACAGAAGCATATCCAGTCCCCGATTACACTGCTGTAACCACTGCCAAACAACTGGTACGTGAGTTTTTCCCACGGTACGGTTTGCCCCGTGTCGTGTATTCAGATAATGGACAGCCATTCTCGTCCGAGCTTATGAAGCAGGTATCACTCCTGCTAGGTTACCAGTGGAAGTTTCATTGTGTTCGACATCCTGAAGCCGCAGGTCTCGTATAAGCATGAGCGAATTTTGCGGATCTCGCGTTCGCGAATTTTGCGGATTTGCGGATTCGCAATCCGCAAAATCCGCGAATTCCCGCGAATTTGCGGATTTTTTTTTTTTTGTGTTCGCCCGTGTTTCTGCCAGTTCGCGAGGGTTTTGTACACTTTCGCAAATTGCGAACTTACCTGTCGGGTCGCAAGTTTCGCGAACTTGTTGTTTCTACGTGTCCAGCCTGTTTGGGACACTCTTCTTCATCACTGCCACTCTCTGTCACCACTGCCACTCTCTGACTACTCATGCCACCCTCTGGCCCACCCAAGCCACCCTCTGTTTCATCACCACACCCTCTGGTTGTCCAGTGTACATTATTTTCGGCAAAGCAAAGCACACCTTCCCTGCCTCAAGTGACCTGAATTAATTTGGGGCTGATTCATGTGTCACAGAATATTTTTTTAGCTGGCACCTGCTTCCTTAGTGCGCCCTGATTAGTGATCTTTTGCACTTGCTAAGTGCTTTCATTGTTGCAAAATTAGTTACAACACCTGCCCTGCCCCAACTGACAATAATGAATTAGGGGCTGATTAATGGATTTTAACTTCCAGCCTGGCTCCTGCTTGTCTCCCTTAGCTGTAATTCAGGACCTTTGTGGCATATGTGTAACTATTCTGAGGTTCAGAGCAGGGTCACATAATAGTTTCAACTGGCAACTGAACTCTGGAGGGGCCCCTCAGGAAGCACTCCAGGAAATGGCTACTAATGATGAGCCTGAACTTTTGAACCTGGTAAGTAGTTACTTTCAGTTTTGCTAAGATCGTATTTCTGCAATTTTGCACTTATTCGCGGGGCGCGAACTCACGCGAACAGTGCGAGCAGTGCGAGCAAAATCCGCTGCTCGCGGATTTGCGGATTTTGCGGGAAATTCGCAAATCTCGCGGATTGCGGATTTCCCGAAAATCCGCAAAATCCGCGAGCGGAACGGATTTTCCGCCCACGCCTAGTCTCGTAGAGAGACATAATCAGACCCGGAAAATACGCCTAGCCAAAATATGTGCCGAGAAAGGTGTAGATTGGATAGTTGCCTTGCCAGTTGCACTCTTTTACATGCGAATGGTAGCTCACTCTAGGACAGGGCTATCCCCGTATGAGGTGGTCTTTGAAAGGCCTCCGAATATGTGGGGGACGCCTATGCCCCGTAGGATTACCGATGTTGACAGTTGTATGCTGACAGATTACCTTGCCTCCTTGATGTCTGCACTACAATCTTGTCGTTCACAGGTCGCGGCTGCCTTTCCGGACAACACCCAAGTAAAGCCACATGAAGTCCACCCAGGAGATTTGGTTCTCGTGAGGAACTTCGACCGGAAGAGTCCGCTGGAACCCAGATGGAAGCAGCCGAAATTGGTTTTGTTATCTACAAGGACTGCAGTGAAAGTGGAGGGGAGGAAAGGATGGCTGCATTCGAGCCATGTTAAAAAAATTCACGGACTGTTGCCAGACTCTCCCTTTAAGGACTGCCCACTTCCAGAGACTGATTCTAAACTCCCCCTGCTAGAGAAAACTCCCCAAGAGGAGTACCGTACAAAGTTGAGGTCTAGTAAGTCAGACAGTTTAATTGTTTAAGTCCCCTCCTGGGTGAAGCGGTTAGACAGGTTCCTGACATGTATAAGATAGACCCCACTAGAGAGAGAGATAGACAGGAGATCAAGAAACAACAATATTGTAAAAATCTCCGAAGTCGTTGTGTTATAGCGTTACTTATTATGTTTTTTCTGAGTCTTACGATAATCTGCACGAGTTGGATGTTACATATGTTCTTTCCTATTGCATATTCCTTTTCTAATGACACTGCAGAGCACACGTTTAGTGAACTGCCCCCACATGAGCTTTCCTATCGTTTAGCCATGCGCAACAATACATTCATCCGTATGTTACACCATTCTCACCAGACCAGCAATGCCACTAATTGCTGGATATGTGGCCGACTTCCTCCCTATCAGAACTACAAGGGAGCTCTGCCCCTCTTTCCTTATCCGTTTACACATAATGGTTCCTGTGGTGCATGGTTTAGTTTGATTTCCTCTTTAGACACTGAATCCAGAGTTTCCCAGGGCAATTGGATATGGGGAAATCTGAACACAGTTATGAACAAAGCATGTTTCCCAGGCGAGGAAGGTCTTCCACAAATGACAGGGACCGATCTAGAAAATGAAGTGTATGGATTAGGTAATTTTACACTTAACCTCATGATTCTAAATGTTCAGTCCGAGACTAATCCAGACTTGCCATCAATATCAGTCTTACCGGTAAAAGGTGTATTATGCATCAGAAAGAGTGGTTCAGTACATCTAGGACACAGTGATTGTACTACTGTGATCAAATTCAGTGATAAAGGCAAGTCTACTTTCAAAGCTTCCCGACATTCCTATTTTATTTGTGGTCATACAGCTTATATACGTTTACCTCTAGACTGGGATGGTACTTGTTTTATTGCATTCCTATTGCCACCTGTTTTTCTAGCCCCATCTGATTATCATAGAAATTCTCGCCTCACTCACGTTAGACAGAAGAGAGATCTCCCAATTGTCGACCAGACTGAAACTACATGGGAACAATACACAGACTTCAATAAGGGATTCTTCCCTTATTTAGGCACTGTCTCAAATAGTAAACTTATACGCAAATTGACCAGAATCCTTGAAGCAGTAGTGAATGAAACTACTTCTGCCCTAGGTAACTTAACAGAGGAACAGTCTGCTATGAGACTTGTTGTTCTCCAAAATCGTTTCGTCCTTGACGTCATCCTAGCCGATAGGGGCGGGGCTTGTAGAGTCATCGGATCCAGTTGTTGTGTGTTTATTCCTAATAACGCACCATCAGTATACAAAGCTATAACCAGGCTTCATGAAATAGCTCATCAGCTACACCAGAATCCAGGCTCCTGGACTTGGTCCGGCTGGCTCTGGAGTGTAATATCAGCCTGGGGATGGAAGCTACTGTCATTCCTAGGAATCATACTGCTCATAGTGTTTAGTTGTTGTCTATGCCTGCAATGTGGGCCAGCGATCTGCGGATTGTGTGCCACATCATGTATTCCACATCCAAGTTCACGTTCCAGTTCCCGTCTGAGAAAAGATGAGCAGATGATGTTATATGAACAGATAGATGGTCTCATGAAGATAGACATATCCTGAAGGGAACGTAGGGGACAAGGAGGGAATGAGGTAATCGAAATTTTTATGGTCGAGTATGTCCCCTAACGTGTACCCCAACGTTTCCATGTACGTGCTTAAAGTACATGTAATTTCCCTCCATAACCGAATATGAAGACGCAAATACATTTGCGTCCAACGTTAACATGTCCTCTACCAGATCCACCTGGAATGGATCGATAATTCAGTTTCTAAACATGCCATGCCAACGTCTTTACATGGTACACTTTTAGGTTTTCCTGGCTCTGCCGAGCTAGGCCCTGATTTCTGACTTTGAACCACTTCTGCCTCTGCCTTTGAAAGCTGCAGCATGGAGATGCATCCCTGACCCCTGCCTTACTTCCTGCCAGCGCAGCGGTGCCCGGCTCGGCCTGGACTGCCTGCCAAATTCATGTTTTGCCTTCAAGTTATCAGTTCATCCTCCTCGAAAACACATTCCAGTCTAGTGAAATAGGTAAAGATATTCCCGGCTACAGAGCAAAGGGCCCGGCCTTTTCTGTCCTCCTTGCAAGTGATTTACTGGCTCTGTTACCATGGTTGGCCCATGGCTCCGCACGTTGCACCCAGATACGTATGCACGCACTAGCTTTCAGTATGGGATGGCCCCTGCCCAAGAGACCTTTTACTTCAGATAATACATCCTCCAAACATAAGATACCAGATATGTTATAGGTCCAGGTCGTTCTGACATCCCACACTTCTGTCTCCTTCACTAGTGCTAAAGTCAAAGCCCCCAGTTACACGTCATGCTAGTTGCGCGCGCATCCAGGTTAAGGGTTTCTGCTGATTCTGAAACTTTTCTCTATGCATCTACCCACATGTGATGTATCTTGTGACGTTTCTCTGACATGTAACGTGCACGCCCATGTGTACGCCTTTTTTCACGCCTCCTCTTACCACATGTGTTCTTATCTCACTCTTTTCACCTGTTACGCCTACTGTATTGGATTCAATTGTAAAGTCTTACTATATATAATGTGTAATGTTAATAAAACGTTGACTGTCCCTTCCTGAACCTTAGAGGTGACGGAACATGATGCTCCATCCTTAAGGATAAATGCCATTAAAGCCCGTATGACTCAGATACCACGGACTCTGCCTCTCATTTGAATGAGCTGTCTTGTAATGATAATTATACGGAAAAATGTCCAGGTAAATTTATTTACCACAGGCCTTCAAGATCAAGTTATTGAGGGAGCTTTGGTATATGATCTATCTATGTTGTTGGACACTCTACTCCTCAGTCTGTCGGTCCAGTACTTCTTGCAGGAGATTAGGCTATACATTCCTAGCACTTCACCAACGCATTCACAACTTTCCACAGAAGGAAACACTATGGCACATGCAAAAAAGTACTTTAAGAACATGGAACACTTCCTGTGGGAATATTTTTCAAGTATGTCTCTTTCTTGCTTCACAGTAGACTGTGTGGTTTGGTTAGAGTTGTGTGGCTGTGGTTGAATGGCAATAAGGTTGTTGTCTACTAGGTGCTATCATCCATGTGTTCAGGATATATGGTTAAGCCACCATGTGTGGACTTTAGAACAAGACAGCAGACTCTTGAGCATTTGACGGGGGACGGGCACAGGCAAGGAGTGCATACAAGATGCAGTAAGCTCACATTCTCTCTCAGATAGTTTGGAGCATAGGTGTATGTCTCTGAAAGGCAAGATAGACACTATCTTTAAGCTCGTGAATAAAGCACCTAACTAGACTGTTACATTGGGTGCCGAAGAGGGCTGAGTAGATGTGGTTAATTTTGTTTGTATTTAAGAATTCTGTTGTTTTTCTTAGCGTTTACTGAACTCCATTATCACTTGCAATGGTCTCAGGGAAACCCTTGAACCCTTTTTTTGAGGTTGCTCCTCAAGTGGGGTGCCAAGGAGCCAGACTGCAAAATGGCTCCCACTCTGTGAAGCTCCCCTGGCTGGGAAGCTAATCTGTCATATATCTGGCACATCTAAGCTGTTAGGGAAAAATTGACCATCTATACCACTGAAGCAATCATTACTACCGGATTCGAGACATCCTTCCTATGCACCGTGAAATAGTCACAGCAGCGCACTCGGTGAGGGAGTGGCGCACAGTGTGAGCTGCATCAAGAGGACTTGCATGACCTGCTATATCCACTGTTGGTGTCCTGGTGAGCTGAGTATAAGCCACATCCTGCATGGAAGAATGGACCCTGCCCTCCCCCTAATGCACCAAGAGACTTTGAGGCATGGTTGAGTCGCGTAAGTGTCTAACTTGCAGGCTTGGGAACTGCTGCAAAGATTTGCCATGGTAGAGATCTGGGCTGTGGTCTTGCCACTTCAGGATGTGGTGCTGGAGAGACTCAGTTGGCAGCTAGTGGTTGAGTGTGTGGAGCCCAGAGGCAGAGGTGTCTGTGACTCCTCGCCTCGGTGGGCCGCCGCTGCACTCTTGTTGAGCGGTTGGAGCTGCTGGTGGCTTTGATCCCAAGATGCTGCTGTGATTTTGCTCTCCAGTTCTTCGCCCCTTCTGGAGTGGTTGTCTGGCTGGGCCCGGTTTTGGGACTTTAAAAGCCCCATATATCACTCAGACTACATGTGCGCTACACACCATTTAACCAATGTTGCAGATCGACTACCACTGTGGTTTGCCTTTGAAGGAGGATTTTGTCCAGTTCTTGTTCAAGTGATCCATGATGATGATGAGCCTGTTCCCCCCCCCCCCCCCCCCAGCTGGGAGCCTGACTGGGCTGATGGCAGAAAGCAGCATCCCTAAGCCAGTGATTCGTACACGGTTTAGGCATTCAGAACCAGCATATAACCACCCGCCTCTTGGCAAGCAGCAGCATCATGGCAGCCAGTCTCCTGATGTCTGCCGGAGTCCTTGACATAATCTAGCAGAGCAAGAAGTGGGGAGCACTCCAACCTGTATTCCAACATTTCACTCAGCGCCTCAAAAACACAGGACCAATAGTTAGCTACATCCAAACACTCCTGGTCCAAGTATATAAAGAAGGCCTCGGGCATTCCACACCGCACACACCATGCATCCACACTCAGTCCCGCTTTGCGCAGCCACATAGGAGTTCTATATAACTGATGCAGGAATTTAAAATGAATTAGCCGCAGTCTGTAATTGGGTGACACGTCTTTTTATTGTGCGCATCAGTAGGCCTAGACCCCTTCCTCGAACGGTGTACCCAGGCGTGCCTCCCATTCGCGTTGAACGCAGGGCACATAAATTGGAGACTCGCACAGCATGTTAGAGTATGTACGTGACATGAGTTTGCGGGTAAGGGATTAGTTGATAATGCTTCAAGGACTTGGAACTTTGGGGCGCAGTCGGGAACGAAGGATACTGGGTTCGAAGTGCGGCGCGCAATTGGAAGCAGGTTATTCCCTCAAGGAGTCCAGTGTGTTCCTCTCCTAATGCAGAGTCTAGGTCGATAAAAACGCCTTCAGGGAAAGCACATCCAAGTGTATGTATCTGGAGCTTACACAAATGTTGGCAGACCCCGCCTCAGTCGTAAAAGGCAGCGCTGGGTGCCTAGTAAGTGCGACCGACGGTACGAAAATGGCATCCAAACATGCTCTACGGCAGAGCTGCTTCCACGCCCACACCGTGCATCCCACAGTGTCAATCCCAGGCTGTGCGCGGAACAGGACCATGTGGAGGGGAACTAGGTCCGCTTGATTGCTCTCAGGAGTGTATGCGCCATGAAGAGGGTCGGGTAGATCCAGTGGGACCCAAATTGGGCCTGCGCACAACTATGATACAGTTCCATGTCGGGTGCCCCCAAGCGCCCTGCTCGACCAGGAACGTGAGGGCTTCCCAGGTTACCAGAGGTTGCCCACCCATCCATGCGAGGGAAATCAGGTTTGAATGCGGCCTCCTTTTCAATTCAGAGGTGACGGGGAGTGGGAGATTCACAAAGACGTAAAGGAACTTAGGTAAAATCACCATCTTAGCAATGGCGTTCTGGCCAGCCAAGGAAAGAGGGAGCACTCTCCAATGGGGCAGTCTGCTTTCCAGCTTTCCAGCTTACCATCAGTGCACCTCCACAGCCCCTCATGGTCTCTGCTAATCCAGATACCAAGGTATTTCGCTGGAGAGGTAGCCCATTTAAGAGGGAATTTGGACTGAAATATAACTGTGGCGGCCGTGAGTGGGAAAATTATTGACTTCCCCAGTTGATGCAAACGCCAGACAGTACCCTGAATCCGGTGATTTCCCATATAAGGGGGCCAAGATTGGTCGACGTGTGATTGACATAAAGAGTCACATCATCCGCATACATGGACTGCAATATAACCCTAGGCATGAAGTCGAGTCCCCTCTGGGCGTGATGCTGCGGCAGTCTAGCCGCCAAAGGCTCCATTGCTATAGCAAAGAGGAGTGGTGGCAGCGGGCACCCCTGCCTCGTACCTCAGGCTACCACAATCGGGGGAGACTTTGCACCATTAACCCGCAGTCTAGCAGCTGGAGAAGTGTATAGTAGAGCGATCTTTTAGAGAAAAGCAGGGCTCACGCCAACACGGGTCAGTAGCGAGAACAGATAAGGCCACTCTAGCATATCAAACGCTTTAGTCACATCCAGAAATACAGCGACGGATTTTATTATCCACATCGATCATCCATAGTGGCCTGTATGAGTCACAGAGGAGTGGATCCTTGTCTGGCTTAAGAATGGTCTCGATCAGCTCCTCGGGAAGGGACGGGGAGAACGCCTTGTTCAAGTGAGTCCTCTTACATATTGAGGAGTTGAGGTACAAGAACAGGGAGAACTCCTTGTTGGAAGCAGGGGTTAATCCATCCAGTCCGGGCTCCTTGTCCCCCGGCATGGCTTGGATTACCCTGATCACCTCCTCTTCCAGGTAAGGCCCATCCAGATACTTCCTATGCGCATCGCTGAGCCATACTAATTCTAGGGATTCAAAGAAGGGAAGCGGGTCAGGGAGAGCCTCTGGCTGCCACGCAGTATATAGCTAAGAGTAATATTTGACCATTTCAGCTTGAACTGGTGGCTCCCCTGGCACAACCGCACCCTTGTCCATGGAAAGCTCGCTAATGTAATCGTTTGCTAAAGGCTTTTTAAGGAAACCCGCCAAGGTTTTGCTGGCCCTGTCGCCCTCGCCGTACTGACGGGAACGCACTTCACAACGCAAATAATGTGTTTCTCTGTGCGTTACCTCCGCGAACTCCGCAATCTTGGCCTTAATCTGCCTGAGGACCGGAAGCTGATTTGACACAAACAATTCCGACTCGAGCAAGCGTATCATCACTTTCGAGCCACCACAGATCATTCCTCAATAAATGCAAAATGCCCATCTGCCTGGGGATACACCTCCCCCTGATGATAACCTTAAACACTTCCCATAACGCGGGTGGGGAGCTCACAGAGCCAACATTAGTATCAAAGAAGTCCTGTATGGCCGACCAGACCTCCTCCCGGAACACCTGATCCCGAAAAGTTTCAGCAGGGTGTCTCCAGGTGAAGGCTCTATTAGGTACAGCCGGCAGTTAAAATTCTAATAGAACTGGGGCATGGTCCGAGAGCGTTTGGGCGAGATGAGTACAGCGTCTAACCCAAGTGTCCGCGATACGGGAGACTAGCCAATAATCGATTCAAACCAAGTAGGGTGTTGTATAGCATTTTAGGATCAGAGCGAAATTTACAGATTCATGCCCTTAGATAGGTACAATTCACATTGCCCTATGTAGGCATAGAAATCATACCCATATTGAGATATAACCCATGCAGTCCAAATACAGGCATAGCTACTTCCACTCGTTCCAAAAAGCCACAACTATTTCTTGGAAAACTAGGTTTCAGCAGTCAGGGACATCCACTTGCTTGAATATTGATTTGTCCAAGAATTCATGAAGTTTTCAAATAACTACCATTCCCTTGGGGTTCTTTTTTTTTATTTATAAAAGTTTTTATTGAAAAATATAAATGGAATATACATTGGCAGTTGTATACAGTACATTTGTGTTGGCTGTAATTCTTGGCTTGTCTGGAAGAGAGAGAAGAAGAGAGAGAGGAAAGAGAGAGGGGGGTTATTGCGTTGTCTCTAAATGTTCATCGAGTGGGCCCCACATGAGCCCCTTGGGGGTGTGTTCTTTCGAGAAGTTGCCTGTTATATTGTCTGCTCCTCTCAGGAAGGTGACCCAGTTGATCCATGCTTTGAAATTTGCTTTCGCCGTATTTTTCCAGTTGGTTAGGATGATCTTTAGGGCCGCTGTGAGTAGCAGGTCCAGTAGGGCTCTCTCTTCCCTGTTGTTTAGGTTCGCTGTTAGGTGTCCTGTCGCCAGGCTCGCATAGCTGATTGTTAGGTCTGTTTTGAGCATATCGTTTATGAATGCGTTGATCTGTGCCCAGAACTTCTTGACTTTCACGCATCCGAAGATGAGGTGTTCGAGGGTGCCCTCCTCCTTCTGACAGTTCCAGCATTCGCCTGATTCTGCGATGCCGACTTTGTGGAGCCTAGACGGGGTCCAGTAGGCTTTGTGGAGGAGCCAATATTTAGTTTGCGCCAGTTGTGGGGTTATTTTGTTCGATGTGGCTAAGCTCCACATTTGTGCCTGTTCCTTCCCATTTAGCTGTCTGCCTAGAAGTGTCTCCCATGAGTTTGTCGTTTTTTTGTTTAGCGACAGTGTTGAGGGGCTCAGTAACGGGAAACAAACACCCCCTAAGGTCAAACTCAATACTGAAACACACTAGAGAAGCGCTGATGAAAATCGACAGGCGAATGATACAGAAGCTGAGAGGTACAACATGGGAATCCATCTGGTTCAACACTAAAATAACAAACCAAGGGGCAACAATGAACAATGACACATGGTTAAACAGAGGAATCAGCCTCCCCAAACAGATGGAAACCAAGGGGAAACAACTGACTTTTTCAAACATACAACAGCTAAACGAGCTCCCCAACAAAGAACTATACACCTTTCTAAAGATTAGAACTGCCATAACTAGAGCTAAGCTACACAGAGAAACACCAGGCATCGTCAAATATGTAGAAACCCTAAACTCGGCAGGCCACCAAACCCTTGGGGTTCTATGATGACATTATTGCATCCGACTTTACGTCAAACTAGGCACCTTCAAGGTATAAATATGCTTAAACTTGCCCGAGCAAACACACAGTGGTTTGGAGCAGCTTGACTATCTAATTGCCTGACACAGCTTTCTACAGCAAGTGCCGAAGGAAGCCGACCCTCCAGCTGATGCACTGATCGAGAAGCTGCCTTTCTCTCGCTGAGAATCCAGCTCCAGTGTTTCCAAGCTCCCCTTGCGGGGTGTTGGGAAATCGAGTCCCGAGACAGAGATACCAGACCTCCTCCATTCTAAACCAAGGTACGGAGCGGATTAGACCCTAAGAGAAATCTTGGATAGATTCTTGGCAAAGAAACTAAACCATTGCTACACCACACTTACTTCTTCCCTCGTAATAGACCTAGGTTGGGTACATTGGGGTAGGCATATTTTAGAAGCACCAGTTGAGTACTTTTAGCCTTTATTATTTATGTATGTATTTTATGGCTTAGAAACCATACAATGTTTTTACAGTATTATTTTATAATACTCTTCTTGCTGTACGCATTATACTTTATAGCCAGTATTACGATTGTAGCAGTTAATTTCTTTTGCATGAGAAAGAAGACTGTTCAATAAATCATTTTTACTGAAAACGCCCGTCTCTCTCTATTTCTCTGCACTTCTGATGAAACGAAGCATGCACGATTGACTGAGTAAAATATCTATCTATTGTTTCCATGCCTCTGAAGATATGTTTATTCTTGGGGAAACAAAGTTGTCATGTATATGCGGTTGTCAGAAACTAATCCCTTCTTGTTTATTCGAGAAAGTTTCTAGTGGCCTCTGAGCTAGCTGGCACTCACAATTAAGTTTAATATATTCGATAGAGACCTAGTTGACCTCAGTACTACGTCAAATCTATAGGATATAGTATTCCAATGCACAGAGCCTATTGGGAATATAGGAACTACACTACATGGCGCCCAACGTTTGGTAAGGCACTAATTTAATGGAATATATACTAGAGTAACTCAGTCTTGCTTTTCACAGAGAACCCTTTTTCCCGTAAAATTCTTTAATAGACGTCTGAAGTCGGTAAAAGGATAAAATATCCGCCATAACTGAGTAGGACGAAAATCCTATGTATTAGTTTTTGGTTTGTGAATGTTGAAGGATACAGTGTCCCAAAATATTGTGCACCTTATCTTTGTTTCCTTGAAACTTGCTCTGCAAACTTTCATTAAACAATGTCGAATAACGACGGCAATAACGAGAATGGTGGAGCTGCAGCAACTGCAATCCAACCAGGTGTAGACGTTACAGGTTTCCAACAAAACGACCCGGATGCTGAAATCATCCCGGAAAACTTAAGCTTATGACAATTGGCCTATCATCAAGAGGTGGTAGGGTAATTTTTGTCATAGAAGCACATGAATAACGGCAAACAGAGGTATTCTATTCATGGATAGTCTTCCCTGAAGCAAATGCAGTATCACATGTGTTTCACTTCTACAAAGTGGAGGATAATGGAACGGAATACGTTCCTTTCGAGGACATTGAAATTCTGCTAACTTACCAAGAGCACCAGCTCTTGTTTAAAGGCACCCTACAACATCAAAATCACATTACCAGGCTCGGTCCACTAGGTAGACCAGAAGCAGCATGGCCGGTATTAGCCAGCTATACACCACACTCTGCCATTGAAGAAATGTCAGGTGCGGAACTATTAGTTGAACAAAAGCAATTAATCAAAATACATAGATAATTGGTTCAATATTTCATGCAGACTCTAACAGTCCTCCTATAAGTATTCCACAACAAACCCCTCACCTGGGGAACACAAATAAAATCACACCTCAGACTATACAATCAGTCGTTGGTAAATTGCCCGCAAAAAGGGAACAAATTCCATTCTGGATAGCTCAGAAAATTACTCAAATCGAGGCAGTATTTCCGGATACTACCCCTCATGAGAAACACAGGATTTTAACAATCTGTTTACCAATGGGGATCGCACCATACCTGGAGGACTGTGACACTTGGGGTAAAGTCTTTCCTGCAATCTTCACAAAAACACATGGTGTTCCGTCTATGGCGGTGATACCAGATGTCCTGAAACAGATTCAAAATGAATACGGGGCAGAGCCTGCTTTGAATCTGGGTATGAAATTACTGAAATATTTCAAACAGGTCTCAGCTATAATATTAGCTAATATTAAAGGTGAAGCAGCATCCGTGGCGATCCGCCAAAAAATAAGAGAAATTGATGTAACTAAGCAACCATATGAACTAGCCAGAATAATTGAAAAATCCTATGAAGAATTAGGTAGAGATAGTTTGGGTGGGAAACCAGTCAAACCCCAACTAACAGAAAGTCCTGAAAAGGTCTTTATTAAAAACACTTTCACTACTCCTAAAAAGAAGTGGGAAAACAGTAAACAAAATTCTAAAGAGAAATGTTCTCAGTCCAGCGGAAGGTCCCCTCAAAAGGAGCCTTCTGAAAAGAGGTATAACCTCAGGAGCAGGTTTAATTTGAAAAAACCTGATAGATATCAAGATACTGATACAAGTTCTTTCTTACCTTTCAGACTTCCTCACAGAAATCGGAAAGAAGAGGACGGTCAGAAGACAAGGAAGAACGCGTGAAGTCCAAAGACGATCAGCACGTTCCAAAAAATAAGAAAGCTCAATTCACCAAAAAGAAGGTAGCAGGTCTAAAAATCAGACATGCCGAGGATCTTGAGGATACAACTCAAGACAGGGAAGTGGGCCCAGACAATGCTGGACAGCGCAGCAGAAGTCACCATAGCTCGCAAGATCTTGAAGGATCATCTGGAGACAGTGGACTTGAATGAGTACATCCAAATTGAAACTGCCGATACCAGGGTTAGTGTACCCCATAAGTTATATGAAGTAACGCTCCAGATGGAGGAGGACATAACTAGGAAAATAGGAGCACTCTTTTGGGAAAAGATCTCTAAGGGTTATAAAATTCGTCGACCTGAAAAAGACTGGCCACCAAAATTTGTCAGGGAGTGCCCACATGGCGAAGACATCATTATGCCAGCCTTCTCCAATCATATTCCAATTCACTTAAAATACACCTATGCCAGAAAATTGGCTGTAGCCCAGGCTCCAGCTTATATAAAAATCATGTAGGATGGGATGAGGAGTCTCCTCACCATAAAATCCAGTTAAAAACACAACCAACTGCACAGAGGCAGTACCCAGTAAAGCAAGAAACTAAAAACAGGTCAGGGAGATCTTAGATCAATTGAACACCAAGGGGTGATTGAAACATGCACCTCGTCAATGACCAATCCCTTGTTTCCTGTCTCCAAACCAGACATGACGTATCGTCTAGTTTTGGACGACAGACATTTAAACACTTGTTGCAAAACCTTTGCAGTACAAAATGCACACACTGCTGCACTAATGAATAACATTGTGTATAAAAAATATATAACCACATTAGATATTTCTAACGGTTTCTTCTGTCAAAATATTGCACCTGAAAGCAGGTACTTGACCCCTTTCTCAATTATGGGGACACAGGGTCAATTCTGACGTCTCCCCCAGTGATTCACGAATAGTCCAGGGTTATATTCAGCCGGAGTAACAGAGTTACTACAAACATATGATGATGAGGCATTATCTTATTTCGATGACATCTATCTAACAGACGATGACTTGGAAAGGCACTTGAACGGAGTGAATACCATTATACTTGGATTCGCCTCTGAAGGGTATCAATTCAACTTTAAGAAATCACAAATTGCCCACCTCAACGTCCTTTTTCTAGGATACAAGTTATCAAGTGAAGGCAAAAGCCTGGCAGCGAACTTTTTAGAAAAATGTGTGCTGCTCTACCCTCCAAAAATACTGAAAAACTTACAGTCAATTCTAGGTTTCCTAAATTTCGGAAGAACATAAATTATGCAAAAAGGGTTAAACCCCTCTACAAATTAATCAGACCTGATTTTAAAACAACTAATTGGACTCAAAAACACACAGAAATTTTGTGTTCAGTGCAAACAGACATGTTAGCAACAACACATTTACAGACAAGCGTAAATGTACGCAACCTTGTAATCCGAATCATCCCAGGAAGATGCAGATTCACGTACTTAACCTTTAATGAAGGGGAAAAAGTACCAATTGCTTATAAATCACACTTGTACACACAAGCTGAAATGAAATTCACTTCAACAGAAAAAATTCTGACAGCGGTTCAAACTGCAGTAGCAAAAGAGAGAGCTCTCACACAGGGTAAACGTATAATGGTCGTTACTCCTGTACCTGCCTTGGAGGCAGTGACGAAAGCAAGCATTCCGAATGCAAAGGCTTTACATCCAAGATGGATACAATAGGTTAACTCTCTTGTTGCAACAGACGTTGAATACGTTTTTGACCCTACTTGAAAACTCAAAAATTTCTACAATATGAACAAGAATGTCCTCTGCCCACTGAGATTCTGCCTCTAGAACAATACGAATGTATAATTTATACAGGCGGATCAGCACAGCCCACAATTGGTGGTAAACAAGCTGATAGTGCTGCGTGTGTGATCGTAAAAGGTCGCTGGTACAATGGCAAATTCCGACCTATGGTCACAAAAACTCAATCTCTTGGAGACTGTACAGCTCAGTGAGCTGAACTACAGGCATTCAAGATGGCGCTTGAAAATACCGATTGCGAATTCCCCACACTCATAGTGTGCGATTCGTATTACTGAATTCAATCTTACAATGAATACTTGCAGAATTGGATTCAAAACGGTTTCAAAGATGCAAAAGGTGGCACAATCAAGCTTATGTTGCTTTGGGAACAGGTAGTTCAATTACAGAAAGAACTACAAAAGACTCACATGATCCATATACTGAGTCATCAGCGTGATGGCGTTCAGGTTGCAGGGAATTCATTGGCTGATGAAGCCGTGAAGGCAGCTGTGTAAACGGCTTCCGTAGTTGCAATCACTTGTTCGAAAACAAAAATAGATAGCGAAATGATGCAGGCTGTCGCCACTTCCAATGAAGACAGCGGTAAAACATTACCAAAAGGCCTTCCACTCAAATATAGATTGGGACTAATCTTAGCAGCACATGAAGGGCTTACCTCTGCACACACAGGTGTTTCCGCCACAGTGTCATTATTAAAACTAAGATACTGGTGGCCACGCATGAGGAAGCAGACCAGAAACTATGTTTTGGAATGTGAAATCTCCCAAAAAGTGAAGGTTTCAACAGTGAAACGCCCGGCACAGACGCCCCTTCTAATTTCAGATAAACCATTAGCATGTGTTTACCTGGACCACTGTGGTCCCTTACAGAGGGATGGTAATTATAACTATGTCAAGGTCGCAGTGGATTCATGCTCAAGATTCATTTGGATATGGCCTCAGCGCTCGGCTGGCGCCCGAACTGTTATAAAAGATTTGCGAGTCTTTATCGGCACATAAGCAATCGGCACACTACATTCTGACTAGGGTCCTGCGTTTAGCTCTCAAGCTTACAAGGAGGCCACGGCCATTCTGGGCATTGCATTGCGGTATTCAAGTCCATTCCATCCTGAGGGAAATTCTGTAGTGGAAAGAAAAAAAGGGACATAAAGCAATCTATAACAGCTAGGGTATTAGGCTCGGGTGACGGGTGGGTCAAACATCTATTAAGTGTCCAACGTAGTTTAAATAATCTGCCAAGAAATTCTCTGGGTGGAATCACTCCATATGACATCCTTTTTGGTATTAGAGTGCTTGTCCAGGACCTTGATCGTCACACTTCAGTGGTAAAACAAAAACCCTTTAATATCAAAGACCGTTTGGCTAATTTGCAGGACTTAAATGAAACAAGGAGAAGTCTAACCAACACATTGCAGAAGCCAACGACCACTGAAGGGGAACCACCAGTCCCAGCAAGGCCTGTCTGGATTCCAAAGATTGGGGATCTAGTCAGAGAAAAGATCGCGGATAAGAAGGAATTTGGGCCTTCTTACAGAAAATCAGTTTCTGTGCTAGCAATCCACGGATCAAGAACAGCGTTACTGCCGCCCCTTGCTAGAAGAAAGGAGAACAGATTTGTGTCCATCGACCTGGTAAAACCACATGCGGCCAATCATAAGTAGTAGGCCAAGTGGACTCTAAAGATGTAGCAGACAACCAAATCTGGCTACTATCCAAGAGGTTCAAACTGAGAGACTCATCACCTTTGAGGAATATGCAGTGCGAAAGGAAGGACTATGCAACAAAGCCATATAACTTGTACCTCTTGAGACCCAAATGACAGTTCATCAAGACACTCCTGTCTACAATGATATAGCATCTGACTATACTAATATGAGAAGGTATCAAGTAGCTCCAGCTATTTCAAGCAATCCTGATGCAATAACTTCAATTGACAGAACTGCTTCTGGCTATTTCATCAACTTTTATACGTTTCCTGAGGATCCCAGTGAGCCCGAAACAACGCCAGCAAATAGAACTTTTAAAGAACAAGTAACATAACTTTTTCAGCAACTTGAAAAAACTTATCTGGTTTCACCATGGGTTGAATTTTGGATTGTGCTAGGCGTACTTTTTCTCCTACTTTGGCTAATTCTTGAATTAACTTTGGGAATGCTGATAAATGGAAGATATAGTAAAATGGACACAGCAAGTAAGAACATCAACTTGCTCCTCAAGCCACACAAATCATCTCATCATGAACAAAGAGACTTGACATCAGTGAACATCACAGCCATTCCTATACCTGGTGGTATAGCTTGGGACAGAACTGATTATGACATCTTTGGCCGTGCAGAGCTGTTGAAGATTCCACACCAATTCAAGGTTTCCTTGAGTGACTTTGTTTCACCCAGCACACATTTTCTGATGATTGGGACTTTGAGACTGTTGATAATATTGTGTCAGACTTAGAGATGCCTGCAAAATTTACAAAACATGAATACTTATTAGGATGATCTGAATATTAACAAATGTATTGTTATAATCACTATGGTCATCATTACTTGTACAAATCTGCAAATCCTAGAAATGTTTATACTTTCAATCAATGGGAATACTGTTCAACGCCACCAAAGGGTGGCTCAAAAACATTTTATGAAAAATGTCCATACTTCTCAGGTTTTAATGTCTCAAATCCAGAAACGTTTTTCTTTAAAAATGTTAATAAGACAGGAATGAAAAGTATATTGACTAATACTAAGCAAATTTATTCTGCAGCCTTTTATGCCCAGCTGTCCTCATTAGGTTTCGACTTTTGAAAAGACAACATTGAGACAAAAACTGTCTGGGGCACAAAAGACTGGCAGGTGCAGAGAATATAAGCTTTATTTAGAGCCTGCATCATCCCTGAACAAATAATGTTTTTGAACAACACTGTGCAACAGACATCCTGTCTTGGCCTAGCCAAGATAAAAGATTTAAACAAACCGTCCATACCTACACCTACACCTGATAGTAAGAACACTACAGAGGGAGGGGTCGACGTAAAAACAGTTTTACTTAAAAACAGAACTGATCCTGATTGGAAAAAATTGTTAAACTGACCTACAGACACATACAACTGTCAAGATACATTTCATGAATAAGACACAAGGGTTTACATTAACTAGGCCAGATCCAAGATATGTCCGGAGACGACATCCAGGAACAGTAACAACATATAGTGTAGGAAAACTGTGCCTTGAGTGACTACAAAAATCCACAATAACAGAGGTAAAACAACACTTATCTTTACTCAAAGATGGCGTTGATTTAAGGCACTTCTTACAAGGTCCTGTGAAACGGCGTCATAAACGTTTAATATATGCTGGTATATATGCCATTTATAATGAAGCTTGGAAAGCGACACAAACAGAGACTGCAGAACAAATACGAGAAATTGATTGTATTAATTTAGAGAAAGCTCTCTCTGTAGTTGACAATGGGTTAACGACTCTGTCATCCAGAATTTATTCTTTGGACAGCATAGTATCCTCTGCTATTGACATAATGGAACAGGACCTGCTCATGCCAAAGCATGGACAGTCACAATTACGTTCTATAATGCTTTTAGGCTGGACATTACAAAATCTTCACTCTGGATACGTGCCATGGCGCCTAATCAACACCACGTCATTATTTTTTGTATTTAACCTTACAGATAAACAAATCACTCTGGCACAAAGAGGAGCAGACTATACGTTGCTGAGCATTAAAAAACTGGAAAGATTACCATTAACTGTTTCAGAAAAACCTGCAACAGAATGGCTAATACATGGGACAATCACTCTGCCTGTCACAATTTTACATTTTCAATATTGTTTGAAACATATACCAGCTGGCGTGTATGAAAGGTTGGATAAAGAATACATCAAGTCAACCTGGGAA
Source organism: Lissotriton vulgaris (assembly GCF_964263255.1). Taxonomy (NCBI): domain Eukaryota; kingdom Metazoa; phylum Chordata; class Amphibia; order Caudata; family Salamandridae; genus Lissotriton; species Lissotriton vulgaris. The sequence continues at coordinate 143,907,948 of NC_141698.1, forward strand.
TTACCATATACACACAGATGTTGGAGTGGGGGAAAAGAAGTATTTCTTAGTGGTACAAATGCAAAAGCGCACTAAGCTGTACATTTTTATGTCAGGGTATTAATTTACACAGAACCTGTGATGGTTCTTCGACCAACTTATCCTGCCACCTGCAAGGTTCTCCAGCTGCAGTGATAGATCCATCTATAATATGTTGAATGATCACAGCTGCTGTGGCATTTTGCCAGGAATTGCCTATCTCGTAACTGTGTCAGCCAGGGTCACTTGTTGTATTCAAGTATTGTTTCCTAAAACTAAAGACAGACGGGGAGTCACCGTTATGGCCTTCACTGAACATCTCTTCTATACAAAATGATATTTTAAGCAGAATGAAAGCCATTCTTTTACAAAAAACTTTGCCACTGAACTCGTCCAAAGAGACATATGAACTACAAGTTGCAAGGTCTTCTGTAGAGATACAAGCCCTTTTATCCACAAACTGCCCCATACATTTCGCAGAAATGTTAGGTCGTATCTTAAACATGTCTGAATTCAATGGTATTGTACATGTATTTAAGACAGTTTTTTCGGGACTAATAGCACCCTTTGAAGCAGTCCTTGGCATATTTCCAAACTTCGTGCACTCTGTGTTCGTCGGCCTGCCTCTCATTTTGGGACTCATAGCAGTATTACTATTCTTGTTCCTTCTGCTCCGATATGGCAAGTCCGGTCACCAGCGACACCCAGATTACCATAGAGAACACTCTCCTGGCAATGAAGCGTCGTGAGCGCATGATGCAGATTCTGGGCTTGGCTCGTTTAAGAGATATGAATACCACGTGGTTTTTATCATTCCGACCAATCTGGAAAGATTGCATCTTACCTGTTCTACGATGCCGGCTATGTGGAGAAGAATGTGTGTTGGACATCTGTCTAACACTTCCATTAGCACTGCCAACGGATGTTAATACTTTGCTTGTTTCAGTAACGGCTCATGCATTGTGTTATCCCCAGCGGCTACCAATCCTGATGACGGCATTCATTGAGGTCTCACAGACGCAATCTGCTGACGGTGAGATACGTGGATAAACAGGCACACAGGTACCATCTCCATCTCCTTTGAACATTGCTAATGCGGCTAACGCTGACGGCGATGCTTCACATTTTTGTGCAATCAGTCTACTTAATGAGTGGTCCAACTTTCACCTACTGGGGTAGATGAATTCTTTACCAGCTTAGAAGATTTGATGTTTTCTCCTAACAACAAGAATGACTTTTGAAGTTAGCACACAGCGTTCCATGGACTCTGTATCCAACCATCACTTTTCAAAACAAAACTTCCAACTTTAGAACTCTATTTTTCCGCGATTTGACTTTTTCCAAATTGAACTTTTTTGGGGGCACAAAGTAATCTGCTTAAAGTAGAACTATTCATAGAGAACACAAATTCTTTGAACACTTCCAAGAGACAATATTTGACCTTGTTCACAGCAAATCAGTTTATATATTCTATCATGGAATGGTCTTGACTTTTGTTCTGTATTTAAGAGCCATTTCATGAATGTACTTTCATGATTCATTTCTGATGTCATACTAATGCTTTGAATGAAAATATTGCTTTTAGAATGCGTACAGCACAAATGCTTATTTTGATGTACAACCATTTCGAATGCATTTTATGTATTTTGGGTGGGGTTTTTTACACATCATGCTTTTAATATGTTTAAAATGCTTGGAATTTAGTAATATCAAACATAATAAAGTGGAGTGGGTGTTGTATAGTGTTTTAGGATCCAAGCAAAATATACCGATTCATGCCCTTATATAGGTACAATTCACATTGCCCTTATATAGGCATAGAAATCATAACCATATTGAGACATAACCCATGCAGTCCAAATACAGGCATGGATACTTCCACTCATTCCAAAAAACCACAACGATTTCTTGAATAACTCGGCTTCAGCAGTCAGGGACATCCCCTTGCTTGAATATTGATTTGTCCAAGAATTCATGGAGTTTTCAAAGAACTATCATTCCCTTGGGGTTCTTTGATGACATTATTATGTCTGACTATACGTCAAACTAGGCACCTTCAAGGTATAAATATGCCTACACTTGCCCTAGCAAACAAACGGTGGTTCGGAGCAGCTCAACTATCTACTTGCCTGACGCAGCTCACTACAGCAAGTGCTGAAGGAAGCTGACCCTCCAGCTGACGCACTGATCGAGAACTGCCTTTCTCTCACTGAGAATCCAGCTCCAGTGTTTCCAAGCTCCCCTTGCAGGGTGTTGGGAAATCAAGTCCCGAGACAGAGATAACAGACCTACTTCATTCTAAACCAAGGTATGGAGCTGATTAGACCCTAAGAGAAATCTTGGATAGATTCTTGGCAAAGAAACGAAACCTATGCTACACCACACTTACTTCTTCCCTCGTACTAGACCTAGGTTAGGTACATTGGGGTAGGCGTATTTTAGAAGCACCAGTTGAGTACTTTTAGCCTTTGTTATTTATGTATGTATTTTATTGCTTAGAAACCATACTATGCTTTTACAGTATTATTTTAGAATACTCTTCTTGCTTTACGCATTAAACTTTACAGCCAGTATTACGATTGTAGCAGTTTATTTCTTTTGCATGGGAAAGAAGACTGTTCAATAAATCCTTTTATTGAAAACGCCCATCTCTATATCTCTCTGCACCTCTGATGAAACAAAGCATGCACGATTGACTGAGTAAAATATCTATCTATTGTTTCCACTACTCTGAAGATATGTTTATTCTCGGGGAAACAAAGTTGTCATGTTCATGCGGTTGTCAGAAACTAATCCCTTCTTGTTTATTCAAGAAAGTTTCTAGTGACCTTTGATCTAGCTGGCACTCACAATTAAGTTTAATATATTTGATAGAGACCTAGTCAACCTCAGTCCAATTTCAAATCTATAGCATATATTATTCCAATGCGCAGAGCCTATTGGGAATATAGGAACTACACTACAGGGGCCTTGACCAATTCTCAAACTTGAGTGCACAACTGTTATATATTGAGGGGCGAGTTCAATGTGTTTGTTAACCCATATGGCGGATTAGTCGGGGTGAACCACAAAAAGCACTAAATTCACCTGTGCTTAACCCTCTGGTAGCTTGGCACATAAGCAGCCTGACCTAACCTAGAGCAAAAGACACACAGATGATGGACGGAATGCACAGCAAATTAAACATTCACCCCCAGTCAAGAGATCTGGGTTAAATCCATTGTTCTTTTCCTCACCATGCCACCCCAGTTCAGACCCAGCCATATGCAAATCAGTCTTGACTCTGTGCCTCATGGGAACAGTCTAGCTCGAACTGCAAAGCCAGGTCCTCCCTGGACCGGAAACAACCGTCCTGGGACCGGTTTCGGAGCCTCGCCCCTCATCAGCCAGGCTAGCTTGAATACAGTGGCACAGTGAGCCCATGACCCACGTCTGGGCATACCCAGCGTACTTAGGGGGAGAAAGTACAAAACAGACAGATCATGGATTAACTTAGAGCAACTGATAGGTTTGTTGGGCAGATGCACAGCAAGTTTTGAAAATTTCGAAAAAGTTTTTAGTAAGTTTTTAGGTGCCACACAAGTAACGTCAAGTGTCCCACGACGTTAGTATGTAAACGTGTAGATAGTGAGATCAATGGATCACTGATCCCATCCTTGGGTGCAAACTGTTGTTCCTCTATAATTCAAAGAGGTTTCACACTTCATTCATTGATTGTTATTCATATTTATTCGGCATAACAGTTCATGAGTGGGTCTCATAAGTACATCGTATTCATAAGTTAATCCATTCTTAACATATTGGCACTGTCCCTTGTGTAAATCCAATGCATTTCTGGGCTATTATCTGCCCCTTTGTCAGGGAAAGGTACTGTAACAAAATCAGATGACATGAAATGAGTCTAAGGTAATGGAATCATAGCGGTGTGCGGTTTCTTAAACTAATGGCGGTGGACGCTACAGGAGGTGTGGGGGAAGGTGGGTGCCAAATTATGAGGTCACCTTAAAAATTCCAAGCCCGTGGGGAAAACAAATAAATGCTCATAGCGTTGCTTACGTGTGCCGGTATTCTAATGGAACATGATTCTGGAAGTAAGAGGGATAGGATCGATAAGTATACATAGTGATTGATTAGTCCCGTTTAGTAATTTCTGCTTGTCGGTGCACTAACCTGTTTAACGGAGCTTGGGGTTCGAAGGTAATCCACTCGCAACGCCGGTCAGGACGAAGGCGTCTACTGCCGCGTTTAGTCACTTACAAATACTACGGTCACGTGGTCATAGACAGTGAGGAAAGACTCGCGTTCGCGGTCAAACTTTACTATGTGGTATTCAGCGAGTGAAAATGGAATAGAATTGAAGAAACGATAATAAGAGGGATTGGGAGTGATTGTGTGAAGTTAATAGTGTTAAATAAAGTATACCTCAATATTGGTGTGTGAATACCGGGTGAGGTGAGAGTAACCCATATGGGCTCAATGTAATGTGAACATGATGGCTAGATAAAAACAGTGATACAATTGGAGTTGAAAAAATGACAATTCAAGTGAAAAGAAATCGAATTGCAGTACATTTGGTGTGACCACAAAGGAAGCCTTTTAGGGCTCCAATTGCAACACTTATAAGTAACAAGAGAGTTCGATTCTATCATTTAAGCCGAATGGTTTCTGTGTGGATAGTCTTTGGATCCAGGTATTTTCACGTTGGAGTAGGTATTTGGTATTGTCTCTGCCTTCCGTTTTGGCGATGGTTTCCAGCTATGGCTACTCACAGAAAGGCCCCAGCAAATTTAATCAGGAAAACATCAACTTTTTAAAAGTGGCATTTACAAAATAATAATTTAAAATCGGACTTTACCATTAAATGGACTTTACATTATAATTAACATGTGCTCAGCCGCTTTTTGCTGTTCGTACGTGGCGTGCTCATTATCCTGGTCAAGCTTTAGCCTGAGGGAGGTCAACTGCATTTCTACAAATTTTGTGTCTCTGGAACACATTGACACCCTCACTAAAGTGGTTAAATCTCTTCTTGGGGGGTCCCAGGGAGATACTAATGCAAAAAAAATAATAAAGCTGATACCTTCTAATAACATCCCTGTTAGCCATGGGTCTGTCCCTTTGGAGCCGGTTACAGTTTGTTCCAATAGATTTGCAGTATTTACAGACCCCCAGCAGAATGGTACAACAGAAGGTTGAGAGGGAAGCCAGTGCAGAGGGGAAGGATTGTGGTGACTGGCTGGAATTTTTTTTTTTCATGGACGGTTTGCATGGGGGGTGGATATACATAGTCATTGCACTGATTAAGAGCTTGCAGAATGAGGTGAGGGAACTCTGGGTACAGCTGACAACTGTGGAGCGGGAGGTTGAAATGGTGAAAAATCTAAAAATGACCAAGAGCAGGCAGTCTGCCATCGCATTCCCAAGCTTTGGCTATACTGCACTGAAAGCACATCAAAAGAAGAGACCAATATTTAGGAACTGGTCAGCTGCCTACTCAGAGTGCTGGCCTAAGTCGTCAACCAGTTCATGGTCAATCCATCCCATTGCCCCCTCTTTAGACTGTACCATCAGGTTAAGGCAGGAGGCACAAACCTATTAAAGGAAGAACCTGAGACGATATGACCCAAGGGGAATGGTCTAGAGGCAGTCATGTAGCCACTGCAGAGGCACTGAGGGGTTGGTCTGAGGGGGATTTGGACACTCCATACTGTCTACCTGATCAATGCCCCAAAGCTTGTAGGAGGGGCAAAAGAGGATGAGGAAACCTTGATTTGCCAGTGTGTTTATTATATAAGACACACTAGGAAATGTTATTCTGTTCCAGGTCAGATATTACCCATGCCAAAAGATCTCAGGACCCAGGTTTCTTAGAAGTCCATCTGTACTGCATTGACCTAAGATTAAAAGACAAGGATTTAGCTGAGAGGTTGGTAGGTTTGGAGCTGAGGAAAATCCCACAAAGAGTATTCTCATACAGTTCAAATTCTGCATCCGCAAGCCCTACTCTTAGCGCATAATTTGGGAGTTACACTGTCTGATAGTGCATCAGGGTTGATACTGGTTGAATGACATAAGGACAGCAGCCCCCCCCCCAGCAAACAGTGCTAATGACTCTCTGTTGGATATAGCCTGTGTCCACCATACAGCTGCTTGTGATAAGGACGGCACCACTCTTGTAAATATTAACCCTGGGCAATGCACTACGCTATGCTCGCGTACTTTGCGAAGTTTGCACTACTTCGCACTACGCGAATTGCACATAGCACAGTGCAAGCACGCGTAGCGTAGCGCAGCGCAGCTGTCCTTTTTTCCTTGCTCGCGGTCCTCCATGTCAAGTTGGCGACCACGAGGAAGCAAAATGACATCCCGGCGAGACTTTTTCTCCGTTCGCGAGCAGCAACATCAAGTTGCTGATCGCGAGCATGGAAAATAAACCTAACAACGAGATTCTCAACGTGGGGAGTCAGGTTTCTCACTGCGAGTGGTCACGTATACTCGCGACCGCTCGCGATGAGAAACTACCAGTCCACGGGGAGAAAACTGCAGCTCGAGTAAAAATCTACTTGAGCGGCAGAAAACGACTACTCACACTGTGCAAGATGCCGTTTTCAATTATTGCACAGTGCGGACAAAGTTCCGGCACTGTGCAATCATCCTGAACAGAGCACTACGCAGTTCGCGTAGTGCTACGCTTAGCTCGCGTAGTGCAAGCTGATGGATAGCGTAGCTATGGCTGATGGATCCTCAAACAAACCACACTCTAGATCTATACCTAAGCGAAGTATCCTATCATGGAATATTGAGGGGCTAACTTTCAAGCTGAGTGATGAAGATTGGGAGGGGTGTATGGATCAATCTGTATGTTACAAGACACCTGGAGTCTGAATCCTATCCATATATCAAGCTACATTAACTTATAGGTTCCAGCAACCTCCAGTGGGAAGGGGTGGCCCTTTGGAGGGTTGGTGTTATGGACTCATACCTCCCTGAATGCAACATTGTGCTCTGTATATGCTCCATCTCTAGGCATACAGTGAATCAAAAAAACTGTGTTGAATGACCTGTTGGTTTATCTGTATATCGTCTATAACCAGGGGTAGGAGGTGGTAGAGAAACTCCTACCTTAAAGCAATTGAGGAATTTACATCTCATGAAAATGTGATTATAGCAGGGGATTATAACACCACATTTGAGCCCTTGGGAAATGATGCTTATATGCTTACTGAGGAAGCAGATTTGGAATGGGGGATCCCACCCCTTGATGCTCCGCCGGTGAAGAGGTGGTCTGAAGTTGCATATCCACTGCTCTCCCCCACACTATCCTATCAGCTTAGGGCATGTAATGGTCTCACTAGGTCCGATTCCCATGCAGCCCACACTTACAATTGAATAAACCGCAATATAAGTATTATTGATACATTTTCTTTGCCCTACATCTATGGAAATTTGTGGATGATAGTGTAATTTCTGGCAGGAGTGACAGTGATCACAATCACTATGGGTCTACCACTTTAAGCTGCACTGCACCTTTTGGGGTAGATTCAAAACTTATTTGCATAATGCTGTCCTCCTTCTTCCAAGACCCTGACTAGCAAAAGAATGATGAAATGGAATACTACCCAGAGCATGACCATCTGGTTAAGTTTTATTTTGATTATTTGACAGCATTTCCACCCATCACATATTTTCTGTTAAACTGATTCTTCCAAATGTTGGATGGTGTACATAGGTGTCACACCAGTTGTTTCTGTGCCATTGGAAGTTAAGAAATGTTGAAGCCTTTCTGTTAATGCTGTGTTCACCATATTTCTGTCTAATCAATTCTACTTCATTTGAATGGGCATGTGCAGATGTTGGCCTCAAACTTGGTGTGTTCCGAAAAACAGTACTTCACCAGCAAGCATCTGCTTAGGAAACATGTGGAAACAATGAGAAGCTTGGAAACTGAAGTACAGCCTTTCTACTCTCACATGCGTCTTAAGGCCCACACAAACAAAGTACAATTATTGAAACAAAAAGAGGCTAAAATTGTTGACCTTTGTCAACTCCTGAAATTTCAACACCCTTTCTGTCACTGGAACACTACCCATCAGCCTCACACTGATGTAGCATGTCAGGTAAAGGTTACCGCAAGGTTATTATGGGTTGTATACAGAGGTTTATTGACCTGCTCCTGAAAGTGCCTTTTAGAAGTAAAGTACCATTAAGGCATTTTGAAGTGATTGCTGAAATTTCATTTTAATCTTTATAACCTTTCATGTGTCCTGTACTTCTGACATTTTGGCGTGGTATTCCACAAACATTTTTCTTTCATCCCTCCTGTTTTGCTGAATTAGTTTCTTTTGGTCATAGGACTCTGTGCACATTCCACTGCTAACCAGTGCTAAATGTCTTGTGCTCCCTCCTTCAAAATATGGGAAAATGGCATATTTAAGTTACTTGTAGGTCCGTAATTAATGGTACTACCTGTACCCACAGCCTGTAAATTAAATGCAAACAGTGGACCTGAGCACTCCTTTTGTCACCCACTAAAATAGTAATTTAAAAATCTCAGGTCATCCTGTAATGCAGTTGTAAACCGCCATTTTGATATGACACAGTAAACCTTTTTCATGGCCTAAACCTTCCTTTTTAATACTTACAAGCCACCCCTTAAGGTAGGCACTAAAGGTTCTTAGGGCAGTGTGCACTTCATTAAACAATTATTACGTGTAATGAAGTGTAACATGTCCTGTCAGTGAAACACTCTATTTATAATTATTTTCTGTTGAAATTCCTCTCTCTCTCTCTCCCATTGACTAACACTGGGTTACCTTATTACATTTAATAAAAGCTAACTACGAATTTTGAGTGGATACAGGTATATAGTTTACACTCAAATGAATTGCAATTTAAAATCCTCTTTACAGTTAAAGTCTAATTTTAGGTCACAATTCTCAAAATGCCACTACTAGAAAGTTGACATTTTCTTATGCCAACCATTTGTGCCTTCTGTCACTGTCTTGGGACACATGATTGTTAATGGTTTTGCTGTTAGGGTTTGTGTATTGCTTCCAGACAGTAACACAAAGGGGGCTTAGGTGTGTATAGATTAGGCCCACTCTGACAGGATTAATTGCGTAGGGCTGTGTGTAGTCTCACTTACACTGCAAAGGGCTTTACCTCCTGCACACTCAAAGAAACCTGACACAAGACCTGCCCTACCATTTCTCACCCCCAGACAGTTTGGAGCCTTGACAGGGGAAGGGAGAGAACTTTCCAGAATCAGGTGGGATGGTAGGACAGGGAGTCTACCCCTACAAAAAGTCAGGCAGGTTTAAATATTATAGCAGAAACTTCAAATATTGGACCTCTAGAACCACTCATCAGAACAATCCTGGACCAGTGGAAGTTTCAGCAGAAGGACGGCCCTGCTGCCAGAGGTCTACCCTTCTGCTTGAAGGACTGCCTTACTTTCTGGGAAGGAAGATTGGACCTGCTTGCTTTATCCCAGGTTGACCAGATTGATTTCACTTATCAGTTGGGTGTTCTCCTATGTGAGCTATGGGAGCAAAACAGGCTTAAGAGGCCACCCTACAACTGTCCCTCTGACCTTCTGCAATTTGACCTGCCTGTTTGCCCCAACTCTACCGCCTGTAACAACCACCAACTTGAAGCTCTGGTAAGACCTGCTCTTCACATTCACAGTGACCACCAGTTATGACCAGAAATGCGAGACCTGCTTTTTGTGTTGACAGTGACTACCAGCGATGACTGGGAATGCAAGACATGGACTTTGCACTACAGCGACGGCAGCCCGCAATGACAACCATTGCAAAGCTACGGCTATGATCTTCCACTATGCTGAGCCTCCTCCTCGTGGCCTCCTCCAACATGAATGTAACTCTTTGCGCCAAGCTTAGAAGGTAACATTTTAGTGGCACTAACCTGGTCCCTGTACTCTAGCTGCACTCTATCGCGGTCACACTGAACATGTGAGGGCTGCATGGGAATCGGACCTAGTGAGACCATTACATGCCCTAAGCTGATAGGATAGTGTGGGGGAGAGCAGTGGATATGCAACTTCAGACCACCTCTTCACCGGCGGAGCATCAAGGGGTGGGATCCCCCATTCCAAATCTGCTTCCTCAGTAAGCATATAAGCATCATTTCCCAAGGGCTCAATGTGGTGTTATAATCCCCTGCTATAATCACATTTTCATGAGATGTAAATTCCTCAATTGCTTTAAGGTAGGAGTTTCTCTACCACCTCCTACCCCTGGTTATAGACGATATACAGATAAACCAACAGGTCATTCAACACAGTTTTTTTGATTCACTGTATGCCTAGAGATGGAGCATATACAGAGCACAATGTTGCATTCAGGGAGGTATGAGTCCATAACACCAACCCTCCAAAGGGCCACCCCTTCCCACTGGAGGTTGCTGGAACCTATAAGTTAATGTAGCTTGATATATGGATAGGATTCAGACTCCAGGTGTCTTGTAACATACAGATTGATCCATACACCCCTCCCAATCTTCATCACTCAGCTTGAAAGTTAGCCCCTCAATATTCCATGATAGGATACTTCGCTTAGGTATAGATCTAGAGTGTGGTTTGTTTGAGGATCCATCAGCCATAGCTACGCTATCCATCAGCTTGCACTACGCGAGCTAAGCGTAGCACTACGCGAACTGCGTAGTGCTCTGTTCAGGATGATTGCACAGTGCCGGAACTTTGTCCGCACTGTGCAATAATTGAAAACGGCATCTTGCACAGTGTGAGTAGTCGTTTTCTGCCGCTCAAGTAGATTTTTACTCGAGCTGCAGTTTTCTCCCCGTGGACTGGTAGTTTCTCATCGCGAGCGGTCGCGAGTATACGTGACCACTCGCAGTGAGAAACCTGACTCCCCACGTTGAGAATCTCGTTGTTAGGTTTATTTTCCATGCTCGCGATCAGCAACTTGATGTTGCTGCTCGCGAACGGAGAAAAAGTCTCGCCGGGATGTCATTTTGCTTCCTCGTGGTCGCCAACTTGACATGGAGGACCGCGAGCAAGGAAAAAAGGACAGCTGCGCTGCGCTACGCTACGCGTGCTTGCACTGTGCTATGTGCAATTCGCGTAGTGCGAAGTAGTGCAAACTTCGCAAAGTACGCGAGCATAGCGTAGTGCATTGCCCAGGGTTAATATTTACAAGAGTGGTGCCGTCCTTATCACAAGCAGCTGTATGGTGGACACAGGCTATATCCAACAGAGAGTCATTAGCACTGTTTGCTGGGGGGGGGGCTGCTGTCCTTATGTCATTCAACCAGTATCAACCCTGATGCACTATCAGACAGTGTAACTCCCAAATTATGCGCTAAGAGTAGGGCTTGCGGATGCAGAATTTGAACTGTATGAGAATACTCTTTGTGGGATTTTCCTCAGCTCCAAACCTACCAACCTCTCAGCTAAATCCTTGTCTTTTAATCTTAGGTCAATGCAGTACAGATGGACTTCTAAGAAACCTGGGTCCTGAGATCTTTTGGCATGGGTAATATCTGACCTGGAACAGAATAACATTTCCTAGTGTGTCTTATATAATAAACACACTGGCAAATCAAGGTTTCCTCATCCTCTTTTGCCCCTCCTACAAGCTTTGGGGCATTGATCAGGTAGACAGTATGGAGTGTCCAAATCCCCCTCAGACCAACCCCTCAGTGCCTCTGCAGTGGCTACATGACTGCCTCTAGACCATTCCCCTTAGGTCATATCGTCTCAGGTTCTTCCTTTAATAGGTTTGTGCCTCCTGCCTTAACCTGATGGTACAGTCTAAAGAGGGGGCAATGGGATGGATTGACCATGAACTGGTTGACGACTTAGGCCAGCACTCTGAGTAGGCAGCTGACCAGTTCCTAAATATTGGTCTCTTCTTTTGATGTGCTTTCAGTGCAGTATAGCCAAAGCTTGGGAATGCGATGGCAGACTGCCTGCTCTTGGTCATTTTTAGATTTTTCACCATTTCAACCTCCCGCTCCACAGTTGTCAGCTGTACCCAGAGTTCCCTCACCTCATTCTGCAAGCTCTTAATCAGTGCAATGACTATGTATATCCACCCCCCATGCAAACCGTCCATGAAAAAAAAGAATTCCAGCCAGTCACCACAATCCTTCCCCTCTGCACTGGCTTCCCTCTCAACCTTCTGTTGTACCATTCTGCTGGGGGTCTGTAAATACTGCAAATCTATTGGAACAAACTGTAACCGGCTCCAAAGGGACAGACCCATGGCTAACAGGGATGTTATTAGAAGGTATCAGCTTTATTATTTTTTTTGCATTAGTATCTCCCTGGGACCCCCCAAGAAGAGATTTAACCACTTTAGTGAGGGTGTCAATGTGTTCCAGAGACACAAAATTTGTAGAAATGCAGTTGACCTCCCTCAGGCTAAAGCTTGACCAGGATAATGAGCACGCCACGTACGAACAGCAAAAAGCGGCTGAGCACATGTTAATTATAATGTAAAGTCCATTTAATGGTAAAGTCCGATTTTAAATTATTATTTTGTAAATGCCACTTTTAAAAAGTTGATGTTTTCCTGATTAAATTTGCTGGGGCCTTTCTGTGAGTAGCCATAGGCCTGGGCTGGTGACGACTCTCCCAATATACAATTTGTCCTGGGGCCAGATAGGTGAAAAATGGACCAGGGTTTAGAGAGGAGTGGGTATTCCTGACAGGCTGGCTGTGAAAGAGCTGTGTCCTGCCCTCATTATACTATAAAGGAACCTGCCCCCAACACACACAAGAGAACATGACACCAGGACTGGCCCTGGCTTTGTTTAACTAGCCAGGCTGGAGTCATACCAAGGGAAAAGTATGGAACTGACCAGAACTAGTTTTAGGTTTAGCAAAGGAGTGTCCCCCACTCACAGGTTGGAACTGGGCCTAAAAGTGGCATCTCCAAAATCTGAAGTCAAGCAAGACCCTTGAGCTGGATGGCGATGAAGGCGACACCAGGGGCAGCTGACAGGACAAGCCTCCTAATGCTCTGATGGACTAAGAACTCTGGGGCATATTAAAAAACGCCCCTTGCACCACTTGTGTGTCACTTTTAATATGGGAAAAAGTGATATACCAGAGGCGCAAGGGGCTTGTAAATAAGCCCCTCTGTCTGCAGTTGACCCCAGGACTAGAGAGGTCCATCAAGATCCAGTGGCATGGGTGCCATTATACCCTCTTAGGACTAGTTGGATAAGACAAGGACTTCTGTTCCCAGGAGGAGGATAGGAGCACCATGAGTCATAGGGCAGAGGGCAGTGAATTTAAAAGGTTGGACATGCTTCTTTAACTTTAACATGGCCTGGTAGTGGAAAACTCGACATTTATTTTACACTACTGCAAGGCCTACTTCTCCCATAGAACAACATGGGGTTACCTTACTACATTTAATAAGCACTAACTTTCAATTGGGAGCTAGTAGAAATGTCATGTTTGGTGTTTAAAGAACTGTAATTTAAGATCCTCTTTATTGGTAAAGTTGAATTTGAAATCATAACTTTGAAAACAACATTTTTAGAACGTTGCCAATTTATTGTCTTAACCATTTGGTGTCTGCAGCCTGTATTCTGGGTCACATTACTGGTTGTAACCGGCAGTTGGTCTTTGCGTATTTCTCCTAGACAGTGAGACAAAGAGGGAATAGTTGTTGGCAGGATGGGCCAACTCTGACTTGATGGAGCTGTCACCTACTGCACTTGCATATCACAAAGCCCCACCTGAGCACGGTCACAAAGGGTTTGGCACTAGTCATTTGTGACCCCAGACAAGCTGGGGCCTGCAGGGAGCCAGGAAATTCCAGGCACCTCTTGGGGTGGATACCATCAGACACTTATCCTACTTCAAAGTGAGTGCCAGGTATAAATATTGAACCCTCAGACTCAACTGAATGTGGAATAATAGTCATAACTGCCGAATTTGGTGATGGGGAACCACGTTCGAGTTTTGGCCTGGGCTAAACATTCAGTGATTATGTACAAATCACTTAATCTCCCTGTGCCTACCAAAAAATGAATATGTTCTTGTGTAACGTAACCAGTGCTCTTGTAAAGCACGCCAATATGTTTGGGTTGAGTTCACACTACATAAAAACTGCAAAAACAAACAAATCCCAAATCATGCGCTATGGGTAGGGCTTGTGGGATTGGGAATTTGAACTGTATGAGCGTACACTTCAGGAGGATTTTCTTCAGCTCCAAACCTACCAACTCCTCAACTAAATCATGGTCTTTTAATCTTAGCTCAATGCGGGATGCGGAATTTGCTATGCGGACCATAACAGTGAATCTAGAGTTAGTTGGCCTGCATCCTGGTCAGTCTTGATGACCAAAAAGGATCCATCCACATTGAACCCAGTGTCAGTACATGGTTTGCTATTAGTCTTGCCCCCAAGTGGTGTCACTCCAGTCCTGAACCCTTGGAAGTGGAACTGATGGGGCTCTGCTGTGCTGCCAGCTGTGGTTGGAAATGATATAATGTGAGATATCTCCACGCCGTTCCACTTCATAACTACAATCAATCAATCAATCAATCAATCAATCATATCACTTGTAAAGCACACTACTTACCCGTGAGGGTCTCAAGTCGCTGGAGGTAGGGGGGTGTTGCTACTGTTCGAAGAACCAGGCCTTGAGGAGTCTTCTGAAGGTCAGTAGGTCTTGGGTCTGCTGTAGGTGGGTGGGGATGGTGTTCAAGGTCTTGGCGGCGTGGTGGGAGAAAGATCTGATACCGGCTGTCGTTCTTTGGATGCAGGGGACAGTGGCGAGGGCGAGGCCAGTGGAGTGGAGCTTGCGGGAGAGGGTGTAGAAGCTCGTCTGTTGAGGTATGCTGGTCTGGTGTTGTGGAGTGCCTTGTGTGCGTGGGTGAAGATCTTGACGATTATCCTCTGATTGACGGGGAGCCAGTGCAGGTTTCTCAGGTGGGATGTGATGTGGCTGCGTCGAGGGATGTCGAGGATCAGGTGTGCAGAGGCGTTCTGGAGGCATTGCAGCCGTCTTAGGAGTTTGGCTAAGGTTCCTGCGTAGAGGGCGTCTCCGTAGTCCAACCTGCTGCTGACAATGGCCGAGGTGACCGTTCTTCTAGTTGCGGTGGGGATCCTATTGTAGATCCTGCAGAGCATGAAGAGGGTGTTGAATCAGGAGTCAGAGAAGGCGTTTACCTGCTTAGTCATGGAGAGGGTAGAGTTGAAGATGACGCCTAGGTTGCGTGTGTGCTCGGTGAGTGTTGGAGATGTTCCCAGTGTGGTCGGCCACCAGGAGTCATCCCAGGCCGAAGGGGTGGATCCGAGGATGAGAAACTCTGTCTTGTACGAGTTCAGCTTCAGTCGGCTGTTCCTCATCCATACGGCGATGGCCTTCATTTCTTCGTGGAGGTTGGTTTTGGCGGTGTGAGGGTCTCTGGTGAGGAAGAGGATCAGCTGGGTGTCATCGGCGTAGGAGATGATGTTGAGGTTGTGCTGGCGGGCGACGTGGGCGAGAGGTGCCATGTAGATGTTGAACAGCGTTGGGCTGAGGGATGAGCCCTGGGGTACGCCGCAGATGATCTCGTTGGCATTGGAGCGGAAGGGGGAGGCAGACGCTCTGTGTTCTGCCGGAGAGGAAGGATGTGGTCCATTGCAGGGCCTTCTCTTGGATTCCGTCGTCGTATAGGTGTGTTCGTAGTGTGCGGTGTCTGACTGTGTCGAAGGCGGCTAACAGGTCCAGGAGGATGAGGGCCGCTGTTTCTCCATTGTCTAGCAGGGTCCTTATGTCATTGATGGCGGCGATGAGGGCGGTTTCGGTGCTGTGGTTGCTGAGAAACCCGGACTGGAATGGTTCCAGGATGCTGTTCTCCTTGAGGTAGCGGGTCAGTTGTTTGTTGACGTTTGTTTTCGATGACCTTCAGCAGCATGACACATCCCTGACGCTGAACCTTGCATCACAGACAAGGAGTCTCCTTAGAACTGGTGCGGCACAACATATTCTCGATGCAAGCCTTTGCATCAAAAGCCATTTGTCAACAGCATCCTTGATGATGGACTCTACATTACAGGCCTGTTGCTTCTTCTGAACAGCCAGTGAGCGACACATCTTTGACGCAGGACTTAGCATATCAAGACCCTCGACGACCGCATCCTTGGCGATGATGCAGGACTATGCATTGTAGCCTTGCAGCTCTTTGGAAGCTCTGCTACACAACACATCCTTTAGGCAGGATCTCACTTAGTTAATCTTAGAAGTGTGGCTCCAAGACCATCAATCAAATTTCTTTGATCAAAGGAGCCAACAAATTGTTCCTTCTCACATGTATGACTTAACCTATTATTATTATTGTTTATAGCAGAAATGCACACTGAGGTATATCACGCCAGGATGTATTGTTCTTGTACAATTAAATAGAATGAATCAGTGTTCGTCTCTTTTAGACTTTTACTTTTTTCATTGCTTACTTGTATGAAATAACTTTTTACACAGCAACGGAATACATATAGTGATAACATTCATAAACACAATAACAAGGGACAAGACTTGTGTGAACCAAAAGCATTACATGACATCACTTGTCCTAAGTCCACAACTGAATCACTCCCATGTATGATACATGCTTTGTGCTTTTAGTCACTGTTTTCACTTAAAACTTTGAAATTGCATACCTCTGGTTCTACTGATTTGAATTATTGCCATTGTGCTCTAAAATAATGTATTAAATTGTAATCTATTTTTCTAAACTGGTATGCAATTTTTCTTGTGTTGTGTTTTCACTTTATTCCTTTTTGTAGAGCTGCATAAATACTTCACACATTGCCTCCAAGTTAAGCCTGACTGCTTTGTGCCGAGCTATCAGATGGTTAAACACAGGGGGAATTTGGAATTTCTTGTGTTTCACCCTGACAGAGATTGTGGTTGCTGCTTGATTTGGGCTTCACCCCTCAATCTGTAAGCCGATTTCCTTCCGTAACCCCTTGACAAAGCCAAAAGCTGATCCTTATATTTTACTTAATATTTTTAAATGGAAGCCCACTTGACAAAGCCAAAATGCTTGCCTGATATTACACTGTGATGAACTGTTCGACAATGCCAAAAGATTCGACTTTTTTATTGATCTGGTGAACGCTCACAAACATTTTCTGGATTTCGCCCGTGGCCGTGTTGTCCTGCCCTTGTGTCCTGACCTGCTGCTTTGCTCCTCGAGTCCTCCTGCTGCCGCTTTGGTCATTCTTGCGGTCGTTGAGCGGAGGACTCGCATTCCCGCCACCCCCAGCGGCGGCGCAGCGAGGAGATCGTCATCGAGGCGCCTGGAGGCGCTACTAAGGCAGTGAGACACCGGCTGAGCGTGTGTTGCTCACAAACATTTTCTGGATTTCGCCCGTGGCCGTGTTGTCCTGCCCTTGTGTCCTGACCTGCTGCTTTGCTCCTCGAGTCCTCCTGCTGCCGCTTTGGTCATTCTTGCGGTCGTTGAGCGGAGGACTCGCATTCCCGCCACCCCCAGCGGCGGCGCAGCGAGGAGATCGTCATCGAGGCGCCTGGAGGCGCTACTAAGGCAGTGTGACACCAGCCTCGCGTGAGCGAGCGCGGAGCGAGCCGGGCGAAGCCCGGGCAAAGGGCGGGCCCCCTGTGGCCCTCAGTGGCCGAGGTAGGCTGGGCTGGGCCCCGCTATTTTCATTTTATTTTACATATGTCATTCTATTTGGTCCGGATGAAGTAAATACATCAGTTGAGAGGGACAGTGCCCTGCCATTATCTACAGTACCTGAATGCTGGCTGTTATGATTTAATCCCACAACTTATAATTGTGTTTATAGAACTTTTAACTGTTCTCATACTGGACTATTACTATTTCACAAACGACATAGTGTGGGAAGCTTGCTGTAAAAGATGACTAAAAAACTTCGCTCTGGGAGAATGGTGGAAGGAAGAACTTGTGCCAAAACAAAATCAAATCCTTTGCAAAATAAATCCGTGAATAACCAGCTGCTAAAGGGTCAATGCCAGCTTTTTGAACTATGGGAAAAACCGGTGGAAAAACCCCTAATGGCTGCTGAAAAGGATATTACAGCCCCAGACATCCAAGAGAACTATACTCAAGTTGTAGATATCAACGCTCTTTCTGTGATTTCTGAGCCACAGCAAGTGTTACTCATTGACACTCCCTGTATTGTGCATTCTGAGGAGGGTGGGGTTATTAATTCTCTTGCACTTTCTCTTAATGACATTCCAGTTAATAACTCCGTTCCTCTTTTGGAGTCACCCTTGAACAGCATGGATGGTCAAGCCTCACCACCGCTTTCTATCGACCTTGAACTTTGTGGCCGTTACGTGAAGTCTGTCAGCTCGGTTGTTCCGGAAACTAATAAACCTTTAGGGGGGGCGACTCCATCCGGCCTTCTACTTTATAGTAGTACCCCATCTGTAAATAGGCAAGGTATGTCTGACTTATTAAGCACCTCCAGGAGTCCGATTCTTAATCTCTCCGGCAGTTGTCCCACAGTCGGGGCAGGAGATAAACCTTTATCGGAATCCCTGATAGCCTTGGAACATCTGTTAGCCTCTATATTGTTTCTACTGGGGAAATTTGTAGGCAGCTCGGACTGTATCTTGGACTCTGTTACACAAATTTTGGAAAACTTAGTACAAAAAGCACCGGAAAAAAGGAATACCCCCCTCTTCTCGCATGTTACTCAACTGAACAAGGGGGAAACTGAGGTGTGCACAGAAAACTCCAAGATAAAGGTCCCTGAACCAGTACTAGTTGTAGTACACGATAATATTGCCAAGGGCTCATCTGTAACTGCTGCACCCAATTGTATTATGAATGTGGATCTGGAGATAGCGGAAGAAATTAGGCTTAGCTCTGGCTGCCAAATACCACAAGAACTCTTCCCTATCTTCTGCTCGGAAAATACAAAAGCAATTGTCGAGGTTAACCAAGAAGTAAGGGAAAAAAATGGAAAACACAAAAAATATAAAGGAAATAACCGGAAACCGGTGCGTAAGCATAAGAAGAAACGACAGAGGCGGATTATTTTTCAAGACTCTTTATTCCTAAGTGATAAGGAAGATGAAGCCACTGAACCTATTCCATCGACCGCAAGGGTGGTTTTGGAAGCTAGTCCTCCCTATCATGCTTCCGAGACCCCTGGAAACTCTCTACCCACGACCAGGGAGGACCTAACACAAAAAGACGGTTTGGGCTTAAAATCTTCTCCAGAATTGGACATAAGGAGTGCTAACCCAGTTAAATCTGAGTTACTTAACCCACTGGCCTCTCCTTTTACTTTTCCTGCTGGGGCAGGGGAGCCGTCACTTCCCATTCTTGAGCGAAAAGAGGTTATATCTTATGTGGACACTTATATGTTGGATTTTTTTCCGCTATTTGATACTGACTTACCACTAAATAGAACATGGCTACTCAAACGCTTTAGTGAAATGGATAAGCCACAACTTATTCAATCAAGTGATATTGAGCTAGTCTCTTTGTTAGGGGGAAATAGTGTTTCGAGTATAAGGGTCAAATTTTATTCTAAAATAATTGTAAATTTGGTTCTGCAACAGGCAGAGAGTTTCCAATGCACAGGTATTGATGTCTTACCGATATTGAATCTTGGATATAAAGACGCTTTTCACAGGATGTCCCAAAAGGATGATAGACAAACTGGGGTTGTTTCACCACTCAAAGATTTAAAGATTTGGGTTGCAAAAGGGAAACGTTTGGTTTCCCAGGTAAAACCACCTCCACTGATTCAGAATTCCTCTCAAATAGAGGACTCTAATCGGTGGAATTGGCTGCACAATGCCCTATCATCCAAATCCACAGATAATCCCAAATTGTTTCAGCACCTTTAATAATCAACTGAAAATCATCTCATGGAACGCAGCCTGGATACACAGTAGTCCAGAGAAATTCGAGTTCCTATTCACGTTGGATGCAAACGTGATTTGTATTCAAGAAACTTGGTGTACCAACAAAATTGGTGTTAGAAATGACTACTTTGTGTTGGAAGTTCGGGCTGTTGCTTCCAAGAAAGGGCATGCTAAAGGGGGAATCGCGTGCCTGTTATCAAATAAAGTGAATTGGAAATTCTCTCAGTATATTGACCCTAGTAACCTCTTCCAAGCCATAACCATTGCAAATCTCCCCACTCTCCCAAAGACGTCGTCTGTTGTAATTATTAATGTTTATATCCCTCCAGAAGAATGTTTTAACGGTGTATTGAAGCAGGTCTTCCAATATATTGGTCAGATTAAAAACAGATCACCTTCTCCAGAAGTCATACTAGTGGGTGATTTAAATTGCAAAATATCTAACTCCAGCATGAACCTTTTTAGAAATAAAGCCAAAGAAGAGGCGCATTTTATTCCACAATCCGTCTTCCCCGATAAAATAGCTACTAGTAAAAGAGGGAAGATTCTTCTTGAGGAATTATCGGCAGTCGAGGGGCTTATCTTAAATGGGAGATTCCCCTCTGATGTACCTGCGAAATTCACGCATAAATCTTATTGTAAGCCCTCTATAATTGATTATGCAATCTCGGACTATGACATGTTCCCGCGCATCCTGGACCTTACGATAGTGCCCACGATATTGAGTGACCACAATATAATCCTCCTGACTATTTCCTTAAAACCTCCTAGTACGGCATCATGGTCTATTAATAGTAAAGATACAGCTTTCCATGCATCCTCTGGTAGATGTTTTTGGAACCCATCTGCAATTTCTGAGGTGCATACTATTCTATGCAAAACTATAGTAGATCTGAATGCTTGGTATGGTTCGGAAATTGTTAGTTTTGAAAACTTCATGCGGAACATTATCCTGGATGTAAAAAAGGCTAGTAGTCCCCCGAAGCGGGTATACATGCCCAGTGCCTTGTGCACACTGAACAAAGAAATAAATAAACTAGTCCGAGCCCAATTTTTAAGTAGATCCGGGGAACGGGAAAAAGAAGTATCGAGGTTAAAAAGAAAGAGAGTTAGATTAAAGGCGAAACTAAAAAAGGAGAAGGAAGACTTAGTATGGATTAACCTAAGGGAAGCAGTAGTGCATGGCAAGATCCGTGAATTTTGGTCCATAATTGGGAAGGGATGTGGCAATAGATTATCCCCTTGTCCAATTCCTATTGCCGAAGATGTTTGGTCTGCCTACATTTGGGAGCTTTATGGGGGGAATGGCACTATAGTGGATACTAGCTTCCCTGATTTAACTTCTGAAGGAGAAATCAAGTATCCATCAGAGGAAACAATAGCAGTGGCCATAAAGAATATGCGCTTGTCTGGCGCAATGGGCCCGGACGAACTCCCCATGACGGTCCTGAAGCAGGAGCCGCTCCTTTGGAGTAAAATTCTTTTTCCTTTATTCAAATCCTGTTTTGATTCGAAAAAGGTACCTGCATCTTGGAGGGGTAGTATCTTGGTCCCCATCTTTAAGAAGGGTGCAAGGGACATCCCTAGTAACTATTGCTTGATTGCTCTCCTCGACTCAGTCGGTAAGATTTTTGCGAAATGTCTTTTAAATCTACTTTCAGACTGGGTTGATGAGAACAATATTTTACCACTCGAACAAACGGGATTCCGTAGGGAGCACAGCACTCTAGATAATTTAACCACCCTCCATGTGATATCGGACAAGTATACGCAAGTGAGAGGGGGATTTGTTTATGCAGCCTTCATTGACTTCTCCACAGCGTTCGATAGAGTGGATCGTAGAACGCTGTGGAGGAAATTATCATCCCTTGGAGTACCCCCCCACTTGTTAGCCCTTGTTCGTACATTACATACGGAAACCTGGTGTAGGGTGCTGCAGGGGGGTGAAAGGGGTCTCTCCGATCGCATTCCTTCCCTAAACGGCCTAAAACAGGGCTGTCTTTTGGCGCCTCTTTTGTTTTCCCTATATACGCAGGATCTACCTGCAGCCGTGTCTGTCTGCGAGGGTATCGCTCCAGTGATAGGGGGGGCCTCTATCTCCTGTCTGATGTACGCCGACGATATTCTTATTTTAGATTTAACACCCAAAGGTCTGGCAAATAGGTTGCAAGCACTCCATGCTTTTGCAGTTTCCCACTCCATGAAGATCAATATATCTAAAAGTAAAATCATGTGCATAGGGGGGAAAAAGAAGTGCCGCTCGTAAAATTTTGGGTGGAACATTGGCGGCCAAAAGCTGGAGATAGTTAAAACTTACACCTTTTTGGGAAAAATCATCGCGGCTAACCTGAGCGAGAGGCCTCATATTGAACATTGCTCCCGAAAGGCCCTAGCACATGGTAAAGGCTTAAATTCGTTATACTCAGCGACCGGTAAAAGACACTTTGCCTGTATGCTTGAGGTATATAGGGCTAAGATCCCCGCTACCCTTCTTTATGGTATTGAACTTGTTGAGTTAAAACTCTGGGATTTCTGCCATAAAATTGAAGGGAAACTCTTAAGATCCTTGTCCTCCCTAAACACTAATTGCTCTTTGGCAGCGTGCAGACTTGAGTTTGGGCTAAGGAGCAGCTGGGTGCAGGGACTATGTGCCCTGGTACGATGGGTGGCCTCTCTTGCCAGAGCAGAACCGGGGACAATGAGAGCCCTACTCAAAAGTGAATTATTAGGCAACTTTAAAGAGTTTTCACAACTTGTAAAGAATTTTAGAAGAGCGGTGACTCTTCTGAAGTTAGATGAAAGTACTTTGTTCCTGCATTCCCAATTGCAACTAAAAATCCTGTTAAAACAGGCATCGTGGGAACTATGCTTTCTAACAGATAAGAACGTAATACAAGGAAAAGGGGGTTGTGATCTTCTCCTTAACTCATATTTTGCCAAGAAAGCCCAAGCCTATGTTTTATGGAACATACCCCATGGCATTAGAAGATTATGGTTCCTGCTTCGCTATGACCTATTGCCATTAAATGTACTCCTTTCCAAATGGTATGGATCATCCAATAAGTGCAATTTTTGTAATTCAAGTATACAGGATCGTATGCACGTTCTGCTGATTTGCCCTGCACTTCGCACTTTGCGCCTTAAATGGCTAAAACCAATTTGCCTCCGCTTAGGTATATCTAATGTGAATATCTTTGTACAATCTTTATATTGGCCTCCAAATGAAATGTTCTGCTTCTACATTTTTAAATTTTTTAAAGGATTTTTAGATAATTATTAATACCTCATTTAATTAATTTGTGCCAGCTTTTGTTGTACTCTCATTAATGAACGATTTATGGACTTGAATAACATATGTATATGGAATAGCATGATAGAATTTGTAGTTGTCTTGAATTTGTTATATGTCTTTTTATGTGGCCCTCGACGAGAGCCAAAACATAATAAACTTTGAACTTTGATCTGGTGAACGCCTAAATAGTGATGCTCTACCTGGTATAGGTGGGTGGAGTATGTGATTTTGATGGGCATGACACACTAGGGCTCAAATGTGATTCAGAATGTCTCCGAAGGTGTTCCTATGTGCCTTATGTATGTATTTGTACCTTAATTAGCTGTATTTGTCGCTAATGCGGGGATGCCTTAGGGTAGCGATGCGCTCAACAAATGCTCATTATTTTTCGATGAAAACGCCCAAACGGGACAATCATATTTTGAGTCTTGTTATTGCATTACCAGCTCACACCACTCTCAGAGTAGGCCTTGAACCGCTCTGCTTCACTACGGCAAGTGGGCTGGGTCTCTTCCAGTCTAAGTCCTGGTAGTAATTAAAAATGGACATTGAAACAGATCCCCATAATCATGTCCTTAACTTCGCTGGCAAAAACATTGATCGATGTCTGAACAATAGATGCACAAAAAATTCAAATGATTCATGTCAGCTTTTTCGTTTCTGTTTATGCTTCACAAGTGAGGAATGGGTGCTGAAGAGGAAAGAGATGAGGTGTAAGATGTGCAGATGGACGAGATGTGGAGGGAAAAGTGTGCACATGTCTAACAAAGAGTCAACATTACTGGAGTGACTGAGACACCCTGAAAACCACTATCCCTTCGACAAACCTCCTTAATGTTTAACACACAGTCTCACAATTCCAAAATGTTTAATATTCACAAAAAATGATTGTTGTTTCTCTTCATCTTAAATGACTAACAACCATTGGGCTAACAACCCATTAATCCTGGCTGATTTTAAGTTTAAATTATTTTATGGTTGCAGTGGAGATATAGCAATTTTATGTAGTCCGACTCAGCATCAACATTCGGCCTTGTCTGCTTTGATGCAACATTTTACCATGAAGAAAATGAAAAATAAAAAAACAAAATCGTTCCCCAACTCCCCCCTACACTCGCCCCCACCCCCTCTGCCTGCCTATCCTATTTTCTGATCTAGCTATTATCCTTAATTACCTTCAGAATCCTAACATGTATCTTGCAGGGGGAGGGGCTTCTGTTAATCTTAAAAGTCTGAGATATTGAGGGCAACTAAATTCTGTGAATTCCTGCGAACTGGCTGAGTTTAGATGTGTGAACGTTTTTGTGTTATATGTATGGATGCAATAACAGAGAGCTCAGAGAGGAACCTATATAAGGTCAGGTGGCACACTATGAGAATCACAGAAATGTAGTTTACTGTTTAAGCCACACCCTTATTTATTTAGGCCGCTCCCCTTTTAGAGCCCCCTCCCCCTTGTCATCCCACATAAAGATCTGTGATTCCTATTCGATGAGACCACCGATCCAGCGGAAGACCCTATAAACCCGAGGACCTGCAAGAAGTCTTAAATCATCTTAAGCGTCGATGGAAATCTACGTCCCAGTCCCCGCAAATGCACGGAGTGACCAGAACAGAGAAACTGACTGAGCTTTTCAGTTCACAGCGCTAGTTTGGGATGCTCATATGCTGCAGCGTAGCCCAGATTTGCAATGCATTCCCAACAGTCGTTTGATTAACGTACTTAACTCAACATTTCGTTCCCTTGCTCTGAACTGTTGTCCCAGGTCAGCGTCATTTCCGGTCTGTCGCGCACGAGACAATTCACTTCCTAAATTATTGTAAATCTAAGCAACAAAATGAGCGCGGCATGAGGCGCCCTATTGGCTGATTCGGGCGGTAACTACGCTTTCTTCTGCTGCAGTAACTTTCCCTGCTTCAAGCTGGATTGCACTCATTTCTGCGAAGAATGGGTGAGCAGGGAAAGGCAGCATCATTATAGCGCTGATGAGGAATGTTACTGACGTGCCTCGGGCTGTGAGAACCGCGCGCCAATGGAAAGAGCGAGCGCGAGCTCTAACTAGAGACCCAGCTCGCGCGTTTTATTCTCTGCGAGGTATGCATAAGGCTGCATTTAATTCCAGTGACTGCATCTCATTTCTGCTTAAATGCACACAGTGCAGCGGCCCTCATAAACTGTCATGCCGGACAGATACGCTATTTTCTTCGAGGTATTATTACACGCTGAAAGGGCTCTCTGGGTTTTTATGGATGCATGCCTGTACTGGCCAGAAGTTTTTTTTTGCAGTTTTATATAGCGCAAATTAGGCCCAAGGGTATTACATCGCTTTGCATGAGCACTAGAAAATATTACACGAAAATCATATTGCATTACACCGTTTTATTTTTTGAGGACTCGGATTAAGCGATATTCCCAAAATCACACAATGGTGAACCGAGGGGACTCGAACCTGATTCTACAGTTCTAAAGGCAGCAGCTCTGGCCTTTAGCCCACTTCTCCTCCCCAAGTCTACTAAATATTAAAAAAAAGAAGCATCACCATCCTGTTCAATTCAAGGGTCTTGCGCCCATACGCACGACACTTCCATTTTGCATTTCCTAAGCCCATAGGAATGAATGTTTTTGTATTTCCTAATTTGTGATTCCCCAATAGGAAATTGCAATTTAGGAAATGCAAATGATTGGACTTTTGGAATGTAATAGCACCTGTTACTTATTCCAAAGTAAGGAGATGTCAGCTATTTCATAAATACATATTGTGACAGGTTTTGCCCACATGCTTGATTGCAACAAGATGTAACCCACTGAAAGCAATAATGCAATAATAACTCTTTGCTCTTGGTGTAAAAAGTGCATTAGGAAAGTTCACAATTTCACAAAGGGTGTAGTTGGGATCAGGGGGCGGTGCATCCATAGGGACGTGTGGGCATTGACCCCCTGACTTTCCCACTGCATCACAGGAATACAGCAGGATGACCTGAGGGCTAGGTCACCTGAACTGTGCATGTCGAATTGGCAGGTGTTTTCACTGTGGCCAACCTGACATGCGCGGTTCAGGCTCCTGCAATCAACAACTGTACCTCTGCTGAGAAGCAAAAGCATAGTCCATAGGTGTCCGACGGAGCTCTGTGTTTGCCTGCTGTTATGTCTGGATTTTCTGAGTAGGTGGGATCAGCCCCCAGGGGCCCCTCCAACCCAGCCAGAACGTACTCACCTTCCCTCCCCAGGACCACCTATCCAGGCACCTGGTACCTACCTGAGGATGGGGAACTCGCAATATACAAGCTCATATTATTAAGAACACCACTAAATCTATAGGGATACTAAGAATACTCACTGATTACTAGGGATATCCATACCCTACACCACACTTATTCACATCAGTTGGTCTCGCGGCCACCCTGACCCAGACCGTTCTACCCTAGGGCAGATATGACACACAATCTGGTGCGTCTACACACGGGCCTGCAGAACCCAATGCTCTCTTCTCCAAATTGTTCGCGATCCTGCGAAACTACACACTAGTTCAACCTCCTAGTGCTCTCATTTACTCAAGCCACAATCTAGTGGGTATACACACTGGTAATCCTCCCCAGTGCTCTCATTAACGCCGCATATCAACGACGACCACATTCCTATGAACACCTATACATATATATATATATTGGGAAGTCTCTTCACTAAGGGTCTGCTACTACAATAATATTATGGGATGGTGTACTAACTTAGTCCCTTGGTTGCAAGTCTCCTCTCTCCCTCACTATTACTTACCTGATCAGGGGTAGCATCTGTTCAAACAGTAATACCTACCAGGAGTGAGTAACCTCACTGTATGGGGATAAAGATATACACACTATGTGACTGAGTTATTTCTTGATTTAAGCGCTCCTACCCCCCTTTTTGATCCATCAGTGGCTCAACAGCAACTGGCTTGAAGCCAGGATAACTTTATCATAAAAGAACTCATGCACACTAATTCACTAATTAATGGGGTCATTTATTATTAGTACAATATAAACCTTTACACAGAACTGACAAAGACTATGGGTAGAACACACCGCTTGAAAGAGAAGGATTAAACATAACAGGAACACTCCGCTGAAAGGGAAAAGATTAGACATAAAGTGTAAGTGTAACTAATTCAGACTACCTCACCTATTAGAAGGAAGATTTCTCTCTCTGCCTCTGGTGGGATTAGGGCTCTCTCTCTGCCTCTGGTGGGATTAGGGCTCTCTCTGTCTCTCCCTCCTTCACCACATCACCACGCCTCTGGTTCAGTTGCTCCAGCTGACAGCCTTCTTTGATGCTCTCTGCACTGCTTTCTCTCTCCTCATCTTCAGCAATCGTCTGCCTTCTTTCTCCATTCAAGAACTGCACTCTATTTTGCAGCTCCAGCAGACATCCTCTCTCTCTCTGCAAGCTGTTCTGAGCTCCAAGCTGTTCTGAGCTCCCAGCAGTTCTGTGCTCCAAGCTGTTCTGAGCACCACGCTGAACTGCACACCACGCTGGACTGACCTCCAAACTGAACTGAACACCAAACTGAACTGAACACTCCTCCTCTCCTGTAGCTCACTAACATGGAAGCTTGTCCTTTCATAGAAAGTTACGGCCAGTAACCTGCCGCCCACCAAATTCTTGTACCTCCCCGTACCAAGGACACGTTCCCAGCTGGCCAGCCTGAAGTTGTGTCTTCGGAGTGGAGAAAAATACATTCTTTCGATAAGGGCCAGCCTGAACCGGTTCTCTCCAAGCGAACAACAGCCTTAACTATAAACTTTGCCTTTGCCCTGAAAAGCCTCTCAGCTTCATCAAGATGGAGTCCCTCTAGCTCTAGGCCTGTAGGCCTGAAAGGGGTGAAATGCTCCTTAGCTCTGTCAGAATACCTACATAAACCATACCAATGTGTCTAATATGTCAAAGCCAATAGGCAATAGACAGGTTAAAGTCAAGAATAAAGGCATATTAAGCAGCTATCCTCTTATAGGTCTGGAAAAAGGGCTTAAAAGGGCCAACACAGGCTAAGAATACCTATACTAGATGCGAGCAAGATTAATGATCTATATCACTGCTAAATAAAGCCAAAAACTCTGCCATAACATTCCACCCTTAGATCCTTATCTTGCGAGCATCAATAAACAACAACAACCATCAAAACAAACATCAACATAATCCATCCAACATAGGCTAAGAATACCTATCCTAGATGTGAGCAAGATTAAGATCTATATCACTGCTAAATATCTCTGCCATCCACCCTTAGATCCTTATCTTGCGAACATCTTATAAACAATAACATCCAGATAAACAAACATCAACACAATCTATCAACAAATCAAAACCTAAAAAAAAAAAAACTCCCTAAAAACAATGACAACTCAAGGAAATTCCACCTGAAACTCAATTGTAGGCAATAGAAACCTAAAAACAAATCAAAGCACCCTCAACTTGAATGCTGAAACATATCTGATAACAAAAGAAACTAACTAAAGCATCCTCAAACTAAATGTGCCTCAACTTCTAATGATAACTGGTGAAATCTAGTGATGTAGGGACTTATGTGTTGAATGAAAACAGCAAGGGGCCTAAATGGGGCCTACTTCGGACAACTTAAGGCTAAATGAGGCCTACCTACTATTGTCAACTTAAGAACTAAATGTGATTCAACTCCTAATGAGGAAACAAGAAAGGGCCTAAATGAGCCCTACCTACTATAAGCAACTTAAGCTAATGATGACTCATGAAACTATTGGTGTAGGGGCTTGTTTGTGGGATGAAAATAACAATAGGCCTAAATGAGGCCTACCTGCTGACATTTGTCAATTTAAAGTGAAATCTGAGAAATAAACATGACAAACTGTGTCAAGGTTTGGGCAAACATTAATACATAATCATACTAAAAGACACACCACCCAGAACAATCCAAATTTTAAGGTAACCACCCTTTGATCAATCAAGGTGAAAATGTAAGAACAGTTAATAAAAAAAAAACAACAACCCCATTTCAAAAACTGTTTTGAAGAAAACAGAAAAACTATAATAGGTGACATGTTTTTTTGCTTTAAAAGTGGGGCCTGCTTGTCCAAGGGATTATTCATCAAATCCTTTTAAAATTCTGTAACAAATAAAACATGTTCGTGGTGTTATCGTTTTTTAAGTGGGGCCTGCTCGTAGTGATGTCAACAAAAAAATGCAGGCTAAGGAATTAAATAACTTAGTCCAAAAGTCTTCAGTGTAGGCCACCACCCTGCATCCTCGGTATCCGGACACTTCCTCCAATGCGGCCATCCATCACCCGGTCTGGTCTGGTCTGGTCTGGTTCCATCATCCAAAAATAATAAACTAAAATAAAAACATGAAAGTAAAAAGCTAAAACAAAAAAAAGAAGTGGAAGGGGGGAGGGACCCATGCACAACCACAACTTCAGCAATCCTAGAAACAAGAGAACAAGTATCATTATTCTTGCAAAATAAAATTTTCCATTTAAAAAGCACCCCGGGTGCCTTTCATTATTGAAAAAAAAATATCCTAATTAATTAAAAACATTCAAAATTTAACTTTCAATAATATTAGCAGGGCCTAACATACCCTAATCCTTACTAAACCAGCCCCTCCCTTCAGAGCAGGAGCCATGCTACAGTGGGAAGCTACTTTGAAACACTGCAATATGATGAGCCTCTCCAAACCAGCCCCTCCCTTAAATAAACAAGCCATCCGCGGAAGAAAATTGGATTGTAGCCAATCATAACGAACAGGGACGTGATCGAAACTTGCAGAGCAAAGGAAAAAAAACTCGTCTGCACAAACCAGCTGGTCTGCCAAGGTCGAAAAACAAATTTCTCATGCCTTATTTTCTAACTAACGGAAGCTAGCATTTAAAAAAAAAACAATTCTGTTACAGTGTACTGCCAATTAAAAAAGCTCCAGTTTTTAAAAAGACTTTAGTCCAACTAATTCAGCTAAAGGCAAGACACTCAAAATATGGGCACTTATTTAGAAAGGGGCAACTACCTTTTGCACACAAGATTATACATTCTGCATTTGAGAAAAAAACGAATTAACATGGTCCATTGTAAAAGAGAAATAATTTGTAAAACAACATAAAATGCAGATACATTTCAACATTGGATTTAATTTAATGTTTTGCTGACACATTTATAAAAGCATACATTTTAATTTACATTTGGGAAAATAATAATGTTACATTTTAACATTTTTTTCTTTCAAAGGCACATGGTTGCCTTCCACTAATTAAAAGCACATGTCACCATGCACAGTCGGGCAAGATTCATTATTCTCAAACCAGCACATTCCTGTCTAGATGGAAACCCCTCACAGAAATAATTAATGAAAACAGCTCCGTAGCGTGCACTCTAACGGGCCATCTTTTTAACATTTCACTCATTTTAAAAGAACACAGCTTTCCCCGTAATCAAACTGGTTGATTTATAACCACAACAGTTCCAAGGCAAACCCACACAAAAATTTGTAGACGCATTTCAAAAGGAATGTGAAATGAACAGAACCCTTCGCAAAACACAAGATGGTACCTTTCCGTCAAGAAACTGACAAAGCACATAGGCAGACCAAGGAATCAAAAAAGTCAAAATCAAACCATCAAATAATCCACTGACTTTTATAGTCAGGTCAGATAACCATGCATGTTGACAGCATGTAAAAAAAAAATAAAGACTGCCACCTCAACTCAAGATATTAACCCTTTGGCAGCTCAAGCACAATCATTCCCCGATGTCCATTGATACATGGGAAAATCATGATCACATTTCTTCACGTTTACAGATGACACGTACACATATTTTCAAAACGTTATCCCCAAGCACCCGAGAGAGATCCAGCTCTCTCCTGCCAAACGTAATGATAACATGCCCTTACTAAGCCATGACCACATGGCGCTATTCACAAGCCATATTTACAAGACAAACTTTTCACAAACAACATTTCCAAGGCGCAATGCACAAGGAACACAACAGATCAACATGAGAACATGCACCTCACAAGCCACAATAATATGGCGCTATTCACAAGTCATATTTACAAGACAAGCTTTTCACAAACAATATATCCAAGGCGCAATGCACAAGGAACACAATAGATGAACATGAGAACCTGCACCTCACAAGCCACATTAACATGGCGCTATTCACAAGCCATATTTACAAGGAGCTATATTCAAAGAACTCCACAGATCATATTACAATGAACACATTTCACATTGCACAGCATAAGCAAATGCAGCAAGCAATTCAATGGGCAATTTAAAAGCATTTTTACACACATTTATACAATTGGACCATCACATAGATGTAACTGGCTTCCTCATGTAATGCCATCCTTCAACTCTGACAGTTTAAACACCAAGATGAAAACCATTCCTTCCACCCTGAATAAACCAAATGCCATGATGTAATGCAATCTACTCACGCTGCAACTGTTCAAGCCCATAGGTCTAACAGGCTACATAAACTGCAACATTACGCCAGATGGAACCAGCGTTCAGGGCACTCCCTCAGAACACATGGGAAACTCTCTAAGCACATGGCAAGGTCACACAGGATTCGTAAACTGTTCGTAGACGCCAGATGTAATGGCTGGATTTTCTGAGTAGGTGGGATCAGCCCCCAGGGGCCCCTCCAACCCAGCCAGAACGTACTCACCTTCCCTCCCCAGGACCACCTATCCAGGTACCTGGTACCTACCTGAGGATGGGGAACTCGCAATATACAAGCTCATATTATTAAGAACACCACTAAATCTATAGGGATACTAAGAATACTCACTGATTACTAGGGATATCCATACCCTACACCACACTTATTCACATCAGTTGGTCTCGCGGCCACCCTGACCCAGACCGTTCTACCCTAGGGCAGATATGACACACAATCCGGTGCGTCTACACACGGGCCTGCAGAACCCAATGCTCTCTTCTCCAAATTGTTCGCGATCCTGCGAAACTACACACTAGTTCAACCTCCTAGTGCTCTCATTTACTCAAGCCACAATCTAGTGGGTATACACACTGGTAATCCTCCCCAGTGCTCTCATTAACGCCGCATATCAACGACGACCACATTCCTATGAACACCTATACATATATATATATATATATTGGGAAGTCTCTTCACTAAGGGTCTGCTACTACAATAATATTATGGGATGGTGTACTAACTTAGTCCCTTGGTTGCAAGTCTCCTCTCTCCCTCACTATTACTTACCTGATCAGGGGTAGCATCTGTTCAAACAGTAATACCTACCAGGAGTGAGTAACCTCACTGTATGGGGATAAAGATATACACACTATGTGACTGAGTTATTTCTTGATTTAAGCGCTCCTACCCCCCTTTTTGATCCATCAGTGGCTCAACAGCAACTGGCTTGAAGCCAGGATAACTTTATCATAAAAGAACTCATGCACACTAATTCACTAATTAATGGGGTCATTTATTATTAGTACAATATAAACCTTTACACAGAACTGACAAAGACTATGGGTAGAACACACCGCCTGAAAGAGAAGGATTAAACATAACAGGAACACTCCGCTGAAAGGGAAAAGATTAGACATAAAGTGTAAGTGTAACTAATTCAGACTACCTCACCTATTAGAAGGAAGATTTCTCTCTCTGCCTCTGGTGGGATTAGGGCTCTCTCTCTGCCTCTGGTGGGATTAGGGCTCTCTCTGTCTCTCCCTCCTTCACCACATCACCACGCCTCTGGTTCAGTTGCTCCAGCTGACAGCCTTCTTTGATGCTCTCTGCACTGCTTTCTCTCTCCTCATCTTCAGCAATCGTCTGCCTTCTTTCTCCATTCAAGAACTGCACTCTATTTTGCAGCTCCAGCAGACATCCTCTCTCTCTCTGCAAGCTGTTCTGAGCTCCAAGCTGTTCTGAGCTCCCAGCAGTTCTGTGCTCCAAGCTGTTCTGAGCACCACGCTGAACTGCACACCACGCTGGACTGACCTCCAAACTGAACTGAACACCAAACTGAACTGAACACTCCTCCTCTCCTGTAGCTCACTAACATGGAAGCTTGTCCTTTCATGGAAAGTTACGGCCAGTAACCTGCCGCCCACCAAATTCTTGTACCTCCCCGTACCAAGGACACGTTCCCAGCTGGCCAGCCTGAAGTTGTGTCTTCGGAGTGGAGAAAAATACATTCTTTCGATAAGGGCCAGCCTGAACCGGTTCTCTCCAAGCGAACAACAGCCTTAACTATAAACTTTGCCTTTGCCCTGAAAAGCCTCTCAGCTTCATCAAGATGGAGTCCCTCTAGCTCTAGGCCTGTAGGCCTGAAAGGGGTGAAATGCTCCTTAGCTCTGTCAGAATACCTACATAAACCATACCAATGTGTCTAATATGTCAAAGCCAATAGGCAATAGACAGGTTAAAGTCAAGAATAAAGGCATATTAAGCAGCTATCCTCTTATAGGTCTGGAAAAAGGGCTTAAAAGGGCCAACACAGGCTAAGAATACCTATACTAGATGCGAGCAAGATTAATGATCTATATCACTGCTAAATAAAGCCAAAAACTCTGCCATAACACCTGCTCCAGCCAATCCCAGCCCTGCTCTTATGCTGTTTAGCATTATAAGCAGCAAGAGAGCAATTCTTGGAATGGCTCGAATGGCATTGTCCAGCAAAAAAGCGTGAAGCGGGAGGAACTTCGGGTGTAGGTGCGCTGCAGAACATCGTCAAGAAAGGTATGTTTATTTTTATGTTTAATGACATTTGTTATGTACCCCACCACATTTAAAATGTAGCAGCTGCCACTGATTGGGATCTTTGAATGAATCAGCAGGTGAGACAAACAATTCGGTGACACATGGATGTTATCGATCCACCAAAATGCCAGGAGTAGCACAAATGACATCACATTACGTTTAACCTATGATAATATCATAGTAAGTGACATGACATAACATCACCCCTGGTAGCAATATAGGAAGTGATGTGATGTGGCTATTATCCTGATGATATCATAGGTAGCGACATTACCAAATAAAAAAAAAAAAAGTACAGTAAGAGTAAAATTAAATCCTTGGTCAAAAAAATAGCAACAAATGCTAAAGGATGTACATGTCTATTTAGTTATTATACATATTCCAACAGAGCGGCAATTATAACAAGGATGCCGCTATCATACACCCAGGGGCATATATATTTTTTCCATACAATCGGGCTATGATGTCCAATTACAGCTCCATTTCAGTTACTGCCTCAATATCAGTCACAGCACCACATGGAAAGGCACAACTGTGACAGAAATGCAGAGAGATCAAGAACAGCATTCATGGCAGCAGTGCAAGTTTCAATCATATTCATAGATGTCTGCTAGAAGGGCTCAGGGAGATTCCCAACTGGGAACATTTTGAATGATATAGGGTCAAATCACACTGATTGGCTCAAAAGCCATTGGTGTGTCAAGCCAATGTACCCTGACGCTCCCCAGGTGTGGACCCCATTATTTCAAAATGTGCAGTGGATGCACTGTGTATGTCAATTGGTACACCTAATATGAATTGGTTGTATTCCCTTATGTTAACAATTATATATAGCGAATATGACTCATTACATTGCATAGCAATACCACGCATGCAATTACAACGTGGGTATTACTACGCAATGTCAATTACAACAACTTCAATTACAACACAAACTTTTACCACGACTATGCCTTTACCACGCATGCCATTTCAATGCAAAGGCATGCGTGGTGAAGGTATACTCATGGTAAACGTTTGCAAGGTAAGTGACTCCACCCCACCCTACCCTAAACCCCAATGTAGTACCACTGCAAAACTCTCCCCTGACCCCCAGTCCTCTCCCTGCAATAACACTACACTACCCTGCACGACCCAGACATTACCCTAAATCCTAAAACACTACCCTACACTACACACACACACCACAACACTACCCTAAACCCTAAAACACTACCCCCAGCACAACCCCCCTACCCCTAGTCCGATCCCTACACTCAAACACTACCCTGCACGACCCCCCAACACTACCCTAAAACTTAAAACACTACTCTACACTACACAAATACAACACTACCCTAAACCAGTACCCCCAGAATGACCCTACTCCCAATCCGGTCCCTACACTCTAACACTACCCTGCACGACCCCTGACACTACCCTAAAGCACTACCCTACACTACACAAACAACACAACATTACCCTAAAACACTACCCCCGCACAACCCTCCCCCTACTCTCAGTCCGGTCCCTACATCAAACACTACCATGCATGACCCCTGACACTACTCTAAATCCTACAACACTACCCTACACTACACAACACCACACCACTACCTTAAACCTTTAAACACCACCCCCAGCACAACCCCCCCACCCCAGTCCTGTCCCTACATTCTAACACTACCCTGCACGACCACTCGACACAACCCTAAATTTCAAAACACAACCCTACACTACACAAACATTACAACACTACTTCAACACTACCCTAAACCCCAAAAAAGTATCACACACCACAAGCACAATCAACCCTTACATCTCTCTCCTCGCGGTTCGTCTCTCCTGGTTCCAGCATCGTCTAAGGGGCGGTGCACATCATTGTGTGGAAACGGTACAGCCTCATTTTCCTCACAACGATGCTGATAGCCATTACATCGCATGGCTTCGGCTGCCAGCATCGGTCCACTTAAGCTCCTCGGCTGCTGTTGCAAGGACCCGCAGGCAGGCATGCTGTTACTTCCAGGCTCTGGCTCTGAGGCAGGTCACTGAAATCTGACACCTGTCTGTCTTCACTAAGTAGAGTTCAGTATTTCACTTCTAGATTTTTCTCTGCACCTTTTCCCATCATGAAGGAAAACTAGGAAAGGCTTGGGTCCTGTCACTGGCCGGCGTGGACCACTATTGTATAAGAAACAAAACAAGGGCCGGGCAGTTTCGAGTTTGTATCACGGTGCACAGCCTAGTCTAACAAATCACTAGGTTGGACAACCATTTGTATTGATTTACTTATCATTTTTTATAAAATGTTTTCAAACAAGTTTTTGGCGTCAAGAGATACAACACAACATTTATCACAAAATACAAATATACATTCAGTGAAATGAGAAGGAAATATCAAAACATAAATGTGTAAATAAAGGAATTGTCATACATAGATAACATAGACAACTATCAAACAGGCCTCAAATTAATCAATCATAGAGGCTCCAATCCTGATTATGCAAACAACAAGGGGACTGTTATGTTAAGAAAAAAACCTCCTTGTTGCAACCCTCACAAGATACACAATAGATCAACAGTTAGGTGCCAAAGCTAGGAATAACATAGGAACATATCAGCAATTCCAAAGTGTGTTTGAGTTAATTCCTAGCGTGCCCTAGAAATTCGGTATCTTGGAGGTGAAAACGTCGACGCGTTTCGAACCCAATACTATTGCACGGGTTCTCCTCAGGACATGGATTGGGGGGTCGTTGTCACTGTGAAACAATTGAGACACGGTGTAAGTGAGGGTACCTATTTACATCAACTCATCGCATTGACTCAACCACTTAAAAGTAAAAAAAGTACCTTAGTCGTGGAATGTTCAAGTCACTCCCTGTGGGAAGAGTGGGGTGAGAAGTCTGATTTAGAAAAAGTTACCAGTATCTGAATCGTCTCAACAAACGCTGCATCGACTTTAATTAAAAAATGAAGCGCGGCATACCTTGGCAGTGAGCGAGGTTGCCGCTGGGCAGGGAGATAGTGCCGGCCGTCACCATTAATTCAATACATAAATCTGAAATCTAAAGAGATGATGGACATTGCTTAGTATTGCTCTTAATGCCGTACGGGTGCACGGGTGGGAGCGGAAACTGGCAAAGACACTGGTCCTACCTTATCGGCGGGGAAAATTTGTCAACAGTGCGCGAGTGGTGAAGCGGCAACCGCCGCCAAGATTGTCCAAGATTGTCCACTTCAGGTCATTTGCTGGCAAATGACCTGAAGTGGACAATCTTGGCGAGTATAAAAAATGTCCCTGGTGCCGGAGGAGACCCTGATGCAAGATCATCTTAAAATTCAATACCGCCATGTCGGGATTGAATGATATGAATGAATTCAGCAATCTATAAATACTTCATCTGTCTGTAACGCAAGTCTGCTCGTGTCTGCTGCTGCTCTCGTGTCCGTTCGTACCCACTCTGTGTGATTCACATTGATCAGAGATTTACCAGTTAATGGATTCATGTACTTCATTACACCTTTACATACGTCTCGCGCTGCAAATTTCATTTGCATTTTTTCCAACAATGGTGTCCGATTGTTCAAACTACATTTCCCACAATTCATTAGGACCAGGAGTAGTTGAAATACTTCTAGACACGCCCCCGGGGCTCACAAGCTCTCTCACAGAAGCCGTAGTGTGCCGGACTGTAACGCCTCGGATCCAACGCCGAGAAGTAAGTCACCCGTCAGGATTATGTTTTCACTGTGGACACGCTCGTAATAGCGTCCATCTAAATGCCTGCCTTTCTTTTGAATAGCACACCTGTCAGCGCGGCGGTTGCCGCTTCACCACTCGCGCACTGTTGACAAATTTTCCCCGCCGATAAGGTAGGACCAGTGTCTTTGCCAGTTTCCGCTCACACCCGTACGGCATTAAGAGCAATACTAAGCAATGTCCATCATCTCTTTAGATTTCAGATTTATGTATTGAATTAATGGTGACGGCCGGCACTATCTCCCTGCCCAGCGGCAACCTCGCTCACTGCCAAGGTATGCCGCGCTTCATTTTTTAATTAAAGTCGATGCAGCGTTTGTTGAGACGATTCAGATACTGGTAACTTTTTCTAAATCAGACCTCTCACCCCACTCTTCCCACAGGGAGTGACTTGAACATTCCACGACTAAGGTACTTTTTTTACTTTTAAGTGGTTGAGTCAATGCGATGAGTTGATGTAAATAGGTACCCTCACTTACACCGTGTCTCAATTGTTTCACAGTGACAACGACCCCCCAATCCATGTCCTGAGGAGAACCCGTGCAATAGTATTGGGTTCGAAACGCGTCGACGTTTTCACCTCCAAGATACCGAATTTCTAGGGCACGCTAGGAATTAACTCAAACACACTTTGGAATTGCTGATATGTTCCTATGTTATTCCTAGCTTTGGCACCTAACTGTTGATCTATTGTGTATCTTGTGAGGGGTGCAACAAGGAGGTTTTTTTCTTAACATAACAGTCCCCTTGTTGTTTGCATAATCAGGATTGGAGCCTCTATGATTGATTAATTTGAGGCCTGTTTGATAGTTGTCTATGTTATCTATGTATGACAATTCCTTTGTTTACACATTTATGTTTTGATATTTCCTTCTCATTTCACTGAATGTATATTTGTATTTTGTGATAAATGTTGTGTTGTATCTCTTGACGCCAAAAACTTGTTTGAAAACATTTTATAAAAAACGATAAGTAAATCAATACAAATGGTTGTCCAACCTAGTGATTTGTTAGACTAGGCTGTGCACCGTGATACAAACTCGAAACTGCCCGGCCCTTGTTTCCTTTTCCCATCATGTCACAGTATTGAGTGAGGTCAGATATGCTCCTGACCTCACCCTTTGATGAGATGGATGATGATCAGATGACAGCCTGGTTGAGGGATGGGCCAGTCACTACAGGGTGCATCACCCGCAAAGCATCATGAGTAAGGAGGCACCTAGGTGTGTGAGGCACTTGAGGGCAGACTTGGCACTTTGCTGGCTCTGCCAGTCTCTCAGATGTCTGGTGAAGGTGTCTTTATGTGCTTGTGCTTGCCATCAGACAAATTCACTACATAATTGAGAAGAATGCTTGACACTTGCAGCAAGGGGTTGCATTTTTATACTAATAGTGAATACTAGTCTAATGTTCACTATTGGAGTAAGAACAAGCATTTACAATGCAATGGTCTCGGCATTATTAAAGGTAGAGCTATTGGCATTGCTCATGACATTTTTTTTTAAAATCATAAATAAATGGCATTGTCATTTACATTGCCAATAGGCAGGTCCAGGGGTACCTAAGTCTTCCTTTCTACCTCGTAGAGCGACTGGGTGGTAGCTGCCCAATAAAAAGGCACGTTATATGGCGGAAGAGATTGCTTTCACGGAACCTTTACGCCACGCAACTTCCACGTCATCACCAGGCTAGTGTAAGTGTTTGAAAGCCTGGCAAGCAGCAGAGTACCTGGTTAGTAAATATGGAAAAAAAACTCTGGCCAGCAAAGATCACTTCCAGGGAGTTCAAGCAGAAAATAAACAGAGACAGAGAAAGTGCAGACTTGTTTGACAACCCCAAGAGGAAAATGCAACCTCTGAGGTAGCATGGCAAGGAAGGGTGTGGACAACCTTCTGCACATACACACAGAGAGGTAGCTGTGTGTACGGGTGCAGTGCGGGGGAGGGTTAGGAGGTGGCAAGCACGCAGCGGCCGGTTTTCATTTCCTGGATCCACTTTACTGCTGATGGTGCAAAGCAACTCTTTTCGGTTTGACTAAAAAATAGCCTGGCCTGCAGATTCAGGGAGCTGCCGGTGATGGGGTGGTCCTGCCCTTACCTGTTCTTGGTGTCTGCAGTTGATGGTGGCTGCGCTGCTCTCCTGCTCCTCCCGGTGCAGCTCCAGCGGCGCTTCCACGTCCAGCTGCTCAACGTGGCATCCAAGGCCCAGCCCCCGCCGCACAGTTGCCGCGGACCAAAGACAGCGACGAAGGACTAACTTAGCAAACATCACGGCCATAATGTAATGGTTGTTACCTGTGTGGTATGTACGTTATGGTTATAACATTCATACCACATTGTAGGTCAGCGGTCTTGCCTGTAATATAGCGGCCAG
The DNA here is from genome assembly GCF_964263255.1 of Lissotriton vulgaris. Lineage (NCBI taxonomy): Eukaryota > Metazoa > Chordata > Amphibia > Caudata > Salamandridae > Lissotriton > Lissotriton vulgaris. Next base: position 143,947,964 of record NC_141698.1, read on the forward strand.
GTTGTACCCGCTATATTACCGACAAGACTGGTATTTTGATGGTAAGGTAAACTAAAAAACAATGATAAACACAACAACGACAGTAGTTTCCCAATGTAAAACACAAAGTAGTTACCCAATGGAAATAATATTCTAAGGCACAAAATATGAGAAATATTCACAACACTCCTTTCAACACTGCAATACAGCCGTAAGGCGAGAACATTTTGTATCCCAGCAACTGCAGCTTGTGATAACAGTCGTACGGCAGATGTTGCGGCCATGTTGCGATGGTACTGCTTGGCCCATCTCTCTGAACAGAAGGTGGCATTTTCTGTCTTTATTTATGTGTGTTTTTATATAGCGCGGATTTTACCCGAAGGTATCAGAGCGCTTCACAATAGGAACAGAACTGATACATGAGAACAGTACAAGTGAACGAATTACAAAAGCAAACGTTACATTACATGAGGCAAAAGTGACACGACCACGTTTCTCCAAAGCGAGGCAGAAATGCCTCGGAGAACGCAGGGTCATTTTTCGGATTGAGGGGCGTGTTTACGTTTTCTCCTCTTCCCATTGGCTGGAAGGTAAACTTCCAGCCAATGGGAAGAGGAGAGAAATTAAATAGAAAGAAATGAAAAAACACACCCCTCAATCCGAAAAAGACGGGGCTTGAAACGAGTGAAGCCCCTCTCCTCCAATGGCTGGCCTCCGTTTAGGAAGCCAGCCAATGGAGAAGAGGGGCGGGTTCCAAGCCCCCTCTAAGAAACATTAAATCTTCGGGCTCCACCCACACTCCTTACAGCAGTGCGACGGAGTCCTCGACCTAAAAAGGGAGCAGAAATCAAGGAGGGCGGAGTCAGGATGTCCATAAGTGTGAGTTGCCACTGCTGTGCTTATTGCAGATTGCTCCAATGTATCTTTTTGAAGCCACTTCCAGGTGTCCTGTGCCAGTAGGCCTAGGTCACTTCCACAGCTCTAGTTTATAAAGTGAAACTTAACTTCTGTGGGCCAGGAATTAGGTTCATTTCACAGGACTGAATTGTAAACATGAATTGATGCACTACATCATTAAGAGTAATGCACTTTACTGTTAAATAAAAGCACAGACTAGTATAGATTCTAACAACATTTTAATAAAGTGCTTCCCCACAGAGACTCCCTCTGTAAACATTGGCTGTTCCACTTCATTTCAGTGTTGTATCAAATGGAACCCTTCAGGGAAGCTTCAGTAGACCCTGAGCCTGGACAGTGGGCTGATTTGTAACCAGACAGATTGTAACAGTTTCTGTGCAACTGTTTACAACCTTTGTGATCCAAGCCACAGTATGATTTTGTTTGAAAACGAGGGGGGGGGGGCAACTGAAGAAAGAATCCTCTTTTCCTGTTGCTGCTTTTAACTAGAGACCAGGGGTCGCAAGTACAATTCCAGGATTTAAAAGTGAGAGCCCAGGGGTTGAAATAGCGACCCCTGGTGACCCTAATAGATAACACAGACAAAGCATACTCTCAGTCTTATGAACTCAAGATGCCAAGTACAATTTCCCATTAATTGTAATCCTATCCCTTGGGGATATCAATAAAGGCAATTTTAGTTCCACTTAGAGTTACTAAGTGGCGGCCCCTCCGCTAAGTCAGAGGAGTGTCGCCCCACTGAGCAGGTCAAAAAAGGAAAAAAGAAAATGATAGTAACTGATTGTTATTATCATTTTATTTTTCCTCTTGCTCAGCTGGGTAGGGGTGGGGCTGCTCTGCTCACAGAGCAGGGCTGGAGAGGAGTGGGTTGCCAACTCCAAGTGCGCATGATGCTTTGGCCGGCCGTCTCGGGCCAGTCAGACCGCCAATCGCATTTTGCATATTCTCCATGCATGCTGCATTACGGCCTGCATGGTGAACATGCCCAGTCTCCCATTCTCTTGTTGAGTGGGGAAACACGGTGCTCAGACCAATCACAACACTGCATTGCAGCGTTGTGATTGACAATCGGGAGGCTGGGAGCCGGGTGCTTCCTGCTTCCTGCCCTGGAAGTTGGCGAAGAGGACTGAGAGAAGGCGGCGGCGGCAGCAGACAGGTGAGTGTTTATCTTATTTTTTTCTTCATTCCCCCTCACGCCTGCCCCTAATACCCCCCCCCCCACACACACCGTTAAATACCAGATGTGACTGGAGGTACTATTAGTTCTTTCACTTCTTCATCTTCGCACTCTGCCCTTCAAACCCATGGCACCCATAGGATCATTATTCTCAAGAGCTCCTGCCCTGCCGGGAAGTTGTAGCCCACACCATAAGAACTGGTTTATAGGTGAGGAGGAACTCTTTGATGAAGCATGTCACCCAGAGCAGGTGAGGATTTTCGTCCTAACTGCCCTTTTGAGTATGAGAGACATCTTTTTTTCAAGGTGATACTACTTGATGATTTCATAAGACCGAAAGCACTTACTCTTTGTGTGTGTTGAGATGTGTACTGTAGGGAGTCAGTGCTCGTGGGTCTTCAGAACTCGCTGGCCTCCCACTTGTGTTTTGTGTGACCCCTAAATGACATTCATGCAGTGACCCTATAATGGCTGCACGGGGCAGTATGGTCCATAAATTAGAATGAGGAATTTTATTATTATTTTAGCCTGAAGGGTGTGTATTGCCACAGTCAAAATAAGCACATTTATGTTTCTAGGTTGGTGAAACTGTATGTTTAAGCTATGAACAAACAAATCCTTCCTTTAATAAGATGAATATACATGTTTTTTAAAATCACATTTCACGGTGAAACTGACAGTGCTTGTCTTCTCTGGCGGTACATATTACGCCAGTGTCATTCAACTTACTGCTTGATCATCAGAGTAACAGCAAACTAAGATGTTTTTGCGGCAAGGGCATCTGTTTCTGTCTGATGTGCTGCACACAGAATGCCCCTTCCTGCTGCAGACTTTTATTCCTAATCCTCTTTGTTCAAACAAAGTCAGAGCATATTTCATTTCGGAGACTGAAGGAGGTTCAGAAAGCTCTGCTGGGATCAACTGCCCATACTGTAGATGAGAAATGTTCCCTAAAAGGCATGTCAAAGACATGCTGCTCTTACTTTCAGCAGGGCTTTTAAGTCCTTAGACCTCCATACAATGGTTGCTAAGCAACCGACACGTGACTTTGTCTAGTCTAGAAAGCGAAGTGGATCAGCAGGGCACAATGAATGTGGTAAATACGGGTTCTCAGTCATTACAGACAGCTGTTTATTATGGAATCCTTCCTGCTGTTCACAAATGTCCTAATTCATTTCCAGCAAGTCTGATATTTTGCTAGTAACAAACCTCACTTCCGGTCAACACGTGTACATTTTAATGGTGCCTCTGGTTACCTGCTGTGAGTCTTTTTTGAGCATTTAGGGCCTGATGTACAAAGCCATTTAGGGCTGAAAAACAATGCTTAAGGCTGAAAAACAGGTTATATTGTCTGGTAATGCTTACGTGCTTAGGGGCAGATTTACAAGAAACTGACGCATCTATACAGATGCGTCAGTTTCCATGCGCCTTCATACACATCCCTTGCGCCACCGTGGATGCGCCGTATTTACAATATGGTGCATCATGGCGCAAGGATTGACAGATGCATCAGAAATTCTGACGTATCTGACGCATCTGTTGACCCAAAAGTGACGCATTGCTGGAGTTGCTCATGAAAGTGATGCAACTCCAGCAATTCCAGCAATGCTCCACAACAGATAGGTGAGTCCCTACCCTCATTTATTGTCCATTACAGTCCCATTCAAAAAAGCCCTGCATCATTCCTTATGCTTGGTCTGAGCAGGCATAGGGATTTTGATGCAGTGAAGGTGCAGAGTGACACAGTGAAATGCGATAAATTTCACTACGTCAGTTCTACATGGCTTTTTGGGTGGGAAAGCCCACCCTGCATACATTATACCTGACGCAGGTATATTGTGACGCAGTGGCTGTATGGTGTTAACGATTGAAAATAAAGAACTTTGAAAAACAAGAAAACATCATCTTTTTCGCGACTCATTATATTAATAATATTGTTGTTTGAAGAACTTTGTGGTGCACCTTTGCGGTTGTTCACTTGAATTTAGTTCCCCAGGGAATAGGCACAGTAACGGTGGGTGCCATCCAGTGTGCACACAAACCCCAATTGTAATGTGCGGGGAAGATACATTTTTATGGGGAGAAAGGAGGTCAGGTGCTGATAGTAGGAAGGGTCCATCGTTAGGCTTTAGTTTTCAATATTGTGACGCAGGGCTTTACAACGTGACACAGCTCCCTAGATGTGGCCGGTTGTTTATGGGCCGCATATAGCGCATTGTTTACACCGTCGCTGAGTCACAAAAAGTGTCGCAATAGCGGCACAAAAGTATGGCAAGGGGCTTGAAAAATCTGTCCCTTAATTTGTTAAAATGTAAGTGTTAGGTTCTAAGGTATCCCTCAGGAGGCCACTGTGGGCGGCACCACCTACTGTCCCTACCAGCACAACTAAACACTAACCATCACACTATACAAGTGTGACATTTTGACTATTCCAGTACATCTAAAGCTGTAGGGATTGCCGGGCCTGCTGCTTTTTCTAATTTTTTTTAAGTATACTGAACACGTTGTTGATAAGCTCTGCTAAAAAATAGACAGGCAGCACCACCATGTGGTAAATTGTCATAAATTAATGTCACTGTCTACAATTAAGTGCCAGTGCTATAAGCATTGACAAACTCCGGCACAAATTTAGCACTGCATTAACGTCTGAGATTTTCATATATCTACAAAAGCACAGGGCATGCATAAATGGTTTTACTGCTTTGTGATTGTATGCCACAATTTTATACGATTACGAAGTAGGAAACACTTGCCCCTGGCAGACAGTGGTAAGTGGACATATTAGGAAGTAGTTTGCTTAGCAAATTTCTCTAAACACCCAGAAACTCCAGAGGTTGTAAATATTCCTCAACTCACTTCTTAATCATTTTCTGCTCAGGACCGGGTTGGACATTTACTGACTGGAGTAACCTCCTTTCTGAACTAGGAATGGATTCAAAATGCACTCATATTTTGTGCAGATTTAGGTCCAGGCCAGTCTATTCCAGTTGTGAATGGTCTTCAATGGACCTTGTGAATTTGTGATGCCCCTGGCTGGCTAGAAGCCTGCTCTGATGACTTTGGTGCTGTGTTTGAGACCGGCAGTGAATTTCCCAGCATCAAGAAGTATTGTGACTTGGGGCCATATGTATTAAAAAACCCTTTTGCGATTCCTTAATAGCGATTTTTAAGGAATCGCTATTTAGGAATTGCAAAATGGTATGTATGAAGAAAATCGCTTTTTTTAGCGATTCCTTAATCTTCCTTATTTGCGAATTCGCATTTTGCGAATTCCCAATTAGGGAATAATTTCCAATGCATTCCTATGGGCCAGGAGGCCCATAGGAATGATTGCGAAATAATTCTCAAATTGCGAAATCGCAATTTGCTAATCGCAATTTGAGAATTATTTCAAGGGTGCAAGGGTGTCTCAAGGACACCCTGCTGCACCCCTGTAAATTACATGTGTGTGCATATGGCGCACATACATGCCCAATGGGCATGTATGTGCGTCAAATGCCACCCTCACAAATGCACAATTGTGCATATTTACAAGAAATCGCAAATAACCACCAACTACAAGTTGGTGGTAATTTGCGATTTCTAATCCTGAAATCGCAATTTGGAAAAGCTTCATACATAGCATTTAAGGAATCACAAATTTGCGATTCCTTAAATGCTTAAGCAAAATAAGGTATCGCAATTTTTTGCGATTCCTTATTTTGCTATTTTTTCATACATTAGAAAATCGGTAAATAGGCCGTATGCGATTGGCTAAGGCCGAAATTCTGCGAATTTCGGCCTTAACGAATTGCAAAAGGCTTGATACATATGGCCCGTAGTAATTTTCTGGCTGCTGGAGGACCAGGGCAAGGTCCCACCCCACCCTCCAAAAACCTTAGTCAAACAACGTCAGGGGCAATATCATTACATTAGCAATGATGTAAATATATTGCCTGGCCCCTGACAATGCACTTGGAAGAAAAATTGCTTGCAGGGGATGTACAATAACTTAAACCCATGGCTCAAGGCCTCATCAGGAAGGAAGCTTGTGTGAAGAATGTCTTCCTTGGAGCAAACTTATTGACAGTTCAGCCGCAGTGGCACCTACATTTTGCTCAGCAGGCAAACTAAAAAAAGTTAATTTCATCTAATTAAATTTTCTGTTCCTTATTATTCTCTGCACTGCAAACAGACAGAGTCAGTAACAGCAGCAGGTCAGACCAGCGAACCTTTCACACCTAGAGGAAGCTGAGAGCGCTCACCTCAATCTTCTCAAAATTTCAGAGTGGCAGGAATCATGCAAGGCAGTATCCAGATGTCCTTGTCAAAAGAGCTGAAGCCATGCACTGTAAGCTGAAAGAAAGCAAATGCTTATATTTACAAACATTGGAAGTTGTCCAGAAGCCATCTATCAGTGAGAATCAGAGTATACTATCAGGGCTTAATTTGAACTGGTGGTTTCCAGTGCTGGCGCCGGCACTTAATTGTCAACACGAGCGCTTGTGACAGTTTGCCGGAAGAGAGTGCTATCTGAGATAACCACAACAACTGTCAATTATTAATTCAATATAGATGAACAATGAATATTACCTGCCGCCCAAGCCATTCTTATAGCTTTGGGGGACTGGAATAGTCCGAATTGTCACACATATGTGATGGTTAGTAGTTGTGTTTTTACTATCCGTGGCCGCGTTGGCAGGGGCAAATGTGTGGTGCAAGATACAGTGGCATCCCGACAAGGGGCTTGGCACTTTTATTTTTTTAAATTAAGCACTGGTACACTTAAAAGTTCCAAAATGCCTGGAGTTTTAGTGGTGTAATGAAACTTGAGGGCGCACCCCTGCAAAGAACATGGCACCCCTCCTCCGGACCCAGTCATTAGCTCTCAACCCAGGGGCCAGCTGCCTATGCATAGTGCCAGAGGGGGGCCTCTGGAGCTCGTCCACGCCCACACTGCAGCAGCTAATGTTACACCACTGCTGGCCGGCAGTTTTTCACCTCAAAAGCATTTCTGAAAGGGGACGCCCTCTGATTTGGAAGTGGACTTTTCTTTTCTTCTGCCAGTAAGCCACCTAGCCTTGAACACTTATTGCCCAGACAGAAAGAGGAACCAGGGGCTAGGACCGGGAGTGTAGTGAGCGGACTACACTACCCAGGGTCCTTTGCAGCAAGCATGCCGTCGCGCTCCCTCTGACCGCATCGGAGCGACAGGTGGAGGGTTGAAAAGAGCCCAGGGGCTCCCGCAGTGCAGGACACCCTCTGATTTGGAAGTGGACTTTTCTTTTCTTGTGCCAGTAAGCCACCTAACCTTGAACACTTATTGCCCAGCCAGAAAGAGGAACCAGGGGCTAGGACCGGGAGTGTAGCGAGCGGACTACACTACCCAGGGTCCTTTAAAGCAAGCATGCCGTCGCGCTCCCTCTGACCGCATCGGAGCAACAGGTGGAGGGTGGAAAAGAGCCCAGGGGCTCCCCCAGCGCGGGACACCCTCTGATTTGGAAGTGGACTTTTCTTTTCTTCTGCCAGTAAGCCACCAAGCCTTGAACACTTATTACCCAGACACAAAGAGGAACCGGGGGCTAGGACCGGGAGTGTAGCGGGGCGGACTACACTACCCAAGGTCCTTTGCAACAAGCACACTGTTGCGCTCCCTCTGACCGCATCGAGCGACAGGTGAAGAGCTGAAAAGAGCCCAGGGGTTCCCGCAGCGTGGGACGTGTGCGGGCGGCACCCGGGCGAAGCCCGGGCTAAGGGCGGGCCCGTCTAAGCCTGTGGGAGACCGAAGGAGGCTGAGCTGGGCCACCCCATTAACATTTGACTAAGCGTAAGCCATATAATCCTCTTGTTGCAGCTATCCATCGGGCTCGTTTGTGTCATCTTTGTTCTGTTGCTACATCTTTGGGCCAATGAGCAAAGGAAAGCGTAAGGGGGGAGGAGGGCCTGGGGTAGTAGGAAAGTTAGATGCGTTTTTGACACGGACTGAGTTCGTATTAATGCATGAGATCCAGATGACTGAAAGGAGACTCTCATTAGATCCCCAGAGACTCCCCAGCAAAGCAGGTTTGGTAGGTCCCCGGGTATCTCGTCAGTCACTGGGAGGGTGGCGAAAGCGAGTATGTCTCTGCATCTACCACCCGAAGCTACTCCCTATACAATTGTACTAGGTAACGTACCACTGCTTCTTTCTTGTGCCAACGAAGATTGGTCCTCGCTAAAGAATAAGGCTTTGCATTTGTTGAATGCTAGACCCAGGGTTGGGAATGCATTATTCAGTGAATTCAAAATGATTCGTAAAATTCTCTGGGTTGGTAGTGCCCCGAAGGCGCTTATGGGAGATTGCGTGGTTATAAGCTTTAGGTCCCCACACCTGGTTCGGACAATTCTGGACAGGGTAGGGACTGGAAATATAACCAAGGATGACATCAATGTACTCCCCCTGGTTATTTTTTACTAGCCCCGTGACGAGCATGTAAGAGGTAGAGGAGCATTGATGGATCCGAATTTTGAGCAAGGCCCTTATAATTATGCGGTTCGTACCTGTAATAGGTTTGAAGCTTTCTCCACTTTGGAGGAAATAGATCGAATCGGATTCAATTTAAGTACCAAAATCCCAGATACACACCGATCCAATATAGGGCGTGTGCCTGACTGTGTAATAGGCACCCAAATAAACGAAGCACCAACTTTAGTAACAACATCTAACAACAGGAGTGACAGATTCATAAGTGATAACGTGGGAGGTGAGGTGAGATATTATGAACTCTCACAATCAAGTATCCCGTTAGCTGAGGGGGACCCAGGTTGTACTAGGCATTTGTGTGTAAAACAAACAAGCCATATGCTATGCCCGATTTATAACTAGTTTCCTGGAATATAGCAGGGCTATGTTAAACAATATCTTCAGGGGACTGGTCCACCTTTATTGAAGGCCACGACATGGTGGCCTTCCAGGAAACTTGGGTCCTGGACCACGTCTATGGACAGGGTTTTTTAAAGTGTTTCAAAAAAGGCACAAGGAGGGCAGAGGGGAAGACTTTTGGGGGCCTTACAACATGGGTGAGGCAGTCTGACCGGTACAGGGTGGAAGAATTGTACATTGACAGTAGGGACATACTTATAATTAGAATACAGATGGCAGAAGCCCCTGATTTGTTGTCTATTAACGTATATGCGAGGGGTATGCCAGGTGGGAAAACCTCTCCCACCGTAGCCCTCTTAGATATGTTTTAAACGACCACAGAGGTGTGCTCAATATGATAATTGCTGGCAACTTCAACTGTTCTTTTGAAGCCTTAATTTTTAAAAAATTCTTTTTAATTTTTTAAAGACCTTTATTGTACATGTTGCAGATAACACAGTTCAAAGCCTACAACCTCTACGGTCCGGCTGCCTGCAGAATAAGTTACATGGATTGTCAGCGGAATAACACAGCCGCTGTAACCGACAACCCTGGGGTCCGGCGGCATAACAGAAGAAAACATGTATACAGCATACCTTAGGTAGTTCGAGGAATATACAGGTCTATGGCTTTTACGTTTTTTGTTGTTTATGTGATAATGAATCTCCGGAGTCTTGGATATACTGCCAGCAGTCCGTGATCAGCTATGATTAACATCCATGACAATAATAGACAGTGAAATCAGAATTATGAAAATCACAGTCACATGCGATATAAGAGGTATAGAAGGCAATTTGAGCTATGGTGTGCTGCACCAATCCAAAGGAGTAGTCGTATCTAGTGACTGTAAGAGGAAGTGATCGTCGTAGCCGTACCCGGCGCGCCAGGTGTCTCAATATGTGCACCACCCCCCAACAGTGCAGGTGGTGCTATGGTGGTCAGGGTTGGAAGTTGTAACGTAGGACTGTCTGCGTGTGATTGGAGAGTATGCTCCTCAGCCACACCCCACGAGTCGTGTGGAATGTGTCCTGTGTCACGTGGGCAAAGAGGAATCAGTAAGTATCAGCGGAGATGCGTTTATCAACGTCACATATGCATGGTACATAGTGCCTAACCAGCTGTGTAAAAGGTCCTGTTTTTCAAAATATAACAAACGTGTAAATAAGAACGTGAACTGTATCAGGGGATGGTGGGAGGGAAAGGACTTTTGAGGGGTTGAGGCGTCCGTGTGTACAAGAACAGGGGGAGCTGCAGCAATAGATGGGGCCTTATAACATGAGGTCGGGATGAGGCGAGATAGTAGCATGGGCGCGAGGGGGGCCCTTGCAGGGGCGTTTATGCGGCTTTTCAAGGGTGTGACAGTCGCGACAGTCACACAGAAAGAGCAGGACGAAGTTCCGTCTCTTAGGAGACGGGGAAGTTAAGAAACCGTGCTATTATATCAGGCAGACAATGAAGCGCTAGTGATTCTGAGCATGAGGGGCTGCAAGTGTAGCGCGATGCACGTGCGCAGGGTGCAATTATATTACAGTGGCAAAAGTTGTGGCATGGGCCATGTCGTAGAAGGGGGAAAGGTGGGGGGGTGGCAACTGGCACCCAGTGTCCCCGTTGTGTCTTAGACCAGGAAGCCATTCCTGGTACGGCCCACCTCAGGTGATCCCTTGTTCCGAACTCGCCTGCTGAAAGGACTTCAGTGCGTCATCCCAGAGCTGTGCAATGGGGAATTTCCTGAGTCCCGCTGTTTCCTCTCGGTGCAGCACTGTGCTTTCCACCCGTGCCCAGCTGGTAAAAGACGTGCACCAGTGCTGAATATGTGGGGACGTGTTGGCCTTCCAGCGTTTGGTGAGTAGGCGTTTGGCCGTGATAAGTCCCAGGTCCCAAAACCTGGCTGGTACCTTATTGAGTTTGGTGCGTTTGTAGAGTCCTAGTATGCAAGCTTTCCCACGTATGCGGCACATTTTCGTTAGTGCTGAGCGTTAGCAGTGCCACGATCGCGTCCCAGTATGTCTGGATATCGGAGCATAGCCAGAGCATATGTAAAAAGTCTGCCGGAACCGGGGAACAGCGCTGGCATGCAGTATCAGTGACTGAAAAATATCTGTTAATTTTATCGGGTGATAAATAAGCGCGATGTAGTATGTAAAATTGTATGACCTTGAAACGGGGGTTGCGTGGGACATTGGTCGGGCCAACCAGCACCATTGCCCATTCTTTGTCGGTCCAATCTCTCCCTCTAACCCTCGCCCACTTGTCTCTCAGCGGCAGGGTGGAGTGCTGAGTATAAGTCCGAAGGGCTTGTGCTAACCAGTGCACCACTTGAGTACCGTTGCCCATGACATGCAGGTATTGTATGAAGAGATGCATTGGTGGTTCTTCAGATACGTCACCCCAGGCAATCGTCAGTGTATGTAAGAGGGATGCATGTAATAGGAATTGCCCAGCTGGCAGGTCCGTGCTTGCGGCAAGGTCCTCAAAGGGTAGCAGGGCACCCTCCGCATTGAACCCCTTGATGACATTGATATTAATCTTAGTTGTGAGGAGGACGGCCAGTAGAACATACCGCAGTTGGATCTTCCTTCGATTAAAAAATGGACAGGAGCAGCTTTAAAGCTGAAAGTGTTTTGTTTAGAACAGGGGGTTAGGGCAGTTAATGGTAGGTCTGCTTCTGACAGGCAGGGGTCGCAAACCTTCAACAATGGCTTGCGAAGTAGTCGCATTGATTTTATTTTCCTTAATAAGGAATTTTGGCCCTCCCTAGTAGATATGGTAGTTCTGGAGCGGACAGAGAGCAACTATAACCCCCTAGTTCTTTCCATGCAGATTGAAGGCCATCCCATTGCTGCCAGTCAGGCGCCTGGAAATGCCTATGTTGAAGTAGCTTTAACAATGACACAAGGAGAGTCAAGTGGAATAAAGTTATTAAAAAAGATGAGCACTTACAGCAGATGAGCGAGTTAGTGGCCAGCCCGTCAGCTTCTCTTTTAAATTGTGCAACTCAAGAGGAGATGAATGCAAAGGTACCAAAGGTCCACAATGATTTGTTTAATAAGTTTAAAGGCTTTTTTGCTACCGTGGTGAAAAACCCCAGAGTAATTCCAGCCATAAGGCAGCTGCTTGGTATGGTCAATCCTGTAGAAAAGCATATAGAACTTTAGCTAGTGCAATAAGGTCCAAGAACCGGGGAGACATAAGAATGGGCAGGGCAGGGTATAAAGCGTCCCAACAGCAAGCAAAAAGAGAATGGGATGAGCAATACTGGGCAGAGCTGCTCAAGGCCAGTACGGAGAGAAGTATGATCACGTTCTGGCATCTTGTGAAATGGGGCCGGGGTGAATCGAGCCATATGCCGGTGAACCACGTAGTCCGTGAGCAGTGGGTATTGCACTACAAGGCCCAATTTGCAATTTTAAACCATGCACAGGAAAAATGTGATTTGCCAGTTCCTGAAACAACTCTGTTTTTTACTAAGAAAGAGGTGGAAACAGTTTTAAAAACAGTTCGAAGAGGCAGGGCACCTGGGTTGGACTGCATTCCGGGGGACCTGTTCCTTCATGACACTACCAATTGGGTAACATATATACAGCTCCTGGTGAACGCTATTGCTAGTGGGGCATCTAAGCCCGATACTTGGTTGGAGCAGAAATCCTCCTGATATTTAAGAAAGGAGACCGTTCCTACCCAGGTAACTATAGGCCGATAAGCCTTATTGACTGTATACAGAAAGTTTCAGCAAGGATGGTACTAAGCCGAATCCAGGCCTGGATGGATGAACATGATATTTTGTCACCTCTGCAGGTGGGTTTCCGTTCTTGTACCAGCACTATTGACCAGGTTTTTAGATTTATTTTAGTACATTGGCGCCTAGTATTTTTAGTCGGGGCACTATCTATGTGGCTTTTTTCTACCTTAAATCGGCTTTTGATCTTGTTTCCCGCGAAAAAAAGTGGAGATTCTTCCAGGAACTAGGCATGTCACATGAAATATTGGCTTTTTGGTTACTCTACACAAAGCTAATTATGCGCAGGTACGTTGGGATGCGCAGGGGAACGTTACACAAAGTTTCCTGATAGCTAAGGGGGTCTGCCAGGGGTGCGTTCTCGCACCTACCCTCTTCTCCTTGTATATTAATAGGGTAGTCCAGTATTTCCAGAACTTCCTCACTGACACTCCCACCTCAGCAGGATTGAAGATCCCCCTGCTTATGTTTGCAGATGACACCCTGATACTATCCAAGACACAGAAGGGTTTACAATCTGCTCTGGCGAGATTTGAGGAGTTCTGCCACGACCATGATCTTCAGGTGAATGTTGAGTAAACAAAATTCATGGTCTTACACAAACATAAGATTATTAATGGTAGAGTTGAAATGAAGGAAGGTATTCTGGAACAGACTCAGGACTTTACATATCTGGGGGTAACTATTGGCAGTAAACTTAGTTGGAAGCCTTAGATTAATCTATTAACACTTAGGGGCTCATTAGGATGACGGGCGGACTTTGTCTGCCCGCCACCTGTCAGAATTCGGGCCCGCCCCCCATTAAGGCGGGGGTCCCGTGGGGGGTATTAGGATGTGCCCGCCACAGTGGCAGGCACATCCTGCATTTATAGCATTGCGGCGGGCGGTGCTCTCTGCACCGCCCCCCACAATGCTATAAATGCATGAAAGCATTTGCATAAACAAAGCGACAGGCACCGTGCGGTGCCTACCGCTTTGTTTATGCAAATGAAGGGGGGTACCACAGGTACCCCCGTGTGCATCCCCCACCTCTCCTTCACTCTGGGGGCCCACAGTGGGCCCCAAGAGTGAAGACCGCATGCCTTTCCGTGGCGGCATCGCCGCCGCGGAAAGGCATCACCAGAAGCGCATTGTAATATGGCTGGCGGTGTCTGAAAGACACCGCCACCATATAAATCCTTTTCCGCCCGGCCGCAAGGCGACCGGGGTGGAATTGCGGCGGACGGTCTTTACGTCTGCTGCGGTCCCCCGCCATTCTAATATGGCGGGGGGAATTCAGGAGTGGATGTTGGGCGGATAGCCCCCGCCAGGCTGGCAGTGGCTACCGCCAGCCTGGCGGGGGCAATCCGCCCAACATCCTTATGGGCCCCTTAGACATGCTCAACTCTCAGGTGCCCTGTTAAAGGAGCAGTGTCTTTCTTACACCAAACCCGTTGCTCAAGATCTAAAAACGTATGATTCCAAAATTAGTGCTTCGATATTGTACGGCGCCGAACTGTGGGGCTTCAACATTTTAGCCACCTTAGTAATTGCACAAAATAAACTTTTAAGGGCAGTAACTGGTCGTCCTCAGTCCACTCCCTTATTGCCCTTATTTGCGGATCTTGGCTGCCATTCTATCGCAGACACGGCACAATACAGACCTGTGGCGTACTGGAGAAGGCTCTGGGTTACCCCAGAGTTATCCCAGTACACACAAACTCTGTTGGAAGTCAGGGAGGCTGACAGTAGCATACAATTCCATGGCTGAGATGAGTAAAAGTCACTCTTTGTGTGATGGGGATGAGTAGGCTATGGGTAAATCCTGTTGGAAACCCTTTTCCTCCGAAGAGTGAATATAAGGCAGCATATTGGAATATGGTTAAAGTAAGGCGTTTTTTTGCCTTAGTGAAACCTTCACTATCCAGTGATTTTTTAGAACACAAAATAGAAGTAGAGTATGAAAAGTACTGGGGTCTTATCATCTCCACTAAAGTCCGGAAGCTCTACCATCAATTTAGGGTGGGATCACTTCCCACCAATCTATTTTCTTGTAAATGGGATGTATCAAACCACAGCAAATGTCCATTTTGTCCAACACAAAACAAATCATTGGCACATATTTTATTTGCTTGCCCAGCTTATAAATCTCCTAGGCAAAGATGGTTAAAACCTATCTGTTTAAACCTGGGGACTAGGTTAAGCAACGAAGCCCTAAGGATTTTAAAAACATCTACCAATGAACCTATTGTGATTGCCATTGCTAAGTTTTTAGGCTGGATGTGGGTTATACGAGCATGGAGATGAGGCAGTGATATCTGTCTTCTTGTAATTTGTTGGAGGTGAATAATACCATGCACTGTGTTATATTGTTTAAAAATGTAATTAACCTGGCTGATTTCACAGAGGATTTTATGATTACTATACCAGCACTGGTGGGAGTTTTTCCAAGAGATTGTTTAGTGTTTTTTTTTATCTATTTAATATTTTTATGTATTATACCCTATGGACTCACTACTTTTTAGTACTCTGCACTCTAACCCTTTAATGCACAATATGCTTACACTAATGATCATGAAATGTATTGGTTTGGTTTAATATTACGTAATCAATTTAATATGATGTTTATAACTTTTTATGCTAAGCTCTTTTTAAAAGGTATGTCTTTTATGAATTTATTCGAAATAAAGACTCAATGACTTGACTTGAAAGGATACCAAATGGTTCTTTCTCCAAATAAACTGTAGTGACGCTGCCTAAATGCAGCTTTCCACTCATAGCCTCCATGGATCTTCCCTCACAGGAAAACATTTGTATTTCCCCGGTGCAGTGCTTTATTTGAGCCGGTGTGACCGGTGGGGGACACCTGCATTTATTTTTGGGGACTGGCACTTATTGTTCTAAATCAGACATTTACCAAGAGCAAGAGAGGAAAAAATACACTAAGTGGAAAGAAAGACGAAGAGAAAGATGGGAAAATATTCATGCAGGAAGAATGAAGGAACCTACAAGTGTGGGATAGAGGGCAGGGAATGTCTGGCAATGGATTAGAGTCATGAGGTGGCTTTAAGAATAACCAGCCTTTGTATTCGGCACACGGACATTTATTTGCACTGGCCACAGGCTTCTGAGCTGAGCTTTGGACACCAGCACCTATTATTTTACAAATTAAGCACTGCGCCTCAAGCATGTCTTTGAGACAAAGGAATAGTGCAGACAGAAGACAAGAGAGTTCAGGCAGTCATGTATTTTGTGGACAGCATCCACCATCCACCATCCACCATAAAACTGGTCTGTATATAGATATTCGCAATTCGCAATAAGAGGTGCACAGGCAGTAATTGTAAACTATCTACATTGCCAACATGTTGTGCTGTTTACAATCATTATTGTAAAACAAATGTCCATAATGTTCATAAACCTTGTCGAATCGCACATAAACGAAAACACAAATCAGCCCCATCTGCTCCAAGCCACTGGACTCAATTTAGATGTAGAGGCAGGTAGGAATCATCCCTTGGTACTGATACTGTACTTCAAAACTACATTTTAACATTTTGAAAATATCAATACATTTAATTAATGTTAAAAAAGAAATATAAATAAAACGTAAGTATTAGTTTATTAGAAACATTTTTAATAGCATTTTTAAAATATAAACATTAAGGCACATTTAAAAAAAGTTACTTTTACATTAATTCTAATAAATTTAAATAATTATGACCACATAATAAATAAAAATAAATGTTTTGCTTGAGTTAGGATTTATTGTCATTTAAATATCAAGAAAAATGATTTTAATTGAATTTAATATATTAAAAACGAATTATTATGTAATTAAAAATAAATTTACTAATATTAATAATATACAATTAAGGCAATAATGCTGTGATATTTTCTATTTTGCTCTACATTTCAAATAAATAGTTGAAATCAATAAACATCACCTTTTAACATGTAAATATTTGTACTATCTTTTAAAAAAGTTATATTAACTTTTTTAAATTTCCCTTCACATTACCTAAGGGAGAACCTTGACTGTGTGGTGGAAACATCCACCGACAAGTGAAAAGTTACAGTCATAAATGAGCTCCACCACCTGGATTCAGGAGGTTGAGAAAGAGTCTACACTTTTGAAAACCTTTTCACTTGTAAATACTAAGGGGCAGATTTACAATTACTGGCGCATCCCTGCATATCGGCAAGGATGCGCCAGTAATTGTGCGCCGCAGCTCCGCCACCCATGATGGGCCGCATTTATAATGCGGCGCACCATGGGGCAAAAACGGCACAGATGCATCACTCATCTGCACCGTAAAAGCGGCGCATTGCTGGATTTGCATCGCAAGCGCGACACAGCTCCAGCAATGATCAGGGGGGCCCTATGTGTAGAATGCTGCGTCAATCTTTACGCCTGCTTCAAGCAGGCGCAGGGTTTTGACGCAGCATGGGCCCAAAAGTGACTGAGTGAAATCTTGTAGATTTCACTCAGCCACTTTTGGGAGGTGTTACTGCGCAGGAACGCCTCTCCCTGCGATTGTACGCCTCTTCTGGCACAGGGCTTTACAACGTGACGCATCTGGGAGATGCATCACGTTGTAAACACCCCGCACCATGGTGCATCTTTTGCGCCGCCGCTGCGTCACAAAAGTGATGCAACAGCGGCGTAAAAGCGGCGCAAAGGCCTTGGAAATCTGCCCCTTAATAGGCAGAAGTAGTGAAATGGCTCAATAGTGTAAGAATGAATTCACACTTGTAGATTTACTCATATAAAAGTTTAGCTTTGTGAATAGCACCAGAAGCGTGTCTGTGAATAGCACCGGATGTTCAGCTTTAGGTATCAGAATGAGAATTAGGAGTCACAAATATTACTAAAAACTAAAATACAGGAGACCTTGCAGGGTCATAGGGGTAAGTGGCAGGCACATGCCTATGTGATCAGAGACTTCTGTCCTTACAGAGGTGAGCTAAAGAATTTGCCCTTCATGTCCTTTGTTTCTCTTTGATTTCTCCCGGTTTTGTATGTTGTGACAGAAAGAACCCTAAGACTTGTTATTCTCCTGGTGCACCATGTAAATATGCCCACTGACATCCTCACTCTCCTAGTCAGTGCATGACTGCTGAGCAAGGAAAACATCAATGTAATTACAAAGAAAGTTTAGGGTTAGAAAGGTGGTGGTATAGTGTAATGTTAGATACTGGTTAAGGGACTAGCCATACCCTTAGTTTCAGAGTTAGGCTTTCATTAAGATTAACTGAGAAAATTGCAACAAACTCCTTTTTCTGATGGTTAATGAATTTTGTGTTATGTGGAATTTAGGACACTTGGTAATTAAACATAGCATGTAAGGTGGCGTTAGGTAACCTATACAAAAAACTATGTTGACACCTTCTCTATGTCATTCAAACATTAAATGTGATAGAGAGATAGATGTTGTAGTCGACGTTTCAGTCTGTCAGAGGAATAAAACCATCAGACCATCTTCAGGACAGAGTGTTGACTGTAGCTCCACCAAAAATAAATAACTGCCGCGTATCGTCAAACAGATATTGGATGTTGGTCAAACCGACAAATGGCAGCACAACTATTATTGCGTTTGTATGTAGGTTAAGTCGTGGCAAAGGAGTCGAGTCTTTAAAGAAGAGTTTTCCTTAGCTTCAGTAAAGCGGCTATAGTCAGAGCCACACACTCAGACGTCGTCATTTCAGTGCAGTAGCTTTTTCGTATTAGTATCTCAAGTGCAGGCTAAGCAGGCATGGTAGATCAGTAATCTGAATGCTTACTAAGGTGCTAATAAGGCTTGCAAATAAGGTGCTAGGTGGGACATGTGTTTAAGGCAGACTCAGCGTAACTCACGTAATTCCGTGTAGCGTAATCATGCAGAATTACCTAAGAATTCTACAATATTACTCTTGAATTACATGAGAAGAGCAATTCTGTAATTAGCACTATTTCTTGGCGCAAAAATGCCCCCTTGTGTCCAAAATGCAGAGCCCAGCAAATGCAGCAACTTGAATAGCGAGCGCAGGAGCCCATTAGCGCTCTCTAAATGTGCTCTCGGAGTAGAATGTTTTCCCCAAATTACTCTTAATAACGTACGCAGGACAAACACGCTTAATTATCAGTAATTCTGCATCAAAGAGCAATGCAAAATTACCAAAATTATTCTGATTGCTCAGACGTAGCTGAAACTCTGCCCAGGCCTGAATACTACACTTCTGAGGTGAGTAAATTAAGTACCATACAATGCAGAATAGATATTAATTACAGCACTTACAAAGTACTAAAGTGTGAGTTTATCATTAGATAAAAATTATTATTACTATATAGATATATTCTATGTAGCGGCACCACTGCACACTCACTTGGCCACTCAGACAATCAAGCACTATTTGTATTTATCAACAAACGTAGCAACACAGTCTAATAGATGCACCATTTAGACAAAATACTTACTACAATTAATATGGTGCAACCTAACAGCTGTGTTTCCTGACTTGCTTGTATTTGGAAGCATGAATAAGACAGTGTGAGCTACTTAGCCTCACAACTCCATGGGAAGAGGACATCAATGATTTCCAGCTTATGGAGTATAAATTCAGCAGCAAGTTAGCCACCTCCCACCAGCCGACTTATGGAACAGGAAGAGAGATGTTGTTGTTAGTACTCTACCACCTTTTGATTACTTCCAGACCTAAAGTCATTTCATGGTAATACGGCTGTCATGTAGATTCATATGTCAGGCTATCTTAATGGAAAATTGGACCTTCATATTCCAGGAATAATTAATGGTGACAATTTGTATGCAATGACACATCAGGGTGCCTTTATTAAACTGAAACCACACTAATCCTTCAGTGCAAACTTCTCAGAACTGGAAAGGTTAGAACACAATAATATGATTATTACTACCCATTAAGAAATTAAGCTGTATTTGAATTAAAGCAGGATCCCAGTATTTTGGCGGGTAGGTTTCAGTTTAGTAATCATCTTTCATATATTGCAGGCCAGTTGACTCACCCTGTGTTCTCTGTGCTTAAGTATGTTCAGCAGGACATGTGTATTTGCATGCTACATATCACAAATGATGCAAACCCGCCTGACCAACATTCTATAAGTGTACACTGAGGTATAGAAAAATACACACTCCCATATTGTGGCCCTGTCACACTTTGTACAGATCAAAGCACTGTACTATTCACACAATGCTTTGCACGGCCATGACCCTACCGGTCTTAGTGTGATATTCAGCCATATTTTCCTAAGTGAGCTTTTTGTTCTACCAATTGGTATTTTGCTACATACCATAAGAACAAAGGGGTGGTGGGGCAGGGTGAGTGGGTGGGGTGGCGGGCAAATCAACAGTGGAAGAAATAGGTAAAATAAAATAAAATAATAAATAAAACTTCTTACCTTGCCCTCGCCACATCGCCTTGTGCCGGCTGCACCTGTATGATGCCACGTATTCAACTACCCAGGAAAGGTGGAAGGACGTGTGCCTTTCTTGGTCCTACCTCATGGAACACTTTGTCCGTAAAGTCACGCCTGTATACTTCATTTATGGGGTTTCACAAATTGTGGAAGACCTGGCTGTTGTAACTGTTTTAGCTGCCATCTGTTGCTTACTTAGCGACTGGAAACTCCATTGGGTAGCCATGAGCACTACAAATTCAAAGATAGATATTTATGTATTTACTAGCTGTACCCGGCCACGAGTTACTGTGGCTCAGTCTGGTTAAACGGAAGAGAAAGAAAAGAGTAAGCGCACGTTTCTAATATGTTTAGTTTCACGATGCTTGTGGGTATACAATATGTTTTTGTCTATCCTAATATATGTAGACTATTGTCTATATTAGTCCCTTGTATTTGTTGCACAGCAACCAAATCAATAGGGTCTGTTCGGGATGCAAAGTGAACCAATTCCTCCCCTCTCCCTCCACCCACTTCCCGGTCTGCCATCCTGACACCAACTGTCCATCCTAATATATGTAGACTATTGTCCATATGTGTCCATCGTATTTTTGCGCAGCAACCAATTCGATAGGGTCTGTTTGGCCTTTCGATTAAAAACGCGTATTGGACACACACGTATTTGAATCCAACGTTGTGTATATAAAAACACGTGCTAATGCTGCAAAGTGAACCAACTGCTCCCCCCTCCTGCCACCCACTTCCCGGTCTGCCATCATGACACCAACTGTCCATCCTAATATATGTAGACTAATGTCTCTATTTGTCCTTTCTTAATGTTGCCAAGTGAACCAACTTCTCCCCCCTCCCTCCACCCACTTCCCCGTCTGACTCACTAATGTTGCAAAATGAAGCAACTCCTCCCCACTCCCTCCACCCACTTCCCGGTCTGCCATCCTGACACCAACTGTCCATCCTAATCTATTTAGACTATTGTTTCTATGCGTCCTTTCTTAATGTTGCAAAGTGAAGCAACTCCTCCCCCTCCCTCCACCCATTTCCTGGTTCTGCTATCCTAACACCAACTGTCCATCCTAATATATGTAGACTATTGTCTATATGCGTCCCTTGTATTAGTTGCGCAGCAACAAAATCGATAGGGTCTGTTCGGGTTGCAAAGTGAACCAACTCCTCCCCCCTCCCTCCACCCACTTCCTGGTCTGCAATCCTGACACCAACTGTCCATCCTAATATATGTTGACTATTGTCTATATGCGTCCCTTGTATTTTGTTGCACAGCAACGGAATCAATAGGGTCTGTTCGGCCTTTCGATTAAAAGACACGCGTATTGGACACACACGTATTCGAAACTAAGGTTGTGTATATATAAGCACGTGCTAATGTTGCAAAGTGAACCAACTCCTCCTCCCTCTCTCCACCCACTTCCCAGTCTGCCATCCTGACACCAACTGTTCATCCTAATATATTTAGAGTATTGTCTCTATGCGTCCTTTCTTAATGTTGCCAAGTGAACCAACTCCTCCCCCCTCCCTCAACCCACTTCCCGATCTGCCATCTTGACACCAACTGTCCATCCTAATATATGCAGACTATTGTCTCTATGCGTCATTTGTAGTTGTTGCGCATCAACCCAATCAACAAGGTCTGTTCGTCCTTTAGATTGGAAAAAAAAACACGCGCGTATTTGACATGGGCGTATTCGAATCTAACGTTGTGTATATATAAACACGCGCTTACTCGAGTTCAACGTTGTGTCAACATTTCAAATAAATCTGTGAAGAACTTTCGTAGATTTAAGATTTTTATCAAACGCACATTGACATTTTTATGTGTCTGTGCTTTCGAAGAAAAACACTCGCGTATTCGACACGCACGTTTTCGAATCCAACGTTGTGTATATAAAAACACTTGGGTATTTGAATGCAAAGTTTTGTCCAAATTTCAAAGCAATCGGTGAAGAACTTTCGGAGATTTGAGATTTTGAATAAACGAACAGTTACATATTTATTTATATAGATTTACTGTTGTTTGATTGATAACACCATTACATGCTAAAACAGCATTAACAAGACTTTAAAATTCAAAGATAGATATTTATTTATTTATGTATTGTTGTTCAGTAAAACAGAATTAACAAGACATTAAAGTTGTATATACAAAAACTTTGGAGCATTCAACTTTATCAATAATGCTCCATAATTAGTAAAGCAATTTTACTTCAACTGCAAGGCTTCAAGTACCAAGCCATCAAGCAAATAACTCCAAGTTCAATAGATGGACTAAGGAAAAGAAGATTTAACCATATTAAAAAAAAAAGAAACCAACTGGTTACGGCAGAATTGTGCAAAGGGCAAAATAGCAGTGGATTGTTTTGATGAAAATAGGTTGCAGGAACTAGTTATTTCCTTTAAAAATAAAACATAATTTGGCTCAGTATGCTTTAAGTTAACGCCTAAAAACATAGGGTCTCATTTACAAGAAAGTGTCGCAGTGCGGCACCACAAGCCTTTTGGCTGCGCCTCGCTGAAGCACTTTCAAAGCAGAGGGATGCAACATATTTATAATGATATGTCGCATCCCTGTGCTTTCTCCTGTGCTGGTGCACAATTGGCTGCCACTTGCCTATGCAGACACCATTGCACCATGGTGCAAGGATGCCTGCATCACGGGGATAATTGTTTCTGTGCAGGAAGGGACACCTTACAATCTTAAATGGCGTTTTTCAACTTCTATCTGTACTGCATTAGAACTTGCAAAACATAATTTATTTTAATTGATTATTTATATGCAGGAAGGGACACCTTCCTGCACATAAACAATCACCAGAGGTTATTTCCCCGTTCTATGTGTGCTGCAGAATGCAGCACGCATAGAAAGAGGAAAAAAAGAGCGTTAAATAAATACATTTCTCATTGTTGCACCTCCCGATGCCTCCCCTGGGCAGGCGTAGCATTCAGACGCATTTCAGGGTTTACAATTTCTTGTAAATCTGGAGATGGGTCAGGTTCCATGGGTGTTGCATTGGAACACCCACAACAACACCGATGGAACCACCCTTTCACGCAAAGTCCTGCGTGTAAAGGGGCCGTATTTACAAGGACAGGAAAAGTCATGCAGGGTAGCTTTACTTGTCCCTTTAAATATGGGGCAGCAAAATGCGTTGCCAGTGCATCACAAAAAGTGTGCACCGGTGGCGCAAGGGGCTTGTAAATAAGCCCCACACAGTACACTACAAAAATGTATTTCCATATCACTTTGAAACGGATTTTTCTTAAACAAATAACACTTTTGAAAGGTTTAAAAGATAACTTCAATACAGGGGACCAGACTTAACCGATCAGAGTTGTGCATAGCTCAAAGTTATTTTCACATGGGGAAATCCTCAGGTAGGCGCAATGACCAGGCACCTCCATGACACTGCTGGCTTGCTGTTCCTTTGTGTTAGTGGCTCTGTTCTCCTTTATGCAGCCCATTAAAATATTCTTGTCTAAGAGAAAGGACCCTGGTTTGCTCTTAGAACGTTTATCGACAAATAGATAGATAGATAGATAGATAGATAGATAGATAGATAGATAGATAGATAGATAGATAGATAGATAGATAGATAGATAGATAGATAGATAGATCAGGAGCTACAGGAGGGGGCTGTACAGCTGTACATACTGGAAACTATAGCCCCTTCTCAGGTCCTGGAAGTTGGGAGAAGACAACATCTAGTTGATGTATCTAGTTGATGTGTCAACTGCTGCTGCTATGCCCAGGTGAATAATGCCACTGGTAATACTGTCAAATAAGGATTGATATGCCATCAAAGAGTGAAATGAGGACTTAATACCGCACCATAGGACTGGAAACCAACAGCTGCCCTGTCAAAAATGTTCAAATCAGCCCTACACTGTAGAAGGCACAGAGTGTAATGGGGATGTGAAGGTTTACAAGGTTGAGCATGGCAGCATATCTAGCTCTGAAATCTGCACCATATCGTGCAGTTCTCTAGGAAAAATCAAAAGCAGCGAAATGTGGAAGCCTAAGCAGCACGCAGATCAACCCGCGCTCACTACCTGCCTGCATACAATCAACTTGCAGCTAATCTTTCCCTGATAATAACTGGTTGATCTCATTTAATGGCATATTGTCTTTACTCTTGTTCATGCATTCATTCAACTTGAGCTTCGGGTATTATGTCGGCTATTAGTTATGAGTGCTATGAGCACGGTGGCACTACAGTGGGTGGAAATCTGTCTGTAATTGGGTAGGTTGATGTCTCTAAAGTAAAGTTATAGTTTAAGGAGGTGTGGCATGATTCAATAGAATGTTTCAATATATAAATCGTGGCTGGGAATGTGGGCGCACACAACTTAGTCAGTATGAGAAGTAAATATACCATTCAGTCCGTACAACAAAAGTCTATGGGCCCGATGTAGGTGGCTCATTACCGGTCGGCAAACCAGAAATTCGATCAATTTCAGGCTTACTGACCGGTATTGAGCCATTTGCTATGAAGGTGATGATTCGGTATTTACCGAATCGGTATTTACCGATTCAGTATTTACCTAATCATTATTTACCTATTCGGTATTTACCGAATCGGTAAATGGCATGTAGGAAGCACTTTTAAGAGTGGTTATGTGCTCTAAGGATTCGTTATTTACCACCAACTATTAGTTGGTGGTAAATACCGAATACCTTTGAAAATGCAAACCTGTGCATTTTCAACAGTGCCATGTGGCAGACATACATGCCCTTGGGGCATGTATGTGTGCCACATGTGCACACAAGCACTATTCAGGGGTAAAACAGGGTGTCAATGTGACACCCTGCCACCCTTGAATCTTTCCCTATTGTACCGAATCGGTATTCACCGATTCGGTAATTCACATTCATTCCTATGGGCCTCCAGGCTCATGGGAATGAATGGGAATTACTGAATCAGTAAGATTCTGTACGATTCGGTTATACTTACTGAATAAATACCTATATCCCATTTACCGATTCTAAAATACTGAATCGGTAAAATTCTCTTTCGTGCTCTGAAGGAGGAAGAGCCGCCTAATCCTCTTCTACCAGAGGAAATCTGAACCGAGTTACAATATTCTTCGAGCACACAAAATATAAGGCGTCAAGATAGTGGTATGAACAGTTCTTTTGTTCCAGTGTTCAATTCTGACCTTGTACTTGAACTTTCACTTGCGAGCACGTGTTTCGTCTATGTGCTGTAAGTATAAAAGTAGACTTCATCAAGACTGGGCATAAATCTATCGTATTTCTTCTACTAAAGTGTGTGAGCAAGGTCCGTACCCTGTAAACATTCCAAAAGTCAGGAACAATAATATATTTGGCCTTAATGTGTTGTAAGATCTAATATCGTCATGGGATACCTGCATGTGATGCAGGATCTTGGATACGATTTGTATTCTAGGACGGCGATCCTGCCAAGTAACAGGTCTGTGACACCACAGACATGTTACTCTGCAGGATCACTGTCCTAGAACACGAGAGGGTGTCTGTTTTTGGTGTGCGGGTATTGAAAGGGTGCAGTGGTGAAGCTAGGTTGCAATGAGCCCTAGTGCAAGCAAAGTAAGTTGGCTCCCTCACCAGGGTGACATTTCAGTCTGTCTGCTGCCCCCTTCACTCCTCAACCTCTTTTGACAGTCTGTATCTACCATATCACAATATGCATGGGACCCCACACTCACAGTACTGCCGACCCATAGGCATATCCCTCACTCTGTACTCACACAGACAAATGCCTCACCCTGCAGATGGTAGGAGAGTTAAGTGGGTTGAAAATGGGCATAAAACCCAGGATGGCGATTGTGTGGTGTTGAAGTTTAGATCGCCTCAGCAGATCCATTCTGTCCTGGCTAGGACTGAGACCGCGGGCACCCTTGGATATGGCATTTTATCTCGCCCACTGGGCAATTATTATCAGCGTTTTATACTTAAGAAATTATCTTTTTTCACGTGCTAGGTTCGACCAGGGAACGAGGCCACAAATTCCGATAATCCCAACACATAATAGATTTCAATGTCTATCCTCGATGGATGGCACTGATTGACTTAAAGCGGGAGGGCAAATAAATGAGTAAGAGAAGCTACAGGAAACCACTGACTTCAAAATTTGGGGCGACACTACTACTATCCCTATACCAAGACTATTTAGTGAAGACAATGGAGAGATAAAACAAAAGAAAAACTATCTGGTCAGCATTATCACACAGACCCCCATTACAGAAACTGTAGAAACTCAAATACAGAGTGCAGAACAAAATTAATCTGAGTTATTTGGATGTGTGAATGATAGTATCACTATTTCTTTACCACCACTACTCCTGGTTTAGGAGGCTTCAACTTTGCGGTTTCTGAACCGGACCTGAAGGGTCCGGTTCGAGGGCGATGCAGGTAGACTGAGGGTGCCGAGCGTCAAGGGCGGTGTGCCGAATACGCTCCCACCCCCCTCCTGAGACCCATGGTGATTTATTTTAATACTTACAAAGTGCAGAAACCGCAAAGTTGAAGCCTCCTAAACCAGGAGTTATTAGGAAGACATTTATTCTTCCTAATTCTTTGCACTTTTTTCACCTTTTTGTTCTTTTTTACTTTCACGCCCCTAGATAAGGGTGGGCCTTAGCGCGTCCATACCGCCAGGGTATAGAACACTTATAGTCCTGAAGAATTGCCGGGTAAAATCACACCGTTTCTATGGCAAGAAATATGTCGACTAATATATAGGAATCTACCATTCAACTAAAAGTGGACTGCTTCCATACCATAAAAATTTTAATACTGTCTTTAGTGATCATAGAATAAATAATTACCTTTTGATACACTACTGACTATTTTAATACCCTCACCACTCATTAATTTACTTTCACACAACACGTCCTGAACTCACCATCCCGCTCCGCAGTAGATCTGGTGTTGTAGCACACCAAAGAGACACTCGGTCTCTTTGGTGGAGCCCGATGATGAAGCATGTCATCACTAGGTGGTGAGTGAGGGCTTTCTTTAACATCCCAGTGAGGCTGTTCCCGTATCCTAAGTTTGTTGCTCCCTACTGTGGTCAAGTCTAC
This sequence comes from Lissotriton vulgaris, assembly GCF_964263255.1. Classification (NCBI taxonomy): domain Eukaryota; kingdom Metazoa; phylum Chordata; class Amphibia; order Caudata; family Salamandridae; genus Lissotriton; species Lissotriton vulgaris. The sequence goes on from NC_141698.1 coordinate 143,975,139, forward strand.
TCCTTAAGACACTCTTTCTTTGTTTATTGATAACAATCTGTATTAGCAAGTACTGCTATGTAATACAAAAGGATATGCCAGTCTAGTAATCATTAATTTCTATAATAATGCCATTACAAGAGTGATAATGGATATCCAACAGGAAATAAATAATGACTTAGAATGTATCGGTGCAGGCAGTAAAAATTATATAACAATTTTATGGGGGGGTGATTTTAACAAACGACAATGCAGTAATGATAAGGCTGGAAAAATGTGCGGACTGACAAATATAGACAAAATATATCAATTACACTTTGTACACAACACATATGGAAATAAGATGAATGAATTAATATATAAATATGACTTGTCATTTGCTAATGAAATTTCAATTCTATATGCACATCGTCAGAAAACCTATAATGGGTCGACCGATAATAGTATCATAGACCACATTCTACTGTCAAACCACTGTGTTGGCTCAATTTTAAATTTTTGTGCAAACTCAATAGAATTAAGTGACCATTACTCTTTGAGTCTACACTTATTGTTTTCACACTTTTGTAAACAGAGAAACAATAATGTTATCCCACAGGTAGAGGCCATTGAACTAGCACGATGCAATGGGTATACCCTGAGTTGGTCGAAAATCAACCCAAATCATCTATTAAAACAGATAATATTTAAAAACAAGGGTGCATTCGATATGTGTTTAAATGAAGAAACAACCCAAAATGAAATCATTGGGGCTTTTCTTGCTATCTCAAAGGGTATAAAGGAGAATCTTTCTGTCACTGAAGGGATGAAAAAATAACTGATAAAGCGTGGTTTGACTCTCTCTGTAGCAAAGCCCACAAACGCCTGAAGGAGGCACTACATAAAACACCAAGGTGTAATAGCGAGGTTCATCAAGCAAGAGCAGATTAAAAAAAAAGCAGTAAAGAAAAGAAAAATGCACGTAAGAGAGAGATTGCCTGGGAGACCCTACAGGAGGCAGGTGCAATTAAGGACAAGAGAACATTATGGAAAATAGTCAAATCCTGCCCATGGAATATAGAGGTGTCTCCTAAAATCAAGAACGCAATCCTGGAGGAGGAATGGATTAAGCACTTTGCTGGTATTTACTCGGTACCCGTCATAGTAAATCAACTAGATAAGGGACAAACGGTTACGGAGATAGCACCTATCTCACAAACCCCCTCTATTATTTAGTTCTCCCTGGAGGAAGTTAACAAAGCGATCCAATCCAGTAAAAGTTGGAAAGCACCAGGGCCTGGTGCAGTCCCAGTGGATTTATATAAGGATAACATCAGCCTTTGGGGACCACTATTGACACAAGTACTGAGGGTGTGTTGCATATCAGGTTTTTTACCCTCGTGGGGAGAATTAAGCATTGTACCATTTTATAAAAAGGGAGATCGTTTAAATCCAGCGTGCTACAGACCAATCTCCGTGATTGACTCCCTAGCAAAAATAGCGGGGTGTATTATCCTGGAGAGATTACAGTTGTGGGCGGATACCCATAATAAATTGTCTGACCTGCAATATAGATTTCGACCTGGGGTGGGACAATCAAGCAAAGTCTCAACCTAAATATGCTCATTGGCCAATATACCCACATTAAAAAAGGGAAGATCTATTCAGCCTTCGTTGATCTTACATCGGCGTTTGATTGTGTAATTCACGCAAAGCTATGGCTAACACTGAAAGATATGGGGGTGGAAAGCCTGATCATTAGCTTCCTGTGAGATTTATATACGGGATGTAGAGGGAAGGTCCGATATGGTGCCGGGGAAAATGCACTAGAGATTTCGGCGTCTAGAGAAGGGTGAGACAGCGATGCATGTTGGCCCCTTTTTTGTTCTCCCTATACATAAACAGTGTGGGGGAGGAACTCATGGCTGCCTGGAAAGATCTTCCACAAATAGAATTGCGCCCTGTCACGGCCCTTCTCTACTCCGACGATGCAGTCCTTATGGCCCGTATTCCAATGGCCCTACAGACTCTCCTGACTAGCTTTGTCGACTACATGAATAAATTGGGTCTCCGAGTGAATCAAATAAAAACCTTCATAATGAAGTGTGGTAAAAGTAGCGTAAAATATAGAAACATAACAATAGATGGAACAAAGATCAGTTTCACCAATACATTTTCTTACCTGGGAGTCCTATTCGACAAAGATGGGTCATGGAGTAGGGCGGTCGAGAATAGAAAAATCTGTTTTATTAAGGCCTGCTGGGCTCTCAGAGGCTTTGCAAGACGACTAGGCACTAGCCCCCCAGATATAATGAAGATATACAAAGCAAAATGCATTAGCATAGCACTGTACGGGACAGGCATTTGGGGACATAAGAACTGTGCAGAGATTCAAGTAATTTAGAATGATTTTTTAAAAACTCTTAGCAGTCCCTAAAAGTACAGCAGTATATGTACTACATTCTGAACTTGGTGCACCCTACCTTCCAAATCTAATTAAACTGGAACCAATTCTACTGTAGCACAAGATCTGGACCTCAGAATTCACAGTCCCTAATAGTTGACTGTCTTAAATCACTACATACCTGAGCATCCCATGGCTTGCGTACGAACAGAGGTTCTTTGTAGATATGGCTCATCCCAATTATTTTGACAAACCTGATATGCTAGCTACCATCAGCAGAAAAGCTTTGAAGAGGGAGGCAATAATTTATTTGGAAGATCTTAATTTGATAAACAAGCTCCCAAAATTTTCTGTCTTACATAATCAACTGATATTAACCACTTTTAACATGCAGCCCTACTTGATATCTGTTTTAAATCCAAGACACAGGTGCGTCCTCACACGCTTTAGGTTGGATATATTCCATAGACTCTGCACCTTTCCTCTTACAATGATTGGTCCATATATTTAATAAACTGTCCATGTGATCATAAAATGCCCCAGAATACAATGCAAGTGGTCCTTTTTTGTAAATTGTATTCTCAATACAGGATACAACATATTTTACCAATAATAAGACAGTTACATTTTACACAATGACACCCTGTATATTTTTATCTTCAATCGCTGCAGTCGTTAGAAATTTTTTGCAGAATCTCATCCTTTTTATGAGCCGTTTTTCATGCAAGGAAGAGGATAAACTTAGATACTGTTTGAGGACATGGCACAGGGAATATAGGTTTAAGGTGGCACGGTAATAACTGGCGCGGGGGAGTACTGAACCGGGAAACTTATAGGAAAAACATTGGACTAGAACACAAAAAACACTTTCATTATTTTAGGAAGACACTAGTATAAACATAATATAAAGGTTCTGGGAGGGAGGTACATTTTAGTGAAGTGTTGAAATTTTTATAAAGTCTATATAATGAAATTGTTTTTACACATTGGGAGATTGACCGTGAATAATTGCTGATGGCGGTTTTATGATTATATTCTCTTAGATGTAATGAAATGAAACTGAGATGTGCTGTCTTTTTTATGTAAATGCTTTTATGGTTATCTGTTATGACTCAGAATAAAGCTAAATATGACTATGAAGACAGAGCCATGCCCTCGGTCATATGTTATATCTCACCGGCCCGTCTAATGACCCGCAACTAAAAGTGGAGGGCACGTGCTGCAATAAAAAAAAAAAACTTTGCACTGTTCTGCCATCTTGTAACAGTAAAAAGTGATAGAGTATGAAAACTACAATTTCAAGATGGAGGCATGGGTTTGAAGCTTGCAGCAGTGATTCCTGCCACTCTCCATAAGAAACTTGTGCTCAAGAAGCAATGACAGCTGAGCTGCGAGTACTCTTATTTCTCATTTAGCAGTAGTCTGCAATTCCAGGTGAACTGCTGAGCTGTGATCTAAGGGAAATATCTCCTGAGGTTGGACTTCTCTGCATGCAGATTAGCCCAGAGTAACCAGGCATAATACTGTTACTCAGAATACCTGACAATCAAAGGAAGAACGGGGTTCTAATAGGCAGAACCATACTTTGGCACGCAAGCAAATGGATGAAGAGGGCTGATCCACTGCCTAATTGCATGTATGCTGTTCTGAAGAGCTGAACAAATGTGTGAATGACACTCTGATGAATAACTGAAGTGGGCTTACCTAACACCAATGTTCTCTAAGCAAGATTATGTATTATGCTTGAGAAAACATTGCGGCTGGTGAGACATGGTATACACCTGTTACAACGCAACTTTTACAACTACCTACTATTACAACGCAACTTTTACAACGCATACCATTACAACGCATTGCGCTGGGGGCACTCTAGGATAGGGAATAAGTATAATTTACTATCCAACACCTTCCCTAGTGTCCACGGGGACTGGAGTTAGAATAGTAAATTATACTTACCACTATCCAGCACCTCAAAGCGCTATGCGTTGTAATGGTATGCGTTGTAATGGTCGCGTTGTAATAGTAGGTATTTGTAATGGTATGCGTTGTAACATGGTACATCCGTGAGACATTTAAAACAGACTTTTAGTCAGACCTAAAACACACAGAAATAAATAGGGCATGGGGAGCAGGAGCACAGGGGGTCCTTGGCTCAAGCATTTAAATATACAAGACAGGTCAAGAGCATCATGATCTTCCCATAAAGACATTGAACAAATGTGATAGAGCACCAGCAGTGCAAGTTCAATTTCAAGACATAGCACGGGTGGGCTGCTGCAGTGCCAATAAGAGCAAGGTTTCTTCAAAGAAATTGAAAAAATGTAGTACTGCAAGGTCAGACATGGAACACGTGTTTTACTCAGGGCCAGTGCAAGCTTGCTTTAAAGACATGGAACAAATGTGGCACTGGGAAACACTATTTAACACCTCCCTTACATACAAAGAACAAGCATCATTTCAGATTTGGTATAAGTGTAAAGAGCAGCAGTGGTTCAATGAGTGCAAGCTTGACTCACACACATAGAAATATTTCCACACACAAATCAGGGACAGCACCACTCAGGAATATACTTTTCCCTCACACCCATGAAACAAATCCAGATTTGGTCATAATCAATGCAAGCTTCCCTCACATGCACAGAATATGGACAGCGTCTACAGCATTAGTCCAAGTCTGTGTGTAAACGCATACACACAATGTGCAGCATATGGCAGCAGTTTAGTTCCCCTCACAGACACCACAAGTATAAGATGATCAGCAGCAGTGAAAGCTAAGGTATATTCACATACAACACAGGTATCACATTGGCAGAAGCATCTGAGCTTATTTCCAGCACAGAATACCCAGATTGCAGTATTGAGGTGGGTGAGGCACTGGAGGCGCAAGCCAAATTCTAGCCTCTGATTGAACTAGAGGTCTTCTTGGCCGGTTGAACCCAAAATGAGCTGAACTTTTTCTTGGATTCTGCCTGCTACCCACGCTTGAACCTCATGCACCAAGAATGAAAGAAAAACCATTAAAGTTTGATATCAAACAGGAGTGAGAAAGGGATACTTACTTACTTACTTATACTTAAATGGCTGAATTAACCAATGTGAGACCAGAAAAACTTGGACTAATAGTAGCTTGATCATTTGACCAAATTGTGTGATCCTAGGAAATTATTTTATTTTATCCAGCTGCTGTGGGTATCAACAGGGCCAGTGCACAAAAGCTTCCATTTTACAAGTTCCTGTTTAAATTTGACATCTTTTTGGATGGTGACTCTTATCATACTTTGCACGTACATGAAAACATACTCAGAAAGTGTTCTGCTTGCTAGGCATATTTCTCCGTAAACATTTATCACAACACTGTACATCTTCTTCAAGGATAAAGTACACTGAGCACGCTGCCCTTGTATTTTGTTATTTGTTTGGAGGCAGCTCTTAATCGGTAAGATAAATAATAACACTGACAAAGGACCTCAGAGACTTCTTCTGAGCTTTGACTTTTCAGAGTAGCACTTCCATGGATTGTCCTGGACGTTAGCCTATTACAAATTACCAGCTCTGCTGACTGCCATCACCATCCTGAAAATGATGGCATACAGTTCTACACCAGACTGACTTCCTGCCATATCACATAACAGGTAAATTGGAAGTTAAGCTACTTCAAGGGATCTAGCAGAATGCACTTCTTACTATGCTCCCCATTGTATAGTTAATGATATGTAGGGTTATCCTTTTGATTTATATTCATATATTCATATAATCACTGAGGGCCCGATTCACATTACTAACTTAAGACAAAATCCTAAACTTACTACCATTTTGGTATTCACAGAAGGCACCTACTCATTTTGATATTGACAGAAGGCACTTACTCATTTCGGTATTCACAGAAGTTAGGAGTCCAAACTTTAGGACTCCTAACTTTCGGACTCCTAAATGCCTTCTGTGAATACAGAATGTCTTAAAGTTAGGATTTTTCTCAGTTTAGGAGTCCTAAAGTTAGGAGTCCTAACTTTACTACTCCTAAACTGAGAAAAATCCTAACTTTAAGACTTTCGGTATTCACAGAATGCATTTAGGAGTCCTAAAGTCTCTCCAGATAGGAAGAAATTCTGGATTGCTTAAAAAACAAATCAATTTGAAGCAGTATTTCCTCATACAGGACCCCAAGGTAAACTTAGAATTCTCACAATGTGCCTACCTTTAGAGATGGTACCCCCGGTAGATGAATGTGCCACTTGGGGCATGGTTTGTGCTGCAATATATACCATCACGCATGGCACACCATCCATAGCTGTTTTGCCTGCAGTGCTGAAGTAGATTCAAAATGAATACAGGGCTGTCCCTTCCCTGGTTATGGGGATGAAACTTATTGGTGATCATGCCACAGTAGCCTCAATAATTTTAAGCACCATTAAATAAAAGCAGCAGCTTTTTCAGTATGCCAATGCCTCATGCAAGTTCCCTTGGTGGAGCTGGACCACGAACCACCAAAAACTATAGCTGAAATGTATACAGCTATTAGATTGAGATAATTTGGGAGCCAGACCAAATGAACCCCAACTGAGGAGTAATTCTGAAAAGGAGAACTCCAAACAGGCATGATAGTCTCCAACAAAACGCTAGGATGAACAAATAAATAAAGAAAAAACAAAGTCACGGGGTGGATTTCCGCAGCTGGTGTCCTCTGAAAAATGCTAAAATTTGCCTAACAGTGAAGCAATTGAAAAGCCTGATAGGTATCCATATAGTGCTAAACGTCCTTCTCGTTCCTTTCAGGAAATATCTGAAAAAAGCTCAGAGAGAGGAGAACAATGGGAGCACAGATCAGAAGAGTACATGAAACCAATAAAGTACTCACAAAGCTCATCTCACATCATCATAAAAAAGGAAGAGAAACTTGCACAACAAAAGCCACAATTCAAGAAGGACAAGGTGGCAGGTATTTCCCTTAAATATGCCACACATATTGAGGATGCTGCATCAGAGCCAGGAGTGAGGACACACTCTGTCAGACAGCATGGCAGAGGTCACAATAATTTGCCAGAATCTGAAAGAGTATCTGGTGGCAATAGCAACTAATGATTTTGTTGAGGTGGAAAAACGCTTCAGGGATTGAGCTCTCCAAGCAGATTATATGATTTGGACATCCAAATCAAGGGTGACAAACTTTGCATTATTAAAGTAATTTTTAGGGAACATTTGACTGACATTTGACATTCTCTTGGCTGAAAGGTATTGGCCACCAGAGTTTATAGAAAAGTCCTACATGGGGTAGACATAATAATACTGTCCTCCATCCTTGTTCCTGAAGGAGTTAAACTTTTGTATGTCACGGAGTGGGCTATTGCACAAGCCCAACATTATACCACAACCATGTAGGCTGGGATCAAGATTCACCTTATCATGCTATACCAATAAGCTCCAGTGGGCAAGTGCAAACATATTATCCTATTAAACATAAAGCTAAATGACCTGTTAAAGAAATTCTATCATAACTTGAAAATCAAGGCACAATTGAGCTTTGCTCCTCAGCAGTGACCAACTTTTGATTCCAGTAGCAAAACTAGATAATTCATATTGCTTATTCTTAGACTCCAGACATTTCAACAGTCATACAAGCACATTTGCAGTACAAAATTCACACAGCGAAGCACTAAGGAATAAAGATTGCCTGCAAATAATACAAAATATTATTAGGCCTTTCAAATGACTTTTCCTGCCAAAACATAGCACCTGAAAGCAGGTATCTAACCACATTCACCGCACTGCGGTCACAAAAACAGGTTTGTTGATTAACTCAGGGGTATAAGAACAGCCCTAGCTTGTTATCTGCCCATCTAACAGCAATTCTACAAGATATTGATCAAGAAACATTGTTCTATGTCAATGGCATATACGCTACGGATGATGACTTAAACACACATCTACCCAGAGTAGATCCATTGTCGGGGAATTTGTTGAAAATCGCTACAAATTCAACTTCCAAAAACCCAAAATTGCCTAGTTCATTGTCCTGTTCTTGGGATACGAGTTATGTAACAAGGTCAAAAGCTTAGCAGTACATTTCTTAGAGAAATATACACCCCTACAACTCCCCAACACAATAAAAAAGCTACAATCACATTTAGGCTTTTTCAACTTTGATAGAACATACACATCAGCTTATGCACAAGGGGTGAAACCGTTTATACAACTTACCATGTCCAGACTTCCCAAGCACACATTGGACACCCAGAATATACACAGATTCTGAGATCACGGCAAACTGACATGCTTGCAACAAAACCTTTACACACGTGTTAATACTACAAACTTGGCAATCCACATAATTGCGGGGACCATGGGCTACACATATGTCACTTTCAATGAAGGTTATACAGTACCAAATGCAAATAAATCACAGTTATAGTCCAATTCAGAAATGTGTTTTGCACTTACAAAGAAATACTGACTGCAGTTCAGATGGCTGCTATAAAGGAAAGATCATTGACTCAGGGGAAACACGTAACTGTTGTTACTCCCATACCAGCCTTCAAGGCTGTTATAAATACCAACTTTCCTAACGTGAAAGCCTTACATACTAGATGGATACAGTGGACCAACACCTTAACAGCTGCTAACATAGACTATGTTTTCAATTGTACATTAAAAACACAAGAATTCCTACAAAATTAGCAAGAATGCCCTGTGTCCAATGGTGTTTAGCCTCTTGACCAGTATGACTTCAAAGTCTACACTGATGATTCTGCCCAACCTGCAGTTGTAACTAAACACCAATACGCCACCGCTTGCACAGCACTGAGGGGAAAAATAAGCTATGGAGTCTTCTAGCCTATTAAAACATTTACACAATCACTGAAGGACCGCACTGCACAGCTGACTTTAATTCTGCCACTCAAAAATATAGATTCTGAATTCCCCACACTCATAGTGTGCGATTCATAGGATTGTGTCCAGTCTTATAATGAGCACTTGCACTATTAGCACCTGAATGGATTCAGAGACTCTAAAAGGAATACTATCAAGCATAAGCTGCTTAGGGAAAAGGTGGCATATTTGAAAGAATGTTGGCCATGGGCTCATGTAATACATACACTGAGTCACCAACCTGTTGGAAAACACGTTGCTGTGAATTCACTGGCTGATAAAGCTGCAAAGACAGCAGTCCAGACTGCTGTCGCAGTTGCAATTACTCATTCTCATACAAGAGTGGAAGAAAACATCATGATACCTGCCAATGATTCATGCACTGGCACTCCATTAACTAAAAATATCCAGTCAAATGCTCCTACCTATTGAATTCACAAAACATAGGTTTTGCTCATATTCTTGGCCTGGGGTATCGAGTGACTCTAAATTCCGACCAAAGATCATGGTTGCTAATGAGGGGTTAGTTCAAACGAAAACATGAAGTTATATACCAGTGGAGAATCGAAGGTGCAACCGGGAACTCTTGTCTGGATTCCAAAGATTGGGGATCTAGTTTGAGAGAAGATTGTTGACAGAAAGGAATTTGGCCCATCATACAGAGCACAAATGCCACTCCTGTGAGTTGGAGGTGCCATACCAGCCCTTTTGCCACCCCTTTTTGGTTGTAAACACAATATATTTATATCCATAGATATCATAAAACCACACCATGTGACCAGTCCCACACAGTTGGGCATGAGGGCTCCTGGGTAGCTAGCTGTCGCCTCTCACTACCATACAGGTAATACTTTTGCAAGCATTAAATAATACTGAAATGTCAACTTCCCGGTGGGGGATATTAGACACTGAATTTTTGCTACTTCCAGTTACAACTACCAACACCATACGCACACTGTACATAAATTCAACTGCAACTCCTAACAACCAAGGTGTTTATCATGATCCACCTTTGGAGGAATCTACCAACTAATTTTCTGATGTAGATGACTTTTCTTCAGATTCATCAGGTACACTGTTGCATGGCATTTGTGCATTTTTTTTGGGCTTAAACAGGTTTACCTTGTTCCACTTTAGATTTACCTTTGGATTGCCCTTTCGTTGATTTTCCTTTTCGTTCGGTTTGGATTTATGACAGTTTTCTGTTTGCTACTAAATGGACATAATCTCCCAGAATGCTCTACTGTTAAACTGATCACAGAGGTATTGAAGCCTCATTCTTCATCACATAAACTGGAAAGAGACCAGTCCGTTTTGAACATTTCTGCTTTTCCTATCCTGGATGGCATTGTTTCGGATAAGGTCCCATTTGATATTTTTGGCCCTACTGAGACTTTACAGATCCTTTATGTTTTTAAAATCTCACTAAGGGACATTATAACTCCTGGCAGCTTGTCTGATAATGGGATGTAAAATGTGTTATTTCCATGCTTTCTGAGATAGAATATTATACTGTATTCAAAAGTGAAGATATATATAGTAGAACATATAATTATGGTCAAATGTTCTGATATTATCTTTATGCACACCATTATTTACACAGAGCTCGTACTCCACATGCATTGTTATTTATACACAATGAGAACATTGCCCAACACCACCGGTGGGTAGCTCAAAAACATACCTGCAAAGTTTGCATATTTTTCTGGCAACATCCCAGCACACCTAGTATCTTATTATTTTAAACTTTCACCTTCTCTGTACAGGGTTATGACTTTTGGAAAGACAATATTGATTTCAAATCTGTTTAAGGAATAAAAAGATTGCCAAGTTCAGGGCAAAGAGGCTTTGTTTGGAGCACATCTAATACCGAGACAAATGATTTTTCTGAACAAAACAGTATAGCAAATATCATTCCTAGGCTGGGCTAAAATAAAGGATATGGATACACCTAACTTTCCAACAATTGCACATTTTGATAAATGGTAACAGTTCACAAATTGCACATAGGAACAGCTCAACAGCATGATACAGAATAGTACACACAATTCTTCACATTCCTGTTGGAATGGGTGGCTAGTGTGGCCATTAAATAATAATGGTTTTCATGCATGTTTTCTAAACAATGCAGGGGGTTTAAAAACATATAGACCAGATCCACATTATGTGCAGACACAACACTTGGGATTTGTCACTACTTACAGTGTGGGAATGTTATGCCAACAATGGTTATAACATTTCACTTTAGATAAGGTGAAATAACACTTGTCTCCCCTATCTGATGATATGGACTTACAGGATTTTTGGTTAATTCCTAGAACACCACATCATAATCATATTTTATATGTCATATATTTTGAAAGTTTCAAAGCAAGAAACTGTTGAACTCACACATGAAATTGACAGAGCTAATTTATAGAAAGCCTTGGCAGTTGTTGATAATGGGATGACTACATTGTCAACTAGAATTTATTCTCTGAATACCATTGTGTCTTCAGCAATTGAGATCATGCAAAGTGACATGTCTCTTACAACACGGGCAAAGTCAGCTTAGATCTAATATACAATTAAGCTGGACATTCCAGACTCTAAAAGCTGGTCATGTTCCATGGAAACACCTAAATTTGACTGATTTATTTTCGACTTAAAATTTAACACGTTCGCAAAAAAATATGGCAAAAAAGGACAGCCAAATACTATCTTAAGTATAGAGCATTTAGAGAAATGACCATTTACAGTGAATGAAACACCATCTGCCGAATGGTTAATACCAATTTCTACATTTCTTTTCATGTCTTGTTTGTAACATTTTCATGTTGGCATATATGAGGCGCTAGGGACGAGATTTGTACATGAGAAATGCATTCTACCTTTCACTTTCAGGTGTAGGAATGGAGAAACTGAAGTATTTCTCAGCAGAAACATCTTTTTCCCATTCTCTCATTTGCAAGAGGTCACGCTTCAAGGCTTTTGAAATGCATCTATTGCTAACTAAGGATGTTATCTGAAAGGTGCCCCAGATGCTTTCATTTGGCCAGCATTCAGGTTAATTTCAAATGGAAGTCATTTGATGCTGAGTAACCAAGGTGGTTGTGGGATGAAACTAAGATTACCTTATGTAGTGAAGGTTTCCAGGGTTGTGACTTGCTGTAATAATGTGTTATTTCCACCTGCGCGTATAGTCAAAGAGGTGAGGGTTTGGCCTTCCATAGCTATTTGAATGTGAACTTTGATAAGTTGAGCAGTTTGAAAGCCTTAGTGTTCCAGAAGGAGGTTTCTTCAACATCTGCTAGAGCAGCGGTCTTCAATCTGTGGGGCGCGACCCCCAGGAGGGTCGTGGAGTCCTGGAAATGGGGTCGCAGATTCTGCAGAGTGCAGTTCCTGGCATTGGGCTGATCGAGGGTGCTCACGGCGGAGGCCTAATTCACACCGAGGTGTGAAAAACATTAACGACTCATTAACAAGTAAAAGGTCTTTTAAAGACCTGTCAAGTACTTGGGTGTGACTGTGTGTGTCCCTGAAGCTGTTACAGCCAGGCTCACATACACGTGCTGGGGGCGGGAGGGGGGCGGGGGCTGGGGCAGTGGCTGTAGTGTAGCCCTTTGAGTTCAATGAATGTTGCGCACCTGGAGCTGTGGGTCCTGTGACATGTCCCCCGCCCCCAGCGGAGGCACAGAGATGCCCTCCCATGAGCGGGAAAGAAGAAGGAAGACGACGCAGAGAGATACTGATCCCCCATGAGAGAGGCACAGAAAAGTTGGGTGGATGAATGATGGGTGGATGGATGGATGTTAGGCTGAAGGATGGATGGATGTGTGAAAAGGTGGGTGGATGAATGATGAGTGGATGGATGAATGAAAGGGTGGATGGATGAATGATGGATGTATGGATGGAAGGATGAAAGGGTGGATGGATGAAGAATAGATTGGTGAAGGATAGATGTATGGATGGAAGAATGAAAGGGTGGACGGATCAAGGATGGATGGATGAAAGGGTGGATGGATGAATGATGGATGGATGGATGTGTAAAAAGATGGGTGGATGAATGAAGGGTGAATGGATGGATGAAAGGGTGGATGGATGAATGATGGATGTATGGATGTGTAAAAAGATGGGTGGATGAATGATGGGTGAATGGATGGATGAAAGGGTGGATGGATGAATGATGGATGTATGGATGGAAGGATGAAAGGGTGGATGGATGAAGGATAGATTGGTGAAGGATAGATGTATGGATGGAAGGATGAAAGGGTGGAACGATGAAGGATGTATGGATGGATGTGTGAAAAGGTGGGGGGATGAATGATGGGTAGATGGACGGATGGAAGGGTGGATGGATGGATGAAAGGGTGGATGGATGAAGGATGGATGTATGAATGGTAGGATGAAAGGGTAGATGGATGAAGGATGGATGTATGGATGAGAAGATGAAAGGGTGGATGGATGTATGAATGGATAAAAGGTTGCATGGATGAATGATGGATGGATGTGTGAAAAGGTGGGTGGATGAATGATGGGTGGATGGAAGGAAGGGTGGATGGATGAAGGGTGGATGTATGGATGGAAGGATGAAAGGGTGGATGGATGGATGTGTGAAAGTGTGGGTGGATGAATGATGGAGGGATGTGATGAGGTCTAACAGGCACATTTATGGTTGTCAAAAGTTGATGATGAGTAGTACCAGTTTCTAGAAACTTTTGTCAGAAGGGGGTCCTTACGCCTAAAAAGGTTTTACAAGGGGGTCTCGGCATCAAAAAGTTTGAAGACCTCTGTGCTAGAGAGACCTTTGATGTTAAAGTAGCAAGGTCTTCCTCTGAAATATAATCAGTACTATGCACTAACCTCCCTCAACATTTTGGAGAACTGGTGCACCTCATATTTAATGCAGCTAATACTACGGGAGTAGTACACCTTTTAAAGTTATTGGGTCTGGCTTTGTTAGTACAATCCAGACTGTCTTCGGAGTGATTTCATCTTTCATACACTCCCTGGTTTCTAGTGTTTTGGGAAGCATACCCCTGGTACTTGTGCTGATTGTAGGTTTTTTGGTCCTATTTTTGTTGCTCCACAATGGATGTTCCACCTCCCAGCCAAATGGTGATGGAACAGCCAGGTGTTGCTAGTCAAGTCAAGTCAAGAGATTTGTATAGCGCGCTACATACCCATAGGGTCTCAAGACGCTTGATGGAGGGTGGAGAATTACTTGTCGAATATCCAAGTTTTAAGTTGTTTTCTGAATGCTATGTGGTTCTGAGTAAGGCGAAGGTTAGTGGGAAGTGAGTTCCAGGTTTTAGCTGCCAGGTAGGAGAAGGATCTACCTCCCATGGTGGTTTTGTTGATGCGAGGTACAGTGGCAAGGGCTTGGTTGGAGGATCGTAGCTGACGGGAGGGGGTGTAGAAGGACAGTGGTGTGTTGAGGCATTCGGGTCCAAGTTCGTAAAGTGCTTTGTGTGCGTGGGTTAGGAGGCGGAAAGTAATCCTCTTATTTACGGGGAGCCAGTGGAGGTTTTTCAGGTGACCAGAGATGTGTTCTTTACGCAGGATGTCTAGTATGAGCCAGGCTGAAGCGTTCTGGATGCGTTGGAGTTTTTTCTGGAGTTTTGCGGTGGTACCGGCGTATAGGGTGTTTCCGTAGTCCAGGCGGCTCGTGACCAGTGCGTGGGTGACCGTTTTTCAAGTATCGGTGGGGATCCAGCGAAATGTTTTTTTGAGCATGCGAAGAATGTTGAAGCAAGATGATGAAACGGCGTTGACTTGTCTGGTCATCGAGAGTGGGGAATCCAGGATGACGCCCAGGTTCCGTGCGTGGTCCGTCGGGATGGGTGCTTTTCCAAGGGCCTCTGGCCACCAAGAGTCATCCCAGGCGGAAGGGGAGGTGCCTAAGATGAGGACTTCTGTTTTGTCTGAGTTCAGTTTCAGGCGGCTGTGCTTCATCCACTCGGCTACTTCTTTCATTCCTTCGTGTAAGTTGGTTTTGGCGGTGTTAGGGTCTTTGGTGAGTGAGAGGATCAGTTGAGTGTCGTCAGCGTAGGAGATGATGTTGAGATTGTGTTGGCGAGCGATGGTCGCAAGGGGGCTCATGTATACGTTGAAGAGGGTGGGGCTGAGTGACGATCCTTGTGGCACGCCGCAGATGACTTCAGTGGCCTCTGACTTGAATGGTGGGAGGCGGACTCTCTGGGTTCTTCCGGTGAGGAACGAGGTGATCCATTCCAGTGCTTTTCCTTGGACACCGATGTTTCTGAGGCGCTGTAGAAGGGTGTTGTGGCAGACTGTGTCGAAGGCTGCGGAGAGGTCGAGGAGGATGAAGGCGACTGTGTCTCCATTGTCCAGAAGAGTTCGAATGTGGCGATGAGGGCGGTCTCCGTGCTGTGGTTGGCTCGGAAGCCGGACTGTGAGGAGTCAAGGGATTTGTTGTTTTCGAGGAAGGCGGCGAGCTGGTTGTTGACGGCTTTCTCGATGACTTTGGCCGGAAATGGAAGAAGCGAGATGGGGTGGTAGTTTTTGAGTTCGGTGGGGTCAGCAGTGTTTTTTTTTAGAAGGGCACTGAGTTCTGCGTGTTTCCAGCTTTCAGGGAAGGTGGCGGTGTTGAGGGAGCAGTTGATGACGTCTCGGAGGTGTGGTGCTATGATGGAGTCTGCTTTGTTGAAGATGTGGTGAGGGCATGGGTCCGTTGGGGATCCTGAGTGGATGGAGTTCATCAGGCGGATGGTGTCCTCAGTGGAGATTGGGTTCCAGTCGTTAAGGATGTTCAAGGGGGGTGAAGGTCCTGCAGAAGGTTGGGTGGGCTGGTCTCCGGGTCGGTTGTCGAAGCTGTTGTGGATGTCTGCGATTTTGTTGTAGAAGAAGGAAGCTAGGGAGTCGCAGAGGGCTTGGGAGGGGGTGATGTCGTTGGAGTTGGCTGATGGGTTGGTAAATTCTTTGACGATGTTGAATAGTTCCTTGCTGTTGTGGGTGTTGTTATCTAGTCGGTCTTTGAATGCGGCTTTCTTGGCAGACCGGATTATTTGGTGGTGTATGCGGGTGGCGTTTTTGAAGGCGTCCCTGGTGCTGGTGTTTGGGCCTTTTTTCCAGGCCTTCTCGAGGGAGCAACAGAGTTTCTTCGATTTCTTAAGATCATCGTTGAACCAAGAGGCGTTTTTGCTGCCAAGTTTGCTTTGTCGTTTTTTCAACAGTGCTAGGATGTCGGCGCTGTTGGATAGCCATTGGGTGAGGTTAATGGCTGCTTGGTCGGGGTTAGAGGAGTGGGCAGGGGGGTTGAGAAGAAGCGATGAGGAGATTTGGTCGATGGTGATTTTGTTCCAGTTTCTTCGCAGGGTGGATTGAGGATGGTTGTGGATTGTGGTCTTATTGTAAGTAAAGTGAACGCAGCTGTGGTCCGTCCAATGGAGAGCTGTGGTGTGACTGAATGAGACATGTTTGCTGGAGGTGAAGATGGGGTCGAGTGTGTGACCTGCAATGTGGGTGGGGGTAGTGACAAGTTGTTTGAGTCCGAGGTTGGCACGATTGTCCAGAAGGGTGGTGGCGCTACTGTCGTTGCTCTTTTCCAGGTGAAAATTGAGGTCTCCCAATAGAATGTATTCCTCGGAGGAGAGGGTGTGTGGGGTGATAAAGTCAGTGATGTCATCACTGAATTGTGCACGGGGTCCTGGAGGCCGGTAGAGGAGGGTGCCTCTGAGTGTGGTCTTGGGGTCGGTGTGGATCTGGAAGTGGAGGTGTTCGGCACTGGCAAGGTTGACGTCTGAGCTGGTTGAGATGCGGATGGAGTTCTTATGGACGATAGCGATGCCTCCTCCTGTATGCTTGATGCTATCCTTGCGGATGATCTTGTATCCTTCCGGGATGGCAATGGTGATGTCTGGGGCTGAAGTAGCATTCATCCATGTTTCTGTTAGGAAGGCGACGTCCGGTGAGATGGTGTCTAGTAGATTCCAGAGGTCGATGGCGTGTCTGTGGACCGAGCGGGTGTTGAGCAGGATGCATTGTAGGTGGTTGGTGTCAGGTCTCTGATTGGGGTTGGTGGATGAGGAGTTGGTTTTGGTGCCGTCGAACTTGCAGGAGGTGCATCTGAAGGGTCCATGGGTGTGTCCAGGAGCGGCTTGGACTCAGTTGGGGGAGCGGCCGGGGTTAAGGGCTAGGAGGGTGGTGGCATCGTAGGTGATGCGAGTGGGTTGGGCAGTCCGGGAACCAGGGGGTCTGGCGCTGGGCGCGGTCCAGGCGCGGACGGGCGAAGACGGGCTTACCTTTGGCGCACCTTCGGCGCCGCCGCAGCGCGTGGACGCTGCGCGTTGGGACATCTGCTATAAATGGATAGTGGAGGGGGCGGAGCGTGGGAGGGTCAGCTGGGAGGCGGGGAGCGGGGAGGAGCCACGGGCAAAAGAAAATAAACAGTAAGATGGCCGCTTGCTATCCAAATCGAAACTGGGGCAGAGCTGGATATCGAGTTCGAGTGAGGTTCCCTAATAAAGTAAATAGTCACGCTTCTTAGCTGCACTACAATGCCAGGAATGCAAGTAAATTATATGCTAAGGAGAACGATAGCGCACGCATACAATGTAATATAAACAGCGCTTTAAAATTGATTATAACGATACCAAGCGCTATGGATTGCACAGTGCGCTGTGTCAGGGCAGGCAGGCAGCAGGTCCCAGGACAGGCAGGCAGCGGGGAGCGAAGCCTCCGAAGTGCAAGCCGAGTGCAGGGTGAGCGACCACAATGGAGGGAATCCAGGTGCTGTGTTGTGAATATAGGATGCACTGTTTTCGAACATATTTGCTTCAAGCACTAAATGTCAAATGATCTTGGTCCTTTTGACCTGCATCGCTGCATTGTGTTCAGCCTGTGTTCCGCTGTCTCCTGTGCCCTTTCAAGTGTGCTCTGGATATATGCCTTGGGACGCAACTGGTTCAATCTATGAATAATGATCTGTTGATGTGCCCGCTGAGTATTCTTTTTCAGTTTTGTACTGTTGCAACACAATGCATAAAATGAGCCTTTGATGGTTGCTTCGGATCCTGCATTCATGAATCCTGGCATCTTCTCTTCTCTGTGGCTACACTACGGGCTGATACACCACCGACGGCTGCTGATGGGATTAGATACGATCATGTTTGTTCTTTGGAACTTGTGGGTCGGGTCTTAACGGAAATATCATCAGCGGAAGCTAGTTCCATCATGGTTCATAATGACTTTCAGGACATGCAAGACATTCATGAAGTTTCCTGAATTTTAATTTGTCTTTTTTTTAAAAATTGCATTATATTCTTTTTAACATTGCATATTTTTGCATTGGCTTTATTGCAATTTAGGTTTAATTTTCCTTCATTATTAAAGTGCATTAGGGTAAATTTTCTGATTTTAGACATACATATTTTGAGTTAATTTTAGAATATGGCTTCAATTTTCTATTTTGTCATTACTGAATTTGAGAAAACCCTGATATGTGCTACACAAAATCTCTCTTGTGTTTGATTTAATGGGCTATAAAGTTGATCCATGTAAAATGCTAATAAAGTCTACATTCAGGGTGCCCTTGCCTCTTGTTTCCCTAATGGTATTGTTGTCGAAGTGGAGGATGAGTGTTACAGCAAACAAATGATGGACGGAATGCTGACAATGCAAACATTCTCCCCCAGTCTAAATATCTGGGTTAAATACATTGTTCTTTTGCTCACCATGCCACCCCAGTTTATACCCAGCCATATGCAAATCAGTCTTGACCCTGTGCCTCATGGGAACAGTACAGACCGAACTGCCAAGCCAGGTCCTCCCTGGACCGGAAACAAGCATCCTGGGACCGGTTTGAAGTGGAAGTGGAGGATAAGGGCATGAATCTTCCTAAGCTCATTTTTAAAACCTGTCACTTGTCATCAACACCTCTCTATGCAGTAATAAAATCTGATGGTGAAGACTCATCAAACAATTATACTTTTAAAAACTGTGAACATACTTTATATATTTTTACATAACATTTGTTGCACAATTTCCATGTCAAATGTTCCCATGGGTTAGAGCCAAAAAGAGCTATTGGAGCCAAGCCAGACCCTTAACTCTTTTCTCCCTGTTAATTTGTTGGCTTGCCCAACTCTACTGCAGAAGTGTGTAACAATTACTTCACTTTCCTTTCTCTCAGTGGCTCGGTCTGGGGAGCAGCATCCTGTTTTCCTAGATTCTGTCCAGTTTCCACAGGTATCAGAAGGATAACTATTTTTGTGTCTGTCATTAATAAGGAAGAATTGTGCATTAGTAAATCTAAGAAGTTGTTGAAAATTAGCTGCACATTTATTAGCATACAATGAAAATAACAATGCTTAAATCATGCATGTTCCCGTCTACAGCACTCTGTCCTAAGTAAGCAATGCTCTTTGATTAATTGGCAGTGTCTGCCCTCCCTCCATAAGGGTGAAAGCAGTGATCATCGGGAATGTCTTGTCTTCAGGGGTCGCCCATAAGTATGAACATGGCTTCTTCTTTGACCTCTGATGGTATAAGGCAGTGAGGGCCAAATGGCTCACTCTACATTTCCAAAGTGATCATGTCCACTGCTCAGCCAGTCAGTGTGTGCACAATGAGGCCTTCACGGTGTCAATGAATGTGTTTCAGAACATTCTGATACTTGGATTCTGACTCCTACAGCTAGCTGAGGGAATTGGACTGAGCTAGCAGCTACTTCCCTGTGTGGTAAGAGCACCTGTGGAACTTCAGCAATGTTATTTAGTTCCCTGTTTATGCTCAGGAGGCTGTTGTAGGTGGGCCTGCTGCTCTGCGCCTGGGTGCATTGCACTTGCTGCACCACTGGTAGCTATGCCGCTGGAAGGAATTACACCATTAAAAAGTAATAGAACTGGAAAGGGGAGCAATAGAGGAGAGGGTGGGTCTGTGGTTGAAAGTAATGCTTTATTATTAAACGATGAGAAATGGTCTTCACAAGAAGTTTTCAAGAATGGGATTGAGAATTCCAGCATAACTGACCTCCACAACCCTGAAAATGTCCTTGAAAATGTTAAGGTCATCAGATACATTAGTCATGGAAAATACCTGCTTTGTAACAGCTCGGAGATGAGAGAGGTAGATAACTTTAAAGATATTGATTCAAGAGGGATGAGCTAAAGTTTGAATGGATGGATCGCTGGAGTGAAACATCTCACCTGACATTTCCAAAGGTAGAATTGGGTTTCTTGCAGAGAGTGTCTTATACGATGGAACTGAAGTGAGAATGGTGAAAAGATTGGACCAGTTTGATTTCAATTGGGGATTCAGGAACACAGCTGAAAAGGAATAGTAGTATGGACTTTGATCTGATTCTGGAATTTAAACAGTTATACATATTGAACGAAAGAATTATGAAGCAATGCTAAGACTGTAGTAGTAGTAGTATTTTATTTGTTGATTAATTAAAACCATTACAATAAAAAAGAAAACAAATACTGGTCTAACACAATGACTAAGTAAACGTATAAGGATACAGTGCATAAATTGAAATCAACAACCATTGATTAACATTTTCCAGTTAGGGATTATAGTCCTGCAGATATTTTCACAAGTTTGATAAAATTCTATAACATCCACAATACAATACGATGAGCTTACACGGCAAAAGCTAAAGTGCAATGTGCTAGCAGCAGGAAGAACAATTTACAGAATGTCTATAACTGTCGTATTGCAAAATCAGTACTAAAGTGACTTGTGCTATGCTATCCTCAAGAAAGTGAACAGTGCATTAAGTACAATTAGGCTAGCAGCAAATATTCAATATCAATAAGCAACAGAGTAAAAGAACAATATCACAAGAATAATATGCAATATGCTTACAAAGCAGGGTCTAAAGTGCGCTGTGCTAGCAGCAGTTGTTCAATAACAATTAACGGTAGCAAAAAGTCACAATAAAACAATTTACATAATATCAATAACTGTCATATTGAAAAGTACTACAATGACTAATACTATCAACAAACTGCAAATATTCAAAAGCAGTAAGCAACAGAGCGAAAAAGCAATTTCACAAATATCAAACTGAAACCATTAAGAGAACACTTGTAAGACAGAATCTATACTAAGGTGGCTTGTGCTATCAACTAGAACATAACATATGCAATAAATCTTTAACTGGGAAAGCTAAAGTGCAGGTTCTAACTCCCATACCTTTAAAAATAGGTTTTAAAAATGTATTCCGTTCCTGCGACATTTTTTGGCTTAATGTTACCATATGCAACAAGGTTTCATCATACTGGCCGCAAAGCCTACAAATATTTGTGGCCCAATTAGACTCCCATTTAGGTGATCCTTCTTTGATGGGATATATTCCAAACCTTAATAACGTACATTTCTTTTTAATTAGGGGCTTTTGGTGAAAGAGTAAATAAGGTTGAACCATTGTTTTTCAAAAGTATTAGCAATAGACCAAAAGTAAGTTTTTTCCTCAACTCATCTTTATCTAAAACTTCTGACAACAGAGCAACGGTTGAATTATTTAATTTTTTATAATTCATTTTACTCCTTGTTTCATCTTCCAGTTTAGGGCATTCGAAAGTTAGGAGACACTCAGCTAAATATTCCTGCCAACTTCTGGAATTTTAAGCCTTTCGAAATCTCACGCCAGCACATATTGGCCAGCGTGCCCTTATCGGCTCGAGATAATGCCAATAATGTTTTTAAATATGTAGCTCGACGTACCAATAACTGATTCCTCAAACCATATTCCAATCTTAAGTTGGCACGTGAGATATGTCTGGGAATCCTAAAAAACGATTTACATGTCCTTGCAACTATGTCCTCCAGCACTTTCACATCTCTACCCTTAAAAATGATGGACCCATAGTCCAGGGAGGGAATAAGTTTTGCTTTCCTAACTTTAAGCAGGTGGTCCTAATTAGGAAATAGTAACTTATCTCTCATTTTTCGAAAAGCAAAGGCAAGTGAAGTACCTCTAGACTCTAAATTATCAAAATGCTGTCTAAATGACAGACTAGCATCAAATGTAATTCCCAAATATTTATAAGCTTTTACACAGTCAATAGACTAACCATTGATATTCAAATCCTTAACCCCTAATTTGCCTTTCCCTATTAACATTATTTTTGTTTTTTGTATTAATTGTTAAGCCATTTTGAGTTACCTATACATTAATTGAATTTATTAATCTTTTTAATCCTATCAGGGTTTGGCTAAGTAAAATGGTATCATCAGCGTACTGTAGGTATTTTATTTCTTTACACACTACAGCAGGGGAATGCAAGTTTACATCCTTAAAATGGGAAGGGAGGTCAGACATAAATAAATTAAAAAGACAATTTGCGAGCACACATCCTTGTTTTAAGCCGACATTTGTTTCAAGGCGGCGGGAAGTATGTCTACTGTCGCCGATTTTGACCTGAACCCAGGTATTGGAGTACAATAATTTAATCATATTTAAAAGACATTCCGATATACCCCACTTCTTTAACTTAGTCCAAATGATATTTCTGGGTACAGAATCAAAAGCGGCTTTTAAGTCAATAAAACAGATGTACAATTTTTGTTTCCTACATATTGCTCTTTCTACTAGTAATGACAATAAAATCAGATTAGTAATTGTCAATTTTCCCTTCCTAAAACCTCTTTGGAAAATTGGGATCAATTCTTCTCTTTCCGTCCATATCTCCAACTCCTCTAACAGACAACTTGCAAATATTTTCGCATCTACGTCTGTGAGGGTTATTAATCTATAATTTGCGGGGTTATCCTGAGGCCCACTTTTGTAGATCGGCTGTATTATACTCCCCTTCCAAGGATCCGGGATACAACCTGACTTAAGAATGTCATGAAAAAGGTGCGTAGTAACTCTGGCCAATACCTAATTTTAGCTTTTAATATAGCATTAGGAATTCAGTTAGAGCCAGGTGCTCCATTTGATCTAATTTTAAGTAAAACTTTTTAAACTTTCTCCACTGACCATATCTCAGTATCAATAGAGTCTGTTGAATACCCAGTACTGAGAGGGTCGTACCCTTCTACTGGGTCCCTGTTACATTTATGGACAAGCCCTTCAAACTCCTCGGTCGGTTGACTTAGTGGAGTTATTTTCATATTAAAAAAATGTATCCAACTTAATTCATCTGTATTGGCACTTGTATTTCTAAAATTTCCATTTTCTAAATTATTAATAATACCCCAAAACAGTCTCAGATCCATAGATTTACATGCGTAATGACGTTTGGCCCAGGTTTCTTCATAGTACAATTGTTTAGCCCTCCAAATTTCATTCTTATAACCCCGTTTTAAGTCTCTAATTTTAATTAACGTTAAAAAGTAGAAAGACCAATTCGCTTTTCTATACAGTGCTCTTATGGTTTTGTTAAGAGAGCGATAGGAAAACCAACCTGGGTTCTCAGGATTTAGAGTTACACCCCCAGTTTGTCACGGCTGTTGGACCTCAGGGTCGGAATGATGCTCTAATGGGGTCCACCTCCAGACGTTACAGCCCTCTAATTTAAACCTTCAGAGTGCTAGGCAGTCAGGCGAGGGAAAATATAGGTAGAAAACAGGAACATCCAGGACAGGGACCTGAAACGATAAGAGGAATACGTTAACTAAGGTTCCCTGATATCCTAATCCTAATCTCACTGGTACGAACACGAACCCTCACCTGATAGTGCTCAGGATACGACCCTTCCCTTGTTTGTATCCCTTCTTGGGCTAAAGGTAGAATAACAAAACATTAGTTATGGCTCTCTAGTACCCTTAGTTTCAGGTGTGTGTACTCTAACAACTCAACACACATTCACTCACCAGTTGCCAAGAGAAGGGATGTAGTAAGGAGATCACCGATGGATTTAAGGAAAGATCAAGCTCTTCCCCCTGCAGTTTATCGTCAGATGAAATCTCCGATGTTCCTGATCGAAATAATAAAATAACTAAACTGAAATGCAGCCAACCGGCTTTTCACTCTTGACAAGGTATTCAGGACAGTGCTAAACACGAACAAAATAGGAGGGGGCAATCCGGCGTCTCCTGTTCGCGTTATTTAATTCAACAATGAGCTCATAGTCTCAGCGTGTAGAGGAGGGGGAAATCCAAGCGTCTCCACTTACACGCCCGGAAAAG
Organism: Lissotriton vulgaris; assembly: GCF_964263255.1. Taxonomy (NCBI): domain Eukaryota; kingdom Metazoa; phylum Chordata; class Amphibia; order Caudata; family Salamandridae; genus Lissotriton; species Lissotriton vulgaris. The sequence goes on from NC_141698.1 coordinate 143,999,446, forward strand.
CAGCAAGAACAACTCAATGGCGTGGAGGGGGCAATCCGGCGTCTCACACGCAAACAACAAACAAGGCACCAGCCGGTGCCAAGAACGTGGTTCTTGACTACGTGCGTGAGCGACCCGAAGGGGGCAATCCGGCGTCTCCGGGTTACTCACTAAACAATAAGTACAGTTCCGCAAGTGCGCTGAGGGAGCAATCCGGCGTCTCACGCGCCTTGCGGGAGACTCACGCAAGATCAGTCTTCACTCGTCTCGCTCCAACTTGCTCCACAGCCGCAGAGCAAAAAACGAACCACGCCTTCCCAGCAGATCCGCGGGGACAGGGCGTCCGCCAACAACAGCATACCATTGGACAAATCACGAGCACCAATTACAGGTTTCCACAAGACTTTATACTCTCTGACAGCAGCCCCAAGGTGCAAAGCATTCTGGTAGGTGTAGTTCATCATCTAGGCAGGCACATTTGTCAGACCCTGACAGTATGCCCCCCCGCCCAGTGCCTCCTAGCACCTGGCTTCCGTGGATTGCGGGCGTAGAACGAACCGATCAACCGAGGGGCATGGACTTCTTGACTAGGCTCCCAAGAGTCATCCTCTGAGCCGTAACCCTTCCAGGAGACAAGGAACCACAGCTTCCCCTGATGGAACCTCGCGTCCAGAATGCGACGCACTTCGTACTCCAGTTGTCCATCTCTCAGCACCGGCGGGGCAGCCTTGCTTCGTATAGAACCAGCCGGCTTCAACAGGCTGCTGTGGAACACAGGATGTATCCTCATAGACATGGGCAATTTCAATTTGTAAGCCACAGGATTGATCTTTTTGATGACCATATACGGACCAATGAAACGGGGGTGGAATATGCTGCGATAACGGAATCGAATGTTCTTTGTGGACAACCAAACTCTGTCCCCAACCTCATACAGAGGACTCGCCTGTCGGTGCTTATCCGCCCATTTTTTGTATGTGGACTTTGCTCGGACAAGAGTTTTCTGTATCCGTTGATGTGACTCTAACAAGGCCTTCACATGGGCGGCCACCGTAGGGTGGTTCTGAATTTCCTCTGGTATGGTTAACGGAAGGGTGTTAGCATGAAAGCCTGTATTAGCCTTGAACGGTGTTTCCCCGGTTGAGCTGTGCCAGGCATTGTTATAAGACAACTCAGGCAGCCAGAGAAGAGAGACCCAGGAATGGCTAGCTTCTTCTGAATAGCACCTCAAGTACTGTTTTAGTGTCTGATTTAGTCTTTCGGTCTGGCCATCCGTCTGAGGGTGGAAACTGGTGGATAGAGCGTCCTCCACCCTCAGAGCCTTACACCACATGCGCCAGAACCGCGCCACAAACTGTGGTCCCCTGTCCGAGATGATCACGCGAGGAATTCCGTGAATCCGGACCACCTGTGTCAACAGTAATTGAGCAGTTTGACTGGCAGTAGGAAGATTTTTGCATGGAATAAAGTGTCCCATTTTTGTCAAACTGTCTACCACCACCATGATAGCGTTGTGTCCTTGGTCCATTGGCAACCCCACGATGAAGTCCATGCTGATGGTGTGCCAAGGGCGGGACGGAGTGGGTAGTGGTCTGAGTTTCCCACGACTCATGGAATGATCCCCTTTAGCCCTTGCACATGTATCACAGTGTCCTATCCACTTTTCTATATCTCTTGACATTGTCTCCCACCAGAAATGTCGCTTTACCAGATGGATGGTCTTTGTCACCCCGGGATGACCGGCCAGCACCTCCCCATGACACCAGTTGAAGGCCTGAAGCCGTAGATCGTGAGAGGGGAGAAACAATTTCCCTCCATGCAAGGGCACCCCGTGTTGGAGACTTCGGAGGCGGTTCTGGCTTACCCACTTCTGCCATTGGACTTGGTTTCGTTCTTTCTGTACTTGTTCTATAAAGCGATCAGCTGTTACTAAACACACCACTTTCTCGGGTGCGATGATCGCTTTTATTTGTTCTTTTTCCGATACCAGGTCTCCCCCTAGTCTGGAGAGTGAGTCTGCCTTCTTGTTTTCAGTTCCAGGCCGAAAGGTGACGATGAAATTATATTCCGCGAAAAACAGCATCCACCTCATTTGCCGTTGCGATAAGTGACGAGCTGTTTTCATGAACAACAAATTCCTGTGGTCGGAATATACCGTTATGGTGTGTTGTGATCCCCACAGGTAATGTCTCCACTCCTGGAAGGCTCTTTTTATTGCCAACAGTTCTTTTTCAGATATTGAGTAGTTGCTTTCAGCGGAGTTCAATTTCCTGGACAGGAAGGCGACTGGATGTAACTGGCCTGTTTCTCTATCTCTTTGCGATAGGACAGCTCCCACTGCTACATCAGAGGCATCCCCCTCCACTATAAAGGGTAAATCCAGTTGCGGATGTTTCAGGATTGGGGCAGAGACAAACGCTTCCTTCAACAACTCGTACGCCCTCATGGCTTCGGTATTCCACTGAAAGGGAACTCCTTTTCGTAACAACTTGGTGATGGGTGAAGCCAACAAGGAGAATTGAGAAATAAAACGTCTGTAATAGTTGGCAAAGCCAAGAAAGCATTGCACCTCTTTCACACTCTTTGGCACTGGCCATGCACTCACCGCATCAACCTTCCTCTCTGCCATGTGAAACCCTCTAGGTGTGAGTATAACCCCCAGAAATTCCGCCTCTTCTACATCAAACTCGCATTTACTGAGCTTACAGTAGAGTCGGTATTCCAACAGCCTCTGTAACACCAGGAGAACATGATCGGTGTGTTGGTTACGTGAATCAGAATAAACAAGGATGTCATCAATATATACGATGACGAACTGGTCCAGGTATTCCTTCAGTACATCATTAAGGAAGTACTGGAATGCCGCCGGGGCATTGCAAAGCCCGAACGGCATTACCAGATACTCAAAAAGACCATATCTGGTCTTGAAGGCAGTCTTCCACTCATCACCACTACGGATCCGGACCAAGTGATAGGCACCACGGAGATCCAACCGTGTATAGATCACCGCCTCTCTCACCTGGTCCAGCAGCACGGGGATGAGGGGAAGAGGGTACCGATTCCTTATGGTCTGTTTATTTAACTGGCGATAGTCAATGAGGGTACGTAACTCCCCATTGGCCTTCGTCGTAAAAAAACAAAGGAGACGCTGCTGGTGATCGAGAAGGTCTAATGAACCCTATAGCACTGAAGTGTGTCAGGTATTCTTGCAGATGTTTGGACTCAGGCTCTGACAAGGCATACACCCTGCAAGAGGGAACAACAGCGCCTTCCACCAAATCTATTCTACAATCGTACTCCCTATGGGGAGGGAGTACTTCAGCCTGTGCTTCACTAAACACCTCACTGTACTCGTGGTATTCCATAGGTAGGACAGTTACTTTTTCCACCGCAGTGGCTATGTGTGTTATCTGGGCCAAGGCTATCGTATGTGAAGATGGGGTACTCATACAACTTTTCTGACACTCCTCCGACTGAAAGCTCACAGTCTTTTCCCGCCAGTCTATGGAAGGGTTGTGTTTTTCTAACCATGGGATACCCAGTATTAGCTCATATTGTGGAGCCTCGATGATATTTAAAACGATACTCTCACTATGTTTGACAACGCTGTTCTCCAGAACCAACACCACCTCTTCGGTACGTTCAACGATAGGACCGGATTTCAGGGGGGTACCATCCACCGCCAACACGGTTTCTGGATTTTTTGTAGTCACTCTTCCCAGCCCCAAACGACGCACGAGGCCCTCGTCCACAAAGTTCCCAGTTGCCCCTGAGTCTATCATGCTCCACACTGCATGTTCTTTGCCCTGGCTCAACAATAAGGAGGATAAGGCAACATGTGTTATAGGGGCCTTGCCCTCAACCAAAGCCAACGATGTCAGTCTCCATTCTTTTGTCTCCTGCCTTTCGCTCAAGGAAGGGCTCTCATCACTGGTATCGAGATCAACCGCGGTAAGAGCCACCTTCTTAGCCGAGTAAAAGGTTTTGGACCTTTTGGGTTTGGAGGGACACTCCTTAACGTAGTGTCCCTTCTTCCCACAATACATACAAAGCCCCTGAGAGCGGCGGCTCTCTCTTTCGGCTTTAGTAAGAGGGGATCGGATGGCCCCGACATCCATTGGTTCCGTTGTACTGTCTCCAGCCCGTGGAACCGGTGGAAGCACATGACCCGCCGAATCAGAGGGCCTATCATGTTTCCTTCGGTCACCTCCCCGCTCCCCTAATCTATGGTCCAGGCGCAGGGTGAGATTGATTAAATCAATACATGTTGTGGGTTGGGGATCAATCTGTACTATGATATATTTTAACTCATCTGACAGGCCCTGGTAATATAACGCCATTCTTTTGTCTTCTGGCCAGCCTGTCTCCGTCACAAGACGATTGAAAGTAGTCATATATGATACTAAATCCTTCTTCCCCTGTCGGAGCCCCAATAATTCCCTATCTGCACTTAGGGTTGTCGCTCTCCGATCAAACACCCGTTCAAACACTCTACGGAACGCTGTCCAGTCGTTTAATATGGGATCATCGTTCTTAACAAAGGGAACAGCCCAATTCGCAAGTAAGAAATGGCGAACGCCACTCGGGACATATTATTGGGGAATGAGGCCGGCCTACACGAGAAATGAAGGGTGATTTGGGTTAGAAAGGCTTGAATTCTCTGAGGGTCACCGGAGTATCTCTCTGGACTGGCTAAAGGTATCGGAGGAGGCACCGTTACTTGAATGGTGCGACCTCCTGGTGCCGCATCAAAAGGATTAGCCTGTTGGCGATCTAACCTTTCTTTTAAGGCAGTGGCCTCTATCTTGGACGCCGACAGTTCCTGCTGTACTAACAACAGGGCCTGAAGCACGTCGTCCATTGTTGCCATAACTTGAGCCTTCTTCCGACCAGGAGGTAAGAACAACGTGGGCTCGTGATTCTGTCACGGCTGTTGGACCTCAGGGTCGGAATGATGCTCTAATGGGGTCCACCTCCAGATGTCCCCGCACTCTAATTTAAACCTTCAGAGTGCTAGGCAGTCAGGCGAGGGAAAATATAGGTAGAAAACAGGAACATCCAGGACAGGGACCTGAAACGATAAGAGGAATACGTTAACTAAGGTTCCCTGATATCCTAATCCTAATCTCACTGGTACGAACACGAACCCTCACCTGATAGTGCTCAGGATACGACCCTTCCCTTGTTTGTATCCCTTCTTGGGCTAAAGGTAGAATAACAAAACATTAGTTATGGCTCTCTAGTACCCTTAGTTTCAGGTGTGTGTACTCTAACAACTCAACACACATTCACTCACCAGTTGCCAAGAGAAGGGATGTAGTAAGGAGATCACCGATGGATTTAAGGAAAGATCAAGCTCTTCCCCCTGCAGTTTATCGTCAGATGAAATCTCCGATGTTCCTGATCGAAATAATAAAATAACTAAACTGAAATGCAGCCAACCGGCTTTTCACTCTTGACAAGGTATTCAGGACAGTGCTAAACACGAACAAAATAGGAGGGGGCAATACGGCGTCTCCTGTTCGCGTTATTTAATTCAACAATGAGCTCATAGTCTCAGCGTGTAGAGGAGGGGTAATCCAAGCGTCTCCACTTACACGCCCGGAAAAGCAGCAAGAACAACTCAATGGCGTGGAGGGGGTAATCCGGCGTCTCACACGCAAACAACAAACAAGGCACCAGCCGGTGCCAAGAACGTGGTTCTTGACTACGTGCGTGAGCGACCCGAAGGGGGCAATCCGGCGTCTCCGGGTTACTCACTAAACAATAAGTACAGTTCCGCAAGTGCGCTGAGGGAGCAATCCGGCGTCTCACGCGCCTTGCGGGAGACTCACGCAAGATCAGTCTTCACTCGTCTCGCTCCAACTTGCTCCACAGCCGCAGAGCAAAAAACGAACCACACCTTCCCAGCAGATCCGCGGGGACAGGGCGTCCGCCAACAACAGCATACCATTGGACAAATCACGAGCACCAATTACAGATTTCCACAAGACTTTATACTCTCTGACAGCAGCCCCAAGGTGCAAAGCATTCTGGTAGGTGTAGTTCATCATCTAGGCAGGCACATTTGTCAGACCCTAACACAGTTGCTTCCCTATTAGGAAATTTATCAATAAGGAGTCACATAAGGTGGGCCAAAGAGCAACCATTGCGGTTCCTTCAGAATAAGCTGCCCATGCGTCGAGAATTAAGAGCGAGAGAAAATCAAAAATATCTTTCTCTGTTTTCTCACTCCATATTAACCTCTTTAGGTTACAAGCAGCCGGGTCTGTTCTTAATATTCTGATTTCTGATAAATACTTGAAGGGTAAACTAATAGTGATAACTTGTGGATTATGATCACTCTCAATCTTTTGAACAATCTCATAACTTTGAACTGATTGTGAGAGCTTATCTGACAGTATCATATAGTCAATTATAGAAGGACAGTCAGTTTTATTAAATGTTGGTAAATGCTCTCTATCATACAGAATCGTTAGGTTGTTTTTAGTAAATTCACACTTGGACCATTGGGCTAAAAGATCTGAATGGGGTTCCTGCTTTTTACATGATAAAAGATGAGTATTAAAATCCCCAGAAATAATCATCTGTGCATCCCTATGATCATAATATAGCACTTTCACCATTTCCCATAACTGGATAAATTGAGATGCTCGAATCTTTTTTTTTCAAACTTAAATAAACATTTAAAATAATCGTGATTGACTAGCTACTAATTTGATGCACTGAATCCATTTTACTTGAAGGTCTATCTCATAATTTTCAACGTTAAGCCTTAAAGAAACATATATTGAAAGTCTCCCACTTGGCCGACCATATGCGGCATCCCTACTTGCCGCATTTAGATATTCATAGTAGCAGATCAGTGGTGTATTGACCAAATTCCATGTTTCTTGCAAAATTAACATATCAAACAACTTTAAAAAACCTACAACATTTACATCTTCTATAAGAGTATTAAAACCATTTGTGTTCCAGGAGTAAAATTTGAGCGGTGTTGGTGAATTATGTGGGGTACCCCAACATCAATTGGTCTTTACTGAATTTTTTCTTGATGAAGTAGACAGGAGCCAACCCCAATCATCAGCAGCCTTAGGAACCCCTTTTAATTCCTCACACACCCATGATCCGGGCTTATAACGTTTGATTTTAATGCCACCAAACCTGCATAAGGCTGAAAATGGACCTGAGGCCTCTTTCAAATCTCTGAATTGATTCACCTCAGTCTGTTTTGCAGTCTCCTCCTTCACTATAGGTATTAATGGGGTCGGGTTTTGCGGACCATGGAGGCTCCATACTTTAATCCCCCAGTTTTCAAAATTCTTAGAATTATCTAATATTTTCCTTACAATGTCATCCCTTGGCCAACGTCGTAATGGTTGTCTCCATATTACCACCATCTATCTTGACCTCTACAAAATCCAGGTCTTCAGATACAACACCCTAAAGATCAGGGGTTGCTTTTAGTAGTTTTAAAATGTTCCCCCTATTCAAAATATCGTGTGTACCACGGGTACGGTATTGGGGGCAAAAGACCACTTTTCGTTATTCAACCTGCATTTTGGGGGATACCATATTACTCTTTAGCCCTGACTCGAAAAAGTCCCTTTTCCCGGCAATCACCAACAGGGGGTCGACCGGCAGATTTAGTTGTTTAACCTGCTCTGTCTTTATTTGAGCCGAAATACAAGGACATTCAACCTGTTCATTCTTATTAGATTGCAAAAGGATGGGACTTACTGATTTTCCGATAGATGGCTTCTGATCTTGTGCACAGGGTTGTGCTCCCCGACTAATCTGGTCATTGTGAGTATGGGAAGGGTTTACAGTTATATCATTTGCCATATATTGCACTCCTTTTAAGGCTACTCCATCATCTCTAGACCAAACTAACCCTATTTTCCATGGATATTTTTGTGTATTATCTTTAAGCTCTGCTAATTCTTGGATTGGAGTGATCTCATTCTGGTTAATAAAATTTTCGGTGCCCTGATAGGAGTATACATCTTGACAAGGCTTATATTGTCCTCCAAGCTTCTCTCGAATTGCTATTGTCTGGGTTTTGTTCCCCACGTTTAGGGTAGGCTCTACTTTTGACCCTTCGCTCCCAACTTTAATAAATTGTTTGACCTTTTTATTGCCTTGAGGGACAGACGACGGTCTAAAAATTGGAAAGAGAGCCACGGGACCAGAGTTCGTGGTTATTGAGCCGCCCTTATTTACTACCCCAGTCAGTATTTTTTTGTCTTGGGCTGACTTGTTATGGGCCTTTCTTAACCTTTTCCTTGCCCTTTTTGATAGAACTTCGGGTACTACATTACTTCTGAGGCCTCACTCACTCTTGAGCGACTCCTATTTAACTCCTGGTTTATCTTAGATTTGGGTCAGTGAGGGGTCTCTAAAGGTACTCCTAAGTTACCCGCTACTGGTCGGGAGACTGTATTTTTATTACTGGCAAGCCTCGGAGAGGAAAGTTTTAATGCTAGGGGATTTTTTTCTACGGTTCCAGTGTTTATTAAATCATCACTCCCCTCAACTTTCCTACCAGATAATAGTTTTACTTTGTGGACCATACAACTAACTATTGATGGCATGTCAGCGATTTTATCAATCAGTTCAGCACAAGTGCAAGATATTAACTGATTCTCTTTATCAGCTTGAACTTTAGAGATCAACTTAGTTAGTTGAAGAAGCTTTGCGTCAATTCCTTCAACATGAGCTGCTAAGGTATTTAAAATGTCCACCTGAATATCTAATTTGTCGGAGTGGAAATTAAGGGCATTTGTTATAGAATCCATAGTATTAAGCAAACAATCCCATACTCCATGCTCACGTTTGCTAACATTATTTTCCAGGGCATCTGATTGTGCCCGAAAATTTCCATCAAATTTTGTTAACAAGGATAAATCTGCGGAGTTAAAAGATTTACAGTGCTCATTAATATAAACCTTAAGGTTATTACTCCTACTAGCTATACCTGGAATCAAAACTGACTTATTAATACAGAAACTATTCTCCAAGATTTTACTGGATTGATTCGAAATACAAGGACGTTCATCACCAATTGGGAAAGGATGATCAATCGGACTTAACACTAACTCATCTTCACATCCTTTATTAATCGATTTAACAGCATTATGGTCAGACACTATGTCCACATCACTCACATTATGATTTGAACCTGAAGAGATATAAATTACTGAATAAACAGCATTTACATTCTCTATAGATCTTTTGTTGAATTCTTCAATTACCAAACTATGTAAGTCCTCCTCCAGCAGTAGCCCAATCGGCTGGTTCACCCTATTTTGCCGATGAATTTGTGCTTGCTTCTGCAGTCTTCCAGGGTGCACCAACAGTTTTTCCAGCGGGTTAAGGGCTGAGTCTTGAGAGTCATTGACTGTCTTTAGAGGCCTCTCCTTTTCCTTAGGGTTGATCACTTCGTACACCTTCATTTGACCTGGGATAAATTTGGGATCTTTCAGAGAAGGAGAGTGGCCCAAAATTATGATCCTATCTGGGTCATCCATTTCATCACAGGGCCTTGCTACTGCAGAGTCAATTTTAAACTCAGCATTTTCACAAAGCTGAGCAGTATTCTGACAGGGAGATGATGACGGAGAAGAAAATGATGATGTTGTACAACCCGCATTAGAATTACCATTTTTAATTGGATTTCTATTTTTCCTTTGAGTGTGACTGTGATGATACTTAAAGAAAAAACTCTTAATCGACGGCTGAGCATCGATATTGGCAATCTTTTGCATCTTCCCGGGGGTTATGGGGGGTAAAGATGGTGAACACAACTCAGCTGGCTCAGTCAAACTTTCCCTTAATAAAGCAGCCCCCTCATTTTTTCCATCTGACTTTACCTGTGACCCCACTTTGGGTAATGCGTCAGACCTCTGGTGTTTTTTTAAATTCAGCATAGCGCCGCGTTGTCGGCTAGATCTCATCCTCGACTGGCTCTGAAGTGGTTCAACAACTTTGGGGGTGGCAATGGGGCCTGAGAGTGCCTAGAGGAGGAGGGGCTTTTCCCACACCAGTTCCGCTCTTACTCCTTATCCTGCTCCTACTCCTACCCCACCTTAAAAACCAAACCGCCTACAATGCTCGCAGGTGACTCAACACAAAGCACTCCCTCTCGTCAGTAACTCCCCACGGCTTCAGTCATATTTTTTATAAAGCGATACAGTCAAGAAAAAAAAAAACTCGGGGCATCAGTGACATCAGTGTTGGGCAGTAGCAATGTCCACCGTCTCCCAAACTAGGCTTACTATTATTTAGCAGAGAAAAGTTACTTCAATTACTTCAGCGCGGCTTCAGCAAGCCTGGTTAAGGCAGTAAGGCAGAAAGCAAATAAATAAAACTGCTCCAACAGCGGTTCTTCCATCTACACAGCACGCTTTTACCTCCAAACCTCCAAACTGCCGCCCCGCTTTCCCCACCTCTGCCTTCCTTTCACCACGGCAGCTCCTGCGGGTGCAGGTGTGGGTGCGGCAACGGCAAATGCAGCTTCTCACTTCACTCCGCTCACACAGCTGTCTTTAGCTGCCTTTGACTGCAGCTTGACTGCAGCTTCACACAGTGCAGCAATGCTGGGACTGAAAAGCCATGCTGCCAGCAAGTTACAAATTCCAGGAATACCAGATTCTACCACTGGGGTAAAAAAAGGCACAGACCACACAGTGAAGTACTTCACAATGAGGGGGGGTGAGAATGTAGAGAGAGGGAGCAGGGATTTTGCTTAGGATTTTTATTTTGTCCTCATTCAAAAACATAAGTGAGAAGTCTTTTTTGCAAGCCTAAGTTTTATTCTTGGAACCCCCGGTGAAACGGTACCGTCTAAATATATTAAGACCTGCGGGTCCAATGAAACCGGCTGCCAAGATCTTGATAGGTGGAACTTCTCCCTCACATCTCACTTATATCATAATCATTGGACTTTAGATGTGATGTGTTAGGATATTTCAGGATTATTCTAAATCAAAAATGATCAACCCAATCTTCCCAACTCCGCCATATTCTGATTCTTTTTCTTGAGAAGCTAGCAAGTTTCAATCTGTGAATCCACCTCATCGAAGCAACCCAATCTAATATTACCGGGGATTGTGAGGTAATCCATTTTCAACAAATGTCTCGTCTTGCAAGGAGAATCAGCGAAAATAAAAGGGAAACCTGTGTGTGAGACATGTTATAACTGGTACTCTCTTCCGGAAAGATGCCCAAAATAACCCAAATCAGGCTTACCATAATCTCTTAACCCAAGACCTCCGAGACAATCTTACCAATATCTTGCCAGAAGCCCTGGATAGGAGGACACTGCCAAAACATATGCATATGATCCGCATCTTCAGAGGCACACTTCAAACAGGCCTTCCGATGACCACCTCTCAATTTGGCCAGTTTCTTCGGAGTCCATTATGCCCTATGGAGCGTGAACAAATGGTTCCTCTTAAGACAGGCATCTTTGACCACATTCCATAAAGTGCGTATCGATACTTGCCATAAGAATGTTACATTGGTTGAAGGCAGGTCTCTTCTCCAGAACTCCTCCATAGGTAGCAAAGTCTCCCTTAATCAAAAGCCAGTACCATTTGGCGACCTATTTACATTATAATAGGGGGCCTCGTAGAGAAAGTTCATGTTCTTCATTTACTTCTCCGTCTTTCGCTAAATGAGAAGCCCAACTGGGGCCCAACTGGATAGCTGATAAAACTTAAATCTAGAGAGTTTTTGATTTGTGGTGTTATAAAATACATCCCATGGAAGAAGTTTGTTCCCTTGAAGCAGTTGACCCCAGTTCAGAATATCTTCTTCCAGTAAAGGAGTCGATAAACTATCTTTTAGACAGACTGGAGTACCGGGGGAGTTCCAAATGGGGCCCCCTGCACCATAATATGGGATCTTCGAGATCCTCCTGAACTGATATCAAACTTTGCAGGTAGATCTTAGAAGTTTAAGTATGATTTCTTAAAATAGTTAAGATGCCCAAACTTAAACAAACAGCCGTCGCCCCCCCTGTTACGTACATTTGGACATTGCTAGAAGCAGGGGAGGAAAACATGACAAATTGAATAAGAGGGACCGGTTTGTCCCCTCTCACCATTATTATTTGATTTATATATAGAACCCTTGGCCTGCAGTATTAGGGCTTGTAACACCTTTGCCTCATTTGGATGGGAGCGCTGGGAAAAAAAGGTTGCGCTTTATGCGGATGATTTGATGGATTTTTCGCTCCCCTCTACCATCTTGCCTGGTCTAGAGAACATCTTGTTGAATTTTGGGAGGGTTTCAGGTTATTTAATTAATGCCCACAAGACAGAAATCAGGACATGGAACACTTTATTGAGTAATGTACCAGTTAAACAGCAGATTCGTTATTTAAGTATACAAATTACACAAGATATCACCAAGTTGGCCTCAGTAAATTTAGATTGTAAACGCAAAGAAGCGGCCACATCATTAAGATCTTGGAGCGGGTTCTCTTTGTCCATCTTGGGCTGTGCAAATTGGATTAAAATGTCAATCTTACCAAAATGTACTTTTATTTTCAATACGATCAGTCCTACTTGAAAAATACAAGAGTTTATAAATAGTTTTCTCTGGTCCAAAAAATGGGTGAGGATCGCATGGAGGAAGATGAGGTGTGCAAAGTCAGAGGGGGGCATAGCAGGTCCTGATCTCCAGTTTTATTATTTAGCCTTTCAATTCGAGATTTTGATTAGGATTGTATCTGTGAAGCACAATAGAAACAATGTGACAGTACCAATTGATGGCATGGTGGCCAGTAAAGACTGATCTGAAAGCAACTCCTTGGTGATATGTGGCTCATGTAGTTTGCTCAAGTGAAGAGACATATGATTATGGTACATCAATCTTGAAATAAGGTAGATTGCTGAGTTTATCACGAGTTAAAGTTTTAACAAGTGGTACCTGGGCAAGTCTGAATAAAATGCCTTGCTCTAATTCAATATGGGGCACAACACCACCCTTGTGACACAGAAGCAGTGGTAGGATCTTCGCAAGGGCCCTTAAAAGGAAAAAGTACATTGATGAGTGCTTATTATTAGTCCTGTGATTCAGTCAAAGGACGTTGTCCAAAATAAAGCATGATTTAATAGAAAACGACTGGTGTGGGGTGGAGAATTTCATGCATGTTAAGGGGTTGATGTATTTTGCTTTTATATGTTAGCTAGTGAATCTGATTTAGAATAGCTAAAAACGATATTGTTGCCTAATCATAGAATGAGATTTAGATCAGTCCTGAGCATCTCTTGCTTTTGTGTTTTCATATCCTTTTAGCATCTTCAGATTATATGGCTCCAGGCCTGTTGGGCTGATATGGCCGGTGTGGACCGTCTATTTAGCAGGTTGTGGGCCAGATTAATCAGCAGATGGGCCAGAGTTTACTGTTGATTTTCCTGATATAAGCACAAGCATTGCCTGCAGCAAAGACAAATGCATGCAGGCTCCTATACCTTACGAAATACGCATTTAGGTGTTTTTAGCAGTTCATAACTGGCCAGATTTGTAATTGTGGGCCTAACTGTTTCGATAATTAGGCCCAATTGTATTTTGGTACCCATGTATATTTTTTGTCCCAGTCCAAAACTGGCTCCATGTAAGTTTTGTTTTCTTGGCCCATCTCACCTGCTCAGAATACCATTTATTGTCCTGTCTGTACTTATTTTTGAAATGTGGCTAGAAACGTAAATTGTATTGTTTTTGTGTGATTCTGTCGTTCATGACTGCCAGGTCAAAAGCAGTGCGGATTGACAGGCAAGGGGATTAAAAAAGTATAGGGATTTTAGGAGAGAGCCTTAAACAGTAGTAGATTTGCACAACCCTGATACTAAAATGACATATTTTCCTATAAGTGCATATTTTACCACCTGAATGTGTATATATAATTGAAACCTGACAGGCATTCAGGCACAAGTGTACATTAACTGGTTGAAGACATGCAGAAATGTACACGTCAGCTTCTTTTTTCCCCAAAACGTAAAATAAATATGGATAAATACAGGTAAAATTAGCACACAAAAAGATGGATAAATACCGACAGAAATGACAAAAATATAAATACCATAAAACCAGGAGCCCTACTTATATCCTTCATGAGTGGCGTGCCTGTTGCGTGACCTTCTTGTTTTTTTACAACCGCCAGTGGCATGCAGTTGAATAGAATGTCCATCATGCCTGGTGCAGCAGATTTTATAACAATACCTTAATTTCTCTTAGTTAAATGGTTGTCTATTGTGAATCTTCCTCAACTTCTCCTCTCCAACCAACTACCTGTCCTTTGCCCCAGTCATGCAATTGCCACCACTGATGCAGGGATTCTGTTTGGAAACAGAACTGTGCCTTGAGGGAACAGTATGACTGGATGTAGTGACTGAGTCTCACTACTACCCCAGTAATTGTAGGCCAACATCCAAATAGCTAAAAGTGCCTCACCTGCACTCCAAACCTTCCAGAGTGATTACGGCAAACCTAGGAACGTGAATCCTAGTCCCCAAGGGGACCATGGAAACAGATCATCACCTTTTGTTCTCACTCAGGCATGTCCATAGTAAACAGAAGAAAGACATGAAGGAAGTTTACAATATATTTATTGAAACTTTTGTAGTCTAGTTTGAAGCAGGTTTGCTGTGATTAATAAACTGATACAACTAAGAAAAGTAATTAATATTACTAACAGACTGTCCACTATAAACAGCCTGACCATGGCAACTAATATATCTATTTTAGCCTACCCTCACTAATTAGATGATTTTTTGGATTAGGGTCGAACCCCATACCTGGTGTGTGTAGTTAGCTGGTCCGCATCATAGGTGTAAACTCAGTTTACACAGGGCTGCTGCCTCCGTTCCAAGACGGATCCCTCTGCTGAAATTCTACCCTCTAACCTCCAAGGGGTCGAGACACAATTTGTATTACAAACTGTTGTGTTAGACATCTTGCAGCTGTGCTATCATGCTTTGTCTAAAAACATTAGGAGATATTGCTGACCGACCATAGAAAAAACAGTACATGTTCTTCGACCTTGTAAGAAATGTTCAGACTGAATCCCGGGAATAGTCCCTGAATAACAAATATTATGCATAGTGTGCTAAAATAACATCATGTCAAACACCAAATGTATTATATGTGACTGGGCAAAGCAAAGGCAGACAACAGCTGCTAACACATGTAACCAAGGGAGACCAATGTAGGCCCAGAAGGGGAAATAATACACCCCCTCCTGGTCAGGAAAGCAAGTTAGAGAATAACTAAACAGAAAAAAAACACAAGCACAAACTGCACACATTCTATGCAATATGTTGTACAAAATACATTATGAGCACAATAAAAAACATAACATGACAATTTGGAAAATATGGCTAAAATATGGTGAGCCGGAGGCACCCAAGGCTTCTTTCACAAGATAGTGAATCCAGAATGGATTCCATCTCCATAGATGATGAATCTGCAATAGACCTATTTAAGAGACCCAAACAATGGATATGATTGTCATTATTAGCTGATGCTGAGGAAGTAGCCAGGCAACCACCATCTAAGTTATTAGAGCCATACTTCAGTATTCTGTGTGCTCTAGCACTCATCTCACACAGGGGGAGGGGCTCGTACCATGCATCTTAAAGCAGCCACAAGTTCATGGGATAACTCCGAAAATGGGTAATTATTGGACTCATCAACAGGTTCATGTCCATAGGAACAGTCAGTTGCAGAGCCAAGCAGACATTCAGTGCCCATTTAAAGGGGGCACCAGAGGCAGTGAAATATGGACTGTATGCAGGCAAACCAGGTGGGCTGGAATGACAGTGATTAGTCAGTGTTCCATTCCTGGAGCAAAGGGAGCACCAGTCCAGCTGTGCTCACGGCACAGCTGGACTGGTGGAAGTTCCAGTACTAATGGGCTTCGAAATGGAACATCTACTGTGGAAGAACAAAAACAGAAACAAAATGCCGCCAAAGAGGAACAACAGCAATGGTATGCCTACAAACACACTGTAAAACAGTGAATGGATACATTCCTGTGTTACTCCCAAAATGTGTTGGACAGGTACTGACCAAGCCAGCACTGATCATTTTTAAAAACTGTGCAATTCTGGCTGTGTTGGACGAATTAAAGATTCGGTGCACTAGCTCACCAAAGTGTAATGGCATATTGGCATATCGGTATTAAGCAAGGTCTGTATTTCACTGGATGTCCTTGCAACAACTTTCTCGGGCAGATGGTAATGACACTTAGCTTGTTAGAATCTGCCTTCAAAGTTGGAACTGAAGGCCACAGTGGAGCATCCAAGCAATATGCGTAGGAGAAAAAAGACCAATTATTGCAGCAGGTCACCATCTGGGAGACCGGTAAAATATAGGGGATCCTGGCCTTTGCGTCGCAACAGTCTTGGTCACTTAACATTAAATAGCTTCCATTTGAAAGAACATTATTGAGAGGGAGAATTGAAAGGGCTAGTATTCGTATAAGTTAAAAGGCCAAATTTGCAACCAAAGCATTACATGCACTGCAAATGGTAACGTGTTTACAGACAAGTGAGTGACCAACAGAAGAGTCACATACCTTTCCAGTGAGAAAGACCCCTTTCTCTGCCTGCTCATTAAAAAAGAAAATGGGAGTGACCATAATTCATGAATAAAGTCCCCCCTATGGCTTCATGCCTACCCACCGGGAGTGTTTCATGCAAGCTGTGAACTGAAATGTTGAAATTGGCAAAGATTTGCACTATGTATCAGTTTTTTTGGCATCTTTTTTAGACATGAGTCGTTCTTTGCATGGGAGATTGAAAGGCTGGAATAGCTGTGTCTAATTAAGGTAACACCATGGTTCGTACCCACTTTTTAGTACCTGAAGTGCCCAGCTAAATTGTATATTAGATCTAAGCTGACTTTGCCCATAGTACAATGAAGACGTGTCACTTTGTATAACATCGATAATAGATGACACAATGTTGTTTAAGTTGTAAATGCGAGAAGACAACATATTAATACTACTATCAACAACAACAGGTACTTTATCCACATTACCTTGATTAATTTGTATTAAGCACGCAGCTGCTTCCCTTTGTTATAATTTCCAAATTTCATTATATGTGGCATAAACAAATAGTTGTGAACGTTGAGAAATAGGACCCAGTAGAGCACCTAATAGGTCCATGTCTTCTGAATGTTGTTTTACTGCAGACAGTGTGGAATGTTCCAACCATTCCTCACCAAGTAGGTGGTGACAATACCTGAATGCTGAGAGTGGGACTAATGGGGGTTGGGTCTGCTTACCATAAACCCAGACAAGGAATTTAAAAAATGAGCATAACAACTATTTGTGTCCACTGGCCGCAATAACCAACCATTAGGACCTAAATGTACCATTCTGCATCATACTATTAAACTGTTCTTGTGTATAATTTATGAGATGTTGCCAATTACCAAATCAGGCAATGGAAGACATGCTAGGGGCAATAATTTATAAATGTTTGCCAGTCCTAGACATGTAGTCTGCTGAACTGTATCATTTATAAAAATCATTTGGGTTGAAATTAAACAGGCTGAGAACAAGGTGTCCATCCCCTGAGTTTTCCAAGGTTTGGTACCCCAAATTAATTTGATATCAATGATGTTCTTTCAATAATCATTGCCTATTATTGCTTGTTGTGTGACAAACGAATGTGTATATGTTAGCTTAGTTTGTGTAAGCATACATTTCTTTGGTGGTGTAATGACAAGTTTCATGTCCAGAAAATATGTGAATTCATCCCTATATTTTTTAGAGCTCCCATGTGGGGGAGTAGGACAATGTTCCCATTGTGTACAATTAAGAAGTATGCGTTGAACACTAGCTCGATGTAAGTATTGATGTTCATAATGATGGTGACAGAACATTTCACCATGAATAGCAGGACTAATGTACAGTTTCTCTTACTCAAAAACTGTCTGGAGTTGTGGATCCAGCCGAGCTGTTGCAGTCGCAACTGCTGATTTAGCAGCTTTATCAGCCATGGAAGTACCTACATCGTGTGGACCCACACGTTGATGACTCAATGTATGGATGCCATGTGTCCGTGGCAACCTATCTTTAAGATTTGCCACCTTAACCCAAAGCAGTTTATGCTTGATTGTGCCTCCTTTAGAGTCTTTGAATCCATTTTGGTGCCCATACTGAAAATTGTATTTAAAAGACTGATGCAGTAATATGAATCACACACAATAGGTGTGGGGAATTCTGGATTTATATGTTCCAATGCAAGTTGCAAAGAACTTCTGCTCAGCCAACTGCACAGTACAGCCCCTTTAATGGTTGGAATTTTCTGTCCAACATCACTCCAAGGACAGTGGCATATGCCACTAAATATTAGTGCTTGGTTCTTATAGCAGGTTCGGCTGAACCATCAGTATAAACAACAGATATATATTGATCAACAGGTAAAATGTTACTGGGCATGAGATAAAACAAGTCCAAATCAATAACTGTCAAGGGTTTTGCCCATTGCATCCACCTAGGACCGAGGGCTTTAGCGATGGAAATGCTTGTTTTTGTATCCACCTAGGACAGAGGGCTTTAGCAATGGGAATGCTTGTTTTTGTAACAGCCTCTAGGACTTTGGTGATGACACTGATGTGTTTTCACTGTGCAAGTGGCTGCTATTTAAGTATGGTCACCTGCACCAACGTCAGTATCTTTTCAGTGGATAAAAAACACATTTCCACACTGGAATATAATTGCGATTTATATGCAATCAGTACTGTCTCACCTTCGTTACAGGTGACATGGGTGAATCAAATGGAACCCCCAATGACATGGATGAGCAGGTTTGCTGTGTTGTTATGTGCATGTAAGTGTTGTGTATCAAACAATTCAGATTGTAAGAATCTGAGTATTTCGGTGTGTTCTGATGTCCAACAAGAACTTGAAAAGTCAGAGTGTATCAGGTCATACAATGATTTCAGGCACTATGCATAATCAGGTTTGTAGGTTATCTATGCCAACTTCTCAGGTAATCTAACATCAGGCCATGACTTTGCTGAGAGGGAAGATGTCGCTCTCACAGAATCTTGCCTTCGCAATTTTACTGTCCCCCCTCCTGAAATACTCATGAAAATCTGCCAAAGCATTAAATCTGGCTCCCCTCGGGATCCGGCTCCTCCCAAAGTTTTAGGAGCTAGTCTAACTGTTCTGGAGCCGTACTTTAGACATGTGCTCCAAGTTTCCTTTGCCTCAGCCTGTCGTCCTGAAGAATGGAAGAAAGCAATTGTACTCCCTATAAAAAAAAACCCAATGTTAGCCAGGACACCCTAGAAAACTTGCGACCCATCTCTTTGCTACCTTACCTAGCTAAAGTGGCGGAAAAAATAGCCAACAATCAACTCATGGCCCATCTCGAATCCCACAATGCGTTACACAGCTCGCAATCTGGTTTTAGGTTGGGCTACTCTACAGAGACAGCTCTCTTGAGAGCGACCGAAACTCTACGGGAAGGAGCAGATGAGGGTCAGACCATCGCGCTCATCATGCTGGACCTCAGTGCCGCGTTTGACACTGTAGCTTACTCCATCTTGCTACAGTGTCTAAACAAAGCAGGGGTCACCAAGGAGGCACTGGGTTGGCTGAAAGCCTTTCTCACCGACCGTTGCTTTCAGGTTCAAAGAGGCACTCTCCTCTCTGACAGCATAGCCTTAGAGCAGGGGGTGGCTCAGGGCTCTGCCCTGAGTCCCACCCTGTTCAACCTCTATATGGCTCCGCTGGCAGAGATGGTCCAATCGTACGGCGTAGAGCTAGTGTCCTACGCCGACGATACCCAACTGCTGATCTCCTTGTCCCAAGCTCCCTCCTTAGCTGCTGACAATTTTAAAACCTGTATGAAGGATCTTGCCAGTTGGATGACCCAACACTGCCTCAAACTTAACGGCTCTAAAACTGAGGTGTTAGTAATAGGAGGTAAGGACACTAGCTGGACCAAAGACTGGTGGCCTTCTTGTCTTGGGCCTCTACTAACTCCTTGTAGGGAAGCGAAGAACCTAGGTATCTGGGTGGACCCCAAACTTTCTTTCGACAGCCACGTACATAAAGTTGTAGGGAAATGTTTTGGGGTCATGAAAACTCTCAACCGCACCCTGGACCTCCTCCCTCTGGAGGCCAGGCGGAACATGACTCAAGCCCTAGTAACCTCACGTATGGACTATGCAATGTGCTTCTTCTCGGAACTTCGGAAAAGAACATCAGGAGACTGCAGGTGCTCCAAAATTCAGCAGCATGTCTAGTTCTTAGACTACCTAGAAGAGCAGCCTCCAAACCTACCCTAGCTACTCTACACTGGTTGCCTATTAGGAAGAGAATTCTATTCAAAGCGCTCCTCATGTGCTATAGAATTATCTCGCACAAAGCACCGTCCTACTTGACTGACCTAGCCGTCCCCTACGAGCCTAATAGAACCCTTCGCTCCATGGGAACAGGCCTACTCAAGATCCCCCGAACAAAAACAGCTAGAATGGGAGGTTGCTCTTTTCGTGCGCTGGCAGCCAACAAATGGAACACCCTTCCCACCAATATTAGGCTAGCGAACAATGAATCCACCTTCAGAAAACTGTTGAAGACCTATCTATTTGCCCTTTAGCTCCTACCTCCCTCCACATGTACTCTGACCCTTCTCCACAGCGCGGGGACACACCGGGAGGCGTCACCAGGCGCTTTATAAACCCCTTTATTATTATTATTATTATTATTATTATATTAGGTTCTGCCAAAATTAAGAAATCCCAATAAGGATTGAAGCTTCTGTATAGTATTTGGAAGTTGCAGCAGAGCACACTTTTCTAGGAAATAAGGCGCTAAGCTTTCGCCTTCATGTGTAAGTTCATATCCCTAAAATAGGACACTCAGAAATGCCATATTAGATTTCTTAAAGTTGAATTTGTAGCCATACTGAGTGAATCCCAGGATTATGCGATCCATTCTGGCCAAATGTGTATTAAACTCATCATCCATCAGGTGGATATCATCTACATAGGACAATGCGTCTGGGTCAATATCTTGTAGAGTTGATGCTGTGCAGACAGCAAATAGTCCAAGACAATTCTAATACCCCATACTCATGAAAAACAGCGCTGTAAGCCAAGACAATTATCTAATCTCTGCTTTCAGGAGCTATATTGTGACAGAAAAATCTTTTTGAAATATCCAAGGTTGTTTTGTATTTTTTAGACTATATTATTCAGTAGTGCTTTATGGTGTGTATTTTGTATTGCAGAGATGTGTGATTGACTGTTTAAATGTCTGTAATCTAAGACTATGTGATATGAATTATTTGGTTTCAGAGCAGGAAAAAGAGGATTATTCATTTGAGAGACACAGGGTTCAATTACTCCCTGGTACTCCAACTAGGAGACTATTTCTCTAACAGGTGCTTTAGCATCCCGTTTGATTTGGTATTTTGGTTGCACTTGTGGGCTCGACCATATGGGTATTACATGATAACGAGAGTCCTTTTCCCAGTCGATATGATTGCAATATAGTGCTGCGACAAGTGCAAGAGCTCATTCCACTGAGTCAGGGACAAGCACAGAGAAAGGCAGAAGTATCACATCCTCACTTTGCATAGATGTTTGGACAAACTGTGAGGGCCAAACAACCTCTGGTAAAAGAATGTTGTAGGATAATCACTGATAGTTTACAGTTGCCGCCGCCGCCCAAAACTCCTGGAGATTCTAGTGCACTATAGTGACTTCTGCCACGCTGTCTAGGAGAGCTACCACTCACCTCTTGTTCAGGAGAAGAGTTCTCAATTTTTGTGGCATGTTTTGATGCTATCTCTGCAAATGTCTTTTTCTGAAACTGGGGCTTAAATTGAGGACATTTTAACTCCTTCTTTATCTTCAGATCAGACGAGCGTTGTGAGCCCCTTTTAAGTTTCACATACTCTTCCTGACTGCGGTCAGATTGACCTCCATTTACCTTTCTGTTTTGGTTTGGATTTATCCCATTGTTTATTGCTTGACACTGTCTTTGTCGGAACCAGATTTGCCAAGTTGTGCTTTGGTAGGTCTAGTTCTCAAACTATTGCCTCCCAAAGAAGTATAGACATTCACAATAATTATAGGTAGCTCACGTGCCAAGTCGGCTTGTTCAACCTGTGTGAGCCAATGGCTTGTAGCGAGAGAAGCTGCTTCGCCTTTAATGTAAGACAAAATCATTACAGACACTATGGGAAAATTACCCATTAGTTTCATCCCCAAATCCAGGGCTGCGGCTGCCCCGTGTCTGTTTAATATTTGTTTTAACACCTCTGTTAAGACTGACATAGACGGAATACCATGACTAATGGTATAGACTGCAGGGAAGGCTGTGCCTCAAGTGGTACAGTCACCTATTCCAGGAGCCATTCAATGGTATAAGCACATAGGCAATACTCTGTACTTGTTTTGTGGTCCAGTAAGGGGAACAGAGCTTCAATCAGATTATTTGGGTGATACAAAAAGGAATTTCTTCACTATTAGTGGGAATCTTGCCCATAGTTGAATAAACAATCACAGGACTTGTAATTGGCAATGCAGGCAACTGGGTTTGCCTTGCCAGGCCAGACCTTACTGGGACTGCAAGCAAGGTGTGCGAAACATATTGAGTCAAGTGTCTGTATAGTCTAACTAGACCATTGTATAATTGTTACAGCTCTTGAACATTAAGATTCGCTAAATTAATGAATGGGGCATAACCAGCTAATGCTGGCTAAGTAGCCCCTTCATTACTAAGCAGATCCGTATGTACTGGTGCAAATACATATACATGGGTTCCTCAGAACTAATTTTGATGTTCCCAATGTGATAATGGTATTTTCTAGCACATATTGTATTGTGGTGTAGCAACATTAGTATATTCATGAAGTGTATTCATATTATAATCCGCAGTCAGAAAATTGGCCAAAGAGTAAAAGACTCCTAAGCTATAGCCATTTTGGGCATCGACCATGAATATATAGTCACCCCCTGCATTTGTAAGGTCATTTACAGTTACATGTGCTTGACCTGCAGGTGGGCAATTGTCTGTAAGGGAGAAAGGCTGGGGCTGCTCCATGACTAAACCAGTAATGGAAACAAAGTGCAAACACAAATATGGGTAATGCTTTGAAAGGTTCAAGCTTGAATAACCAACATAAAAGATTAAGTGCTTCCTAAAAGTACTGTGTAGGAAACATTCCCAACTTCCACTGGAAGTCATTTATGTAGCTACACAGCTATCATAAACAATGTACACAATCTACACACATTAAAAATAAAACAAAGTCAAGGGTGCCATCTCTTTTTAAACTGGTCTAAATTGGTAAGTTCCTAAAATGTGACAGGCTGAGCCCTAAAAGGCCTCCTTTGGTTAACTGATTGGGTGTGTGAATGCCTGCATTCGAGACTGAGTGTCTGTGTGACTAGCTGTATGGGTGAGTGAGTGGACGTGTCAGTGCTTGTATGGATGTGTGAATGGGGTATAATGTTGTTAAATGGTATAATAAAAGGAGAAAAATGTTTGAAGATGAAAGGTGGGTTTATTAAAACCTCATCCTAAAGCAGCCAACAGCAACTGATCAAACTGGAATACTTAACAACATTCATTCTAAAATCTAAGAACATTGGTGAAGACTCTTGAGTCTTAAAGGGGAAGAGGAGAGAACATCACACATCTCCCTTCCTTACATTTAGATCAACAAAAGAAAAAGGTGAAATTTCATTACAAAGCATAAGTACATTGGAACTAAACTAATTAAAAGTTAAAATTCAGGGTGACCATGAGAAACATGGAAAAGAAAGAACATGTTCAGACATAGTCTTTTAAATAACAAGGAGCCCTACGAGTTCTTTGACTTCTCTTGAAAGAAGACAACGACCTGTCAAAGGAAAAGTTAGGAAAAAAATGAAAATTGTTGCACAAATTACCATTATGGTCAGAGTCTCTTCGAAGAGACCATTAGGATCAACAACAACTACACGACTCTTATTCCAGATTCTTCCATTTTCAGTCTTAACAGCATTTTTGAAAATCTTAACAACTGCTCTAATGTCAGTGTATTTTGACCACGGTTTGCGTCCTACCGGAGTCTTTATTTTCACAAAATCACCCACTTTGACTTCCTGAAAACATACACTTTTCTTTTAATCAAAGTAGGTCTTGCGGGCATCTTGTTTAAGTAATTCTTTATTTCTCCAATCACCAATATCATTGTTAACAAGACCTTTATTCAAGCACATCCACCCAGGACACAACAACGTGTTAGGAACTCGCCAATATAATGTTGTTAAATGGTATAATAAAAGGAGAAAAACGTTTGAAGATGAAAGGTGGGTTTATTAGTCTTAAAGGGGAAGAGGAGAGAACATCACATGGGTATATAAGAGTTTGTGTGAGTGGGTGTGTGAGTGGTGGTAAAGGTGAGTGGCTCTGTTAAAAGGCAGTATGGGTGAGTGATTGGGTGTGTGAGTGGCCGTATGGGTGAATAAATGGGTGTGTGAGTAGCTGTGTGGGTGAGGGAGTAGCTGTGTGAGTGACTGTATGGTTGAATGAGTGGCTGTATGAGTAGGTGTATGAATTAGTGAGTGGTGTGTGAGTGGCTATATGGGTGGGTGAGTGGGTATATGAGAGGCTCTATGGATGAGTGAGTGGGTGTGTGAGTGGATGTGTGCATGGTTCTATGTATGATGTCAACAGTGATGTCAACAATGATGTCATTTGAGATGTCTTTAGTGATGTCATCATTTATGTCACTGACCATGTCATGAGTGATGTAATATGTGAGGTCATAAGCAGTACATTGAGGGGGCATAAGTTATAGTTAGCTCAGGTAACTATAACTGTTGAATCTCTATGGTTTTGTGCGTTTATATTCTGAGCCTAACTATGACTTCCCTGTACTCTTTGATTTTTTTTCAGTGAATTTCTAAGGTTTTTAAATTCTATTTCCTAACTATAACATCCCTTTAGCCTTTTTGTCCAGTGAATTTCAAAGGTTTTTTAATATCTATTTTCATAGTATTATGTCTCAGTAATATTTAGGTTTTTTTAGTTAGTCTCTTCTGCTGGTACGAAAACATAGACAGTACTACTAGAACTCTAAGGTGATTAATTCCGTTCACATGATCACAATAAAACCCCAAATTCAGATTTGCTGATTCGCTGAAACATGTAGGTCACTCTACTTTTATTAATGACCTCAGTGTAAACATATTTAGAAGTATATATATATCATCTTATATCTGTTTTTCAAGAATGTTAATAGTTTTACGAGTTTTGCAAATTTGTGAATCCATGGACTGGAAATTCGCCTGACGGCCCACCCAAACCTTGCCTTTTGACTGGGCTCACTAGGACTCCACCCATGTGCATGTTTAACCACACCCAAAACAGTTATTTATACAGTGAACTCTGGATTCTGAAGCAGTGGTGCTCTATTTTTTCTTCACTTCGGCGAATAATTTGATAGAATGGTTAAAGCTTCTTCTTCTGTCTAGGATGAACATCCAGAAACTGTTGAGAATGAGGAGCAAGAGACACCGACTCCAAGAAAGCAAAGCGATGTCTGGAAGCATTTTACAATATCCTCAAGGAAAAAGAAGGTTACTGCTAAATATGTGCAGTGCAGTATTTCTGGCAAGCAGTTATACAGGGTCACTGCAAAGGAATATTCACATTAGACAAGTTCCATATGGAAACACTTAAAAATAATTCATGAAAGGGTCTTGAACCGGATGATGCAGGAGAAAGCAGGTACAGCAGGACAGGCCACCTCTACAGAACCCTTGTGGGAACCATCATCAGCTGCAGTCATTACTATACCAGCAGCCTGTGAAGAATTAAGTAAGATGGTTACTCACTGCGCAAAAGGCCAGATACTTGTCGCTGTAAAAATGTCTTCTGTGGGTGCATTCTTGGATACGGTGAAGAAGCATCGCTGTTTTTTTTTTTTCTTCCTGTTGACACTTAATGTTTTAGACCCACTATCTGGTCAAAGAAAGAACTAACTCTGCGTTTCTAATCTGTCAGTTAATGTATCGGTATGAGACTGGGTGTGTAAGTGCCTCTATCAATGTATGAGTGGACGTGTTTTTAGGGGTATGAGTGTGTGCCTGAGTGTGTCAGTGGCTGTATTGGTGTGTGCCTGGGTGTGTCAGTGGCTATATTGCTCTGGATGTGGGTGTGTCAGTGAATGTAACATTGTGTGCCTGGGTGTGTTAGTGTCTGCATTAGTGTGAGCCTGGGTGGGTCAGTGGCTATAGCAGTATGTGTATGGGTATTTGAGAGGCTGTATCAATGTTTGGCTGAATGTCTAAGTTGCTGTATTGATATGTGACTGAGTGTGTCACTGGCTGTATGATTATGAACCTGGATGTGTCCGTTTCTGTATTGGTTTGTGGCTCTGTGTGTCAGTAGCTGTATCAGTGTGTGTCTGGGTATGTCAGTGGATGTATTGGTCGGTGCCTGGGTGTGTCAGTGTCTGTAGTGTGTGTGCATGAATGTGTCAGTCTTTGTATCACTAGCTGCATCTGTATGTACCTGTGTGTGTGAGTGTCTAACAATGTGTGTCTGGGTGTGTCCGACTCTGTATCAGTGTGTAGCTGGCTGTGTCAATGGTTGTATCTGTGTGTGTATGGGTGTTTGAGAGGCTGTATAGGTGTTTGGCTGGGTGTGTAAGTGAGTGTGTCAGTGTTTGACTGTGGAGTGTCAGTAGCTTTATTTGTGTGTAGCTGGGGGGAACATCCTTTACCACGCGGATTTTACTCCGCAGTACCCTTTCAACACGTCTTTTACAATGCAAGTCGTAACCACGACTTGCGCTGGAGGGCGCTACAGGACAAGGAATAATTTAATTTACTATCCAACACCTTCCCTACTGTACGTAGGCTGGTGTTGGAATAGTAAATTAAAAAATTCCTAAGTCCGCACCCCTACAACGCAAGTCATGGTAACGACTTGCGTTGTAAAAAACGTGTTGTAACGGTACGCGTGGTAAAACCATGCATCGTACTGTCGTACATCTGTAGCTGGGCATGTCAGTGTCTGTAATGATGCTTTCTGGGGTGTGTAAGTAGCTCTATCGATTTGTGAGTGGGTGTGTTATTGGGTGTATTAGTGTGTGCCTGGGTGTGTCAGTGGTTGTATCAGTATGTACATGAGAGTGTCAGTGACCATATCAGTATTTGCTTGGTTGTGTCAGTGTCTGTAACAATGCATGTCTGGGTGTGTTAGTGTCTGTATTAGTGTGTGTCTGGGTATGTCAGTGGCTGTATCAATATGTGTATGGGTGTTTGGGAGGCTGTATCAGTGTTTGGCTGAATGTCTAAGTGACTGTATCAATATGTGAGTGGTTGTATGAGTCTGTGAGTGGGTATGTGAGTGGATTTGTGGGTATGCGACTGGATGTGTGACTGCCTATATGGGTGTGTAAGTGAATGTGTGAGTGTAGGTGGGCCTGTGAGTGGGTGTTTGAGTGCCTATGTGGGTCTGTAAGTGGATGTGTAAGTGGAATCATGAGTTTGTGAGTGGGTGAGTGAGTAACTGAATATGTCTGTGAGTGGGCCCGGGAGTACCTGTGTTGGTTATGTGAGTAGGTCTGTCAGTGCCTGCATGTATTTCTGAGTGGGTGTATGAGTGTCTGCATGGCTCTGTCAGTGGGTCTGTGAGTGCCCATGTGGTATCATCAGCCGGTGTGAGAGTGCATGGGTGGATCTGTGAGTAAGTGTGTGAGTGGTTGTATAGGTCTGTAAGTAAGTGTGTTAGTGCCTATGTGGGTATGCGAGTGGGTCTCTGAGTGCCCTTACAGGTCTGTGAATGGGTGTGTGAGTACCTGCATGTGTCTGTGACTGGGTCAGTGAGTGAATATGTTGGTCTGTGAATTGGTCTGTCAGTGCCTGCATGGGTCTGTGACAGGGTGAGTGAGTGGCTGTCTGAGTGGGTGTACGACTGCCTCTGTGAGTGGCTGTGTGGATCTGTGAATAGGTGGGTATAAGAGTGCCTGTGTGGGTCTGTGAGTGGATGTGTAAGTGGTTGAGTGGAACTGTGAATGGGTGGCTGAGTGAGTGGGAAAGTGCCAGCATAGAACTATGAGTGGGTTTGTGAGTGACTTTATGGAGCTGTAAGAGTGTGTGTGAGTGCTTATGTGGCTATGTGGAGTGGAGAAGTGTGGCTCAACGGTTAGAGGCGGCAGACCCGGAGGCAGAGGTCGGCCCGGGACCAGGGTTCAATTCCTGACGCAGCCGGGTGCAGGACCAAAGTCAGCGGGCCCGATAAATCTCGCCTCGGTGCCACTCTAACCATGGGGTCCCACGCTGAAACTCTGGGCAATAGCTTGCTTAATCTCCACTCCGGCCCCATCACCACCGGGGATGCCCAGTAAAGGGACCATCTCACAGGGAAAGCCAGGACGGGTTCCCCAGTGGTACAGCACTGGGACGCTCCAGGGTAACCACTCGCTCTATACATCCAACATTCATTCATTCATTCATTATGTGAGTGGGCCTATAAATGCCTGCATGGGTTTATGAGTAGGTGTGTCAATGCCTGCATAGGTGATGTGAGTGGGTGTGTGAGTGCCTATGTGGGTCTGTGAGTGGCTGTGTGAGTGCTTGTGTGGATCTGTGAGAGGGTGTATGAGTGTCTGTATGGATCTCTGAGTGGGTCTGTGAATGTGTGAGAGGATCTGTCAATAGGTGTGTGAATGTCTGAGTGGGTCAGTGAGTGGGTGTGTTAGTGCCTGTGTGGATCTTTGAATTGGTGTATGAGTGCCTACATTGGTATGTGAATGGGTCTGTGTGTGCCTGCATGGGTCTATGAGTGAGTGTATCAATGCCTGAGTGGGTCTGTGAATGGGTGTTTGAGGGCCTGCATAGGTCTGTGAGTGGGTCTATGATTGGCTGCATGGTTCTGTGAATAGGTGTTAGACTGTCTGTAGTGGGATTCTGAGTGGGTGTGAAAGTGCCAGGATAGAACTGTGAGTGGGTGTTTGAGTGCCTATGTGGGAATTTGAATGGGTCTGTGAGTGCCTGCATGGGTCTGTGAATAGGTGTGTCAATGCCTGCATGTGTCTATGAGTGGGTGTGTGAGTGCCTCTGTGGGTCTGTTAGTGGGTGTGTGAGTGCCTGAGTGGGTTTGTGAGTAGATGTGTAAGTGTCTGTGAGTGAGTGTGAGTATATCAGTGTGAGTCTGTGTGTAGATGTGTAAGTTCCTGTGGGGGTCTGT
This sequence comes from Lissotriton vulgaris, assembly GCF_964263255.1. Taxonomy (NCBI): domain Eukaryota; kingdom Metazoa; phylum Chordata; class Amphibia; order Caudata; family Salamandridae; genus Lissotriton; species Lissotriton vulgaris. The sequence goes on from NC_141698.1 coordinate 144,028,652, forward strand.
GAATGGGTGGTTGACTGCCTACATGAGTCTGTGAGTAGCTTTGTGAGTGCCTGTGTGGATCTTTGAGAAGGTGTGTGAGTGTCTAAGTGGGCCTGTGAGTATGTGAGAGGGTCTGTGAGTAGGTGTGTGAGTGTCTGTGTGGGCCTGGTAATGGGTGTCTGAGTGTCTGTGTGGGTCAGTAAGTAGATCTGTGAGTGTGTGTGTTTGGGTCTGTGAGTGGGTGTGTGAGTGGCTGAGTGCGTCTGTGGGAGGGTTGTAAGTACCTCGGTGGGTCTAGGAGTAGGTGTGTGATGTCCTATGTCAGTTTGTGAGTGCCTGCATGGGTCTGGTGTAAGTGTGTCATTGCCTGAGTGGGTCTATGATGGGTGTTTGAGTACTTGCATAGGTCTGTGAGTGGGTGCATGACTACCTTTGCAAGACTGTAAATGAGTGTGAGAGTACCTGTGTGGAGTCTGAGCGGGTCTAAAAATGTTTTTTTCTTCAAAATGCACCAATATTCACAGATCCATTACGGATTTTCATGGGGAGATGTGCTGAGCCTTTGGAAAATGTGTGAAGACTCATCAAAGTCAAAAAATGCATTCCTATGGCAATTGGCAACTAGGACCTAACTATAATTACCTACTGGCAACCACAAGTAGGTAATGTTGAACATGCTCATTGAGTAATGTCTAGTAAAAGTAAGTTAGTAATAAACGAATAGTGAATGCTAAACCAACAATCTGGCATGCTAGGCGCATTGCTGGCCCGACCTCCAGTAATTGTCATGAAGATATCCAGTAATTGTCATGAAGATATATGATGGAAATAAGTATGTTCCCTTATGCGCTCCTGACCCATCTGCATATGGGTAGATACATTTCATGAAGCCCAAGTGGGCTGTTTCAGTATTATTGAGGGTCATGTCAATATGGCAATGTGGAAATTACACTGCCCACCAAATGGAGTAGGGCTTAACACCTGTAGTAGTGTTTGCCATATTGTGCCCAAGTGGGCAACAAAAGATAAAACCTAACTCTAAATGTTAACTCTGCTTGTGTGTACACAATTGACTAATAGTGTCAGACCCAAACAAGCTAACACGTCACAAAATAAGCTAGATAGAGCAGAATATACATATTCATTGACCATGTTGCAGTATTCTAACTGTACCTCAAATTGTATTAAATATGCGTAGGTAAAAAATGCAATGCAGCCCCAGAGGGCATATCACAGTGATTGATACAATGTCATGAATACACTAAATAAAGTGATACTTCATCAAGCCACAGTCCATATGGATTATTTTCTAACTGCTGGTTAAAAATCACCATAGTCAAAAGAAAAAGTCTATAAATGTATGTTAACTCACAGAGAGACAAATAAAGGAATAATATCAATAGAATACTTGGTCACTTTCAAGGCCCACAGTACACATTCATAGTAACGCATAGATCTGCAAAAAAGAGAAGAGTTTTCAGAAAGGTGTAGTGACAAAAGACAAACTAAACGGTGCTTCAACAAATTAGAGAACAGAAAGTGATGGTGAGTGTAAAACAATTAAAAACCCTTTGTCGGGTTCAATACTTTTGTCTAAGAGGAACATAAAGTGGGAGATGGGACAGAGTGTAAATTGATCTAAACAGTAATCATACTATCCCAAGTGGATATACAATTCATCATCCATGTTCCAACCCACTCCGGGTTTTAGCGTTAAATGAAATAATGTACTGAGATTCCAGCTGTCTAAGTGCTTTCACTCTGTCACCTTCTGTTTTAATGGCTGGTATCCTGTCAATTATGAAAAATATCAATTTGGAAACATCTTTATTGTGGTGAGTGATGAAATGTCTGACTACAGTGTAGTGGGGGTCTACTTGTGTCTTAGCTCTTGTGCGATCCAATATCCTTTTCTTGGTCTGATGCGATGTACTACCTAAGTACCATATTTCACATGGGCATCTCAGTACATAGATTGTAAAGTCAGATGGACAGGTGAAGTATGAGTGTATTTTGGTAGTTGCCCAGTAAAGAGGATGTGAATTCAGTGACAGAGGTACTGTGCTTACACGCTTTGCAGTTGTGGTATGCGTAAAAACCTTTAACTTTCCTGCCATTATTATTCTTCTTGTCAATGTCATTGTTACTGAGTCTGTCTGTCTGTGAAGTGCCCTTCCTAAATGTTACTTTAGCCTTCTCATCAATAAAATCAGTAAGACTATTTTCGATTGACAAACAAGGCCAATGTTTGTGTACGATTTTCCTGATTGCATCTGCCAAATTTGTGTAAGTAGTAATGAAGCAACTATTAGTGTGTGACACTTTTATAGGTCCTTTTTTGGGAATCAGAAGTTCTTCCCTTTTGAATTTCTGAGCTTTTTAGACAGTGCGTTCAAAAATTGCTGACCTATAACCTCTTTGTGTAAACCTATATACTGTGATTTCACATTTCTGTTGGAAAGCGCTCTCAGTACTACAATTTATTCATGCTCTTAGAAGCGTGCCATAATGGATGCTATCAATATATGTTTCGGGGTAACTACTAGATGCCTGGAGCACTGTGTTGTCTGCAGTGGCCTTTCTTTGGAGCCTGGTTGTAAGTTTCCTGTCAATACCTTCTACAGTGATATCAGGGAATTCAATGGTTTCTAGTGTCCTTGTGAGATGTAAGGCCATGTAGTATGGATTCCCGTTAAGTTGTTGGACAGAATTCTTAGCTTCTATTTGGGTGCCTTTCCATATCACAAAGAGATAGTGTTGAATTCCTCCATTGCTCCGGCTACCTGTTGCTCCTACCATCCCATAAAGAGACCAGCATAACTGGGAGCAAAACAGGTACCTTTCACAGTTCCCTTGCTTCTGCCAAAAGAGTCTGTTTCAAATGGATTTTTTTCTAGGCACAATAGATTCATCTGTAACAGCATCTCAGTGTGAAAGGAAAGTGAGAGCTATCTTGATCTGAGGAAATGTTTACATGCCGCAATACCATCTGCATGTCTGCTCCAGGTATATAGGCTTGTGACATCCAAAGTGAGTAGCAGGAAGTCATCTTCCCGTTTCAATCCCTCAATTATATTCCAGAAGTCCCTGCTGTCTTGAATGTATGGTGGTAAAGTAATGATGAAGGAGTATAAAAAATAATCTATGTATCGTGAAGTGTGTTCTAGCACAGAATTAATAGAGGAAACAATGGGTCTCCCTGGTGGAATATTGGGATTTTGTGTGATTTGGGAAGTAAATATAGTATAGGAATTCTAGGGTATTCCCAATACAAAAATCTAAATCCTCCCATTCTATTAAATCCCTGTCTCTCCACTTCATCAATTTTTCATGGTAGATTTTGTTAGAGTCATGTATGGTCTTATGGTTAGTGATCTCATAGCAGTCATTATCGTTCAATTGACGATATCCTTCTTGGAGGTAGAATTCTTTCACCAAAACGACCATATTGCCTCCCTCTTCAGTGGTCTTATTACACTATTATGGTCATTTTGGGGGTCTCTCAGGGCCTCTCTCTCCACTTTGGTTAGTTTGTCAGAGTTCCAGGATTTCTTTTTTCCCAATGTTTTGGAGATCCTGTATTACCATGGCCTCAAAAGTGTCAATCACATCATGGTTCGGTTTAGGTTTAAAAGTAGATTTTACTTTAAAGTTGTTAGGACTGCTTATCTCTTGGTCAATTCCCATATCATCCAGAGGTAACTCATCCCTGTATATGAAGATACAGTGTCAAATTCTGCCAGTGTAAATATAGTGTCATTGTCACTTATACTAAGATTGCTTGGAGTTTTCATGTTGGAGGCTTTTGGTCTGGTAGTTCCCTTCAGAGAAAACAATTTATGCAATTTGAGTTTACGTATACAATCAAAGAGGTTGATACAGCTGCTTGCATAGTTAAAGGCATTTGTAGGGTTGAAGGATAGTGCCAGTTTTTACACCCTCACCTCGTGTTATTTAATGTGCCTGTAGAGAGATTTACAACATTAATGTTGTAATCCATTGTGGGCCTATTCTCTGTCTCCTAGTTACAATTCCCATGGGAGCTGGATTTCCTGTTCTGTTTCCCTCTTCTGGTCTTCCTCCGCTATTGCCTCTTCCTCCTCCTATTTCTTTTCCCCGTCCTTCTTCCAGTTCTGCTGGTTTAGTTCTTCTCCCATTAATCTGAATTCCTCCCATAAATTTGACGGCTTTTTTCTGCTGCTGTTTGAACGGCCACTCATATCTTCAACAAATATGTCATGCTCACTTAGTTCAATATTCTCACATTCCACTGCGGTGTTGTTAGAGATTTTATGATGTTTTCTTATTCTGCTAAATGCCAAGACTCTTCCGCTCTCATGGTCTTTTTTGTACCTGAGGAATTTGAATTGTTTCTTCAGTTGAATCTCTGTTTCAAGTTTAGTTATTTTCGCAGTAACTTCCAACATTTGCTTCCAAAAGACTGTTATCTGCAGCCTGCGGTTCTTGTTTTAATGTCTCAAGTTAGAATCTCTTCTTGATCTTTCCATGCATACTTGATAAGTATCCTCATAAATTCATTAGAACTGCTTGAAATGTTTGTGCCCCACTCTTGCAAAATCTCGTGTTGGGAAGTTCATGGGACAGGGCAATCAGTATACAAAAACCTCTTGGAATGTGGCTGCATTCCAAGTATTTTTCTAAAGTGTTAGCTTCCCACCACTTAGTTTTTTCCTGCTGCATGAGTTTCTCCAGCCTGAAGTATTTTTGTCTGCTGCTCTAATTGATAATTGATTCACCCATTCTGTTCCCATTACTATTTGTTTGTGCAAATAGCTCCTTCGCTTTTTTCCTCCTTAGTGCATCACTTGCATTCATTGTGATGGTGAGAGGGAAAGGGAATGGCGTCCCTTGTAAGTAATCCTGAAATAATGTCACACTTCACATTGGCGCACTTTTAACAGTATGTTACCCACTGATAATAATTAAAAATTGCTACCTCGTGTCATACAAAAATGTTACCGCCTTCCTTGGCCTTCATGTTGTGATAAACATGCTGGGTGTCTAACCATTGCAACCAACATACATCAATCTGGAGAAAACGAGGAAGTAAGTATACTCACCTGCCTCACAGAAACAATTGCTCGGAGTCATCTGATTTGGCATGCAATCAAAGGCATCACAGCTTTTACAGCCACTAGCAGCCTCAATATTGTGAGGCAGTCAAGGCGTTTGTAGATTCTACCATCCATCAGTGACAGCGGACTCTTGGGCAACCAACATGTACTAATCCAACTTCATCAGGCCTTATAGCCCCTTTTAATCCATGCGGTAGGGGTGCATCCAGGTAAAGCACCCCGCATTTAAGCTGCACTTCCCCGTATCATTCAATATTGCAGAGAAAAAACACGCACTCCAGCAAAGTACAATTTGTGATTTATTCCACGATGGCCATATCTCGCATCAGCATACAGGATGATAACATGCAACGTGTTTTGGCGTTCCCAGACGCCTTGCTATGGGGTGCTCAGCTGCTTGTGTCCATGCTACTTTAACATCAACTGAGAACATATGTGAAAATCAACCAGCTGACAAGTGTAGGTCTATGGTCTGGTGGTTATGGGTGTTTTTAGGGGTTTTGGAGTGGGTAAGGGTATTAGGTGGTACATGGGTTTTTAGTGGTTAGGGGTGGGTAAGGGTCTTTTTAGGGGTGGGTAGGAATATAGGGTGGTAAGTGGATCTTTATGGTTTAGGTTGGGTGATTGTATTGGGTTGTGAGGATTCTTTTTAGGGTTTAGAGGTGAATAAGGGTTTTGGGTGGTAAGGGTGTTTTTAGAGTTTTGGGTGAGTAGGTGAATTGAGTGGTAAGGATGCCTTAGGGGTTTGTAAGGGTATTGGGTGGTAAGGATGGATTTAGGGTTTAGGGGTAGGTAAGGGTATTGGGTGGAAATCATATTTTAGGGTTTAGGGATTGGTATGGCTATTGATTGGTAAGGGTGTTTTTAAGATTTTTGGGTGGGTAAGGGCATTGGGTGGTAAGGGGTGTTTTAGGGTTTAGGAACGGGTAAAGGGAATGGGGTGGTAAGGGTGTTTTTAAAGTTTAGAGGTGGGTATTTATATGTGTATATACATATATATACTGGACCAAGGCAAAATTCTTTGGCCTTGATTCAATTCCCAAACATGTGAGAGGAGGAGACAGAGTGACAGCACTACATAGAGCAGAGTCCAAGTTCATCCTTCAGGCAGGCAGTATCGCTCCTATGGGGATGAACATTGATGAGGAAATGTATGTACATTTATAAAATAGCTTTTTCTGACCAAGATCTTCCTCTGCCCACTTCTGGATACTCAGATTCCATGACAATCTGACTTTAAACTTTATAATTTATGTTTATGTACTATCAATTGGGTGTTTTTTGGTGTATTGGAAGCAAATTGATGATTTGGAGGACCTATACTAAGATTGAAGATTGAGATATTGAGATGAGATTGTATTGTATGTATATATTCAGCCATTATGGTTATTTATGAAACTAATCATAACTCTTTTACTTTTACCTCTTCTTGAAACCGGGCTGTTGTTGGAGTGATTATGTGCATCACGGATAGAAGATATGGTTACGAGCACAACAACTCCACAAAATGTATACATTAGCAATAAGAGCACGGGCAATATATTGACACTTATATAGATATATTATTTTATTTTGGAACTTTTAGTAATGAGTAAAAGGGGCGCATTTCCGTAGAAATGCGATTTTCTTATATACTGGATTCTTTATAGTTTATTGACTATTAGTCTCTCAGATGATTGGTGGACCTGGGAGAATACATATATAAAGGGATATTGGACGAATTGTTAATTAGTTTGGATAAAAGATTGATTCACAATGGTACTACACCAGAATTAACCTGCTTTCCTTCACTCTTCATTTCCCTTTCCTTTTTCAAAGATTTCTTTCCTGACCCCTTTCTTCACCTTTGCCGCTTATAACTTACGTTCTCTCTATTTCTCTAATAGTACTCTGTCCTCCAGATTGCGTATCTTGAGTTCTCAGAACTAAATATGAAATTGGGTACTATACCCATTATTCTTTGTAAATAGAATGCAATTTATCATAGACCTGTTTGCTAAAATACACCACACACCTTGGAAATGTTCTTTATAATTAAAATGAAATGTTTATTTATTTTTAACAAAACGGCACATTTGGGAACCCTATGTGGAATTGAACACAGAGTCTCTCTTCCTTTTTCATTCTTTTGCTACCTATTTCAATTGCAAAATGTCCGTGGTGGTCATGTGACCAAGAGCCCGTGAGCTCGAAACGTGTCTGTTTTTTGGGCCCAATAAAGAAACTTTGATCGTACCTGGCTGGTGTGGCTTGTCGTCCCTTCGTCGAGCGAGCGGATCGAGTGGATACATATATATATATATATGTTATGCATGTGAACAAGGGCTTGTAGCCCGAAACGCGTTATGCATTTCCTGCATTTAACTTCTTATCTGGATTAAAGACCTGTCATCCATCTTGTGGTCCGTCTCCTGCTTTTGCGCTTCGACGACCTGTAGGTTGGAAGTGGCGTGTTGGGAGTTCTGTTTGAATATATATATATATATATATATATATATATATATATATATATATATATATATATATATAATTATATAAAGTGAACAAATGTGTAAATGTGTCAGTGGTATATGGGTGAGTAACTGGATAGGTGAAAGGCAATATAGGTGAGTGCTGGAGCATATGAGTGACTATGTGTGAGTGAGGGGTTGTGATAGTAGCTGTGTGGGTGAGTGTGTGCTTGTGTCAGTGACTGTATAAGTGTGTGAGCATGGGTTGGTATCTGTACGACTAAGTGAGTGAGTGTGTATAGACCTACTCACACACCTACTCCCTCACCTACAGAGTCACTCACAGAGCCATTTACTCACATTTACAGTTATACACACTCACTTACGTATTCATACAGAAACTAACACATGCCTTTCACATATCCAGTTACTCACCCATATACCAGGCACATTCATTCACTTTCTAACACACCAATACATACATTCAGTCACCTATAGACACTCATGCACACGCTCAGTCACCTATACTGCCCCTTACTTACATACTCACTAACCCATATAGCCACCGACTCACACACTCACTCATCCATGCAGGCAGTCACACACTCTCTCACCCAGCCACAGAGACACTCATACACCATACAGGTACGCAGACCCCCAATCAATCACCCATACAACCACTCATGTACCCACTCACCTACCCATACAGCCACTTAGACCCCATCTGACAGACTGATGCAGACATTCTCAAAACCAAGTCACTCAAACATACATTCACTGAGACACCTAATCACTTACTTCTACAGTCTGTCACACACCCACTAAATCATCCATACAGGCACTAATACAGCCACTGATTCATTAATACACCTTGTTATTTATATTTAACACATTAAAAACACTCACAATCACAGGATGATTTCATCAGTTTGTCATTTGAGATATCATTAGTGATGTCACTGACCATTTCATGAGTGATGTAATATGTGAGGTCGTAAGCAGTGCATTGATGGGGCGTGAGATATAGTTAACTCAGCTAACTATAACTGCTGATTTTCTCTGGTGTTGTACGAGTGAAATGTCATCCTAACTATAACATCTCTGTAACCGTGGGTTTTTAAAAATTCGATTTCCTAACTATAATGCCCCTGTAACTTTTGTTTTTTGAGTGAATTTCTAAGGTTTTTTAAATGGTAATTCCTAGCTATAACACCCATGTAACCTCTGATTTTTTAGTGAAATTTGTAAGGTTTTTAAAGTGCATTTTCTATCTAAAATGGCTCTATGAGGGGAATTTTTATAAGCTTGTATTTTCTTAAGTGGATTTATATTCGCGATGATGTCAACAGGGTGTTTCTAAGTAACCTGAAACTCTGCCTCTGGTCTTATGTGTAGCAATCATATACAAACAACCATTGCAAATGGCTCTTCTCAGAGTAGTATCGGAAATATTGTGAAGTTTTTTCTAAAGGGTTTTTTATTCTTTAGTTTGTAGGAATTTTTGCAACAACGTCTCAATCCCCACGAACACGTTGCAAAATGGAAAAAAAGCAGAAATTCAATAACCACCAACACATCCAAAAATAATATATAAAAAATTTCATTCTGAAAATTACCCCATACATATTACTATATACCTACTTCTTTAAAAACATGTTTAAACTCATGTTTTTGTGCTAAGTTTCTTTAAAATCCATCTTTCAGACCTATTTTTTGTTTTCGTTGTTATTCGGGATGTCACTATGACATCATTAACCACGTCGATCGCGCCTTTTCTATAAAGTCTAAAAAACATATAGCGACACATATTACAGTATTTTACACACTAGGGCTTACTTACAATATTCTCTAAAGTCATATTTTTCTAGAGCGTTTCTATAAAAACCATCTCTAAAATCTATTTTATCTTTTCGGGCGTGACTCCAGAGACTACAATGACGTTGGTAATTGCGATCCCCGGGGACACATTATGCAAACGGAAAACAAAAGCAAACACTCAATGACCACTAACACATCCAAAAACAATATGTAAAAAAAATCATGTTTTAACTCATATTTGTGCACTAAGTTTCTTTAAAAACCATCTTTCAGACCTATTTTCTGTGTTTGCTGTTATTCAGGATGTCCCAATGTTGCTGTTATTCGTGACTGTTGTACCTTTTCCATAAAGTGAAAACACTTATATGCACATATATTACAGTATTTTATGCACTAGGGGTTTATTACTGCACACTTCAAACTCATGTCTTTCTAGTGTATTTCTAGAACAACCATCTCTAAAACCTCTTTTCCATTTTCACATTGAGTTCGGAGATTATGCTGACGTTGGTCATTGCGATCCACCGATTAAGTCGGGAAAGAGGAAAGCAGAAGCAGGAATTTAATAGCCACCACCACATTAAAAAATTATACCTATATAATTAATTTTAACCATCACAGGAGATAAATCATTATATATCATCATAGTCAAAGTCTTTATTGCGGTAAAAATACCAAAAAAGACAAAAAGGTTCGAAGGGTAAGTTTCGTACTTATGAATATAAATTGGACAATGAACTTCAATATTAAAAGCAGTACAATTTAAAAATATCATTGGGTGTAAAAATTAAACTAACAAACATTAAAATAAACAAACAATTAAGAGCTACAGGTACTATGTGGGTCTCAGTTATTGTGAACGAGTTTGTACCAGCTGGGAAGATAGGTATGCAACCTAAGCAAGGTCTGATTTCAGGAGTAAAGACATGATGACATAAATTACATTCACCAGTGCAACGGGCCGTAATGTTAATCGCAAAAAACATTTTGCAAAATTGCTAACTTGGCAAAATCCCGTTACTAAGGTGCAAGCAAACTTTAAGAGTACATAATTGGCAAGAACCAGATTCTGATGCGGATGCCTTGGCTGCTGTTGATTGAGGACTTCAATTAGGCAAATCATTATTTCCATCATGGGTTCCTATCCACGTGGAACGTAAATGTGCAAAATCTGGCAAAGAATCGTTATTAAATAAGCAAATGTTAAAAAATTCAGTCACTTATTGATATGATAAAAGCATTAAAAACAATTTATACTAACATATAACAAGACTAAAAGTATTCCTTGCATTTTTAAGTTTGCTGTCCTATGTGACAAATGTGTTTAATGGGGAACTAGACATGTATGCTGCTTACAGCGTTGAGTCGGGATGGAATCAGCAAACTCCTTCTGATTGCCCATGCATTTCCCTAATATTTTGTAATTGCGCACAGAAATAGGGGTCTTGCATCCGATTTCAGTATGCACAGAGCCACTGTAAAGTCTTGAGTGCCAAGTTCTCTACAGACAGGAAAAAGCCATCTGTTTCTAGTTGGGTGTATGCTTTACATGCAAAGAGGAAGTGGGCCTTGGATTCTTCTGGGCAAGGACAGCAAGAGCAGCCCTTTGACTGTGCTTTATTATACAGCCATGAGTTTGTGAATGCATTGATGGGCGGGCTGCCAAGCCTGAACTGGATGTACAGCTTCCTATTGACCGGCACTTTGAAGATGTTGAGATAACTTTCAAGGGTACAGCTATGCTTAAAATCACTGAATTCCTCATTCAATCTCTACTGGTTGCCAGCTAAATAGGCGATGTGCTCAATCCCTTCCCAATAGAGAGACTTGAACTCATTATATAAATAATGCTAGAAAAACATTTATCAAAATCTCCATATCTGTATAACAATGAATTTTAATGACTCACAGATATGTTTTTATCTTTCCACCAATGTTCGCGACAACGTTAATGGTCGCGATGTCCTCACAAGGATACACAGGGAGCCACACTGGCGGTTGCGACGTCATCGAAAATATTGCGCCTGATTAAAAAATCCATTTTGGACACATAACTTGTGTCACTTACACCCCAATTTCTCAACCATGGGGTCAGAGTATCTCCACCCTGACCATTTATGTGGGCTTTCAGACAAATTTTCAGCCTGGGGACCCATTCCCGATAGATAAAATGGGAGCTTCAACTTTCTGTTCAAGTTGTGGTCAGCCAATCACAGAATTCCTGTTGGCATGTGCATTTGCGAGCAATCGGGAAACCACTACGAAATATCCACGCCCATGGATATCACTATAATTTAATTTTCAGCTTAAATATCTTAAAAACTACTGAAAAAATGTACACTAAATAGGCAAAAAGCACTTCCTTGAACCAGCATCTACCTCGCTGCCAAATTGGTGTGAGTTTGTTCAGAGGTCCGGGCAGTAGGTGTGCCTAAAGGTTCCTATGGGAATTAACATTACAAACACACCCATATTCTCAGCCGCCACTGAACAGATCACCCCAAACTTTCCATGACAACCAGGACACTTTTTTGGGAAAATTTAATGAAAAGTGGTCAAACAACGCCAAAGTTATAGGCGAGTCAATAAATGCTTATCCTATGGAAACATGGTCCTAACTATAACTACCTAATTGTGACCACCAGAAGCATAGAAGCATACATATATGTATATATATATATATATATATATATATATATATATATATATATATATATATATATATATATGTATATATATATATATATATATATATACATATATATACAGTGAGCAAGGGAGTTCACGCCCGAAATGCGTCTGTTCGACATTCTTTTTTTTCACCCCTGCACTTCATGCTCGAAAAAATAAAATAAGAACAACTCGAAGACTTGCTTTGGACTTTTGATTTGGTGTCTGCGTACTGGGTAACATGCATTGGACGTTTTTTTGCACGGTAACCGGTTGGAGGAGTATATATATATATATATATATATATATATATATATATATATATATCAAACAGCAACTTCTTTTCAAGATACTGAAAGGACACAGCACGGATTAAAGGAAGATCGTCTTTACTGAAGGTGATTGTGGCATGATGCATTTCGACATTAAGGGGCCGATTATGATGGCGGACGGACCCGAGTCCGTCTGCCACCATAGAGTAGGAGGGACCGTCCGCAGGGGTTGCGGCGGTCCCTCCGTGCAAATTAGGATGTGACCGCCACCCTGGCGGTCACATCCTGTTTTTTTATCATTGCCGAGGGTGCTGCTTGAAGCAGCACCCGCCGCAATCATAAAAATGTAAGTTGTGCATTTGCATGCACAAAGCGGCAGGCACCTCGCGGTGCCTGCCGCTTCGTGCAGGCAAAAGCAGGGGGGTACCATAGGTACCCCCCATGTGCACCCCCCACACCCCCTTCACCCCTGGGGGCCCGCAACGGGCCCCCAAACACAAATCCGTATGCCTTTACACGGCGGAAACGCAGCTGTGTAAAGACATCTTTCTGCAGACATCCTAATATGGCTGGCGGTGTCTGATAGACACCGCCAGCCATGTTAAAGCTTTTCCGCCGCGGTCGGAAGGCGACCGCGGCGGAAAAGCTGCGGACTGAAAAACGATCCCCCAGCCATCCTAATCTGGCGGGGGGTCTTTTTCAGTCCGCAGCGGTTTTCCCGCATCCTCCAGGCCCGCGGTGGCTTCCGCCGGCCCAGAGGATGCGGGAAAACCGCAATCGTAATCAGGCCCTAAGTCTTCGTCAGATGCCATATACATTCGGATTTGGGTTTTGCCTTGTCTTAAACCTCCATGACTCCTCCCAATCATTAGAGTACAGCTGGTCCCAAATAAAGAAACACATATTCTTTCTTTTGTAGTCCGATGATCGGGACTACCAGTACCAGAAGTCAGCAGGTTGGTAATTTAACTTCAGTGGGGCCATTCTTCACATTAGTACTGTTCATGCCTTTTCGGGGTTTATGTTTGTTTCCCAACCTAATCCAATGAGTTGTTTAAACGGTCTCCCTCTGGTCCCCAAACGCTCTGCCTCCAATACTGCTCTCAACCGGGTCTCGGAACATCAACGCAGTGTCCCTGCTCCCCCGTCAGATCCCGGTTGCTCCTGGCAAAAACCCCTTGCTGGGTTGGTTTTCGAGGCGGTCCGTGGTGATACCAACACTTTAGCAGTGATTACAACTTCGCCATAATACCTCGTACTCTTAAGAGCGGGTCCTTTCGCATGTCACTGGCATACGTGCATAAACATAAGACAAACAGCAACTTCTTTTCAAGAAACCGAAAGGACACAGCGGGGATTAAAGGAAGATCATCTTTACTGAAGGTAAACATGCGAAAGGACCCGCTCTTAAGTGTCCGAGGTATTATGGCGAAGTTGTAATATATATATATATATATATATATATATATATATATTCAGTGAAAAAACCATAGATTTCACAAACGTTATAGTTAGGAATTAGCTTTTAAAAAACCTTTGAAATTCACTAAAAAAAACATAGGTTTCACAATCGTTATAGTTAGGAATTAGCTTTTAAAAAACCTTTGAAATTCACTGAAAAAACCATAGGTTTCACACCAGTTATAGTTAGCTGAACATTTTACTCACACAAAACCATTGAAATTCAAATTCCCACTTTATAGTTAGTTGGACTCAATATAACTCGCGCACCCCCAATCCACTGCTGATGATGTCACATATTACATCATTCATGACATGGTCAGTGACATCACTGATGACATCACTGATGACATCACTGAAGACATCATTCATGTGATAATAAGATGCATCTCCTCACACTCTAATCTAACCTTTGATACACCCAGTGTTAAATACAAACTACTATTCCTGAAATTAATGACACACCAATAGCAGTAACTACATACGCACTCACTGATTCCTAGGTCTACACACACATCCACTCATTCACCCATACAATCACTCATACATACAGACACTCATTAATACACCACTATCATGACGACTCATACACTTATACATACACTTACATGCTGACACTCATCCACAAAGTTACTCAAACACCTAGTCAGTTATGCAAAGAATCAATCACACTCCCATTTCATCAACTACAAACTTATACACACTAAACCTTACTTATTCAAACATATACTAACACATACTTACTCTCTTTTACAATCACTAATACAAGTACACATTGATCCATACAGTCACTTACGCAATCACAGGCTCTGATGTTTAGTCATTTATATATGCCAACTCTCACATGCACTGTGTTTAATATATGTACTTACATGGGCATGTAGCACTGATATATCCATTCACTCAGCAACACACCCATGCACACGGTCAACCGCCCTTACAGCTGTTTCTACATTCACTCTTGAACCCATATACCTAGTGAATGAACTGGTCACACATCTATGCACAGAGTCACACACCTCACAGCCACCCACACACATACTCAGCCTCACATTCAAATACTTAGACAACCAATCAATAACCCATATAGCCACTCATATAGCTACTGATCAACACATGCAGCAGCTTACAGAACAACAGACATACTGATGCACACATTCAGACAGTTTAGTCACTAACCAATGCATTCAGTAAGACACATTTTATCACTCACTCATACAGTCAGTCACGCACCTACTAAATCCATCATCCAGACACTCATATATACACTCATTCTTCAATATGTTAGACACATTTTAACTTTACAGGAACACACATTCACTGGATGATGTCATCGGTGATGTCATCATTGATGTCATCAGTGATGCCACTGACCATTTAAAATAATAACGCAAGACATTTAGTACCATACTTATAAAAGCAATATTTATAACTAGCAGCCCGTCCCGACGTTGTCCGGGTATAAATTGCTGCCGGCCAGTAGTATATTGTTTTGTAGGATTTCGTTTTGATAGCATTTCTTATCTGTTCAGTAGTGTGTGAACTCGAGTTTCCATACTTTAATTTTCCTTGCAATATGATATAGCGCAAACTCGTCAACATGGCATGAGCACAATTTACATTACAGAAGAACACATTCATTTGTGGTAGGCACGGGGAGACAAAGCAATTTGCCTGGAATCACAGGATGTTGAGCTGATGCCGAGATTCGAACGTAGCTCCCAAGCTCTAAAGTTCACAATTATAGAACTTGTGGCGGGAGGTGTGTCTAAAAGTGTATGTCGGTGCTAGCCATCATTGTGCATTTTTCAAATGGGTAGTGAAAAAATATGAGTATGTTGCTGGAGATGTGGGCCGCCATGCCACCAATGTACTGACCGGGGGAGGGTAAACAGCCATTATTCCGCAACTTTCTTTCCGCATACCATCACTCCACATACTTTCATTACGAAAGAACCATGACTCCGCAATGCCATTATAATGCATGGCATTACATTTAATATGCTTTTACCATCCATACATTTACAACGAAATTCGTTGTAAATGCATGAATGGTAAAAGCATGTTTTTTTTAAATGTTTGGATAAGGTAAGTATGGGTATAGGGGTATATGTTTTGGGGTACTGAGGTATATGTTTTGGGGTGTTTGGGTATTTTAAGGGTTGAGATATAGTTTTGGTTTATGGGGTACAGGGTTATTTTTATGGTTCAGGGCTAGGTTTGGGTTTTGGGGTACAGGGGTATTTTTAGGGTTCAGAGCTAGGTTTGGGTTTTGGGGTACAGGGGTATTTTAGGGTTCAGAGCTAGGTTTGGGTTTTGGGGTACAGGGGTATTTTTAGGGTTCAGGGCTAGGTTTGGGATTTGGGGTACAGGCGTATTTATAGGGTTCGTGGCTAGGTTTGGGTTTTGGGGTACAGGGGTATTTTTAGGGTTTAGGGATAGGTTTGGGTTTTGGGGTACAGGGTATATTTATAGGGTTAATATGGGTTAGTGTTTAAGGGTGTTGGGGTATTTTAAGGAGTAAGGGTGGGTTATGATTATGGGGTGCAGGGGTATTTAAAGGGAGCAGGGTGGACACCCGGACCTGGAATGTACAGAACCTGGGAAGAAAAAACAATGAAATATTGGGCACAACGCTCGCTTTTTTTTCGTAATCCCGCGCCCCGCACACGCCCACAGCACACGATATGAGACATGGCATGAAGGGCGGAACGTACCACACGACCCCAGCATTTGTCACGCCCCCAGCACACGCCCACAGCACAACGCAGACACGCCCACAAGGGACTACTTTGCTGGCATGGTTCTTTTACCTTTTAAATGTATATGGTGGGCGTCTGCATAGCCTATGTCCTTCTGCTGCAACTGCCCTTTCCAACGCTGTATTGGGTGTTGTGATTGGTGCTGTCGTTCCTGAGATTACCCGCCTCAAAGGTTTGGGCTCTCTCTTTATTATATTAGTACTAGCAGCCCGTCCCGACGTTGTACCGGAGCAATCATGGCTCAGGGCCCCCGCCTGCCCTGACGTTGTACAGTATTATGCCTCTATGTTTAATTTGTACGCTTTTGTAACCTGCCCACGTCACTGCCCACGTCACTTTTTCCTCCTGTAATGCCCCGTTTGGTACCTGCCGACGTCACTGCCCACGTCACTTTTTCCTCCTGTAATGCCCCGTTTGCTACCTTCTCCCGATTGTCATTTTAGCTTTCAGCTGACCACTCCACTTTGTACGCTTTTGTAACCTGCACACGTTTCTTTTTAAGTTTGGTACCTGTGGCTCGCTCACCGCTCCTCTCCGCCGCCGCTCCTCCCTCATGTTTGCTTTGCTCACTGCTTACTTGGCGCTCTACCTCATCCGCCACTCACCGCTCCTCTCCTCACTGCCTGCCCGCCGATCCTCACCGCCTGTCCCCCGCTCATGTCCGGAGCTCCACCGCTCGTCACTGCTCCTCCCTGTGCTGATCTTTGCCGCTCCTTGTCACTGATCTTAGGTACATCCCCCTCTGCATGGGACGACTCTTGGTGGCCGGAAGCCCTTGGAAAAGCACCCATCCCAACGGACCACGCACGGAACCTAGGCATCATCCTGGATTCTTCACTCTCAATGAACAGACAAGTCAGCGCCGTATCCTCATCCTGCTTCAACATTCTTCGCATGCTCAGAAAAACATTTCGCTGGATCCCCACCGAAACAAGGAAAACAGTCACCCATGCTCTAGTCACGAGCCGACTGGACTACGGAAGGACCCTCTACGCAGGTACTACCGCTAAACTCCAGAAGAAACTCCAATGAATCCAAAACGCCTCAGCCAGGATCATATTAGACATCCCGCGCAACGAACACATCTCTGGTCACCTGAAAAACCTCCACTGGCTACCCGTCAATAAGAGAATCACTTTCCGACTGCTAACCCACGCACACAAATCACTCTACGACATCGGACCAGAATGCCTCAACTCACGACTGTCCTTCTACACCCCCTCCCGCCAACTACGTTCTTCCAGCCAAGCCCTCGCTAGTGTACCTCGCATCAACAAGACCACCATGGGAGGCAGATCCTTCTCATACCTGGCTGCTAAAACATGGAACTCACTCCCCGCTTACCTTCGCCTCACCCAGAACCACCTAGCATTCAGAAAGCAACTTAAAACATGGATATTTGACAAGTAATCCTCCTCCCCTTTCTAAGCGCCTTGAGACCCTCTGGGTAGGTAGTGCGCTATATAAATTCTCTGACTTGACTTGACTTGACTGCTCCTCCCCGCGCTGATCTCCGCCACTCCTCCCCGCGCTGATCTCCGCCCCTCCTTGCGCTCAAGTACGCCGCTCCTGATGTAAGCACGCATGTCGCGGCCGGCACTATTTTGAAGGGACTACTTTTTTTTTAACTTATATTTTTAAATAACGTATTTATTTTTAATTTATATAGCCTATGTCCATCTGCACACCCTGAGGATTACAACGATGTATCGGGTGTGTGGATTGGCGCTGTGGTTCCCGAGTTTACCTGCCTCAAAGTTCTTCCTTTATAATAGTAGTATAGATTTACGAAATGAAAATGAATTTACATTTCCGTAAAGCTATCAAAATGTCACTCTTACGCGCCGCGTAAGCGCCCCCGGAAGCGCCCCCGGAAGCGCCTACGTTCGCGCCCCATAAGCGCCCCCGGAAGTGCCTACGTTCGTGCCGCGTAAGCGCCCCCGGAAGCGCTTCGGTGCGCGCAGCGTAAGCGCGTCAAGTCATGTGACCTTAAAATAACTCTTTTCATTGGTTGCTAACAGTTTTTTTTACAACTAATGAAAACCCCACCCTTTTTCTTCACTTCTTCTTTCACTTTGGTGAGAGCAAGACCTCTTTTTTTCTGTGCTAAGAATTTGTGGAGAGAATGGCTGCCAGACCATCAACCAGCAGTGAGGAGTTAAATGATTTCATCGATGAAGAGCCTCCTCAGCCGAAGGTGAAAGAACATTTTATCTGGAAAAAAAATTCTATACCTGATGGGCATAAAAAAGTAAATGCACCAAAAGTTGAATTCAAAATCTGCCAAACTGTACTTTCCTGTGGAGACCACCGAAAGAAGTACAGTTTTGGTAATTCAACTATGATTCGCCACGTCGAGATGAGGCACCCCAGAACTATGCCCTGGAGAGTGTCAAGGCTCTGGCACAAGAGGCTTCCAGGGATGGGGCCTCTACTTCAACTGGAGGACCAACAACATCAGTGAAGGGGCGATCGCAAGAGCTGATTCCAAACATTCAGCCTGCTTTTAATAAAGGCGTTCTTAAATGCAGAGACTGTGATCAGCTACTTAGCTATGGGGAACAAAGTGTTCTCCTTATGGTTCGAGCATTGGAGAACCATTTCTGCCGTTCCCAGCCCTAAATTTGTTTTTTTTTGTTTTTGCTCCTGATGAGCAGTTTCCCATTTCCTGTTTTTGTACATGTTCTAAAAAAGGAAAAAAGAAGAAAAGAAAAAAGTTCTTTTCAGAACTAACTCCAATTCTCATCAAAAAGCTGTGTTCTTAAAAAAATGAAAAAGAGTAAGTGAAGTCGAGTGCATTGATAAAGGAGAGGAAAATGAGTTAGAAAGCACAGAAAGGGACGAGAGGCGAAGGGAAGTGAAGTAGGGGGACTGAAAGAAGGTGAGTGTGGGAAAGGAGAGTGAGGAGAAGGAGAGTGAACATGGGGAATGTGGATATGCGAAGAAAATGTAGTAAAGGAACGGGGGTGTGAAAGGGTAAGAAAAGAGCAGTGATGTTTTGGAAAGAGTGGAGATACAAACTGGATAAAGACAAGTAAGTGTGAGATCAGGTAAGTAAGGCAGTGAAGAAACAGAGAAAGTGAAAGAAAAAATAAGAGTAGAAGACTGAAGGCCTCATTTTTGCACCTGCCTCACAGCAGGCGTAACACTGACGCAGGTCCTTTAACATGGGCCTGGCCCCATGTGAAAGGATGCATTGCTGGAGTTGTGTCACTTTTGTGACACACTCCAGCAATGCATTACTTTTGCGCTTACAGATACGTCTGAAATACTGACGTATCTGTAAATACTTGCGCAATAATGCGTCATAAATTAAATATGACGCATGAGTAGAAGACTGAAGGCCTCATTTATGAGACCATGCGTCACTTTTACGCCACCGGTGCGTCACTTTTTGTGACGCATCAGTGCTGTAAAAAATGCACCTCGTTAAGTCATATTTACAAAGTGACGCATCTAGGTAAATGCGTCACTTTGTAAACCCCTGCGCCACATTATACCTATGTCAGGTGTAATCTATGCAAAAGGGGTGTATTGAAGCAAGAAAGGGTCATAGAGGTGACGCAGTGAAATCTATGAGATTTCACTGTGTCACTTTTAGGACGCCGTTGTGTCAAAATCTTGCGCCTGTATCACAGCAGGCATAAGACTGATGCAGGCCCTTTCACATGGGACTTGCCCCATGTGAAAGGATGCATTGCTGGAGTTGTGTCACTTTTGTGACACACTCCAGAAAAGCATCACTTTTGCGCTTACAGATACGTCAGAAATACTGACGTATCTGTAAGTACTTGCGACATAATGCGTCATATATTAAATATAACGCATGAGTAGAAGACTGAAGGCCTCATTTATGAGGCCATGCGTCACTTTTACGCCACCGGTGCGTCTCTTTTTGTGACGCACCAGTGCTGTAAAAAATGCACCTTATTGAGTCATATTTACAAAGTGACGCATCTAGGTAGATGCGTCACTTTGTGAACCCCTGCGCAACATTTTACCTACGTCAGCTGTAATGTATACAAAAGGGGTGTATTGACGCAAGAAAGGGTTGTAGATGTGATGCAGTTAAATCTATGAGAATTCACTGTGTCACTTTTATGACGCTGTTGCGTGCAAATCTTGCGCCTGCTTAACAGCAGCCGTAAGACTGACGCAGGCCCTTTCACATGGGACTGGCCCCATGTGAAAGGATGCATTGCTGGAGTTGCGTCACTTTTGTGACACACTCCAGCAATGCATCACTTTAAATGTAAAATTGATACTTGTATAGCGCACTACTCACCCGCAAGGGTCTCAAGGTGCTTGTACGAATACCGCTGTGGAACCCATCCTGGCTTTCCCTATGAGGCGTCCACTCCTGGGCACCCCCAAGGTGGAGGACAGGCATCCTTAGCGTTGTGGGGGCCGTTGTGGAGATTAAGCAAGCTATTGCCCAGAGTTGCAGAGTGGGACTCCATGATTGGAATAGGGACCGAGGCGAGAATTATCAGGTCCGTGGAATTTTGACTCAAGACCCACCGAGGCGAGGAATTGAACCCTGGTCCCGGGATAGACCTCTGCATCAGGGTCTGCCGCTCTAATCATTGAGCCACACTTCTCCACTTTCCTCTAAACACTCAACATTATTTTTTTACTCTATTTTTTTACACTGTCTTTCCCCGTGGTGCACTCAGGATGCGCGCACCGGAGAGCGTACCGGGGAGCGCCGCCAGCGCTTACCCCGCGAAATTAAAAAGAAAAAAAAAAGTTTTTTAGCCCTTCGAGGTCCTTCTAGGCCCCCCTCAGAAAACCTAGGGGGTCAGGGGGTGTCTACTCTGCCCCCTTTTAATCATATCCCCCCTTTCTTTTTTCACCTCTTGTGTTTTGATTCTACAGAGACACAAGATGGCGGACTCTCCGGACTGTTTAGAATGTTGACAGACACCCGACAGCCAATAAGCTTTCCGCTCGCACACACCCGTAGCGCGCTGGGTGCTCTCCCCGGTACGTGCACCAGTGAGCGCTCGGAGCGCGCCTATAGATATATATTTGTTTTTGAAGTAAATTTTCATAAAAACCACTGGAGCAATTTTTACCAAACATAGCAAAGGCACATATGCGTACCAGTCCCTACAATTTTGCCAAGTTTGGCGTAATTCCGTTCAGCGGTTCGGGCTGTAGACTTGTCAGACCGTCCTATGGAAATTAACATGGAGAAAACACATTTTGGGACCCGCCTTTTTTCTCAGCCCCCACTTCACGAATCCCCCCGAATCTTTCAGGGAAGGAGAGGAGCGGAGCGAGACCATTTTAAGGAAAATTACAGGCAGATCCCTCAATCAGCGCCAAGGTTATTCCCAATAGAATGTTTGGAATTTCCTATGGTAGCCAATCCTAACTATAACTACCTACTGGCAATCGCCAGTAGGTAATATATATATATATATATATATATATATATATATATATATTACAAACACAAAAAGCGGCGTGTTCCTGCCACTTTTTTCGGCGGGTTCTCGACTGGGTCGCCGACCCAAAAGTATTCAATCACCTCCTGGATGCTTTTTCTTTTAGCAGAAAACCAGAGTCGAAGCCCAAATAGTGTGCAAAAGGGATTATTAGGCACAAGGAAAACTACCCTACGTGTTTCGAAGTCAGCCGACTTCTTGCTCACCTGAGTCGGCTGACTTCGAAATGCGTAGGGTGGTTTTCCTTGTGCCTAATAAACCCTTTTGCACACTATTTGGGCTTCGACTCTGGTTTTCTGCTAAAAGAAAAAGCATCCAGGAGGTGATTGAATATGTATATATATATATATATATATATTTATATATATATATATATATATATATATATATATATATATATATATATATATATTAAGGGTGGGCGTAGTTCGCGAAGTAGCGCTACGCGAACTTCACGTAGCACTACGCGAGCAGCGTAGTAGCATGTTCGCACTGTGCAAGATGCGTTTTCAATCACTGCACAGTGCGGACAAGCATCCGGCACTGTGCAATCATTGGAAATGACATCTTGCACAGTGCGAGCTGTAGTTTTCTGCTGCTCGAGTAGATTTTTAATCGAGCAGCAGCTTTCTCAACGCGAACTGGTAGTTTCTCACCGCGAGCGGTCGCAATCATGCACAACCACCCGCATTGAGAAACCTGACCTCCCCCCATTGAGAATCTCGCCGGGATGTCATTTTGCTTGCTCGCGGTCGTGAAAATGACGTTGAGGACCCTGAACAAGCATAAAATGACCGCTGCACTACGCTACGCTGCACTACGCGTGTTCGCACTGTGCTACGTGCAGCTCGCTTAGTGCGAAGTTGCGCAAACTTTGCAAACTACGTGAGCGTAGCGTAGTGCTTCACCCAGGGTTAATATATATATATCCTTGCTCCAACCGCACCTTTGTCGACAGCGCACTTGAGGGACGGGTTGCTCCTGAAAAAAAACCCTTGCTGGGTTGGTTTTCGAGACAGTCTGTGGTGATACCAACCCTTTAGCAGTGATTACAACTTCGCCATAATACCTCATACTCTTAAGAGCGGGTCCTTTCGCACGTTGGCATATGTGCATAAACATAAAACAAACGGCACCTTCTTTTCAAGAAGCCGAAAGGACACAGCAGGGATTAAAGGAAGATCTTCTTTACTGAAGGTAAACATGCGAAAGGACGAAAGGACCCGCTCTTAAGTGATCTTAAGTATATGTGTTTTGTGTGTATAGTTGAATTGTGTACAGTTTTGTTCAATGTGAGAGACCAATAATTAAGGTTTAATGTAGTTTAATTAAAAGAGAAAGTTAAACTACACATTTGATTTGTATTGCTCTGTGTGTTTGGTTTTCTTTTTGGAGATACTCTTCGGTAAAAAATTACTTCAATTAATTTGTGTTGAGAAGGATTCACTCTAGATTGGACAATTGATGGTATCCAGTCTTATAACTAAATAGATATAATATTGTTCCGTAGGCTTTACTTTGTTTTTCCCTTGTAAACATAAAACAAACGGCACCTTCTTTTCAAGAAGCCGAAAGGACACAGCAGGGATTAAAGGAAGATCTTCTTTACTGAAGGTAAACATGCGAAAGGACGAAAGGACCCGCTCTTAAGTGTCCGAGGTATTATGGCGAAGTTGTAATATATATATATATATATACATATATATATATATATATATATATATCAGCTCCAAGGATCCCTCACCGCAATCCTGCGGAAATCAGGTAGCAGCACTCGCAGGGTTGTATTCACAATCTTTTATTATTCAAAAGAACGCGCTTTCGGCACTCGGCCTTCTTCAGTAATGAAACGAAAGTCGCGCAAACATCATCCATTTAAAACCATCATTTGTCATATCAACATAGAGGTAGGACTCATTGACAAAAATATGGCCGCCATCTTAGAGTGGATCATACATAAGTTACAATATTGTAAACTCAATAAAATAGCGTAATGCAAATCGCCTAAGACAATTCATAAGTATCGAAGGACAAGATAATTCACATTATCGCTCATTGATGCAGACCATGGATGTATCGCCCTGAATGGGCATATCTTGATGTAATCATATCCATTCAATGTGTATACGTCTGCACCCAGACCCACACCATAGGTGCTAATATCCTGCCCTGGATGGGCAAATGTCCCCTCAATCAAAATAAACGTGATCAGTACAGTACTTCAACCAACAAAGTACTGCTACCTGATTTCTGCAGGATTGCGGTGAGGGATCCTTGGAGCTGATATTTATGTCGGGTGCACCACGACAAGCAAGCACCAGCCTCTGAGTGCGACAGGCAGGTGTGATAGGAGCGTGAATATATATATATATATATATATATATATATATAATATATATATATATATATATATATATATATTACCTACTGGCGGTCGCCAGTAGGTAGTTATAGTTAGGATTTTTTTCAATGTTAAATCTCAAAATTCTATTTGGAATAACTTTGGCGCCGGTTGACGAATCTGCCTCAAAATTTCCTCAAAATGGCCTCGCGGCGTTCCGGTCCTTCCCTGAAAGTTTGGGGGGGATTCGTCAAGCGGGGGCCGAGATGAAAGTGGAGTCCCAAAACGCGTTTTCCCCATGTTAATTTCCATAGGGCGGTCGATTTCACTTTTAGCCCGAACGGCTGAATGGATTTCCACCAAACTTGGCAAAATTGTAGGAACTGGTAGCCCGATGTGCCTTTGCTATGTCTCAAGATATGTGCTCCAGTGGATTTTGAGTAATATATATATATACGCAGAAATGGCCGAGATAGATATCTACAAAACGGAAAAAACTAACTTTAAGCCAAAGTCAGTGTTCATGCCGGTCATGCCAAAGGATGGTCTTGATTTATTTACAGATTATGTGATTAAGGATTTGAAAGATCTGTCCCTACAAAGCTCGGATGAGTTCTACAAAAAACATCATAACAGGAATGCAACATATGAAAAACTTATGGAAAAGATCAAAGCAAGATCTGACATTGTAATCAGGTGGTCAGATAAAGGGGGAAACATTGTGCTATGGCCGTTAGAAATGTATAACAACGAGGCGATGTCACAATTGCAAGACCAGGAATGTTATGCCAGGATAACCCCCACGCACATTGTGGGCATTCAAGAAAAGTACACAAATAAATTATATAAATGGAAGAGTACAGGACTTCTGAGCAAAGATGAATTTGAATACTTGAAACCTGACTACCCAGTATGCCCACAACTTTATCTTATTCCTAAGATACATAAGAACGAAAAAAAGCCACCAGGCAGACCAATAATTGCTGCCATAGGGAGCCTTTTTGAAAGAACTAGCATATTTGTTGATCATTTCCTGCAACCATTTGTCAAGAAACTCCCGGCTTATATAAAAGACACCGGCGATTTCCTACGAAAAATATATGTGAAATGGGAAGATGATTTTGTATTTATGACTCTTGATGTACAATCATTATATACAAGCATTAGACACCATGATGGGCTTCGAGCAGTAAATCACTTTTTAGGGCAGAGACCAATCACACTGTACAATCACACAAAAATGCTGTTAGAGATGACAGAATGGTGTCTAACTAATAATACCTTCATCTTTAACAGACTTCACTACAGGCAAATACAAGGATCAGCTATGGGGACCTGTTTCTCCCCCAGCTATGCGAACCTTCACATGGGCTGGTGGTAGGAACAGGTACTAACTGCTAAACACCAGACCACATTATCTAATAATGTGGTCATGTACAAGCGGTACATAGATGATATTTTTATACTGTGGAAAGGCCCGAAAGAAGAAGCAGAATTGTTTGCATTAGAACTAAACGAAAATGCACTAAACTTGAGATTTACCTGTACCACTGAAACCACCTCGATACAATTCCTAGATGTAGAACTCTACATAGAACATGGGAAAATCCAAACAAGAACATATCGAAAGCCAACTGCTGGAAACTCAGTGCTTCATGCACAAAGCTTCCACCCGCAAAACCTTAAGGAATCAATTCCTTATGCGGAGTGCCTACGGATGACGAGAAATTGCAGCACTAAAACGGGGCTAGATGAGGCGAAAGAGAACCTGTTCACGAGACTAAAACAGAGAGGGTACAGCCAAAAAACTTGCAGTAAAGCAGACGCAAAATGTAGTAAGACCAATAGGAAAGATCTCCTGTTCACTCAGAGGCAAGATCAAACAGGGCAAACCCCCAAAAGGGAACCCCCTAGACTAATAACAGGATTTAATGCATATCACAACCAGGTCAGGAAAATACTAACGAAACATTGGCCATTGGTTAAGAAAGACCCTATAATTGGAGAACTATGTGGCAATAGGCTGATGATAGCATTCAGGAAGGCAAAATCCATGAGGGATCACCTTGTCTGCAATGCACCCTCAATCAAAAAAACTGGCGATTGGCTGTCTAAGATTAAGGGGTTCAGCAAATGTACCAAGTGCAAAGCGTGTAAACACGGTGTAAACACTACCAAGGTAGAGGTGCCCTTTAGAAAGAAACCATACAAGATCCGAGATAAATACAACTGCAAAACGGATTACGCAGTTTATGTGCTAACTTGCATCTGTGGAAAACGATATGTGGGGAGTACCATTCCCCCAGTGCATGTAAGAGTCCTCCAGCATCTTCGCGCAGTCACCAATGATGACCCGGCCTACCCTGTGGCCAGGCACATCAATACGGCCCATGCAGGCGACATAGGAGTGCTAACATACTTTGTCATTGACAATGTCCCAAAAAATATCAGAGGGGGTAATCGCCTCCAGAGTTTGAGAAGATTGGAATCCAGGTACATTATTTTACTTAATTCTAAAATACCTAATGGCCTCAACTCTGACGAAGCCCTAAGTGTACGCCTTTAAGTATGAGACCAGGGCCTAGTCTTAAATAGATTAAGTCAGACCTCTTCTATAATAGAACTCTCTCCCTTCCAGAAAAACATCTTTTGTTCAGTTTTAAATTCACTTATCACTGTATATAAGAGCACAATGATTACCCCAAGAGCAGTTTCAGCTTGATAGGCAGCAATCTCAGCGGAATCATCTGTTATACACACACAAAGACATGAGAGGAAGTATTACTATTCAGAATGTGCATGTAACATATGAATAATGTTGCATGTGGGATTAGTATGACTATAAATGTTATCTGTAATTACAATGTACAAGAGTGCATGCCTTATAAAGGATATGAGCTACGCTGAGCGCAAATATTTAAAAACACGCCAGAACGCCTGTCCACTAGGAGACGACTGCAGTAGTTTAAGGCGACCTGGGTCTGAGGAACATATACAGCATTGCTGACATGAATTAATTTATTTCATTATCAGACCTAGGCACTTAACGTAGCGCTAGGGCGGGGGTTCACCACAAACGTAGGTATGCTTGGAAACTAGGGATGTTTCCTCAAAGTTCCCCTAGCAGACACGTATCACAAAGCGCAATTAATGCGTTAAGACAACCGTAACCACCGGAGTGCAACTTTAACTTAGTCCCTTCCGCACCCGGCACGTACGAGACAATATTTAAATGTATTGTAGCGAGCGGTTACAAATCAAGCAGTAACACGTATCACAAAGCGCAATTAATGCGTTAAGAAAACCGAAACTACCGGAGTGCAAATTGAATTTAGTCCCTCCAGCACCCGGCACGAACGAGACAATATTTAAATCTAACAGAGCGAGCGGTTACAAACCGAGCCTTAAGCAATATGTCTCAAACGCCACCAATAACACTCAGTACCCGACACAGTGATTATGTTAATCCAAGGGGCGACACTTATTAACACTCACCAGCACTGAGGGTAATGTCAAGACAGGAGCGCGCGAACATCTGTCAACAACACGGGGGCAGCGTGCCGCACGCGGAGCAAAAGGGAGGAAATCACTGGGCTGAGTTTGCCGGGAGGTTACTATAGAAACAAGATAACGTGAGAGGGAGGGTGACGTAATTCGGGATGTTGAAAGTGAAAGTGACTTTTCTATGTCAAGCTTATTTAGGCGTCACCCGAGGTTGCCATGGGGACCATGTCGAAATAATGTAAAACAAGCTAGAATGTGCCTAAAAACAAGAGTGAAACACGCATGATGTAATGCAATGACAGAGGGGTATAAATGTAACCACAGTCTGTTAAGATGTTGTGAACAAGGCGGGTGCTTACCGCCGAAACGCGTCAAGCAGCCTAAATGAGTGAATAAAACTTATTTGGGATCAACAATTTCACGGAGTCAGTGCCTTACTTGCATGCTGAAGTTTGGAGTGTTCCTGATATATATATATATATATATATATATATATATATATATATATATATATATATATATATCCTTTTTCGACAGCGCACTTGAAGGACGGGTGTCAATTAAACGCGGCGGTGCATGCAGTGTTAATATTGTCACTCAGTTCCACACCAATACAGGTACAAGAAATGCACTCACGGGGCCAACTGCAAATCTTCTGGGTTTATTCCATTTCATATGCGAAGAGCAGGAAAAACAGACGCGTTTCGGCAATGCCTTAGTCTTGTGTTTCTCAAATTACGCGCCAGCAAAAGCAGACATATTTAAGGCTTACGGTGTTAAAGGTCACATGATTAATATTGTCATCGTAATCAAAAGAGGACTGACCAAATGTTGTTACGGCAGCCATCTTAGAATCATACAATTGTAACTTTATCAATTTGCCACAATTATAACAAATAGCTTTCATTATGCAGTGCCCCTTCCCTGTTTAATATCAAGGAGGGGATCTGCATCTTAACCATCAGCCCAACCAGCATTAAACCCCTTTGGACTTGTTATATGACATTTTGATTATGAAAACAAACAATTTCTTTGTCTTGTTATTACGCCGAGTATGTGCTTAATCAACTAACATTCGCTATTTGAGGTTCATTAAGCCGTTTATCCTCCCTTATTTATTCATTTAAATTTAATCTGTGAAAGCCCCAATTATATACTGTTAACAGATGTCAATAATCATAAATCAATAATCCAGCTAAAGAATAATCCAGTTAACTAATAAACACTAGGACTCTAGTCTCCCAAATGAACGGTCATTTCTTTGCTCATATTCAATACATGAGGGGTATTTGTTCCCAGGTCTATAATGTATCGAAACTCTAGTCTACGGAGTTTCCTGACTCTGTCTCCTCCCCTTATGTTTAATGGGACATGATCCAAACCATAATAACGCAGTATCTCCCTATTGCTATTATGTTTATCAACAAAATGCCTAGCCATGGGGTAATTCGCATCCCCTTTGCTATAGCCCTCATGTGTACTAAAATTCCAATTTTTACAGAATTGATGGTACTTCCTATGTAGCGCAGGCCACACGGGCATTGAAGGCAATATACCACATAACTGGTATGGCAATTGAGAAATTTTGTTATTTTCTTTGGTTTGGATAAGCCTGTTATCGTATAGGACAATGTACGTTTGCTGTAAACACAAGCTTTACATTAACCGCAGGGATAGAATCCCCTAAGCTCCCTTAGGGTCTCAGATTTCCTACTTTCTGCATGTAAATGCCTTCGTACTAAATTGTCTCTTAACAACCTTGCTCTTCTAAACATCCTTAGAGGGGCTGCAGGAATATCGATACCAATGACATTGTCAGTTTTAAGAATATGCCAATTCCATCTCATGATCTGTCTTAAGTCATTGGCATTATTCGGAAAAGTAGTAATCATCCGAAAACTATTTTTGGTGTCATTGGATTCATTTTTCTTTTTCTTTTCTCACTGTTGATCAGAGTTTTTCTAGATATTTTTCTCACCCTGTTAAGGGTTCCTTGTAAAAACTCACTGTTATACCCTCTTTGGATGAATCTATCCACACTTTCCCTGGCTGCTATTTCAAAGTCTAAATCCCTGGTACTATTACGTTTTAACCTCAAGAATTCCCCGTAGGGGATACTCCTGATAAGACCTGGAGGATGATTGCTAGCCGCGTGTAGGATAGAATTCCCCGCCGTTGGTTTGCGGTAGAGTGACACATGTAAGGAATTTTCAACAACACTAACCTTGAGATCTAAGCAGTTTACGGTTACTGAACTGATATCCCCACTGAATTCCAAATTTATAACATTCTTGTTTAAACAATTGATGAAATTGGCAGCTGAATCATATGAGCAATTCCAGATTATACACAGTCATCTATGCTTTGGTACCAGGCAATTACCTTATTTATCTCAATATCGCCTGGTGCTTTGGACACCTGCTCCTCCCACCAGCCCACAAACAAGTTTGTGTAACTGGGGGCGAAGCAGGCGCCCATCGCTGTACCAGATACTTGATGATAATAGTTATCATCAAACACAAAAATGTTATTTTTCAAACAGAATTCAGTGAACTGAAGAATCGTTCGATTATTTTCAGTAAATTTCAAAGGGTTCTTTAGCAGGAAATGTGCAACTGCTTCCAAACCCTGCTCGTGTTGAATTTTTGTGTATAAGCTGGTAATGTCCCATACTATCAGTCTATACTCTGAATTCCACTGTTGATTTTCTACATGCTCATAAAGTCCTGTGAATCTTTTACATATTCTTGCAAAGTCTTTACTAGAAGAGAATGGAAAGAATCAATGAAAGTCAATAGATGTTCAGTGAGCCCCCCTTTGGAGGAAACAATTGGTCTCCCAGGTGGATCATCTCTGTTTTTGTGAATTTTTGGGATGTGGTAAAACGTCCGAACCACTGGGTTAAGACATCGGAGGAACACGTATTCTTCCATGTCCAGCATAGATTTGTCCAACCAAGCTTTGATCATATCGTGGTAGCTCTGAATGCTGTCCATGTAAAACTCCTTTGTAATTTTTCAATAGCAACTTTCATCGGATAACTGTCTGAGGGCTTCCTTATAATTCGTCTAGTTTGTAACACAGTGTTTCCACCTTGTCTGATGGTTTACAAATAAGCGTTTCATCGTAGCTCAAAGTGTTCATGGCCTCACTTTGTTCTTTAGTAAGGTTAGACTTGATCCTTGAGTGTATTAATCACTGTCGTAATACCACAAGATCTTTATTGACTGCCTCTGAGAAAACATCAATGGCATCCGGAGGTGTCTGAGGCAAGAATTGTGAGGATGGTTTGAATTGACTTTGATCTTTTACTTTTACTTATATATATATATATATATATACAGTTGTACCTGCAAACAATTATATGTGGGGAGTACGATACACCCAGTCAATGTCAGGATCTTGCAGCACTTGCGAGCCATCAGCAATGATGACCCCACGTACCCATTTGCTAGACATATCAATGCACGTCACAGTGGGAACAAGGACAACCTGACATATTATGTAATCGACAATGTGGCACCCAAAGCGAGAGGGGGGAATAGACTGCAAACACTTAGACGATTGGAGTCTAAATACATCATTCAGTTAAACTCCAAGATACCTACCGGCCACAAATCGGATGAAGCACTTAATGTCCATCTGTAACCTGTGCATCGCTCAATAAGCTAACACATTTTTTCCAGAATTCTTTTCTCGTGCTTCCACACTGAGGCCATTCAAGCTGCATAACATCTAGCTTCACCATCTTGATTTTTAACCCACAAACACACGCACATCCACCTGTAAATATACAACCACCATTTCTTACACTTAATGACACTAGAACTACCAATGTGACTGGCCTCTCCGATACAGACCCCAGTGCCAATCTCTTCTCTGTTACTCAGCACACAGCCTCCTGTTTTACCCCGACTAACTCCGATTTTTATCTGCATATACTTTGACACATGCTTGTTTGGAAATATTCACACATAGTGCTCTATTTTGCAAGATTCCAACCACAGAGGCCGCAATGAATTACTCAATTCATGATTCACTGACTTTAGTCATACAGGCTCTTCGGCAGACTTCCACTAAGTTGTCACAGCCCACTTGGGCAATAACACTCACCGACCTTCTTACAAAGGCTTAACGGCGGTTTTTATGAACCGTGTATTGATCGAGGCACAAACGTGCTTTATGAGTGGGCCTTGTCCATAACACTTTTTAATATATTCTGTTGGTGCGTCCACTATATCGTGCCCCAGACCTGATGCAAACTATCTTAATCCGATACGGCTCCTTGTTTCCCACACTCGACATTCTTGCACCTGGCCTGTCTTCGACGCCCTTCTGTGTTTTGACACAAGTTTCTCCAGACATTTATCGCTAACATAAATTCACCAAAACCGTTTCAAAATGAATGTGGAACGTGCACTTTTATTTTCATTTCAGCCCTTCTTTTGTTGTAGCATGATCTTACAAACATCCACGACAGGAGCAAACCTTTACTCACTGTTTTCTCCGGTGTCCACGCATACGAGGCAGAAGGGATACAGTGGCTGGAAAGTTACAGATCAGGAAGGCGCTGATAGGCTTTAAGGAACACGCAACCTTGCAACCTTTCTTCTTTGTCCACAATTAACGCACATAATTGAGGCACAGCACAATACATTTATTTATATTGTACAATCTCTGATTTAAGAGGAGCACTACACATAGGAGGGTTTGCAGAATCTCAAACTGTGAAACTAATCAAATTTGCTGAGATTCTATTTCATTTTAATGTTGCATTTCACATGATTGCCTGAAATTGATGTATTTTTTCATCCTCCATGTCTATGATTTTTTCACATGTCAGTTCTGTCGTTTTTCACTGAACCAATGGGTTACTGCCTATCACTATAAATATGACTCACAATTTTGGTGACACCAGATGTAGTGGTCGTCTTTCTTGTTAATAAAGACCTTTGATTATGAATCCCACAAAGTCGGTGCCTGCTTTCTGAAGGATTTTCAACACAGGCTTTGGTATATATATATATATATATATATATATATATATATATATATATATATATATATATATCACAACACAAGGTTGAGCCCTCTGTGGGAAACAGCAACACAGTCGGAAATTTGAATCCATTTAATTCAGGATCAGATGCAGCATGAGACGCACTTCGGCACAGGCATCTCTCCTGTTCCTTGCCAAACCGGTTTCGGGATCGTCCTCCCTTTATCAATGGCAGCTGTTCATTTGAAGAACCTGACGTGCACTTTCATACTCAAGAGCCTGCCCATGTGGGCGTGTCCAAACGGAATTATGGTTCTCGTAGTGGGCAGGTGGAACAGGAGAGATGCCTGTGCCGGAGTGCGTCTCAGGCTTGGGTTGGTCGGCGTAGGGCTCCCGGTCATCCGATACATCCAAGCAGGTACTTCATTTATCAGAATAAACGTCACCGACACTCAGGAAAATGCTGTGCACGAAAAGTTTTAATGGCAGGAAAACAACGCGTTTCGCTTTGCAGCTTGATCACGTTTACACCAAGACGCCAAACAATTGTCCTTTTACTATTTTCAGTGGCACATGCATGGTTCATTTCATTGTTATTAATCAAAGTAATGAATATCTCAACAATAAAGAAATATATCGAAATGAACATTTCCGAAAGTCAATTGGATAAAGCGCGTTTCTAGTTAAAATGTTGTGCATTCATTTTCTGGTTATAAGGCAGCTTTGGCATTATCGTAAAGTACAGTAGGACTTATCAGGTACTTCATAGCAATAAATGTCAGTAATAATAAACATTCACGCATATGTAGCCAAAGATAGATACAAGCCGCAAACCAAGCCCAAGTGGGCGTGGAATACATCAGAGTGTATCCCGATTCGGTCAATATTCTGCGGATTTTAGGTGAAAGGCCATGCCCAAGTGGGCCTGAAATGCATACGGATTAAATGTATCCTGATCACAATGTCCATGCCCAAGTGGGCAAATGATGCTTATTCTGTCACAAGTGTGGAATATTGCCAGACTGCTAAGTTTATGTCATTTACGATATTTATGATATGCTCCTTTTTCTTGGTCACACCAATTCAACAGGTACCTAAGTGAAATATAGAATATAAAAAGGATTTAAAATTAGACCTATCAAGGTCACATTGCAGACAACAAAATGGCTATTTATATGTTGCAGTTGTTACTCAACAAGATGTATAGCTAATTCTTCATGCAGGTTCAGTCTATTTGGGGTCATACTTTCAAAGTCAATGATATAATGAGACTCTAGTTTGCGTAGGGCCAGTTTCTTATTTCCACCACGTACACCCAACACAACTTTATCAATAACAACCATCCTCAATTGGTTTTCATTTTGGAAGTGTTTGTTAGCAAAATGGCGAGCTACTGGGTATTGAAAATTGAGATTTCTGATAGCTCTCAGATGTTGTAAGACCCTCTCTTTTACTTTCAATATTGTGCTGCCCACGTACCACCTGTCACAGGGGCAGATGAGTACGTAAACGCAGTACATTGTGTTACACGATAAAGATTTATTAATCGTGAATACTGTTCCTGAAGTGGGGACTGTTAGTTCTTTACAGTTCACGTTGTTACGACAAGCTTTACATGACCCACAACATTTGAAGCCCGGGATGTCTTTGAGTTCATTTTTGCTAACAACTAAATTATTGCTTGGATCATCTTTGAGCGATCTGCATTTTCTAAAGGTGATTTGAGGGTTGGTGTTCAGATAGGGTTTCAAATGGTGATCAGACAGGAGAACGTTCCAGTATTTGTTGAAGATTTTTCTGATGTCATGTGCCTGATCAGAGTATGTTGTGATAAATCTTACTTTGTCATCTGTTTCTTCGGTTTTGTTGGGGTTCAATAGTTCATTTCTGATTGTTATATCAGCCATATTGCATGCTTGTACAATAGCTTTATTTTTATACCCTCGTTCACAAACCGGTTGCACATTAGTTCTTTCTCCAATTGATATGCCATTTCTGTACTACAGTTCCTTTTGGCCCGTAGCAGTTCACCGTAAGGTATGCTGAGTACTAGGCTTCGAGGATGGGCACTTCTCCCGTTCAACAGACTGTTGCCTGCCGTGGGTTTACGGAATAGGCTGGTTGTGATAGTGTCGCCTTGAATCACAACCCGAATGTCCAGAAAATCGATGGTGTGTTTATGGATATTTTCAGTGAATGTAAGGTTCAGTGTATTTTTATTCAAAAGGCTCACAAAATTCCTGGCTGCCTCAACGCTACCATTCCAAAGCATAAAAATATCATCAATCTACCTAAGCCACAGGACAACTTCGGTGTTAAATTCGGCTAGTTAGTTAGACACCTGCTCCTCCCACCAGCCCATGAAGAGATTAGCATAGCTGGGGGAGAAGCAGGTGCCCATCGCCGTGCCCTGTGACTGTTGGTACATCTGGTCATCAAAAATAAAAAAATTATTGGTCAAACAGAACTCAATAAGTTTGTTTAGCATTGAGGAGTGGCCTGAGTATGAGATGGATCTGGCCTTCAGGAAGTGTTTTATGGCTGAGTCCCAAATCATGTCTGATGCATGTATACAGACTACTCACATCCAGAGTTACCAGGATGTAGGAAGATTCCCAATGAATGCCTTCAATGATTTTAAGAAAATGTGTTGTATCTTTAAGGTAGGCTGGCAGAGATATCACAAAAGGTCGTAAATAGTGATCAATGTATTGGGATATATTTTCCAACAACGAGCCAATTGAGGACACAATGGGGCTTCCCGGGGGATCTATAGCATTTTTATGGAGTTTAGGGAGGAGGTATAGAATGGGAATTTTAGGATGCTCACATCGTAAAAAATTGTACTCCTCCCATTCCAAAAGTCCTCTGTCTCTAAAGTCCAATAGAAGGTCCTCAAAGAGATTCTTAGATGTTCTAATATCGAATTGGGTGCATGGTTCGTAGCACGTTATGTCTCCCAATTGTCTAAGACCTTCAGCTAGATATTTGGCTTTATCAAGGACTACAACATTTCCCCCTTTGTCTGCATTACGGATCACTATTTGATTATCTGCCTTTAGATTATCAATAGCCTGTTTGTGATCAAAAGAAAGATTTTTCTTTATGTTAGGTACACGTGTCGTTCTTAATTTCTTGATGTCATTCAATACACATTTGTCAAAGGCTTCACAAGTAATATGTGGGAGAAATCTAGATTTAACCTTGAAATGGCTTCCTGGGTTCACATTAGTGTGAATCAACATCTACCAAATAATCATCTGCTGTCACATTTCCAGAAGAGATAACTTCCAGTAGTTCCACATCATTAGAGTCAAAGTCAATCAAATTAGAAATGTCATTATCAATCGGCGGTCTGGTGGGGTGGGTTCCAAATAACCCTGGGCGTAGTGTGCGGAGTGGGGCTACGCGGAGCTACGCGAAGTGGGCACAAAACTACGCCCACCCGCGCACTCCGTGTAGCCCCACTACGCGCCGCCCGCCTCCCTCCCGCCCTCCCTAAATACTGCAATAAAAGGAAAGAAAGCTTTTAAAAACACTTACCTTGTCCTCCGCGTCCGCGGGGCTCCCTCTCGCCGTCCCTGGATTCGCGCCGCCATTTCGAATACTAATGCGCATGCGCGGGCGCCCGCGCATGCGCATTTCTCGTGAGAAATGCGCATGCGCGGGCACCCGCGCATGCGCATTAGTATTCGAAATGGCGGCAGGAATCCAGGAACGGCGAGAGGGAGCCCCGGGGACGCGGCAGACAAGGTAAGTGTTTTAAAAAGCTTTCTATACTTTTATTGAAGTATTTAGGGAGGGTGGGAGGGAGGCGGGTGGCGGCCGGCTACGCACCGTATGCGGAGCGCGCGTAGTGCCGCCTGGCTACGCCGGCTACGCAAAATGCGTAGGAGACAGCACTACGCGCACACCGTGCACTAAGCGTAGCTGGCCGCCCACCCCTGCTTTCAAACCATTTTTTAAGTTTTAACTTTCTTGCAAAGAAAAACAAGTCTATCCTGGTTTGAGCATAGTTAAAATTCGACGAAGGGCAAAAGGAGAGTCCTAATGACAATACATCATTTTCATACACGGTTAAAGGTCTCTGAGAAAGGTTAATTACCATCATACTCTTGCCTTGCTGCCCCTCGTCATTACTCCCATGGGCGATTTTTCTGCGTTTTTGTCGGATTTTGGCTTGCTTATTCCTCTGGGTCTTCCGCGATTTCCTCTACCTCTTCCCCGTTGGTTTCCTTGGTCCTGTTGTGAATCTGTCCGTCCTTGATTCAGGACTTGAAATTGTAATAAAAAATTGTCGTTCTTTTTCTTTTGTTGATCATCAGATATTTTTTGGTTCAACGCTGCCGGTGAAATATCCGGAAGACTGCCATCCGATGCATCGCTTTCCACCACTGATTGAGCAGGTGTCACAGGAATGCTGGTTTTCACTGGGTTGGATTTATTAAAAAGATGGTCATATTTACAATGGAATGTCAAAGTACGACCAGATTGATAGTCTTTGTAATCTCGCAAAAATTTGCGTTGTTTCTTCATGGTGATTACTTCCTCTGATTTTAACATTTTAGTTTCCAGCTGTTTCAGGTGAATGTCAAGTGCCTCCTTCGACATCAGAGTGCTTATTTCACTTAGCAATTGGTCAATTTCTTCCAATAATTTACTTCTGTCCTTTAAGGCATATTTGACTAAGATCCGCATCATTGTGGTTGAACATGCTGAGGAATTATTGGACCATTCTTCGAGCATTTCGGGATCAGGGTCCTCGAAGGTGGGAATAGTGAAAATCCTTAAGCCATGGGGTACCCTACCAACTTCAATATAACGTTGGAGAGACTCCGCCTCCCACCATTTGGAAAGTTCTTTTTTCTGTAGTTTTTCTAGTTTGATTAATAGAGTTTGTAATTGGACTTCATTATTTATATTGCTTGAAGTTTGAACATTCGAGTCGGGTAGGCTACCGCCCTGCATGAAAAACAGTTTGTTTACAGTGGCCTTTCGTTTAGCATCTAACGCTGCCATTGTTTCGCGCTTGTTAAGTTTGTCAGCAGAATCCGCCGATTATTTGAGGGCGTCTCCTCTGGGTATAAATCGGCAACCCAACCCTCAGCAGAAACGGACCTCAAGTGTTCCAAGGCGTCGTCCTCTTCAGCGAAAACATCCGAGTTGCATCGCTCAGCCGCGCTGCTCCTCTCAATTCTGCCGATCGGGACGGCGACACGAGAGCACTACGAGGTTCACAATCCTTTGCGCCTTGTCGCCTTTCCACAAATTCAGGATGTGCATGAAATAAATCCGAACTAAAGCGGGTTCGTACATCAACTCGCTCTTCAAGGCTGACAGGCTGAACTGCACAGAGGGGAGCGAACTGGTATATAAATTATCGCAATCCCAAAGTTCCGGTCAAGACCAGTCACGCTCTCGGGTGGGTCCGCGTAGGGCTACCGATCACCCGATACATCCAAGCAGGTACTTCATTCATCAGAATAAACGTCACCGACACTCAGGAAAATGCTGTGCACGAAAAGTTTTAATGGCAGGAAAACAACGCGTTTCGCTTTGCAGCTTGATCAGGTTTACAACAAGACGCCAAACAATTGTCCTTTTACTCTTTTCAGTGATATAAAAAATGGAAAAAAACACCCAAAGTGTATCAGAGCGAGTACCTCCTATGGCGGAAATGTTTTAAGGAGCATAAACACATATATATGCACATGCATGGTTCATTTCATTGTTATTAATCACAGTAATGAATATATCAACAATAAAGAAATATATTGAAATGAACATTTCCGAAAGTCAATTGGATAAAGCGCATTTCTATTTAAAATGTTGTGCATTCATTTTCTGGTTATAAGGCAGCTTTGGCATTATCGTAAAGTACAGTAGGACTTATCAGGTACTTCATAGCAATAAATGTCAGTAATAATAAACATTCCCGCATATGTAGCCAAAGATAGATACAAGCCGCAAACCAAGCCCAAGTGGGCGTGGGATACATCAGAGTGTATCCCGATTCGGTCAATATTCTGCGGATTTAAGGTGAAAGGCCACGCCCAAGTTGGCCTGAAATGCATATTGATTAAATGTATCCTGATCACAATGTCCACGCCCAAGTGGGCAAATGATGCTTATTCTGTCACAAGTGTGGAATATTGCCAGGCTGCTAAGTTTATGTCATTTACGATATTTATGATATGCTCCTTTTTCTTGGTCACACAATTCAACAGGTACCTAAGTGAAAAATAGAATATAAAAGGATTAAAAATTAGACCTATCAAGGTCACATTGCAGACAACAAAATGCCTATTTATATGTTGCAGTTGTTACTCAACAAGATGTATAGCTAATTCTTCATGCAGGTTCAGTCAATTTGGGGTCATACGTTCAAAGTCAATGATTCACGATTAATACATCTTTATCTGTACTGCGTTTATGTACTCATCTGCCCCTGTGTCAGGTGTAAGCATGGGCGGAAAATCCGTTTCGCTCGCGGATTTTGCGGATTTTGGGGAAATTCGCAATCCGCGAGATTCGCGAATCTCCCGCAAAATCCGCAAATCCGCGAGCAGCGGATTTTGCTCGCACTGCTCGCACTGTTCGCGGCTTCCCAGTACAACTTCGCGCCCCGCGAATAAGTGCTAAATTGCAGAAATACGATCTTAGCAAAACTGAAACTACTTACCAGGTTCAAAAGTTCAGGCTCATCATTAGTAGCCATTTCCTGTAGTGCTTCCTGAGGGGCCCCTCCAGAGTTCAGTTGCCAGTTGCAACTATTATGTGACCCTGCTCTAAACCTCAGAATAGCTACACATATGCCACAAAGGTCCTGAATTACAGCTAAGGGAGACAAGCAGGAGCCAGGCTGGAAGTTAAAATCCATTAATCAGCCCCTAATTCATTATTGTCAGTTGGGGCAGGGCAGGTGTTGTAACTAATTTTGCAACAATGAAAGCACTTAGCAAGTGCAAAAGATCACTAATCAGGGTGCACTAAGGAAGCAGGTGCCAGCTAAAAAAAATATTCTGTGACACATTAATCAGCCCCAAATTAATTCAGGTCACTTGAGGCAGGGAAGGTGTGCTTTGCTTTGCCGAAAATAATGTACACTGGACAACCAGAGGGTGTGGTGATGAAACAGAGGGTGGCATGGGTGGGGCAGAGGGTGGCATGAGTAGTCAGAGAGTGGCAGTGGTGACAGAGAGTGGCAGTGATGAAGAAGAGTGTCCCAAACAGGCTGGACACGTAGAAACAACAAGTTCGCAAAACTTGCGACCCGACAGGTAAGTTCGCAAATTGCGAAATTGTAAAAACCCTCGCGAACTGGCAGAAACACGGGCGAACACAAAAAAAAAAATCCGCAAATTCGCGGGAATTCGCGGATTTTGCGGATTGCGAGTTCGCAATTCCGCAAAATTCGCGAACGCGAGATTCGCAAAATTCGCCCATGCTTAGTCAGGTGGTACGTGGGCAGCACAATATTGCAAGCAAAAGAGAGGGTCTTACAACATCTGAGAGCTATAAAAAATCTCAATTTTCAATACCCAGTAGCTCGCCACTTTGCTAACAAACACTTCCAAAACGAAAACCATTTGAGGATAGTTGTTATTGATAAAGTTGTGTTGGGTGTACGTGGTGGAAATAAGAAACTGGCCCTACGCAAACTAGAGTCTTGTTATATCATTGACTTTGAAAGTATGACCCCAAATGGACTGAACCTGCATGAAGAATTAGCTATACATCTTGTTGAGTAACAACTGCAACATATAAATGTCTGCAATGTGACCTTCATAGGTCTAATTTTAAATCCTTTTTATATTCTATTTTTCACTTAGGTACCTGTTGAATTGGTGTGACCAAGAAAAAGGAGCATATCATAAATATCGTAAATGACATAAACTTAGCAGCCTGGCAATATTCCACACTTGTGACAGAATAAGCATCATTTGCCCACTTGGACATGGACATTGTGATCAGGATACATTTAATCCGTATGCATTTCAGGCCCACTTGGGCGTGGCCTTTCACCTTAAATCCGCAGAATATTGACCGAATCGGGATACACTCTGATGTATTCCACGCCCACTTGGGCTTGGTTTGCGGCTTGTATCTATCTTTGGCTACATATGCGGGAATGTTTATTATTACTGACATTTATTGCTATGAAGTACCTGATAAGTCCTACTGTACTTTACGATAATGCCAAATCTGCCTTATAACCAGAAAATGAAGGCACAACATTTTAACTAGAAATGCGCTTTATACAATTGACTTTCGGAAATGTTCATTTCGATATATTTCTTTATTGTTGAGATATTCATTACTGTGATTAATAACAATGAAATGAACCATGCATGTGCATATATATGTGTTTATGCTCCTTAAGACATGTCCGCCATAGGAGGTACTCACTCTGATACACTTTGGATGTTTTTGTCCGTTTTTTATATCACTGAAAAGAGTAAAAGGACAATTATTTGGCATCTTGGTGTAAACGTGATCAAGCTGCAAAGCGAAACGCGTTGTTTTCCTGCCATTAAAAATGTTTTGTGCACAGCATTTTCCTGAGTGTCTGTGACGTTTATTCTGATGAATGAAGTACCTGCTTGGAGATATATATATATATATATATATATATATATATATATATATATATATATATATATATATATATATATATATTACCTACTGGCGATAGCCAGTAGGTATATATAGTTAGGATTTTTTCTCTATGGGATTTCTGAAAATTCTATGCCTAATAACTTTGGCGTTTGTGGACGGAATTGGCTGAAATTTTCAGGAAAATGGCACATTTTGTTTCTGAGCAGCTCCTGGAAATTTGGGGGGGTTCGTCAAGGGGGGGCCGAGAAAAAAGGGGGGTCCCAAAACACGTTTTTCCTATGTTAATTTCCATAGGGTGGTTGGCCTCACTTTTAGCCAGAACGGCTGAATGGATTTCCACGAAACTTGGCAAAATTGTAGGGACTGTTAGCCCGATGTGCCTTTGCTAGGTCTCAATATATGTGCTTCAGTGGATTTTGAGAAATTAACGTTTAAAACAAGATATATATCTGTAACAGCGCTCCGGGTAGCGATCCGGTTAGCGAACTTTTCGCGTATCGGAACTTTGCGAAGCGAAGCTGATTGGTTCTCCGGTGTCTGTCAACAATCTAAACAGTCCGGAGCGGCCGCCATCTTGTCTCTCGGTAGGATCGAGAGACAAGAGGAGGCCAAAACAAAGGGGGAAATGAAGGAAAGGGGGCAAGGTAGACCCCTTCTGACCCCCTAGGATTGATGAGGGGGATATTATAGAGCCACGCGGGGCCCCAAAAAAAAAACAAAAAAAAATCCGATTTTTTGCCGTAGAGACGCGTCTTGGTAAGCAAACCGGGCAGCTAACCGGGCAGCTAACCGGGAAGCTAACCGGCAGTGTAACGGGAGTCTGAGGAGTAGCTGATTGGCTGTCAACATTGTAAACAGTCCGGAGCGGCCGCCATCTTGTCTCTCGGTAGGATCGAGAGACAAGAGGAGACCAAAACAAAGGGGGAAATGAAGGAAAGAGGGCAAGGTAGACCCCTTCTGACCCCATAGGATTGATGAGGGGGATATTATAAAGCCACGCGGGGCCAAAAAAAAAAAAAAAAATCCGATTTTTTCGCCGTAGAGACGCGTCTTAGTACGCGAACCGGGCAGCTAACCGGACAGCTAACCGGGAAGCTAACCGGCAGTGTAACGGGAGTCTGAGGAGTAGCTGATTGGCTGTCAACATTGTAAACAGTCCGGAGCGCCCGCCATCTTGTCTCTCGGTAGGATCGAGAGACAAGAGGTGGAAAAAAAAAGGTGTAAATGAATGAAAGGGGTAAGGCAGACCCCTCCTGAACCCCTAGGATTGATGAGGGGGCTATTAAAGTTCCCTGCGGGGCAAAAGAAAAAAAAATTGCGATTTTTCGCGGTAAAGGTGCTTCCTGGTACGTTAACCGGGCAGCTAACCGGCAGCGTAACGGGAGTCCGACATATTGTGTTTTTTGAACGTTTGTGATATGTGCACGTGTGGATTTTGTCTAATTAAGGTTAAAAAAAAATATATATATCTTTAAGCGTGTTCTGGCGCGCTTACGTTTTGGGTTTGGTTTGCGCTGCAGAGACGATACGTCACGGTTATGCGATGCATCATGAGGCGTCTCACGGGCTACGTGATACGTCACTTAATAAAGAATATATTTTACAGCTATAGATATTAGCTTTTAAAAAACCATTGAAATTCACAGAAAAAACCATAGGTTATAGACCATATATAGTTAGGAATTTGCATTTACAAAACCTTGAAAATTCACTGAAAAAACCATAGGTTATAGACCATATATAGTTAGGGATTAGCATTTAAAAAACCTTATTTTATTTGCACAAAACCATTGAAATTCCATATATAGTTAGTTGCACTAACTATATATCGCGGACCCGCAATCCACTGCTAATGATGTCACATATTACATCATTCATGACATGGTCAGTGACATCACTGATGA
Organism: Lissotriton vulgaris; assembly: GCF_964263255.1. Classification (NCBI taxonomy): domain Eukaryota; kingdom Metazoa; phylum Chordata; class Amphibia; order Caudata; family Salamandridae; genus Lissotriton; species Lissotriton vulgaris. The sequence continues at coordinate 144,071,980 of NC_141698.1, forward strand.
CATCACTGATGACATCTCAAATGACATCACTGATGACATCACTGATGACATCTCAAATGACATCACTGATGACATCACTGACATCTCATTTGACATTACTGATTACATCACTGATGATATCATTTATGTGATAATACATCTTCAGACTCTAATATAACCTTAGATACACTCAGTGTAAACAGGCACTCACAGACTGTCACGCATCCATGGAGTTACTCACACACCTAGTCAGTCATGCAAAGAATCAATCACATCTCCATTTCCTCAACTATACAGTTATACACACCTTACTTATTCAAACATATAGTAACACATATTTACTCTCTTATACAATCCTTGATACAAGTTCACAATGATTCATACAGCCACTCACACATTCACTGGCTCTTATGTTCAGTTATTTATATATGTCAACTCTCACATGGAGTGTGTTTTACATATGTACTTACTTTGACATGTAGCACTGAGATATCCATTCACTCACCAATATACTCATGCACACAGTCAACTGTCCATACAGCTGTTTCTACATGCACTTTTGAACCCATACACCTAGGGAATCAACTGCTCACACATCTATGCACAGAGTTATACACCTCCCAGCCACCCACACACATACTCAGTCTCCCATACAAATACTTGGGCAACCATTCAATAACCCATATAGTTACTGATATAGCTACTGATTTAAACATGCAGCAGTTTACAGAACAACATAAATAATGATTGCCAAATTAAGACACTTTAATCACTAACCCATACACTCAGTGAGACACATTTAATCATTCTCTCATACAGTCAGTCATGCACCTACTAAATCCTTCATCCAGACACTTATACATCCACTCATTCTTCAATATGTAAGACATATTTTAACTTTACAGAAACATACAGTCACTGGGTGTTGTCATCAGTGATGTCATCAGTGATGTCATCAGTGATGTCATTTGAGATGTCATCAGTGATGTCATCAGTGATGTCACTGACCATGTCATGAATGATGTAATATGTGACATCATTAGCAGTGGATTGCGGGTCCGCGATATATAGTTAGTGCAACTAACTATATATGGAATTTCAATGGTTTTGTGCAAATAAAATAAGGTTTTTTAAATGCTAATCCCTAACTATATATGGGCTATAACCTATGGTTTTTTCAGTGAATTTTCCCGCAAAATCCGCAAATCCGCGAGCAGCGGATTTTATGGCTTGCTCGCACTGTTCGCGTGAGTTCGCGGCTTCCCAGTTCAACTTCGCGCCCCGCGAATAAGCGCTAAATTGCAGAAATACGATCTTAGCAAAACTGAAACTACTTACCAGGTTCAAAAGTTCAAGATCATCATTAGTAGCCATTTCCTGTTGTGCTTCCTGAGGGGCCCCTCCAGAGTTCAGTTGCCTACTTGCAACTATTATGTGACCCTGCTCTGACCCTCAGAATAGTTACACATATGCCACAAAGGTCCTGAATTACAGCTAAGGGAGACAAGCAGGAGCCAGGCTGCAAGTTCAAATCCAGTGACACATTAATCAGCCTCTAATTCATTATTGTCAGTTGGGGCAGGGCAGGTGTTGTAACTAATTTTGCAACAATGAAAGCACTTAGCAAGTGCAAAAGATCACTAATCAGGAAGCACTAAGGAAGCAGGTGCCAGCTAAAAACATATTCTGTGACACATTAATCAGCCCCAAATTAATTCAGGTAACTTGAGGCAGGGAAGGTGTGCTTTGCTTTGCCACAATAATGTACACTGGACAACCAGAGGGTGCTGTGATGAAACAGAGGGTGGCATGGGTGAGCCAGAGGGTGGCATGGGTGAACCAGAGAGTGGCAGTGGTGACAGAGGGTGGCAGTGATGAAGAAGAGTGTCCCAAACAGGCTGGACACGTAGAAACAACAAGTTCGCAAAACTTGCGACCCGACAGGTAAGTTCGCGTTTGCGAAATTGTACAAAAACCCTCGCGACCTGGCAGAAACCCGCGCAAACACAAAAAAAAATCCGCAAATTCGCGAGAATTTGTGGATTTTGCGGATTGCGAGTTCGCAAATCCGCAAAATTCGCGAACGCGAGATTCGCAAAATTCGCCCATGCTTACTCAAAACTCTGCAAAGAGGCATCCTGGCACACTACTGCTTGGGGGATTAAGTCTTCAGGTGAGAGCACCGGTAAACTCAGCTTTGCCATCGGTTGGCAGAGTTTTTGTCGAACTCTGCATTCCAAGCAAAGCGTGGAGTGGCAAAACTCGCAAACTCTCACAGCGGATCAGAGTTTACTGAACACCCCTATCAGAGACTAACACAACTACTCACATACTCACTCATATATCCACTTACAGCACCACTTATCCTCTCTCACACCCACTAACAAACCTACACAGACACTCATGTAGTCACTCACACACTTAGGACCTTATTATGATGAGTGTTGGAAAGCCTACAACCCCAGGTTGGAGGCTTTCCTAGACTCATCGTCGGTTTCCCTTTGCTATCATTCTAGCCATTCAGAGAGGTTTAGCTCTCAATATAGGTCAAAGGAATACCATTTCAGGCATAGAGTGCTGCATAAAATCTGCAAAAAAGAAGCAGAGAAATCCAGATAGTCCCAAGTTTAGATGAAGTTCAGCTCCTGTATTCCGCTCCCTATAACACCAGCTACACTCTGTATGTGCTCACCTCAAATGTCTGCTTTTCTATCAAAGTTTTTAAGCATAGGATTTGTACATTGCCATCACGTTGAGATAGAAAGGACAAAGTATTTTGCCATTTCTACAGCAAAGTCTTTAAGTATTGGATTACCATACTGCCACCCATGCAGAGCTTTAAAATGACAAGATACTTTTACCACTCCAGGCACAGTATTAAAGCTTTAGATTGGTAAAATACCATCTAGGCTGACCTGAGATGAATAAAAGCAACCCCTGACACATGTTGCACTAGCCTTATAGCTCTTCGGAGAGGGTTAGCTTTACCCAGACTTGAGGTAGCACCCAGTCTAAATCAAAACGATACCCTTTCAGACATAGAGTGCTGCATAAATTATGCAAAAAAGAGGCAGAGAACTCAAATCTAGGTGGAGAGCAGTTCCTGTATGGGGCACCCTACATCACCAGCGACATCTGAATTTGCTGATATATATATACTTACTTTGCATTGTAAAGGCATGCTTGTTAAAGGCATATACATGGTGATGGTTGCATTGTAAAGTCAATGCCTGGTAAAGGCATTGAGTGGTAATGGATGTGTGGTAAAGGCATGCGTTGTAAATCCATGCATTGTTAAGTCATAGAACAAAGAGGATGACCCTTTCACAACCTTTCCTATATGAAATTCAGTACCTACAGCAAAAGGCCATCTGTCTGGTGTACGAAGCCCTTTTGCAATTACAAACTCTGCAATTTTGCGAATCGTAGAGTTTGAAACCACAAAAGGTCTTTGTGCATATGTCCTAATCCATTTTATTGTCTGTTAGATCAGCCAAGTGCAATTTGAATTAGACAGTTTCTATGTTTTTTTAATACAGCTTGTATAAGATAAAAACTACGTAGTATACAGCATCATGGGTTGGAACCCTCCCACTTTTTTAATTATACAAATTTCTGCTTCCTCTTCAGCAAACTCACAAGGAGTTCCTTAACACATTTTTTAACGGTTCTAATAAATCCATGAATTCCCAGAATTCAATTTACCAAATGTTAAGGTGATATGTTTTAGTTGTTTCTTTTTAAAAGTCAATGGAGAGGTCAAACTTAAATGGGTTGATTTATTGCTAACCTACATTCTGAATTCTTCCAGAGAGAAATTGCTTGCTCTGACTTTTTTATTGCTTTGGCTGTTGATAACTGTTCATTCTTTACATACTGTGCTGCATTAAACTGTAAGATGAAGGGTTCCTGCTCCCAAATATGATTAAAAGTGAACTGCTGTACTCATCAACTTCAGTCACAGACTGTTGATACCCCCTAAAACTCCTTTTCTTTGCCTCCTCACTGACATAGAGCCTTATTTATTGCTTGGCTGATGGAGTAACCATCACAAATGTGGTGGATGTCCCAGCCTCTCTATTTTAAGTGCCTTATACCTTATGGTACATGTAATGTGGCAATCATTATATCAGTCACATTTTGACAGAGTATCCTATCCACCAGAATCTAAATAAGACCCATATTCAAGTGGCGTTCACCTCCCTTAGGCAAGGTATGGGATGAAGAAGTAATTACTGGAGTAATGTAGAGTACCAATAAGTAATCATAGTATTATTCATTCTTCCAGGTCGTACTCTACTCTAGGGAAGTGCCCTATTTCTATAAACATTTATGCAAGACTTCAAGTAGAGTGGGCTAATTGTTGATTCATTATCGCTTATTTGAAATACAGCAGCTTGCTCATTGTGGTATGGGAGCTGGAGGGAGAGGGTCGCACTATAGTCACATGCTGGGAGACGCGGAACAGGATAGGTAAAGAGCCAGGGTAAGCTCCTTGACTAAAGTGTTACTACATGGCAACCCTCTCCCTCCTGCTCCCATGACACAAAAAATCGGATACGTACGTGTTGGACCACAACGGGACAATAAGAGGGCAAGTAGTCCTTATTTCCCTAGCATTCGCAAGGCTGCATGCATGATGTGTATTTAAAGGGTAGCGTAATATGCTGAACGAACCGGGGAGGCATTACTGCATTACCCTGATTAAAGTCCCAGATTTATCCAGGCCTTAGAGTAGGGCTAAAACATGTTGGTATGACATAGGGTCATAGGATCATGAAATCCTAAAAACCCACAACTATTGTATTATTTAAGCATCCCAGAATACTCCATCAATAAAGAGATACCTTCAAGAAGTTGCAGGATTTTTAATCCCTAGCTAAGCCCCCTGGTCTTTTCACTGAAAGAGCTCCCAGGAAGATGGTTGAGCCCACTGTGACCTTTAGAAATCAGGGTGACCCTGATGATGAATCAAGGCACTATTAGAGTGTGTGAGGGGTAGTTAAAGAAAAGGATACTTTTACTTCCCTGCCCTTAACAGTGAAGAGTCATTGTGAAGACCACAACCCCTTTCTCTACTGACTGATCACACCCGACATATAGGGTGGGATACATATAGGTTGGATAGTGACTGTCACCACCATACCGTGCTGCCTTGGGTGGGTACCTTCTGCCTTCCTGGAGCCCAGGAGGGTTAAGTTCAGCCCATCCCACACCCTCTTCCTATGGGCCTTCCAAGGAAGCCCATTTTCCTTGAGTATTAAGCCTTCACAAAGTAGGGACTTACAGAACCCCGGGGAGGAGACAAAGGTTGGAGTTAGCCCTGCAGGCCGGCCCACTGTCCATCTGGTCAGCCAGCTCACTGGCCATCTTGTCGGCTAGCCCAGCGACCCGATAACCTGGAATGACCCAGCGACCAAATGGCCCGGGACGACTCATACTTGCCTCTACCACCAAAATCTGCACCTGCGGCATTTAAACTGGAGCAGCCCTTCTACTCTTCTCAGCTTAGCCTCCGCAGCTCTGTGTCCACAACAGCTGGGTATTGTCCCAACGCTCCAGCGACATCCATTTTCAGGGCTAGTTGATTCAGCAGGTGAGCTGTTACAAACACCATATTGGATTCTGACTTCTATGGCCACCCTCTTTCTGTCTCTATCAACCTTGGTCTTGGTCTGATAAATGCATGTATCCCAGGAGGTCAGCGCTCATTAGCATACATTAGCTATAGAATTACCACAGTATTCCAAGTAACTGATGAATCAATCAAATAAATCATAACTCATTTAATGAGACATTTGCATTTTTAAAGTACTGTCTGTGTGTACTTACACATGCATGGCTTAATCTTTGAAACAAGCAAATGCTGCAAGTAGGATGAACCAGGTAGCTGCACCTGCTGGACGCGGTTGGGAGCCTCTTGCCAATCCCACAGTGACCTTTGCCTCCCTCTGGAGCCTGATGGGAAAGTCCATCCACTTGGGCGGCTTGCTGGGGGAATAGGTGCAGTTGCACGGGTACCGGCTGTCTCCGCAGAAGGGAAAGGTGGGCCAAGGTGCAGCCTAAGCAAGACACAGGGATGCTGGGTTGGGTGGCACCCCACAGAACGGTCGTCCCGAGCTGCTGCAGAAATGTGCTAGGCAGAGGAGGGTAATGGTGAGGCATGCAGGGGTCCAGACCACCTGGCGGCATCTTGGACCAGGCACCACCCGACCCCTTCCACTCTGGTCGGATCATCGGGGGCACAAGGTGTCAAGGCTGCTCTGCCTTCACTCTGTTGGGTAGGGAAAGGACCTCCGTGAATGGCAGGCCCTCGAACAGGACAGTCCATGACCAGGTGGAAGCTCTTTTCTTAAAACAACAGCTGGGTCAGGCTAAGCAGCCTATCCCTAAATGGACCAAGCAAGCCAAATCGATCGGGGTGTATGATGTTGGTTGGACTCTCCCGGGCAGGCCGCTCTGTGGGGGGATGTCAGCTTCAGGTCCCAGCCTGCTCTCTGGGAAGGCAGGCTCTGAGGAAAAGGCCATCAGGCTGGGCTCGAAGGCAGGTGTGAATCCAGGCCCAGCATACTGGCCAGGCCCTGGTGGCACCTAGCTAAGAACGGCTAGACTACAAGGGGGTTCGGAGTACCCTGTCCTTATTAAGCCCGAGGAACTATAAGTGCTCTCTTGCAATCCCTGCACACCTTGTGAAAGAGGGGACCAAAGGCTTAAACATGCTTGACCTCCTAGAACCCTAGCATTGGTCATTTGGTCGTCCCATTGGAAAACATGGTGCAGATCCAGATGCCCTAAGGGATCGGAGCTACGAGAGGGCCGGGCCCATAGGACGGCCATCTGGTTGTGCTGTGCCTTAGCAAAAGGGCTTCTGCTTCTCTTCGGAGGGGAAGGGTACTCTGAGGCCTGGATGCTCGGAGCCTCAGGTGGACCTCAGGCACAGGGCTGCAAGGGGAGCCTGAGGGGTGCTCCGATCCGGGTCCGCAGGCACCTTAGTATCCTTAACATGGTGGTGAAGCGGGGAGGCCTTCCCGAGCCCAATAGACCCTTGTCCCAGGCCCTTGCTGGTGCAGCAGGCCAGGGGATGTAGCCCAGGGTGGTAAGCCCACCCCAGGGCCCGGTGGGCCCCGGCCTGGTTGGAGCTCCTTGACACAGCAGCGCAGAGGAGGCCTCCTGGGCCTGCAGGACCCCATCCCGGGTGCTTTACAATGTGACGGGCCTGAGGAAGGAGCCCAGGATTGTGGGCCACCACCCCAGTGCCTGCCAGGGCCCCGGTCAGAGGTTCTTACCTTGGCCAAGCAGGGGGAGCCTCCCCAGGCCCGACGAACCTCACATCGGGAGCATTGCCACATGGGAGTCCAGAAAATGGAGCCCAGGATGGGGGTCTTCTCCCCAGGGCCTGCCAGGAACCCAGTCAGAGCTTCTAACCCAGGCCCTACAAGGGAAGCCGCCCTGGGCCCAATGGACCACGGTCCAGGGTGCTTTGCCATATGGCGGGCCGGAGGACGGAGCCCAGGATGGGGGCTCCCTCCCGTTCCCTTTGCAGTGTGGGGTGCTGGAAGCAGATCTCGAAAAATCTACTCACCCATTGCTAGGGTGAATCAGATTTTGTCAGGCCGAGGTATATTTAGGGCCTACTCGACCATTCTGGTAAGTTGACAATGATCACACAATTTGAGACCAGTTTACAGGTCAACTACCACAGTTTGGTCAAGTGGATTAGAAGCAGTGGTTATTTGCACATCTCTGAAATTGTGTTTACCCATACTAGCATGTGAATTAGAGGGTGTTTCTCAAAATTACTTCTTTCTTACACCCTGTCTTACATTTGGAAGGCACAAATGCACAGAAAGACAATTGGTAATAAAACGTAATTAGATTGTGGACCCTAGCTCACCCGGCATCTATAGAAACCTAGCCAACCTGCACATTTTCTTAAACTCGTCACCTAGGGCTATCCAGGGTGGGCTGACTTATATGTCCCTAACCACATTTATTACCCAGAATCACTTGCAAATCTCAAACCTTGACTACAAAAAACAGAAAACATTTCCCTCATGTTTCTGTTATGGAACATTCTGGAATCTGTAGGGAACTTTAACTTCCTTCCACCCAGCATTCCCCCAAGAATTCTCCCAATAAAAATTGATCCTCACTTGTGTGGGTAAACTTAGAGCCCACAACAGTAAACGGCCCAAAATGCAACATGGATGCATCTCATTTGTCCACCGAAAATGAACCCTTTTTTTTCCAATGAGCAGTTTGGTTCATTTCTCTTTCCCTTTCAATGTAATGACATAAATGCAGTTTGTTATTATACAAAAAGAATGCCTCGGGCGGCAGGAGAATTTTTTCTCCTGCTCCAGAGGCAGAAAAATCAAAAAGAAAATCCCTCGACTGGAGACAGGAGGGGGATTTCATGGACATGTGCAGAGGAAGGAACTGTTCTGTACTCCGCACACGGCCCCCGTGGCGGAGGACAGAACCGTTCCATCCTCCAACACGGAAGGGGTTAAGGAGACTAACTGAACCAATGAATACCAAAAATCACTATTTTCAACAACCATTTTCAATAATGTTTAGAGTCCAATAGGCACATCGGTTCCTTGCACAGCACAGATTCCTCGCTAAGAAGTCAATGTAACATGGAGGATCCAATCATAAAAGGTCAAGCTAACTAGAACTAACAGGTTCCTCAAGGCCACAGGTTGCACCGACTTTTCAAAAGTAATGTGATGAAAGCAGTTAGTGGTATAGGATTCTTCTCAGCTCCCTGTTACCAAGACTTTACCATTTCCTAAACCAGAAGAGTACATGTAAGGGTCTCAGACTTTATACACTGCATCAGCAGTCCACAATGTTTTTGCAACTCAAATCATATGCAGCGTTTCCCAAAAACTTGATTAAATAATTATAACGAATGCTTTTATGGCTATATAAGCCGAAATAAAGTTGAACTGACTGAATAGCTTAGTTATTAATGCTAATAAAATGTACAATCATGAAAGACTCCTGAAGAAGAACTTTTCAGATTAACTAGCCAGATTACAGACCACCCCACATGAGTTCCCACTTCTTGCCCTCCTTGCCCCAACTCCTCTTGACCCCAAGCTCTGCTACTCACCTTGTGACAAATCACGCTATACGCCTCCCCCAGGACCCTTCTCATCTCCAATGCAAACCTGTGCCCTTCACATTGTATTCCCACCCACTCTTACTACTTCCTTATGCACTTCCAGCCCTGTATAGTGCTCCTTTACTTATAGCAAGGTTTGTGTTGTGTGTCACATAATTACACACTTATATAGAATACCCTATGAAATATCCAAGAGGGGAGCAATACTGTATTCTTGCCCATCACCTGTCACCTGTGGAACCTCCTTTAACTCGTTAGTTATTACTAATCTACACCTGCTTATAGCACAAACATGAATTGGTCCATGTTATCAAAATAATCGAGTTGGTATTGTGTGCCTTGAACCCCATAGACTTACCAAGGGTGCTAGTGGACTAGGAAGATTACAGTATGCTGAATATATTGAAAAAGAATATGTCAAAAACAAAATTGTAAGATTTGGGAGACGTCGTTTGAAATCTATTTGTAATAATCAGTGTTCTGCTAATGTAAAAGCAGATCCATCCATATATATGGAGTATTCTTTACTGCCATTATAAGCTATTAAAATATTATGGAAAATATTTGCATGGAAATTAGGATGGTGACAAACGCTCTGATTAAATTTACCACTTAATATGGAAGATGTAACCCGTACTTCAAATACATAAATCTATATTGCTCCCAATCTTACTGCACATGATTCTTATCTTGACAGACGCATCCTCTCTGCAGTGCAATTTAATGTTTATGTGAGGCAGCAATGCACTTCACTTCAGCAGCTGAAAAAAAGTTGAATTTTCAGTTACTAACTTCTAGGAGGTCATTTAAATCATAGGCGATACCGGATACAACCTATATTTCCTGAATGTTATGAAGATGTTATGATTCCTATTTAGAACTGCTGACAACTTGCCAGGAAGAGAATTCGTTGAAAATGCCCAGTACCCAGTGATGAAACACCCACCAGCAGGCTGGAAGGTAACACTCTGCACTTCTCACTTCTCGCTGTATTGGGCAAGTCTCACCCCTGACAGATGGTACAAACTGAAAAAAACAAAACGACTTACTTTGTAGTTAGAGGAAATACTGGGCTTATGGTTGCCATAAAAATTGTGAAATATACGGGCTATTCGAAGATGTTGCGACACCAGAGCATCCACCCTTAAGGAGCAGAGAATTTTCAAATCAAACGATTAAAATATGAGGTGGAAAATGAAATAGGGTTGGTGAGGAAAGGAGGACTTAGATAAATCAAGCTGTAGAAGAGACTGGATTACCTGCTTCGGTCCTCATTGCAAGAGGCCTCTTAATTCTGAAGGGGTCTGTAACAGTAACGGCTCGATTGGAATTATGAGATCTGTGGGAAACCCTGCAGGTCTCCTAATTTTCACCCGTAGAGAAAGTTCGACACAAAATTAGGAATTACCAAGGGACTTGGGGCCAGATGTAGGTAAGTGTATTTTACCGATTCATAAATACCGAATTTTACCGATTTGGTATTTATGAATCGGTAAAATAGAAGGGGGGAGATGTAGATAGAATCGGTAATTGAATTACAGATCCTGTAAGAATCGGTATTTACTGAATAGGTAAATACCGATTCGGTAATGCCCATTGATTCCTATGGGCATTGAAGCCCATAGGAATCAATGGCCATTACCGAATCGGTATTTACCGATTTGGTAAATACCGAATGTTGCAAGGGTGCAGGGGGTGTCACTTTGACACCCTATAGCACCCCGAATTCAGGCATGTGTGACATGTGACACACAGACATGCCCTAAGGGCATGTCTGTCTGTCACATGCCATAGGTGTGCATGCACACATGTGCATGCACACCTGGATCGGTATTTTACCACCCAATTGGATTGGGTGGTAAAATACCGATTCGGTAAGGCCTGTGGGACTCAGAAGAGTCCCACCTACATCTCAAAATTACCGAATCGGTAGAAATACCGATATGGTATTTTACCGATTCAGTAAATTTACCAATTCAATAAATTTACCGAATCGTAAAATAGGGCCCCTACATGCCAAATACTTAATACCGGTCGGTACCGGCCGAAATCGTCCGTTACCGACCGGTATTTTGGCTCCTACATCTGGCCCCAGGTGTCTGTGGTTTTGGTGTACCTCAAGAACATTTGAGTAGATATTGCTTTGTTGGTGTGTGTTGTTTGGGTGAGTCTGGGCATTTCTGTTTTGTGGGTGTGTATACTGTGGAGGTGCTGTGTGTGCTTGTGTTGCATGTGACTATGGTGGTGGGTGCAGTGTCTTAAGATGTGCTTGTGGTGATTGATGTAGAGGTGGTGGGTGCGGTGTCTAGGGTATGCTTGTGAGGGTTGATATGGCTGTGGTGGTGAGTGCAGTGTCTGGAGGTGTGCTTGTGGTGGTAGTGCATGTGAGTGTGGTGGTGGCTGCAGAGTCTATGGGTGTGCTTGTGGAGGTGGATATGGCTGTGATGGTAGGTGCAGTGTCTGGAGTGTGCTGGTGGTGGTTCGGTCTGGGCAGAGCTCACAGATTTTCACTCCACAGAACTTTGCAGAGTTGCTGAAAAACTCTTACAAATTCTACAGAGTTTAGCAAGTGGACAGAGTAAATCTTTACCCAGGATAATCCCATTTGTGTAAATGCATATTGTCCTCACCAACACCTTACGGAATCCCCTATGTTAGAAGGCACAGGTTTAAAAGGAAACAATGCTGTCAAGCCACAAAAATTAGTGAGTATCTAAGCCTTCGGTAGTTGACAATACATACAATATCTTCTACTTACTCTGAAGAGGTCAGGACATCAAAACCCAGAGAGGACATTCAGGTGGAGTTATTCTGCATACAATTTCGGCTTGGACATCATCTCACAATTCCTGCAGCCATCAGATTTGCTGGCTGGGGAGAGTGTTAATGTAATCATAGAAGAGTCTGCTATGGCTTCGTTTTGACGAGATAATAACACCTTTTTTCACGGATAGATATTTCTTGTGAGCCATGTGAAAGATGCAAATGATTGTTGCAGCAACGTTGCCATAGACTCTCTCTCCTCTTAATCCCATTGCCATGCTACTGTCATAGAACTACAGAAGTCACACAGTGGTCAAGGGTTACTTACAGAGTAAGGCATATGTTTGAAGTGTAAATCTTCATATTGGAAGGGTCAGCCCCACTGCCCTTTCATGCACTGTGCCGCAAAGTGTGGGTACACAGCCTCTCTCTTTCTCACCTCCGTGTTGGGTGCCATGGTGTATGGAGCCCCCCTCACCTTGTGTATTCGAAATTACGCGCTCGGCACTCAGTGGCTCTCTTATGAATTAATATTCCATGCTATTTGCACACAGGCGTTTTGTCCACCTTTGCAGCTGGTAAATCAGTATCAATGAGCAGCAGACTCCCAGGTATCTGTCTCTAGCTGAACTCCGCGCTCCAAGCGTGGTGGTGGAGGTAGTGCATATGGGTGCAGCTGTAGTGTCTGTGGTTGTGCTGGTGGTGGAGTTTGTCTGTTTGTATGGGTGTCTGTCTATTCAGATGGACGCCTGTGTTTTTTGTGGTTTTTGTGTTTCTGTGTGGTTGTGCTGCTTGTGTCTTGATGAATTTGGATGGAGACAGGGCAAGAGGTTGGGCAAAAGATTGGGATGGTTGGGATGCTGTGGTCAGTGAGAAGACGAGCCCTTGAAAAGACCTCTGTAGGACAGGCATAGCACTGTGAATGCCTTACAAGTGGACTACTATTTGTTGCAATTGGCAACTAACCCCTGAATTGCATTCAGTAGTGCAGTCCGGACTACAGAGTTGTTCTTGAGGTGGTCAATAGCCTCCTCACTCAGCACAGCTGGGGGGACAGGGTCAGGGGGTGAGGTGTCTGCAACTAAGGAAATATCACCCGTCATACGGGGTGGGTTTAGCTAACTTGGGGGGACCAAGATGGAGGGTGGAGATGGTACTCTGGGTGGTTAAAAGGATGCAGGTGTAACAGATGCAGTAAGGTCCACCACTACTAGGGAGTGCTCGCTGGAGGTGGTCTCCAAAGAAGATGTTGAGTCACTGTCTGTCTTCATTGCACTCCCCTCCGTTTGCTGAGTTTGCAAAGTTTTTCCCACTCTGTGCTCCGCATACGGCACAATGTTCAGAAAAACTCTGGGGAGTTGCGCGGAATGGAGTTTTTCCTCTCCCGCGGCTCGCCAATGTTAAGTTGGTGAGTGCAAGTGAGGAAAATCCAATGCCACACCCCGTGAGATTTCCCAACACAGGCGATGACGGCAGGTTGCTACAGCCCTGCCTCGCCTGCATAACTCCACAGAGTGCAGCAGATTATTTTGCCACTTAGCTACGCGGACTGAGCAAATTTCTCCCAGGTCTACACTGAAGTAGCTTAGCAATGTATCACATACTCTGTAGGTACCTATGGTGTTGAAGACAATCTGAAACAAAGATTTGGGTAGATTGGAAAATTACTTCCACAGCATATGTAAATCCATGGCCCTTGAAACATTTCTAATAGACTTCAGCACAGAGCAAAACACATTTCCGCATTTCACTCCTAAATACCTCTAGTTATTTGACGGTTATTGTATCTTAGTGAAAATGTTTCACTTTATATGCTGGCTTTCACTGTCAAAAATTTGTAGAACGTCACAGTAATTATTACATATACTAATTCATATAAAATACGTACTTCAAGGATTCACATATAGATCACAATATGCAACATATTACACCTTGATGCATTTCAACAGTTGCCTAATGAGTCATGAGACATTCTCACATTAATGGCATCAAAATAGGCACAACATTATTATGGCATAAAAAAAATAATCAACTATAGGTCTAATTAGATCATATCAGTTCTTTTCTACTATATTCTGATAGTTTACTCACGTCAATTGCTTTCAAAACGAACTGGGCAACACTATAACATGTCAGGGGGTCACCTAATGTCACCAAGAATTTCATAGCTACTTTGTGTGACCTAATATTATGGGTGACAAAAAATGGTTTTAGATAAAAACATCACAAATTCTGAAAAAAAATAGAAAACAACATAAAGTGCAATGTGCTCTGTTAACTTTTGTTATCGCACGGGCATGGTATCTCATTAGATGGATGAGTCCTCATTTTTGGGAAGGCTATGAGGTGATGAACGAGGCCAAATCTTAGTCTGCTAAATGTAAGTCACATATGACAAATATTTATTGGCACACGCCTCTAGGTTATACGATTTGTACAAGGCAACAGTAGATGTATTCCTCTCAGCCTTAGATCTCAGATCCAACCTATATTGTAGGTAGGTGTCTATCATCTCCTTATTTGAATGGGGCAATGTTTTTAAAGTTTCTGTCCATACTGATATTTTGTACATATTTTCTAAGCTGGAATTGATATATAGTAGCCATGGAATTTTTAGTGCATTGTGCAGTTTACGACAATTTAAAATAATCGATTTGTTAAAAGCAGTTTCTTCCCTTTTCCAAATTGAGCCCCACAGTAACAGTGGTCTGGCCAATAAGAGATCTTCTAAAAATGGAAGACCTACCTCATAGTGTGCAATAGAGTTTGAAGCAGATGGTGGTAAATATAACAAGCATTTCAGTAAAGAATGTTCTTGTGTTTGCCGTTTCTTGCTTTTTGCGTGGCCCCAAAGCCCTGCATTGTAAAGAGCTGTACTTGCTCCTTTAACTTTATATATAGCTACCATCTCATTAGTTGGCCGATTCCCCAATTTGGAGGAAAATTTTTAAAATTCCCTGAGTTGCCCTGCTCCATTTCACTCTGGTGTTCGAAATGTGTTGGGACCAAGAGCCATTATCCGTGAATAAAATACCAATATAGCAAAAGAAATAATGGTATTGATAGGGCTATTTTCAATAAAAAAAAGTTTTGGGAGGTTTAGGTTTGGGCCCACAAATCATAGTATATGTTTTAGATTTATTTATAAGCATTTTCCTTTGTATCTTGAAGGCTGAGAAAGCGTCCATCAATCACTGGAGACCCACCAGAGTCCTTGCTAAGAGTACAGCGTCATCTGCATATAATAAAACAGGTATCGGACAACCTTCCACCATGAGAGCATCGGCCTGTATTGTCTGCCAATGTTTATCTTTCCCATTAATAAATAAGGAGAATATTATTGGTGCTAACAAGCATCCCTGCCGTTTCCCCGTCCCACTTTGAATTTGGATGAACATTCCCCCTGGGGTCAAAAACCGACTTGGCTAATTAGGTTCTCATACAAACGAGGGAGAAGCCCAACAATCGCCCTTGGTGCTCCCATCGAGATTAGGGTTGGCAAGAGCAAAATATGGTCCACCAGGTCAAATGCACTGCTTAGATCGGCAAAGCACAAATATATGGTGCCTGCCTTTGCCCTGGTAAATTTGCCGATAAGTAATGCTAAGTTTGTGCATTGCTCAATGGTCCCTATTCGCTTTCTGACCCCAAACTGCACCAGGGTTAAAACCGAGTATTCAATTGCCCATTCCTCAAGTCTTAGCAGCGGGACCCTGCTCATCACTTTCATGGCAGTATCTAAAAGTGAGATTGGGCGATAATTTCTAGGGTCCGCTTTATCCCCTTTTTTAAATATGGGTATGATGATCGCTTCTCCCCATGTTTTAGGATTCGTGTATTTAGCAGCTGAATTACACACTCTAGTTAGGATGGGTCCCCATAAAATAGGGGCAGACTTGAACACATCAGCTGCAACACCGTCCGGCCCTGGGGCCCGTCCCCCGGCACTCGCCTGGATTGCCTCAATGACTTCCTCATTCGTGATGTTCAAAAGGGATTTTCTTCCCCTTCCTAACACCCCTTCATGCACCGTCATCATCTCCTCATTACTGTTAAATATTTCTGAGAAGAGTTTCACCCATTAATCTGAAGAGAAAAAAGAATAAAATTTGGGAATTTTATCACTCATCAAAAAGGGAGCATTTACTGTCTCCTAAAAAAGTTTTTTATTCTTAGTTTTTGCAGCGATAACCACATTTTCCCATGCCTCATCCTTAAGTATCTTCTTCAGGGAGAATAAAGCTATTTTGTACTCACGACGTATGGTTCGAATGGTTAGTAGGTCTTGTGGTGATTTAGACAGGGCTTGCTTCACACCCTGTAGGGCTTTAGTGCAAGCGCCGTCGAACCACCCCTTCTTTTTATTACATACAGGCTCAGGGGTCTTTGTTAAAATTGATTTAATCGATTTTGTAATGGTGCAAACATTCTCAGTCACTAATGGTGGGATGATTTCTTCCTGGAGACAGTATGTTATTTCCCTTTGATTGGAAACTACTATTTTCCTCATTATCAGACATGGGTCAACACCCGAACATTTAATTCTAACACCATTTGACCCAGCCGGGTTAAACCAATTTACTAAATCAGATACATAATCCCTTTTGCCCCAGAAGGAAAAGGATAATTTTAGCAGATTATGATCACTAAATAAAGAGGGTACAACACTAAGATTGCCCTACAAACAAATGGTGGGAGCAGATACTAAGACATTGTCTATAATGAGTATAGATTTCTTCCTATAAATGTTGGGTTTAGAGCCCCATTTGTAAGTTGAAAATAATATTTGGCGATCATCTGGTTAAGTGCTTTCCCATAGTTGATATGACAAAAGTGATCAATTTCCTCTCTCTCATAAATGAGACCACATGGCTTGGTGTTGGGTGCTCCACATGCCTGTAAATTAAAATCGCCAGCCCATATTAAAACATACTCCGTATTAATTGGAGATAAAAAACAATTCTAAACCATGGTCAAGAGCAGCTACCGCATTACCTCTTGAAGAATCAAAAAACATTCTTGTAAAAATGTACAATTATTAGGTCTTTGACCACCTTTTTACTTAACCACAACATTTGAGAGTGGGGGGCTGGGGCCCACGGTTGCAACATTTTTTATTAGAAGTGAGAGTTTGTAATCCCCCTTTTGCTCGCCCAGCTTGTGATCTTGTAGCTGCCAGGAAGTGAGAGGAATATCCTTCCATGTGAACAGGGCTAACACACCAGGTCTCTTGTAGGCATATGATGTCATAGGCTTATCATATGGCATGACATAGGAATTGTTTAGGCTATGTGTCACTCCGTCACCAATGTATACACATTCCTGTTTGTGATTCAGTAAAATCTGTACGCCTATCACTATTATTTGCCAAAACACACACTAGCTCACACACACATATTTGTAAAGGAGTAAGACATCATGCAAATCTGTCACTTTTAAAATGTATGAAACAGCATTTCTGATGCTAAACACAATTTGGATATGTTTTGATTCCAAACTGTAGCTATTAATACTAATGTCAGTAGTCCCTTTAAATTACATGCTCACTCTTGCTTCCAAAGATGATGCAATTTCCTTCTAATCAAGAATGAAAATCTTCATGTCAATGTCGAGGAGGCAGTTTGGTGCAAGGACTCTGGTATTCTTTTCACTTTTTTTAGATATGGACTATCATACACTGTTCTGCTTTGACTCAGGGAAGTTCTGAGCTCCTAACTAGGCTTTTCATATCATGCTCAAAGTAGTTGCCAATCAATTTAGAAATTCCCAGAAACATTCCTGTGATAAGGTGCTCAGATCAACTGCACATAGGTACCGAAAGGATAAATGAAAAACATCCCTATTCTCCTTAAGTAGACACTCTTCCTCCTTGACAGGATCCCTTTGTTTGAGGCCGCCTTGTGGAAAAATTTGGACCCAAAAGCTTGAGCCTATTATTCTTAAACCAATATCATTGTTGATGGCTGACTCGGGTTGTCGACCCCTAGTGGTGGCCTGACTTACTTTCCTGAGGCCCATTCCTAGCACTCAGCCCGGAGGTGTTGTGCACGTACGCGATATTGCAACACAGCGGATCCTGATTTGCATGAGGGTGCAATTGAGGTGAGCAATTCAAATGCTGTAGATGTTCCTCCCCTCACTCTGTTAATACCTTTGTCTGTCCCAGTGCACAAGGCTTAGGGGAGCCTGGAGGACCTTGTAACTGCACTCTGGGGCAGCTTGTGATCCTTAACCTCAAAAATTTGTAAACGCAGAAGAGGGGTGCTGGAACACTGCTGTCTCTGCTTTTTAGGGTGTATTGTTGAGACACAGAGATGGCTCCAATGGTGCATGAACTACCGAACACAAGAACATGTTATAGTACACATATGAGTCTGGATATTATGTGGGAGAATGCCTGTTACTGGAAAAGTTAATTCCATTTTGTTGCCTCTTATTCTTGTTTCATTGCCCTATGCCCATTTTGAAAATTGGGCCAGATTAATGGATCTTTAATGCACACAAGTGCCAATATGCGGGATTTATTTGCCTTGTGCATTAACTCTTGGTGGCCCTCCACAAGTTGAAGCCAATTCCTACCAAATCTCACCCACTTGATGGTTCAAATGAGGGATGCTCCCATTCGCCTATTTAGGCAGATTGTAGCGATCACACAAGCCAGAACGAGGAAGAACAGGTGTGTTTTTATCGCGCTTCCCAAATGGAAGAACTACTGGTACCAGAGGGCAATGCGGCGCCAGGAATCAGAGAAGTGGGCGGACACTATATAAGGTCCTCCCATGTAACTGACCAGTGCTTGTCAATGTTGTTCAGAGCTGTTCCGTTTCCTTTCCTTTGGATGTCTAAGTCAGAGAGAGTTGATGAAGAAAACCGTGATGTTCGCGTTCCTGTGACTGCCCGCGCCGACGAAGAGCCAGCGCGGTCAGCCTTTGTGGGTGTTCCTGAGCCGACGAAGAGCCAGCGAGGTCAGAGTTGCAAGGTTGCCAACGCCGACGAAGAGCCAGCGCGGTCATCCTCCGTGAGTGTTCCTGAGCCGACGAAGAGCCAGCGCGGTCAGAGCCTACAACCGCGCCTCGTCGGAAAAGAGCCTGCCAGTTTCATTTCCAACGCGGAAGCGGTGCACAAGCCAGAATCGACGCACTGCAAGTATTGAGAGGAGCGCGGGATCGCCTCCTCATTTCTGTTGATTTATCGTCATTTCGTTTCTTAAATCTGAATCCCTGTAGAACAACGTGCGTGGGGGGATTGCCTAATTTCCTTGATACCTCCAGGCGCTCATATAGAAAAGAAAGGTTAACCGTTTTGATTCCGGTCAATTCCACAAGAAGTATTGTGGTGCTGCCTAGACGTGATATTAACGTCTTGTGATAGTTGCTATCATTTATACATTACAAAAAAGGTGAATGTTACATGTGAGAAGTGACGTAACTTCCAATACACTTTGGGCCATTAATACTGCTTCTGATTCTCCTGTGCATTCAACAGACAGAAGAAGCAAAACACTTGGTGAGTTTAAGTGCTAGGGGGACATTGGGAAGGGCAACAACAGTAGTGGTACTAAAAGCCTGTTGTTTGTCTGTTTCCTCCACTTGCAGTCCTGTCCATCCCCAAGCCTACCTTGATAACCTTGACCGGAGGAACTACAGAAGTCCTCTTCTCATTCACCTCGTGGCCTCCCTCCAGATTTCCTCACACAGTGGTGAATTACTCAGTGCTGAGAGTTATATGGGGAGAGGCTTTGAGGACTATCGTCGTATCGTCTCTGCTGGCACTGGACGTAAGGTTAGTGGCGCATGCGTGTTCTTGCGCTGCTTGTAATTCCGTCAGATCACGACAGATTGACAAGCCCAAGAATACTAACCAGCCTAGACGATGGATACAAATGCAGTCCTTACCTCCTTACTGGAAAGTTTTTCGAACCTACAACAAGAAGTCCAGACATCTCGAGCAGAGAATCAAGCTCTGTATCAGGAAGTGGCGGATTTGCGAAAAGACATGTCTGATCTTGCTCAAAGAGACCCGGTTGTTAAACCATTGATACGACCAGCCACTTTGCCCCCACCTGCTTCTTTCCCGTCAGGAGGTTCCTTTGTGGCTCCTTCCACCTCTGCTGAGACTCCTCCCACCGTTCACATCATACAGAACCAGGGGATACCTCTCGCTCCACCTGAAAGGTTCTATGGAGACCCTAGAAAATTCGAAACATTCTTGAACCAATGTCGTCTTCATTTTTTATGTAAACCCCTGGTTTTCCAGGATGAGGCGTCTAAAACAGCATTCCTGATGTCTTATATGGGAGGGAATGCGTCCAGCTGGACGATTCCTTTACTAGAACGGAATGATCCTGTACTAAGGAATTTCTCTGACTTTTGCCTAGAGTTACGAAAGTTGTTTGACCGAAAGTCTCATATGATGTCCTTGGATCGGGAATTAATGACCTTGCGACAAGGGTCGCAAGACCTTCTGTCTTATATCACAACGTTTAATCGCCTTATAGTGGAGACGGATTGGCCTGTTCAAAAAAGGATATCTCTGTTTTATCAGGGATTGAGAAGTGAACTAAAGGACGTATTGGCACAAGTGGTGCAATTACCGTCCACCTGTGAGGAACTCATTGATCTAACGGTCCAACTTGATCACCGATTGTTGGAGCGAAAGGGTGATCGAAACAGGGGTGACTACAGGTTCTCATACCCCCTGGTCAGAAACCGACAAGGTGGCGAAGAAAAGGCCAAGGTCCCTGATAGTTCTGAACCAATGCAGATCGGCGGAATCCGTGGTCCACTTACCAAAGAAGAGAAGGATAGGCGAAGAAGACTCAAACTTTGCCTCTACTGCGGTAAAAGCGGACATTTCGTAAACAATTGCCGAGCGAGAAATTATGTTCCGGGAAAAGCCCCTCTTCCCAGAGTACAGGCCACCTCGAGAATGGAAGAGTCGACGGAAAACTAGAGGTCTCGGATCAGTCAGAGACCTCTGATTCGAGACTCCCGTTTACCACGGTCTCCCCTTATGTAGCAAATACCCTTCATCCGGCGGTTGCCCATATGAATGTCAGTGTCGCTTTATGGATCACTACTCCGGAACCTTTACTAGTAGATGCCCTGTTGGATTCTGGGGCTACAGGGAATTATATCGATCGAGAATACGCCTTCCGAATGGGTATTCCCTGCGAAAAGAAACAAAGACCTGAAACCGTCAAAGCAGTGGACGGAACGGTCCTTTCTTCAGGACCAGTGACATCGCATACCCTTCCATTACGGATGGACTTTGGGAAGGAACACAGTGAAAACATCCAGTTCGATCTAATTGATGCACCGCAATTCCGTCTGATTCTGGGAATGCCCTGGCTCACCTTACACGATCCTGTGGTGAGTTGGGCTTCTAGAACCGTCAGTATGACATCTGATTATTGTAGGGAGCATTGTCAGTGTCAGGCTACCTGTAGAGATTCTCCCAAACC
Source organism: Lissotriton vulgaris (assembly GCF_964263255.1). Classification (NCBI taxonomy): domain Eukaryota; kingdom Metazoa; phylum Chordata; class Amphibia; order Caudata; family Salamandridae; genus Lissotriton; species Lissotriton vulgaris. Next base: position 144,093,318 of record NC_141698.1, read on the forward strand.
ATCGCCTGCTACTTACTTAGCAAACTCCTGTACGATTGATCAGTTCTGTTGTGCCACATCCTTGCCAGAAGAGTATCTAGAGTATAGTGCTCTATTTGACAAACAAAAGGCCACTCAATTGCCTCCTCACCGGGCATACGACTGTCGTGTAGACCTTATCCCTGGAGCAGACATACCTTGCAGTCGAGTGTATGCCTTAACTGAGAAAGAGACACAATATCTGAAGACTTACATTGATGAAAACCTGGCTACTGGTTTCATAAGACATTCTACTTCCCCGGCATCCTCACCCATGTTCTTCATACCGAAGAAGGACTGTGATGAATTGAGACCTTGTATCGACTATAGGGCCATCAATAAAGTGACGATCAAGAATCGATACCCTCTCCCCCTGATACCAGTCTTAATGGACCAGTTGAAAGGTGCTCGATACTTCACCAAACTTGACCTCCGCGGAGCATATCATCTAGTGCGCGTGAAACAGGGGGATGAGTGGAAAACCGCTTTCAGAACCAAATTTGGCCTTTACGAGTATAGAGTGATGCCGTTCGGTCTCTGCAACGCCCCCGCCGCCTTCCAGTATTTCATGGATGAGGTTTTGAGGGGGTGTTTAGAATCCTTTTGCATCGTGTACATCGATGATATTTTGGTGTATTCCTTGTCATATTCTGAACACATTTCACATGTCAAGACCGTATTGGACCGATTGCAACAGAATGCTCTGTATGCTAAATTAGAGAAATGCCTGTTCCATGTACAAGAGGTGGCTTTTTTGGGATACATCATTAACGCCCAAGGGTTCAAGATGGACATGAATAAGGTTGAAGCCATTCTGTCATGGAAGACACCCCGAAACGTCAAATCAGTGCAGAGCTTCCTTGGCTTTGCCAATTACTACCGGAGGTTCGTGCAGGATTTCTCCAAGACAATACAACCCATCACGGTCCTCCTGCGAAAAAACACTCCATTCCTATGGGGAGAAGAAGCAGAGAGTTCCTTTCAGCTTCTTAAAAAGAAGTTCACACAAGCCCCTGTTCTACGGCATCCAGATCCCCAACTGCCATTCATTCTGGAAACCGACGCTTCGCAGTATGCTCTTGGGGGAGTGCTGTCACAAAGACATCCTACCACAGGACAGCTTCACCCCGTAGCATATTACTCGAAAAAACTCACTCCATGTGAAGTGAATTACACCATTACGGATAAGGAACTTCTCGCCATCAAACGAGCATGTGAAGAGTGGAGACATTATCTTCTAGGGGCCTTGCATACAGTGGAAATCATTACTGACCATCGTAATCTATTGTTCCTTAAGACAGCAAAAGCATTGACCCCTCGCCAGTTGCGGTGGACCCTCTTCTTTTCGGACTTTGATTTTGTGATTAAGTTCAGACCCGGAACACGCAACGGGAAAGCGGATGCCCTTTCAAGGCTAGAAGATGAGGAGGTCACTGCCCCCACTGATCCACCGACCATCCTTAAGGAAACACACATACGGGAGGAAACAGTAGCCCTGATCACCTCCAAGGATTTTCTGGAGGATTGCAAAGTTGCCCTGTCCGCTTTGGATGTTCCATCCTGGATACAAGAAGATCCAGCACATCGCTGTGAGAAAGATCAACTTGCATACCATTACCATGCATTATACATACCCCAAAGCATTTTACAACTACAGGTGTTACAATGGGCTCATGACTCAGTATTAGGCGGACACATGGGCATACACAAAACCATTGCCACAGTGGAACGATCATTTTGGTGGCCTGGTCTTAGAGCCGACGTGAAGGAATACGTAAAGAATTGCGCTGTTTGCGCCCAAGGGAAGTCCAGTCATGCTAAACCTTCGGGTCTACTACAACCTTTGCCGATACCGCCCAAACCCTGGCATACCGTGTCTATGGACTTTATTGTGGAGATGCCCCCATGTGAAGGCCATACTGTTATATTGGTGGTGGTTGATCATCTCACGAAAATGGGTCATTTCATATCCTTGCCTGGTCTACCCTCCTCATTTGAATTGGCTAAGGTGTTCCTGCAACATGTCGTACGGTTGCATGGCTTGCCTAGTGTGTTGATCACCGATCGTGGAACACAATTCACTTCACATTTCTGGAAGGCACTATGTACATTGCTCCAAATCGATGCACGCCTCTCCTCTAGTTACCATCCGCAAACGGATGGAAAGACAGAAAGACTAAATCAAACACTTGAACAATACCTCCGTTGTTTTACCTTGCAAAGCACTGCTGACTGGACCACCCTTTTGTGGTTGGCGGAGTTCGCCTATAATAACGCTGAGCATTCCACCTTGGGATGCTCTCCGTTCTTTTGCTTGAATGGTTTTCATCCAACCGTGCTTCCCTTTGAGTGGCCTGCCACCTCATCGGTACCAACGGTTCAGGAACATCATGCCCATCTTCGGGCTATTCTAATTGATGCTAGACATTGCTTAGAAACCGCCCAAAAAGCCCAGAAGCGTTATGCAGATACCCATCGCTCCCTAGAGCCTGCGTATAAACAGGGGGACAAGGTGTGGCTGTCTACAAGGAATCTGCATTTGAAAGGAATCAGTAAACTAAAGCCGAAGTTTATCGGTCCCTATAGTATCAGTAAGGTGATAAATCCGGTGGCCATGAAGCTTTCTCTTCCTGTATCATGGTCGATACATCCTGTGTTTCACGTGTCACTACTTCGCCCATGTCTTCCTGACGTCCGGGTGCCTGACCGCCCTCTTCCTCTGGAGATTGAAGGTCAGGAGGAGTACGAGGTAGCATCTATCTTAGACTCTCGGATGGTGCGAGGGAGAATCCAATATCTGGTTGATTGGAAAGGGTTTGGCCCTGAGGACCGTACCTGGGAACCTGTTACCAACCTCCATTGTCCTGACTTATTGGCGCAGTTTCATGACAACAACCCAGGGAAGCCTGGTCGTCCGCCGGGACGGCGGTCCTCGAGAGGGGGTACTGTAGCGATCACACAAGCCAGAACGAGGAAGAACAGGTGTGTTTTTATCGCGCTTCCCAAATGGAAGAACTACTGGTACCAGAGGGCAATGCGGCGCCAGGAATCAGAGAAGTGGGCGGACACTATATAAGGTCCTCCCATGTAACTGACCAGTGCTTGTCAATGTTGTTCAGAGCTGTTCCGTTTCCTTTCCTTTGGATGTCTAAGTCAGAGAGAGTTGATGAAGAAAACCGTGATGTTCGCGTTCCTGTGACTGCCCGCGCCGACGAAGAGCCAGCGCGGTCAGCCTTTGTGGGTGTTCCTGAGCCGACGAAGAGCCAGCGAGGTCAGAGTTGCAAGGTTGCCAACGCCGACGAAGAGCCAGCGCGGTCATCCTCCGTGAGTGTTCCTGAGCCGACGAAGAGCCAGCGCGGTCAGAGCCTACAACCGCGCCTCGTCGGAAAAGAGCCTGCCAGTTTCATTTCCAACGCGGAAGCGGTGCACAAGCCAGAATCGACGCACTGCAAGTATTGAGAGGAGCGCGGGATCGCCTCCTCATTTCTGTTGATTTATCGTCATTTCGTTTCTTAAATCTGAATCCCTGTAGAACAACGTGCGTGGGGGGATTGCCTAATTTCCTTGATACCTCCAGGCGCTCATATAGAAAAGAAAGGTTAACCGTTTTGATTCCGGTCAATTCCACAAGAAGTATTGTGGTGCTGCCTAGACGTGATATTAACGTCTTGTGATAGTTGCTATCATTTATACATTACAAAAAAGGTGAATGTTACATGTGAGAAGTGACGTAACTTCCAATACACTTTGGGCCATTAATACTGCTTCTGATTCTCCTGTGCATTCAACAGACAGAAGAAGCAAAACACTTGGTGAGTTTAAGTGCTAGGGGGACATTGGGAAGGGCAACAACAGTAGTGGTACTAAAAGCCTGTTGTTTGTCTGTTTCCTCCACTTGCAGTCCTGTCCATCCCCAAGCCTACCTTGATAACCTTGACCGGAGGAACTACAGAAGTCCTCTTCTCATTCACCTCGTGGCCTCCCTCCAGATTTCCTCACACAGTGGTGAATTACTCAGTGCTGAGAGTTATATGGGGAGAGGCTTTGAGGACTATCGTCGTATCGTCTCTGCTGGCACTGGACGTAAGGTTAGTGGCGCATGCGTGTTCTTGCGCTGCTTGTAATTCCGTCAGATCACGACACAGATGTACCACCAAGATCAGTGGATACCACCCTCAAAGGATATAAAAATATATTCAGTGCCATTCACCAAACGATTAAGGGACACTAAATCAGTGCTCAAAGGCAAAATTGATGGTTTAGGTCATGGATACTGAGACAACCTAGTTCCCCAACTCCTTTAAATGCCTGGTAGAACGTGTATATCCCAGGGATGAACAGGTGACACAAGGCAATCTAGGTAGAGCAGTCGCCTCGATTTGATCATTGATGGCAAACTGGAAGGGTCTCCTCCATTCCCCGTTGGCCAGAGTGGTAATGTCCAAGATGTGGGTATTGACACGTCTTCTATATTTGTTTTCAGGTACTCCTGCTAATATTGAATCAATTAGTTTTTCAAGGAGCTTTAACGACTAACGTCAGGTCTAGTCTGGGCTAACAAATGAAAGAGATTGGCAGAAGGTGCCATTGAGTTTGGGGTACATGGGCTTGCTGCCATTGAAAAAAATCGAGCTGTCAGCACAGTTGGTCTAGTTGGCTAGAAGGGCATGTGAACCAAATGAGCATTTTGGTATTTTGCGAGGTGCAATATAGCAGTGAAACTGAAAACCAAGAAGGCACCTGAGGTGCATTAATGGATGCAAGGTGCCCTGAAGTAGTCAAAAGCTCAACTAGTCACATATTGGAACGTGTAGAAAACATAATATAGGTGCGCCCCTGGTTTTTGTGGACATCATATTACAAGCCTTGTAGGGTAAATTTGATATATGACCTCCTTGAAATGTTCCCTTTTGTATTTGACATAGGTACCTACTCTTTTTATCCATACTAAACTTCTTTTTAGGTCTCACATAATATACTACATGTGTGACATATCCCAATACTTTATGTACATATTGAATGGATAGGAAGGTGGTGGGTTTGGCTTATTTTTATATACAGTCTTTGCTTCGTTTACCTTTTTTTAATGTACTGGCTGGATAGTAAAGTGGGTACAAGGCTGTATCACCCAGTGTAAACATTATTGCCCACATGCATCAAACTGAATTGCATTCGCAAACGGTGCGAATCGCAAAAATCGGCCGTTTGCGAATGCAATTCCTGTTTTTGAGATGCATCAATCAAAATAGTATTTTTCTCAATCTGCGAATTCGCAATTGGATTTGCGATTCCTTAAAAACTCGCAATTTTAAGGAATCGCAAAAAATTCGCAAAAAAGTGTATGCATCAAAAATCGCAAATTGCGATTTTTCAAGGAATCGCATTTAGGAATCTCTAAATTTAGAAGTACTGGGAGCAGGTGGTAAATTTTTTTCTTTTAAGGGAAACATGTGAAATCAATTAATTGGGTACTTACGGGGTTGTTCAATTGCAGTACACCTCTTTGAGGATGGCAGCAGTCATTTTTCTTGCACGTCGCTGGAGGTTGAGAGCAGCAGGAAGGAGAAGGAGGATGCTAAGTGAAAGGATATTTAGATTGCGCATTACTTTGTTTGGTGAGACACAGGCAGAAAGTTATGACAAGTATAGGTTGAATGCTGACTCCATAATAGATCTTATTGCTGAATTAGACCCAATATTACGCAGAGAAACACGTAGGACCCTAGCCATACCCACCCATGTGCAGGTCTTATGTTGTCTACACTTGTTAGCCTCAGGTTACTTCCAGGGAGTAATAGCAATTGCTGGGGGGGTTTCACAGAGTGCACTTTCAAGATTTTTTCAAGATTTCCTTAATGCAATGCTGACAAGGATACAGCATCACATTCATTTCCCTAGAAATCAACAAGAGTTGTTGGAAACCAAGTTGGACTTCTACAACATGGCTAATTTCCCTCATGTGATAGGTTGCATAGATGGAACCCATATTCCCATTTGTCCACCATCTACCAATGAGTATATTTTTTGCAACAGAAAAAACTACCACTCTTTAAACATCCAAGTAATTTGCAATTCCAAAACAATAATCACAGACCTAGTTGCAAGTTTCCCTGGGAGTGCCCATGACTCCTATATATTCAAACATAGTGCCATTCATGGTCGACTGTTGTCTGGGGAATTTGGAGATGGATATTTGCTAGGTAAGCCATGCTCCATTGCACAAATTACATTCCTTTTACATTTGTTACATGATAACTTAACTGCAATTGCAATATTTTATAATTTCATAGGAGACAGTGCATATGGTGTGAGATCATATATACTGACACCATACCTAAATCCATCAACCCGTAAGCAGCAGAACTACAACCATGCCCATATTTCAACTCGAAATGTAGTGGAGCGGACCTTTGGGGTCATGAAGTCTAGGTTCAGGATACTGCACAAAACCGGTGGAGCATTGCAATATCGTCCTGATGTATGCTGCAAAATTGTAGCGACATGTGCCATCCTGCACAACATTGCCACACGGAGAGGCTTGGAACTGGATGTAGATGACATACTACCAAACAATGACAACCAGCCACAACAACCACATGCAAGAATGCGCGGACCTGATGCTGCTGAAGGAAGGCGAAGACGTGCAGAAATCACAGAGCATTATTTTTAAAAACAGGTAAGAAGCCAAGTAATGTTCATGAATGCAGATTGATTTTATTCAAAATGATAATAGCGATAATGACAAACCAAGGAAACATGAAAGCAAAAGAAGTTGAAAAGAAAACAACATGTAGCTTTAAATTGTCAGCTGTTTCAGGCCAGTATTGTCAAATTTGCAATCATACATTAGTCTTTAAATTTATTTTCGCCCTCTCACACCTAAAGCTTTGCTTTTAGTATTCCTCAAAGCTGTAGATGTGTTGCCCTGCAGTGTGACATGTCTTGTACTGCGTCGTCCAACCACTGTTTCATTTTTAGATGCAGTACTTGCTTCTGCACCTTCATTTGCATTGCCCCCATGTGTTGATGGAAGCACAGTCATGTCTTCCTCCATTACCTCCTTTGAATTAGTGTTGGTAAGCATTCTTGCAGACAGGGCCTTGCAACATTTCCTTAAGTCCTTTTGCATACACAGTGTAGTAGTAATAACTTTGCCATTGGTATTGCATAAGCGATGGATTGCTCTGGTGTAAGTGTGTATGCTAGAGAAGATTCTCAGGTGCCTATTGGCATTAGCAATGTTCTGTGACTCTATTGCATCACACATTCTTTCCATGGCTGTAGCCATGCGCTCAAGTTTTGTACTAGTTGCCACATGTGCATTTTCCAACACAGAAGTCATTCTGACAAGGCTGTCACTCATGGTGCTAATGTTGCTTTTTGATGTGGTTCAGTTGGCCCTTCATGACTCTGATGTCTTTGCCTTGCAGCCTTTGAACTTTGAGAAGCTTTTTCTCCACCACACTGGCCTGGCTCTCATCTTGTGAGGACATTGCCTGGCAAGCAGGACGTGATCTTCTCCTGTAAAATTGTTGGAGCCTACTGCGTTGATTTACAGTTTTATGTACATTACTTCCAACTGCTTGTTGCAAATTATCATTTGTATTTATGTGTTCATCACTATCAGAATCTTGCAGTTGCTGAACCCTTTTCTTTTTTTTCTTTTTGCCTACTGTTGGTGATGAAATATTTTGACTATGGACTTGCATTTCCTCTATGTCTGTATTGACATTGTTGTCCAAATCCATGTCTTCCCTCTCTGTATGTAAATCTACAAATTGAAAATATATATATAGTTAACATAATTGTATGTGAATTCCCTTCTAAATCCAATAAATTACATTTTGAAATGAAAAGAAACATGTTTTTTAAGTTGAAATTCGTGTATTCTCACATGCTCTGACTTCTTAAGTAATTTTGCAACATTTCATTTGAAGAAATGGAAATTTAAAAAAATCATGGAAACTACAACTCCCACAATGCAATGCAGCAATGCAAACTCCCATTAATTCCTATGACTCTTTTTGTGTGTGTTTCAGAGTACATGCTGGGGATTGATTTATCATTTGAGAATGAATCTAAAGGCAAGTGTCTGTGACATATTTTGAGTAATGCCATTTTAAAACACACACTTACCTTGCGAAGTACCAGGCTGTTCAGAGGTATCTATGTTGCTCACTCCTACCACTGCTTCAGTGAGCAGGGTCCCCTCAACCATCTCCTCCAGTGGGGTGTTTGGTTTATCCTTTGGGGGTCCACCACCTGTCTTGTTAGCATGTTTAATCCTGGTTGCAATTTTATCCTTAGCACGGCTGCGCAAGTCATACCACCGTTTTTGTAAATTTGTGATATCTCTGTGGGCAACCCCCACAGCATTCACTTTTGATTGAATGGCCAGCCACAGTTTTCTCTTCACTCCTTCTGGGACCTTCAAGGAATCCTTGCCAAAAAGCTGGTCATGCCTCAGAGTGACCTCTTCAATTAATATTTCCAGTTCCTGGTCACTAAACTTTAATTTTCTTTTTCTTGCATGCAGGTCTTCCACAGCACTTTCTGCGGCCATTTCTCCTCCAAGGGCACACCAAACACACTCCTCCTGTAGCTGAAAGCAGAGCTCCAACTGCCAACAGCCACTCCTGCAGTTTGAAGTGAACTTCAGCTGTGTCTAATCAGTGTACTGGCTTCCTGGGTGTGTCCTCATTGGTATGCATGAAATTGCGAATTTGCAATTTGCGATTTCGCAATTTGCGAATTCGCAAAAAAAATCGCAATTTTCTTGCGATACGGTAAAAAATGCGAATTTTACCGAATCGCAAAAAAATTGCGAAAAAATTGATGCATACCATTATGCGAATCCTAATTTGCGATTCGCTAATTTTCGCAAATTAGGAAACGCAAAAAATAACTTTGATGCATGTGGGCATATGGGCCTTATTCACAAGGTAATCTTACACTTTTGTCTTTGCTTACGATTGTTTGCTAGCCACAAAGATATTTTTACGGCCAGTATATTTAGGACTGCGGAGTCTCCACACATAAAAAGATTAGACAGTCCTCAGTTTTAAAGATACTGCTCGTGAAATACCTTTGTGAATAGCAAACAATCGTAAACTTACACAAACGTGTTATTTTACTTTGGCGAATCAGGCCCTATGTATTGGTGTTAATATTATACTTGTCTGATATTCATATGATACTGATGTAAGCTACTGATTCAGCCAATCAGGAATCATAAAAAACAGAGTTGATGAGTGGATGTAGAATGAAAAGACGTGTGCTGTGTAGGCCTGGGAGGTGGTACTAACCCCGAAGACTCATAGATAGATCATGAGTAATGTGGATATTAGATGAAAAAGAGGTCTGAGCAGCTTGTTAAATTTACTTTGATACTGACAGCACTTCAAATGCTCAGAGGGAATTAAAAATTAATGGCCCGCGCCAATGAGGTCTGAGCTTTTAGAAGCCCAACCTGTGAGGAATTATGGCCTGGGATTTATGAAAATTGCTCTCGATTGATTTCCCAACCCTCTGCTAACTGATGAGTCTCAAGGGAGGCTACTCTCTTACAAATACGGAAATGAGAATGCAGAACGTAGTACTAATGCACTATGTTATTACGTGCAGGCCGCACTTTGCTGAGGAGAAATGTGGGAATTAGAGTCGTCTGACCAAATACACTGATTTGCAGCAGCCTATACTAATGATTTGCAAAGCTGCTTAAAACTCTTTACTTTAATTTATATATATTTATATACAGTGTTCCCCATCCATCCGTTCTTTAAGTCACGCTGTCATGCAATGTTGGAACGCTTATATTGCCGTGTATAGGCTGAGGGAGATTTTTGGCGGGTTTTCTTGTGACGCAAAATAGTTATGAGAATAATAGTTATCTTATTTACTTTATATCACGGTGTATTTTCTTTTTATGCCCCTTTAGTCTTTCTTTCTTAGGGGCAGATTTATGTTAACTGGCGCATCCCTCGGGATGCGCCAGTTAACGTGCGCCACAGTGCGCCACAGCTACGCCACCCATGGCATTGCTGGAGTTGCGTCGCAAGAGCGACGCAGCTCCAGCAAGGCTCGGGGTGCCCCATCTACACGATGCTGCATCAAGACCGACGCCTGCTTTAAGCAGGCGCAGGGTATTGACGCAGCATTGGCCAGAAAGTGACTGAGTGAAATCTCATAGATTTCACTCAGCCACTTTCAGGAGGCGTTCCTGCGCAGGAACGCCCCCCCCCCCCTGCGCAGGAACGCCTCCTTATGGCGCAGGGCTTTACAACGTGACGCATCTCCTAGATGCGTCACTTTGTAAATAGGGCGCATTGTTTGCACCGCAGTTGCGTCAAATAAAGTGACGCAATTGCGGCGCAAGGGCATCATAAATCTGCCCCTTAGTTTCCATCTCTCCTTCTCCCCTCCTTTTACCTCTCCCTCCCTGCTCTTGCCACCTCTGCACCCTATGGCCATTCCCTTCTTTTCCCTTCCCTCCTTTGCCTTTCCTTCTTTCACTTCTGTGTTTTTGTAACTGTTCATTTGTGTCCTGGCTTAAGTTGAAATGATTTGGTCTACCACACCAGCGTTGATATCGATCAATATACCTCTGCAGAGAGGCGTAATTGTAATTATCAACATGATCTCCTCATGCTGTTAGACTGAGCCGCCACCGCCACTATTTATATAGTAATTGAAACACTTTGTGTAACAAACCATATGTAAAATACAAAAACAAACACCACACAGAGCAAAATGGTTTAGCTATCAAACTGGGATGATTAGAGCAGACCTGACAAACCTGCTGTGTTTCTCATAAAAGAAATAACACAAAGGTAGGTAAAATAATACGTAGCGTTACTAAAGAAAAAAGAAAAGTATATTGTGTTTGATGCTTTTTTTCACTCAAAACTGAGGGCCTTTTTACAATGCCAGACTGACATTTTTTCGGGAGTGGAACTGCCCGACAAGTAGTCGGCAGTTCCACTCTTGATATTATGATATGACCACCAGCACAGCGGTTGATAAATATGGGGGTCATTAGGATGGCGGACTGACTTTCGTCCGACCGTCTTCCAATCATATTTGGATTGATTGTCCTGCAGGGCAAATTAGGGTGCGATGCCACCATGATGGGCACATTGCCCCATGTTTTGCACTGTGGCAGGTGCTGCACTCTCAGCACCCGCCACAAGCCACAACTGACACCCACACACATATCCCTGCACTATTTGGCAAGCACCATGTGGCGCCTACCACATGGTGTAGTGATATGTAGAGGGCACCATAGGTGCCCCCCAGTACCTATGTCCATGGCCCAGGAGGTTAGGGGGGCCCGCTACAGGCCCCCAAATCCATTTCTGCCTGCCGTTTTGCAGCAGGTTGACTACTGCAGAACGGCCGGCGGAAAGGGATATTGCAATCCCTACAGCAGTGCCTGACAGGCACTGCCGCAATTCTGGGATCCCAGGGAGGTAAAACAGGTGGTGGGACTCAGTCTGCCTGTCGGAACTGTGGCGGTCGGTGTTTCGGACCGCCACCCGTCAAAATGCTATTGTGATATGGTGGACGGAAATTGCTGGTGAGATGGCCAAAAGACCGCCACCGACAGCCTGTTGGTGGTGGTCCTTCGGCCATCGAAATGGGGCCTATAGTCTTTACAATTGTAGCTTGTGCTGCGGCCTGGAAAAGGACCACAGCATAAGCTGCAACTGTAAAGGGTATGTAAACATCTATGCACCGTGTGGTGCCTGGCACAAGGTGGAAGGTGTTTTGGGGCACCACATGTGCCCTCCAGGCCACAGAGCGGAGGCCAAGGGGAAGGAGGGCCTAAAAGTCACTTTCTGACAGCCTTTCCATGTTGGAGAGGTCGACATGGAAGGCTGTCGGAAAGGGAAATCCTAATCCCTACCAGTGGTGAATCTGCAGGCACCACCTCCAGTTTAAGGAGTAGGCCTCTGACTGACAGAATCCTTCATCTTGTCTGAGGCAGCGGTCAGTCCCACCAACAACATCACTCCGACCGCCGGCATCGTAATCCAGCACTCCGACCATTGCCTTGGATGTCGGGCGGACAGCCACCGACGGCCTGTTGGTGGTGATCCATCCACATCCTAATAAGGCCTTAAATTGGTGAGCGTCATGAAGAAAAAAACCTGCAGGGAAACTTTACCTTTCTTAATTAGAGATTATATCAAGTATTCTAGATACGTGATATCCAAGGGGTTAAATAAGAAACGTATTCTGAGACCTAGAACCACTAATCCAAGGAAGTCATAGAAAAGGTTTAGGGGTCCATTAGGACTGCCCGCCATAAGGGCGGGGGTCCCGTTGGGGGAATTAGGAGGTGCCCGCCACAGTGGCGGGCACATCCTACATGTTTTGTATTTTGGCGGGCGGTGCTCTGTGCACCGCCCGCCACAATACAAAACATAAGAGAACGCATTTGCATATGCAAAGCGGAAGGCACCGAGCGGTGCCTGCCGCTTTGCATATGCAAATGTGGGGGGTACCATAGGTACCCCCCCTGTCCTCCCCCTAAGCTGGTGTCACCTGGGGGCCCCGCAGGGGGCCCCCACAGCAAACACCGCCTGCCTTTCCGTGGCGGCATTGCCGCCGCGGAAAGGCCCCTTCATGTGGACATTGTAATATGGCTGGCGGTGTCCATAGGACACCGGCACAATATTATTCTATTACCGCCGCGGTCGCAAGGCGACCGCGGCGGTAAAGCGGCGAACGGTCTTTCCGTCCGCCGCTGTCCCCACCGCCATCTTAATCTGGCGGGGGGGAATGCAGGCATGGATGTCGGGCGGATTGCCACCGCCAGGGTGGCGGTGGCCACCGCCACCCTGGCGGAGGCAATCCGCCCGACATCATAATGGGCCCCTAAGTGTGGCATTGGTAACACAAGATGAACTCTGGCAGTTCAGCAAACACCATCACCTGCTAGGGATGCTGTCACTGTGCTGTTTGATAATGGCAATTTATTTGTACCAGTACCACCAGGACCTCTGCCAATGGTGCCTCTCGTGCGGTGAAACAATTAGCTGCAATGTCAGTCCATCAGCATTAAGTGTTATGTCATTATATAGGTTTTTTGCTTGGAATCCATGAAGGATGACTGTGTGTTTCCTTGGTAAAATGTAACTAATCACACTTTACCTTGTGCCTTGAGTATGGGCAATTGGTATTACGTGACTGTTGAGTTGCTACTTTTTCCGCGTACTTATGGACTTCCACACTTGTCATATAATCCATCTGCTGTATAACTTTCAAGAAAAAATATGTTCTATCTCAAACGGATCAAAATGTTTTTAAAAAAATCTATTTATTAGTATTTTCTTTTACAGACCTTGCATATATAATTAGGGGAATTATTATAAACATACAGCGTCCTGAGGTATGCACTGCTGTAGGAGTTATACAATACCATTTTACTGACTGATGAGGTTACATTGTATTCTGTGATGGGAACGCATCAAAAGTTACTAAAAAAAACTTCAGAGTTAGTGCCACACAGTGGCAGACTATTTCCAAACTTTAACATCACTTTTCAGTTGCTGATTCGTTACTCAGGCTTTAAACCTGGACTAATGAGGTGAAATACTTGCCCAGATGGTAATAATATTGGTTAGATTAAAATATAGTGAAGTAAATGAGCACATTTATACCACTTTATGCCTCTTAATTTTCATTTTCTTACAGCACAGTTTAGTTAGCCCGCTGCATAATTGTGTCCTCCATTGCTGCTTACTTCCATTGGCCCTGATTGTGGACAGAAACCCTTGATCATTGGCTGGAGACAGCAGAGTGTGATGTGTGCATGATCCACAGCTGAGGCGTCCATGACTGGACAAGAATATGTATGACTAAGCCAGATTTTTAAGATAATACCTATCTCCATTAAAGCTTTTTTTGTATTTAGGTTATTTGCAAATCTTCTAAATCTTGCATGGATCTGGCCCTTCTGGCCTAAATTGGACATGCTTATTAAATATAAAATCACATATTCTTCCTTCTAACACAATGGCACCACTCCACTTGGCACTCCTCTGTCTTGGATGATAGTTGTGTGTGAATTGCAGTGGTGACTGCCTTTGAGGATTTTAGTGACCAAAAAAGACAATTATCACTGCCACAAAGCACGACTGGCAACCAGATAATGTTTGGGCAACCACGTAGTGGTCATGCAAGTATGTTACAACAGTGTATTTAGGCTTTCCTTTATGTGATGTGCCACTGTGTACACAGAGGTTTTTTGTGATGTGATGTGATGTGCCTCTGCGGACTCTATGCAATTTGATCAAGTAGAGTGCTACTTGTGATAGATAGAACTGGTGAATTTCATTGGTTTTGTTAGATTACAAAGTTATGTTTTACCTGACATTTTCAACTTTGTTTTTTTTCAGTTAATTTCTTAGAATGTATTAATATTAAGTAGGATATTATCACAATTTCTATCCATAAAGTCAAGTTAACCTTTGCTTTTATCAGTAAATTTCTAAGATTTTTTTATGCAAAGCTAGATATCCAGCATTGTGTGCTGATCAAACCACCAATTGTCGTGAAACAATATAAAAGGGGTCATTTTAAGTTAGGCAGACCTACTAGCTTTGTCAAAAGTTCAGAATACTAAAATATAAAAGGCTGATCTATTGGCTTCATTAAGGAGTCAGCACATTAACATATATAAAGCTGACTTGCTTTGTCAATAAATTAACAAAAACATGTATCAGAGACTACTATTAAATGTACTTCCAAGTACATACATGGCAAGAATTAATAATAATCCTTGTCACAAAAATCACTTTTCTTCAAAAAGAACCATAAACATGTAAAGTCTTATTTTTTTAAAACATTTCAAGCCACAGAATGTCGCCATAGAATTAACCACGAGGGTTCCCCACATTCCATCTGAAAAGCATGTAGATCCAGCTAGGAGTTCTTTAAAAAACTACAAGACTTACTGCAACTGTTTTTTACATTCCTAGGAGGACTGTTGCACTCCCTGCGGCCCCCAAATCATTAAAAAAATAAGCTTGGTGGTGCCCCTGCCCCTTCACTGGGCACCACGAGCATAAAAAAGGGTTTAATAAAAGTCTGGCAGGGCATTATGGGGCGCTCACCAGATGAGAAGTGAATGTGAAATGAGCAACTACTCCGCTCATTTCACATTTACTGCTTTTTATATTCTTTTTTTGTGGGGGAGGTGGGCATGCAGCCTCCCTCCTCGAGCATTTTAAAATCCCTCTCTAGAGCCAATTACATTTTAAACTAGGAGAGGGACCTGTGGCCCCATTGCCTGAGCATTTTCAAGATCCTGGGGACCCCACTCCCAGGGCTAAAGTCTTTTACACTTGGAGATTCCTCTGCAAGCCACATAATGGCACAGTGGACCCCATCCACTGGGGCCTGAAGGCAACAGTGTCCCAGAAACCCCATCCAGCAGGACACTGAGTTGCTCCCTGCCCAAAATCATGCAGAAAGGAAACATATGTCCAATTCCCTGCCTCTACTCTATGGGACAAAGAACACAGGTTTGTTCTTAGCCGACAGGAGCAGAAAGTAAAGCTGCCTTAGCCTGGTGGGAGCATAGTAATGCAGCCAGATCCTGCCACACCTGGAAGGGTGCAACCAGGGGGAGCCAATGGGAAGCAGGTTCCTTGGTGCGCACTGTTTGGCCCCAAGGCATTTCAGTGCTGTGGGTGTCCCTGATGGGACCGGGGAGAACACATTATTTATTTGTTTAGGCCCTGGGACATGAGGGGGGAAGTTTTTTGACCTGACCTAGTGGTCAAATAGGATTGCAACCTCGCTACAGCACTTTGGCTGATAATGTTCCCACTCCTTTCAGTAGTTAAATGGACTTATAGTAACTAGTAGTCATCCAATCTCCTTTTTATATATCAGGACAATGGTAGCAGGTTTCCGTCCTACGACAGAGTGCAACCCTTGATTCTATGCTCCCCGAAATTGCAGTTTTCTCGTTTTTGCTACCTAAGAGCATCCATTACCACTTCAGCTGTCAAAGTTAATAAAGGGGCACCTTCAACTGCAGTAGTTCTCAAGGGCATGCACTAACACTGGTGCCACTGGTCTGATGGCATTGCTCCGATACAACATAGAGAAATGGACGAGCCATTCCTTAACTGTAATTAAGCAATCATAGGGTATATCATAACTCTTGAAATATTTATTTATATTTATCCCAAATAATGGCCAATTATTTTTGGTATTGCCTTCTTAAGGTGTTCATCCAAAAGTCAATGTATGTATGCTGAATTTTTAGCATTCAAAATGTTTTTACATTCTGCTGTGTATTCAACCGCTCTTGACTAGTAAAAGTGGTTCACTTGACCACCTCTTAAGTGTTTCTGAATGGCACTCTTAATCAAACTACCATTCAAGAGATTGTCTCCCCATCGAAGTGTGGCAGTAGAGATCCAACCAACCCCAATGACTCCCAAAATTAGCAGAGTTTTCATAGAATTATTTATAGAGTAACTTCCCAGCTCCAGAACATCCAGGAAAGTGATACTTCTAATTTTTCAAAATGTTTAGGTCTTTTTACATCACAATTCCATCTGATCAAGATGTAGCTTCTGTGAGAGAGGCAAGATGGCGTTTGACTAGCTGGCCACCTCTCCCACCGTGTTCCCTATGACGCGGCCATCCGGCATTCGATTATCTGGCATGGGTTGCGCTGCATTGCTCTGCTGGATCTGGCATTCTGGGTCCAGCAGATTGCTTCCATCGCTGCCGGGCTGTATAACCTTGCCATCTGTTGCAGTCTGCGGAGAAGGAGACCTTGGTCCACTCTAGCAAAGACGGGCCGCAGAGTGAAATCGGCGAAGGCACGGACTGCGAATCTCCCACCCACCCGCTCCTCTCTTGGCGGTATTGTCATCACAGCGGGGGGCGCAGTAGGGAACCTGTCTGAGAAAGCATCCGACCCCATGAAGAAAAATAAGAAGTCTGCGGGTCTCAATAAAGGATGAGCCAACCTCAATGTGGTAAAAAAGGCTACCACAAGGTCAACGAAGAATATTCATGGCACAACACTTTTGGAAGGTGGATCTTTTGCTACGATGTTTGTGATACCCCCTGTGATAGATCATCGAAATAATACACAGGAGGCTGGGGGTGACGAAATTGATGATGCCAAAGCACGCCGTGTTGTTATGTTATGTTATGTTATATTAAATCAGTCTTTTATTGCGCACGGCTACTCCAAAGGAGTGTCCCGGCGCTTTTATTGACAGCCAGAAACAGACAAACACAACACAGTGAAATAGAAACAGAACAGTAAGAATAAAAACAGACAAGCAAAAAAAAACAGAGTGCACTAAAGGGCAAAGAGCCATGTTTTAAGGCCCTTCCTAAAAGTCAGTAAATTAGATGTGCTGCGTAATGGCAAGGGCAAAGTATTCCAGAGCTGTGGTGCCCGCAACCTAAAAGAGCGGCCTCCAATGTAGCAGCAATTAGTTGTGGTGATAACAATCCCGATGCAAGCCTGGTGCGGCAACTTCCCTTAATCATTCCCCTGATCCATGGGTCACAGGCTGTAGTGCCGGACACTGTTAAAGACAGCACAAATGATGCATCTGTTGATGCCTAATGCAGGACCCCATGCAGTGTGCAAATGGGGGTGCTTCGTGGGGTAAGGTGGCTGGTAGATCGAACCTAAACACTCCTAGCAGTTCCAAACCTTTAATTGATGGCCAACAGCAAGGTGGGGTCCTTTCCCCTGAGGTAGTTGGGGAAAGATTTTTCTCATTAACGGATGGGTCGCACTCCTCCAGTCAAGGCAACACCTCATTAAATAACAAAGATATGTCAGATACCAAAAGTAGTAACTCCATGGAGGATCTACAGTTAACTCAACTAAAGAAATCTGGTTAAAGAAAAAGGAAGGGGAATAAAGAAAGGAACAGTCAGCAGTTAAAATCAGATTACTCAGCTATCCAACTCATGTTTCATGATCATTATCACAAATCAAATGATTCTAATACTCGGAGTACTCTAGAAGCAGGAATACCCGGTGAGATAAATGAACCTTCTCTTACGGCTACTTTTTTATCCATTGAACAAACGCAGGAGGAGACCTGAAGCAATAATCACTGGGCAAGAATCCTGCTAAAAAAAACTACAGGGGGGATCCGGAAAGTAAATGAAACCTATACTGAGATTGTTGATCGTTTAACAATGGTGGAATCCCGAACTGAGGTATTGGAGCCTGAAGTGGCCTCTTTGAAACCACAAGGTTTAACACAAGGGGGCCTTATATCTGATGTAATGGCCAAATTGAAGGATCAAGAGATTTACCAGCGGGATGACAACTTACGCTTCTTTGAAATTCTGGAAGGGGGATAACCCCAGGAACGTTATGGTGAATTAGCTAAAGGGAGCATTCCCAGACCAGAGTAAATGGGAAAGGGATATCAAAATTCAAATGGTGCCTTGATTCCCCCTAATGCAAAATACATTTCCATGGTGTGGAAATGAAAGACCAACAGCAATGTTGGTATTCTTCTGTAACTTTTTTGCTGCAGCAATTTGTCTACGCTCAGGATAACCCAAACTCTAAGAAATCGCATGATGGAGTGTCATTTTTTCGTTGGACCAGATTTTGCACATGCAACAGTAGAGTGAAATTGGCCCCTCCGACAACTATTTGCCTCTTTTCACAAATTAGAGGCAGTAGTTTTTCTTTAAAATCCTGCCAGATTGAAAGTCATTGTTAATGGGCAAATGCATAGCTTCACTTACGAGATCCTAGCTCAAGAACCTTTGAAAGAACAGGGTCATGGAGGCGGTGATGGCAGCCTATCAAAACGAGAATAAATTAATAATAATGATGATGTGATCTGTTTTACCTCATATTTTTCTGATTGGTAGTTGGTGTCCAATCAGGTTGTTTGTTACCATCACTGTATTGGGGAGTGTGGGTGGTGGAGTAGTGGGTCAAATGTCCATCACTCAGGCTCTGCCTGGCAGGCTGGTTATAGGGGGGAGAGGTGGTGGGGGGTTCCTCAGGGGATAGTGTTTACACATAAGGATTCGTTTTTAAATGAAGGATCACACAATATGTTATTTTTTATTTTATTGCTGATTTATAGATCTTTCCTAATGAATGTTGGAGCGGCATTGAATTAAAGGGACCATGGGGGGTAGGATAGTTGGAAAGAGGGAAACTATGAATTGTCGCAATAAATATCTGAGGCTTAATGATTTTAAGAAGAGGCAAAAAGTCTCTGAAGGGCTCCCATTACTGCAGGCAGACATCTATTGTCTGCAAGAGTCTCATATTGAGGGTGCAAGAAAAAGCCTGCTAAAGAATTTAGGATCTAGAATATTTGAGGGCACCAGTCAAGGTACCCGTACACGTGGGGTGGAAATTTTAGCCCATCATAACAACCTCCAATTTGATCAAATTTGAGAGGATTCCTTAGATAGATGGGTTACTGTTGGGTGTAAGTCCTCGGATTCCTTTTATTTTACATTATGATCTGTAAATGGTAGCATTGCTGATGACCCAGAAGTTATCGACTGGCTATCTAAAGAATTAGCACACTGGTCTCTACCTATTATTTTCTATGGAGACCTAAATATTATTCTACCTAGCGACTGGGATTGGAACCAGCGGTATGTCTGAAGGAAACCGAAAGTCTTTCATGCTCTGTAGAATGTATGCCATGTACATGGCCTTATAGCTGTCTGCTCCAACTTAAAATCTGCGGACCATGGGTTTAATTTTTATTCAGTGCCACATAAAAAGCATGTTAGACTGGATTATTTTTTTGTTTCTTCACCCTTAGTTCAGGATAGTACGATTGACCGCCATCCCAGATTTTTACTGGATCATAATCTGCTTGTTTTTGAAATGCCACGGTCGGTGGCCTTAAAAAACAACACCCCTGGACTTTTTTGCAGGCATTATTGTATAACGATAAGTATTGGAAACACATGAAATTATGGATCCCTGCGTTTTTGTGAAGAAATATGTTAAGCGCTTCAGTCGAAACCATCTGGGACTCTCTGAAAGCTTGAATGCAAGGGGAAACTATTCTGTTTTATTTAAATAAGGGGAATAAAGACAAATGTGTGTTGATAGATGGTCAGCTGAATCTAGCTGTGCGGAAGAAAAGCTAATTACGGTGCTCCAAAGGAATGCCAGGGTAGAGGAGGCTCCTTTGGAAGTAACTCTTGCTAAGGTTGCAATTTGGGGAAATCTTCGCCAAAAAAGAGACAGACAAATACACTGCTCATCTGTATAAAATATATGAGTGCAGTGGGAAAATGGGACATCAATTAGCAGTTAGAGCCAGAAAGGCATTTACTAGTAGTGAAATTGCCACAATTAGAGATCCTGTACTTGGTCTGGTGTCAGACCCCTGTTTAATTCTGGCTAATTTTCAATGCTTTTATCAAATTTTATATTCTGAAGAGACCGAGGACAAGAGCGATTCAATACAGGACCAGATCAATAGATATCTAAAGATTAATATATTGGATCAACTGACTTGTGAAGATCAGGAAGTGCTTGATGGGCCGTTATTATGGGAGGAGGTCCTTATGACTATGTCTAGTTTGCCCTATGGGAAGGCACCTGGCACCAACTTAATCCCCACCAAATAAAAAAATAATATTTGCAGATCAAATTAAGAAAGTTATCACACCTTTGTTCTTACACATTTTTAAAGGTACACCCCCCTCTGAATGATGGGCATTAGCTAAATTTGACATTTTTCCTAAAAAGAATAAACCTGTTCAAGGATTTGGTTTGTATCGTCCAATTACACTGATTAACAGAGACTCAAAGATTTATTCAAAAATCCTAGCCACCCGGTTTCCCCCTAATTTATAGAATTGTATCAAATTGGCAACATGGATTCATTCCTGGGAGAGGTATGATAGATCATGTTAAGCGGATCATTTCCCTGTTTGATGTAGAGCAAGTGTCAAAGGATCCTATTTCTGTGATTATGCTTGATGCCGAAAAAGCATTCGATAAGATCTCCTGGCATTTCCTTTGGACTGTGATGCACAAGAAGGGGATAGGCCCCTGTTCTATCAGGGCAATCAAAGTACTTTACGTTGTCAGCCGCTAACATCTATACTAATGGGGAAATGACTGAATCAATCAAGATCTTCAGGGGGACTAGGAAGGGCTGCCCATGCTCTCCGCTGTTATCAGAATTGTATATAGATCCTTTATTAGCCTGGAGTCAAATAGGAACATCTCCCTGATTATTGTACAGGGATATTACACCAAGGATTTAGCCTACACTGATGATATCGCGTTGGTCATTGCAGATCTTGAATTGGCTATCTAAACTATAGAAGATGAAGCGTGGTTATTTCTGACTTTTTCAGGGTATTCCCTTAACACGGGAAAAACTCAAAATATCATTAATGAATATGTATCCCTGATTGATATTAGAGTGGTAGAAGCTGCTGTTTATTTAGGGGTAATTATAAAGGCTAACATAGATGACTTAATTAATGTGAACCTAACTCCTTTAGCGGAAAGCACTAAAGAATCATGGGGTAAATTGTATGATGTGCATTCGTCTTTGGTGGGCAGATGCAATTTGATTAAGATGATTTCTCCCAGCAAATTTTGTACTTATTAAAAGCATTTCCATGTATGGTTTCTAATCAATGGTTAAAGAAGCTTGATAATATTTAATCGCAATTTCTTTGGACCTACTCCTGACCTAGAAGATCAATAACATTTTTGTTTCTCCCCAGAGAGTGGGGGGGTTTAGCTTTTCCTAATCTTAAATTACATTATTAGGCTACGTCCTTAGCACATTGTACCATACTCTTTCAGAAGTGCCCTAGAGACATTATGGATAATCTCAACTCCCCTCACGTGTGATTAATCGGAGTTGCTTATGGCGAACAGCTGGACTTTGAGTATTACAAAAGGGTCCGGTTTAAGACCCTCTCGGCTGCCTATAAAGTTTGGCTATCTGTACGCTGACTTTTGGGTATTGGTAGACTAAACTTTTATACTTCTACCCAGATAATCAGAACCCAGCAGAGATCATTTGTGATTTATATATGAACCAGTGGTATAAGAATGGGATTAATAAATTGGGGTGTTTTTATGCAACTATTGGCATCATATCCTATGACAAACTTAAAACTGATTTTAACCTTACCTATTAAGATGTTTTAAAAGTTTCTTTAAATGAAGAATTTTTTGCTGCTGAATAGGCGTGGTCCAGTCGTGTTTTTTAAAAACGACCTTGTTGAGAATCTGCTTCATTTAAAACCCTTCCTGAACTGGTATGATCTATAATCTTCTTAATAATGTTATGAAAGACGATTTCGACAAACATACTTTGAAATGACAAATTAAATTAGAGATCATGGACTCTGCTTTTCGTCAAGCCTTTTCAATGGCTCAAACTATTTTAATGCCTGCTAGCCTTCAGGACCAGTTTTATCAGACCTGTTTCTCCCTATATTATACTTCTTATCGGATTGCGAAATGGGGGAAAGTGAACTTTCTGCCCACACTGTGAATTATTAGGGGCTGATGTGGTACATATATTTGCCCCATGCCGCTCCTTTTATTGACTAGTGTCCACATTAACAACTTCTCTTTTTAGACAAGTTATCTCTAAATATTGACATAACGCGCCATGTAATTTTAGTGGGAGTAGAAAATAATGGATGTATGGAGGAGAAAGGGGCCCTGTTAAGCATTTCTATGGCCGTTTTTAGGCTATGTACCGCCTCAGCATGGCTAGACAAAAATCCCCCATCTTTTCAACACTGGTTAACGTGTTTGTTAGCTATGTATAACTTGGAAAGAGCAATCTATTCAAGAAAAGTACTTCGAGCTAGAAGGAAGGGACTGAGAATTTGAAAACACCTAACACTGTGAGTTAATCAAACATTAACATCGCACATGACACTTTAAGGGGTGATCCTAATCATTTGTTTGTTGTTGATCGGTGATATATTTAATAGGGCATAATCTGTGAGAGAGGAATACTTATAAGAAAAGAACGATGTACGGGATATAAGGGACAATGAAACTGGGAGTTGTATTAATACGGTGAATCAATCAAATATATAAATTGCACTTATCACTTTAGGGAGGGACATTGACCATACGACTGTTATATGATTCCCCTATCCCCCTGCGGGTGTTTATGTTTTATATTATGGGTTCTATAAGCAATTATAGCAATCTGTTAATGATTACATTGAATCTGCAGAAACTCTGTTATTGACTCACCTTAACGTGTTGGATTTTTATCTATTTGTGATGGGTCCTTCTTTACGTAACTGATTGTTTGAGGGAAGGGTGGGGAGTTGTTGAGGGAAGTATCATTTTGTGAATAAAATAAAAATATATATTTTTTAAAACAATTCCATCTGATCATATGTGTGCTTAGTGGTTTTAGGGCAGGTATGACGTCACCAATGTGCCGGAAATCTCGTCCGCCTTATTACAAGTGCCGTAGGACATAATGCAATTGTCATAAGGCAGACAGGATATCGTCACGTTTGTGACGGAGTAATTTGTCTGCTTCACTCTACATCAGGAGGATAGCCTCATGTGCTATCGATATTAATTGATGTAAATGTGTATGTGGGCAGAATGCGTGAGTATAAACTCACATGTTCAGTTCCAGATGTAACATGTTCAAAGGTTTTTGGGCATATTTTGATTTGCCAGTTTTATGAAGAAATGTATGTAAGTGTATGTACGTATTTATGTGGTGTTTTGTGTGATGTACAGTAGTATACAGAGCATACATAGACAAAGATAGTAGGCACTGTACCGGGTGAAAGACAAGGATACGGTCAATAAGGTAGCAACGGGCGGTACTAATTTTGACAATAGATTGAAAACGAAGAAGGACCTAGCTTTACTGGAACTTCCTTAAGAGAAACTGAACTTGTGAAAAAAGACTGTGCACCTCGAACGCTAGAAACAATGTTATGTATTTAAGCAATTGAATCTAGTGAAAACACAGGGGCGTATCGTCCCTGTAAAATACAGCTAGCTTGAGACATTTTTTATGTACTTTTTGCCACCACAGTGAGAATGATGGCTCAGTTGCTGTTGTTCTATATTTATTATTGAGTAAAGAACGTTTATATGAAGCAGTGTAGCAATTGCGATATACCATGAGAATAACTGTAACTATTTTCTTGAGTTACATTTTTCCTATATGATTGTTGTTAGAACTGGGATTTCTGGTTGGCTAAAGCTTGCGCCAAAGCCAGGCAGAAACCACCACTCTAGTCAGGGCAATCGAGTCACACGCCAAGATAACCCCTGATGACCCCCTTGGTAGCTTGGCACGAGCAGTCAGGCTTATCTCGGAGGCAATGTGTAAAGCATTTGCACACGCACACAGCAATAACATCCCAGGCACACTACAAAAGGAACTTCACACAAGGTTATTTAAAAATTACTTTTGTATTTTTAAAACACATCAGAAAGTAATCACACAATATACATTGTGTACACTGGCACGGGAAATATTCACAAGGGATTATTTACACAGGACAGGGCCACGTGGGCCACTGTCAGGATCAGCACTTAGTAGAAATAGCACTTAGAGTAACTGTAACACCAAATAACAATTATAGACTGTAGGAAGGTAGATACCTGACTATGGTTACCCCCGACTTTTTGCCTGGTGTTTTGCTGGTTTCCCGACTTAGTTGACCTGGGGCCCTGCCAATCAGGACCCCAGGCCTACTGCTCTCTCTCTAAAATGGATTCCATGTACCTTAGGTGCATTACCCAATTGGAACTGGGCCACCCTGTCAGACCCTGTAACTCAGGGCATCGGTGTACCCAGGGCCTACCAGGGGCTGAAGCATGTATTATGCCACCCCTGGATGGCCATCTAAATCTGACACAACTGGCTGCACGACAGCTGGGGCCACGTGGCGTACTCGCCCGTTGCTGTAGGTGTAGTATCCCTATACCTAACCTTAAGATGGACACCCGAGTTCCTCTCAGTCACTCCTATGGCAGGCCTCGACATACCTGAAGGCAGAGTGCCTGGAACCGTGTGAATTGGGCTCTGGCACGAGCCGAGCCCGGTTGCAGCTTGCGGAACCAAGACCCAATGGCTGTTCCATGATAACGCGTATCACATCGGTAACTTCGGTATAGCGTTATCAAGACATGTCGAGTAAGGTGTCATACGAATCGGGACACTGCCCCCTCACCAATTCTGGCGATGAGGTTAGCATTCCGCCCTTCTAGAGGGACATGACATGTACGTAACTGTGAACCCCGGTTAAAGTTAACTGAAGCCTCAGCTCCACAAAATGGGCGCTGCCACCACAGACACAAGTCTGACCTCCTGCTGCTGGGAGTCCTTCCAGCGAGGAGAGCTCGGACAAAGGGTTTCCTGTCAAGGGCGGTGTTCGCACCGTCCCAGACAGGGTTTGTGTATTCTGGGTAGGTAGGGCTTTGCGAGAAGGTGACTGCGGAGTGGCACCCCGGTGCTCACTACGCATCTGCCAGCTAGAACCAGTTCCAGGGGCGCACAGCCCCTGACCTGGGGAAAGTCCAGCAGGGGAAGAGGGGTGTAACTACCCCCCTTCCTGGTCCCACCCTTAGGGCAGGACCTAGTCATGTACCCACCCCTTTCTTTAGGATAAAGGCCGGAGCAGGGACCCTTCAAAATTAGATCATCTTTGAATCAAGAATACTTTCTACGAAAGGACTTTGAGACTCTTCTCAAGATTTCTCCCTTGTGACTAAGGAGTAGTCACCCTGCATCCGCAGGCACCATCTAAGAACTCTGCGGTTTGCTGCAAGTCCTTCCTCAAGGATCCGACGGCCCAGCTCGACGAGAACCGGCTTCCCTGGCACCTCTGACCTCTACCCACGTCGTCAGCTCAGCTGAGATCTGTGGGTGCGACGAGACCTCGAGGGACCGGCCATCATCAAAACCTGCACGCTTTCTTAATCAGCACGACCATCGAAGCAATTCTCTGGTGAGTGCTCTGGGGTCCGAGAAGCCCCGACCCTGAGCAGCTCCAGCACCGAAGTGCAGTCTCCCAGCATCTCCACGATCTGCGTGGGGCCCTTCTGATCGCTGCTCAGCACGTTGTCTGGTCACTAGCCGCTGGCTTGTGCCCTTCTTTGACGACATCCGACAACCAACGCTGCTGGTCTGGTTGCTCCAGACTGGCCTTTGCTTCCTTCTTTGAGAGAAGCACCCCGGACCCTCCTGGTCCACTCAAGACGCCATTTTAGGCCCACCACGTGGCCCTGAAATCTGCCAAGGCTTGTTGCCCCAATCCTGGGCCCAGCGACGCCGACAGCATCAATCTTCGTGGGACAGCTCGCACCTCCATCCTGGTCGCCGACAACGCCTCCTGGTCCGTGAGACTGCAGAGCCTATCGTCGCCCACTCACCTAGTCGAGGTGACGGCCATCCGGTGCCTTCCTGGTACCCTCTGACTACTGGCTAGTAGTACGACCTTGGTCCCCTCTGCTTTCAGGTATCAACGATCTCTGATCCAGGCTTGGATCTCTACGAACTATTCATCACTGGTCGCCGGCCAGCAACTCCTTTTCTTCCGGCTCCTGGCTCGTCAGCGTGAAGGACTGGGTTCTTTAAGACCCAGCGGTGCCAGGGCACAACACCTGAAACCTTCGTGGGTAACCTGCTCCGGCGTACAAGTCACAGAGACACGGGACACTTCCTTCGGCGTCAAAGATTCAAGGTTTATTTGCTGCAGGGAACACAGAAGTCACGACAAGTACAACACGTGCAACTTGGGGAGACTGCTTCAAATTGGTTCTGTGTGTCGCTCCTTTTATACAGTTTTTACCCATAAGACAACATGATACACAAAGGTTTACAACCCGGTTCTCATCGTTATCCCCCAGAGGGGTCGCTTTGGTCACTTTGAAAACACATGAGGTCCGGAACATAAGTGCGGAAACATTTGGCGGTTCCCAACTGTAAAAACCCATCTTCCCACCATTAGCAAATTCCAATCAGCAGTAAAATAGATCGAAATAGGAACAAGGACAGGTGCAGAGGAAGACGGAGACAGTGGGGAGATCGGAAAGGGTGTAAAAGGGGAGGTATCGGGAAACACGAGATACAGGCATCAAAGGGACGTGCCTAATGAGATGCACGGCTGAGACAATAAGTCCGCGCGGCAAGATGAGCCTCGAGCGGCGCCATCTGCCTTACAGTAGCATCCCCCTTGTCATAAAGACACTTACAAAGAACATGTGTCTTCTGCAAATATCTTGGGAGTCCCAGGGTCGCGAAGCGGACAACGTCCGTTCGCTGGCTACTTGAGGGCAAGAGACAAAATGGATGCCGCATCTAAGATGGAACCCATTGGGTACAGATAGAATTACCCACGTAACAGACGAACGGTTTAGGTTAGCACAGCGAAACTGCGCACACCCACCAAACTCGTCATTTGCGGTTCATAGATACCAGACTCGACCATATTCGTGCGAGTCAAATGCACCACTTACAATTGTCACGGAACCTCAGACGCTCCTTTTGCCCTCATGTAGGCAAGCACTAGTCGGAATCATACTCGATATTCATCAGACCATCGAGATGTTGCTGTAGCATAGCTCTGTCCAATCGAGTCCCATTGGTGACAGGCGGCTGTCTTATACACGTTGTAGCACAGAGGCCACATAAGGCAGGACCACACTGCACACAAAGGCAACACGTGAACAGGAACACTACCACAACTCCGATGATCATCAGAATTTTCCAACCCCAAGTCGACATCAGGCCCCAAAACCACCCTAGCAGCGTCCAATCCCCTACATCCACGTGTATGGATTCGGAGATCTTATGCAACCTCGAGATGGCTTGATAGACAGTTGGAGCATTATCTGGAATAAAAATGCAGCAGCTCGAATGGATCACCTTACATACCCCACCGCGATCTGCTAAGATGACATCTAAAACCATACGGTTTTGTAACGTCATAAGTCTATCCGCCTGAAGTTCTGTGGTGATATTACCAAGGGCACTGGCAGTAATATTAGCTGTTGATTCTACCACTCGAGTCAACTGTCTCAGGTTCCTACTGTTAACCATAGGTCCCCAAAACGGGAGGAAACCCTTGAAAAAGTCTCCTGCCTCTTGACCGGCAGTGTCTTCTTCGCTAATTACGCCTCGTACAACTCTAGTCTTATGATAATCGGCATCTACAGTGAACGTCGGAGGCAACAGATTTGCAATGAAGCATGAGCCCATGAAGTCAGCGGGCAACCATGCATATGCACGATCATAACAGATAAAGTATGTACCCTTGGCAGCCAGAAACACAGGGGACGAGACCATCGGCAGCATGTAATTTTCGGTGCAGGCACTCTCTCCAAGTCGGGCTTTCGATCTTCGGCCACGACCCATGAGACAAAAATTACCAGTGTGGGGTACGACCCAGATGGGAGGCGAGCTTTTAAGCTGTTTTTCGCTGCTGAACACACTATATTCACCTCTACTTAGGACTCTATAGGCTTGTACCTCTTCTTCGGGAATAAGCGAGGTATCATAGATATCGCTATCCAAATCCTCTATTGCTATTGACAAAGGCTTCTGATACGAGGTAGGACCAGAGTAGGGGGAACGTGGTTCTCGAATGGGGTGGAAACCCAGTGCGCTTCGAAACATTGTTTGAAATGCTCGAGCTGACCCTTGGGAACTATACGGTAACACCAGATATGGAATTCCCTTATCCGTAGTATGTGGCATCAACCCACACACCCAACAATTAGTAGTGTTAACCACTAACTGATGCTGATGAAGGAGCTGAATAAAGGAATTGTTGCGGAATTCTACACGTCTAGCCTGCTCGTGTTCCGGCAACATGTGAAAGGAATGAGGGGAAACAGTAGTGACAAGTTTAGGGTCAGGAGTAGGAGTAGGTGTAGCAGGTAAGAAGTAAGACATAGTGTAATACACCCCACCCGCCAACAGTGCAGAAGCAGTCAAAAATAACAAACAATTGAAATATGAAGCATCTGGTACGACTGAGTTGCTGCAGCTTAAGTCTGTGCGACTTAGCTCCCTCCAAATCATTCAGCTTCGAGAATGCCATTCCCTACGACCGTCCGCAACGTTTCTTGACGCACTTCGTTCTGTGTAGCAATAGTCAACCCCTAGGAGTTCCCAGGAACCGACGGCCTTTAACCTAGCGTCAAGACCTACTATCCAGAAGGAAGTACGCGCGCGGCCCTACGGCCTTCAATACACAATATGTATATACAAGCACAAAGTCTCTCGGC
This sequence comes from Lissotriton vulgaris, assembly GCF_964263255.1. Lineage (NCBI taxonomy): Eukaryota > Metazoa > Chordata > Amphibia > Caudata > Salamandridae > Lissotriton > Lissotriton vulgaris. The sequence goes on from NC_141698.1 coordinate 144,122,605, forward strand.
TGTGGAAGTAAAAAGATACAAGGGAGGAAGCTCAATATATATATGTACAAAAATCACAGTGATACGAATGTTCAAATCTGATCACGGGAAACGGGGATAATGCAGTTGTCAATTCAGCAAAGCAAAATATTTTATTTGTCCTTAGTGCGAGATCGCAAAGAATATCGGTGTTTCCCGGGACGTGTCTGCTCGTCGAACAAAGGATCCGTTGAAGAGACAGCGTCCTGCTGATCAGTTGATTGTTCTGGTCTTGAGTCTTTTGCTGACAAGTGTTCAACAGTGTCTTTCTGCTGCGCTGAGGATTCTCCAACAGGCTGTGCGTCGCTGAAAGGCACAAACGCCGGCAATGTTTCTGGTTCTGTTGACGCAATGCCTTTCCTTACCCACGGGTCTGCCGGCAAAGGGATAGGGACTCGCTTACAATGGGTGGCATGCACCCAATTTTTACGCCCCTCAAGACGAACGGCAGTCCTCGTGGCCAGGAGCACCTGGTAAGGTCCGGTGAACCTCGGGTCCAGATTATTCTTGCGTGAAAAGTTGCGTGTTACCACCCAGTCTCCGGGCTGGAGCTGGTGGCCTGGACCCTCCGTCTACGTCGGCAATGCGTCGTAAACCTGTTGGTGAATTAACCTCAGTTTAGCAGTCAAGTCATGTAAATAGTCAATCAACATTGGATACTCAAGATCAGAAAACATTCCTGGCCTAGGAACCCCCCACACATTCGCAGGACGGCCGAACACTATCTCATAGGGACTAAGCCCTATTCGGGAGTGTACAGTCGCCCTAGTTGACAGTAATGCTAAGGGTAAAGCGTCAGGCCACGAGAGACCAGTCGTAGCCTGAATCTTTGCTAGCTTTAGTTTAAGGGTGCCGTTATACCCCTCAACTAATCCAGCTGACTGGGGATGATTGGCGCTGTGGAATTTTTGATTAATTCCAAGGCCCTTACACACACTCTTCATCACACTTCCAACAAACTCACTTCCGTTATCTGACCACACAACTCTAGGCATTCCATACCGAGGAAAATATTCCTTCAGTAGGATTTTCGCAGTAGACAAAGCAGTATTGTCTTTGAGAGGATAGGCCTCGATCCATCGGGAGAATGCGCAAATCACAACTAAAACGTATTTCAGGTTATTGCATCGCTCCATATGGATGAAGTCCAATTGAATCACCTCAAAGGGATACGAAGGAGGAGCAAAACTGCCAGGAGGAGTTGGGGTTCCTTTGCCAGGATTGTACATCATACACACCATACAATTCTTCACCAACCGTTCAGCACATTTCGTAATTCCATCATTCTTCCACACAGGCGACAGCAATTTACAGATGCCTTTCACGCTGATATGTGCTAACCCATGTGCCATTGTCACAACGGCCAGCACATAAGCATCGGGCAACAACCATCTTTTCTGATCCGACAAATCAATCCAACAACCACTCGCATCCAACTTTCCCGTACTTTCTTTCCACTTCACCTTTTCAGTCTCGGTGGCCTCATTCTGAATTTCTTTCACGCTTTCAATAGTGTCTTCACACATACTCGATTCTGTAGGCCACCTAACCGAACTCGTCACATACATTCGAGTGCTAAGGTTCCGGGCAGTCTCCTTAGCAATCTCATCCGCAAACGCGTTACCACGACCAACATCATCCGTCACCTTACGATGTGCACTACATTTAACAATCGCTACTTGTGCAGGCAATGTCAGTGCATCCAAAAGATCATTCACAAGCTGGCCATGCTGAATTTTCGTACCATGCGACGTCAAGAAACCTCTCTCTCGCCACAATCGTCCAAAACTATGCGCTACACCAAAAGCGTATTGGCTATCGGTGTACACATTCACACGTTTCCCTTTTGCTAACACACATGCTCTAGTGAGAGCAATCAATTCCGCAGCTTGGGCAGAATTCTGATTCAATATTGCAGTTTCAACAACCGTATTCAACGTTACAACAGCATAAGCGGTAGTCACATCGCCATTCGGCAACTTAAAACATGACCCATCCACATACAAGGTGCCATCCGGTTCTTCCAATGGGGTGTTTTTGAGGTCCACTCGACCTTTCGTTTCCTCTTCAGTCCTCAAGTAGCAATCATGCTCTGCTACTTCATCTGACTCTGCACTAATTGGTAACAAAGTTGCCGGATTTAGGACATTACAACGTTTTATCTGAATATGGCTTGCCAATAACGTCAATTCGTACCCAGACAACCTCGCACTCGTCAAGTGCTGAGTTTTCGTACGATTCAACAGAGTATCGACTGCATGCGGAACCATCACCGTAAGCATATTATCCATGACCAATCCTGCTGATTGTCGGATGGAGACCGCAGCTGCCGCAGTTGCTCTCAAACAACTCGGCAATGCTCTAGCTACTGGGTCCAAGGTCGAGGAAAAATATGCACATGGACGCTGTTTACCACCAAAAGGTTGCGTTAAGACACTCAAAGCACAACCTTCCCTCTCGTGAACATATAGTGTAAACGGCTTACTGTAGTCAGGGGTACCCAACACAGGAGCCGAACACAATGAATCACGTAATTCAGAAAAACTTTTCTGACATTCTTCCGTCCATGGTAAAGGAGTTGGAACATCCTTGCACGTAAGAGCCACCAATGGTTTCGCTAGCAATGAAAAATTAGGAATCCACTGCCTGCAGTACGACGTGATACCTAGAAAGGCACGCACATCTCTTTGGGTTTGTGGCACAGCCATTCGCGCAATCGCTGCAATTCTCTCTGGGGTCAACTTCCTTCCCTCCTTTGACAATAAGTGACCTAGATAGGTTACTTCTTGACAACAATATTGGAGTTTAGAAGGGGACACCTTATGATTTAACTCACAGAGATGTTGTAGCAATGACACCGTAGCGATTTTACAAATGTCCTGAGTATCAGCAGCCACCAATAAGTCGTCGACGTATTGGATTAAGGCCGCACCAACCGGCAACCGAAACGCATCCAGTTGACCCTTCAAGGCTTGACTGTAAATCGATGGACTTTCACAGTAGCCCTGAGGAGCGCGTTTGAACCGGAAGCTACGTCCACCGAGAGAGAAACCGAAAAGGTCTCTGCTCTCTTCGGCAATCGGGATGCTGAAAAACGCATTTTTCAAGTCAATCACCGAAAACCACGATGCAGTAGCAGGAATCAGAGTCAGTAGCGCCGTGATGTCAGGCACAACAGGGAATTGAGGAATCACAATTTTATTCACCTCCCGTAAATCGATAACAAAACGATAAACAGGCGGTTTTGTAGGATCTGTACGTTTTAGGATTGGCAGTACAGGGCTGTTGCACACGTTTCCCCGGGTCTCTTCAATAACATCTTTCTCGATCAGATCATAAATGATCGCTAACAAAGCTCGTTCACCATCAAGGGAGATACGATATTGGGGAATACGTGGCAATCGCACATTAGCTTTCAACTGAACAACATAGGGGGAGATATCAAGTAGGCCCACGTCATTTGGACCCGTCGCCCACAAAGACGCAGGAAGAGAACTCAATTCCGGTGGAAGCTTATCGAGAGACAAATACATAGGAGAGACAACCCTCTCTCCTAACGTAAGCTTTACACCCGCAGGAGAACAATACAAAGTTGCGTACAAACGTTTAAGCAAATCCAGACCCAAAAGATTTTCACCACAACCAGTGGTCAAAATCAACGGAGCTTGGAGCTCACGTGGCCCTATTGTAAGGGGCAAAGGGCGCGAAACTGGATTGCTAACGGGGGCGCCAGAGAATCCAACGGAAACATTTGTTAAGCCAGACAAAGGTGCGCCAGGGAGTTTCGAATGCATGATAGAACTTTTCGCTGCACCAGTGTCCAACAGAAAAGGCTCAACGACGCCCGATGTAGCAACTGCGACGTAAGGCCCTCTCTGATCAACCGGAACTGATACCACTCCCTCCCCTTGTCTGTGGCTGTCCTAGTAATTACTGTCGTCAGTTCCCTGATCGACGTAATAATCGTCTACATTGTACTGCGCAGATCGCCCTTGCGACGATCCACGTTGATCAAACAGTTATTAGAATTAGATGAGTTATCCGAGCGATCGTTTTGAGCACCACGACCTCTACCACGTGATGCCTGCTGTGAACCACCACGACCTCCTTTAGACGAATTACCACTATTACGTTCGTTCAGAACGGGGCAGTTGAATTTAATGTGTCCCTCCTGTCTACAATAAGCACATTGATTGTACCCCAACGATGATCTTTGGGAGGAGGAATCATTACGCGGCTGCGATCGATTCGATTGCGACTGAGATCTATTCTGTTGAGGCGCATTCTGATTAGAACGCGGTGGATACGCTTGTTGCAACAACACTTTGGTTTTCAGCTCTTTCGTCTTTTTGTCAGCACGGTCATTCTCCTCTTTCTCCCTATTTTCATAATATTGTGCCGTAGCCAATATCTGAGCTGAGGTAGAAACGGCCCATGCACTTTCCGAATTCTTCAATTTATTGCTCAAGTCGGGCAATAAGTTCGACACAAATTTATCCACAAACAACCTTTGTCCACCCTCGGTACCCATATCCTGTCCACTGTGGTCAATGAATGCTTCCTCAAACCTCGTAAAGAAGTCGGAAACACTCTCGTCTTTCTTCTGTTTGCAGGCTGACAATTTGTCCCAATTTACCCTCATAGCTGGCATAAGAGTCTTCATTAATGCTATTATACGCTGAGGAAGAGCAGTAATCAATTGGTCAGGTTTAGTGGCAGCCACTTGTCCAGCGTCTGCCGCTAAAATGGCAGCCCAATCACCGCCTAATTCAGTCGCATGATTTTCCTGCCGAATCTTAGCCCAAACCGGTTGCGGTACGACATTGCCGAACAACATGTCGATATCGGCAAGATTCATTACCGTAGCATCTACGAGCTGCGATAATTCCTTGTAATACCCAGTAGGATTTTTGCGTGGATCAGGCAAAGATTGCTTCACCTGTAGCACTTCCGAACGTTTCCATGGGAGATGTATCCACACTTTCTGGAAATGCACCACTACCGGAGGATTAGCATTAGCATCAGCTGGTATCCAAACCGGCGGAACTTCACGCATAGGATATTGGCCAGACTCGTCTGGTTGGTGTTCAATATCCTCAACAAACAATGCATGAGGTATAGGAGCGGGACGGAAAGATAGTAACCGCTCAATAGCACGTCGGACGTTAGTATCTACTATCAGTCCAGTTGCGAACTGAAGCCGAAGCTCAGACAGGGCGGTCAGCACCTCGTCAGGCGCATCGGCCGCTATCTGATCATGAAGGAACTTGCACATTTCGTCAAACACGTATCTCTGGGTTGGTATATTAAATTGACAAAACGTGTCGAGGACAACACGAGGTGGATTTCTAAGGGGGTTTACCATCCAACCCATCGCCATATTATACAGCGCAACACGTTCTCTGTTTCCAGGAAGCTGACTTCGTCTCTGAGGACCATTAGAACCAGCGGACCCATGAACAGGTCCGAGCGAATGAAAGAAGCTAGCCGCAAGGGGGGAATTACGATTACACGTAGAGGGAGAGAGATACGACACAGGACTAACAAGAGAAGGAGTAGAAACAGTAGCAGCAACAGGGGTTAACAAAACAGGAGCAGTAGCGGGAGCAGGAGTATGTGGAAGCGGAGGAGCAGTAGGGATAGCAACAGACAAAGGAGCAGGAACAGGCGGAAGAGCGGGTGCAGGTTGAGGAACAGGCGGAGGAACAATAGGTGGAAGAACAGGTACGGCAGGGACCACAGGAACTGCGGGACCCTGTACGTACGGAGGTGGCGACTTCATAAGATAGGACATTAAAGGATCCTCAACTGCCTCTTCCTTCTTATCCGACTCCGTAGGCAAAGCAGGATAACATTTATCTATGGTCATACGCTGTAATCTCTCAAACACTTCCTTATCCTTATCCTCCTTATCACGCTGGAACTGCTCAGCTTTCTTCACTATGGTAGCAACATTATCTCGCTGACTACGTTTATTTTGTCTGATCTCTTTCTGTCGGGCTTCTTTACGCCACAACCGAAAGGCATCAAACATGGCCGGCCTTGATTTACGTTCAAACAACTTCATTTCTAGATTATCTAAGATCGACGCCTCGAAGCTACCGTGAGGTGGCCAACGAAGGTCGCCGTCTTTCTTTGTATATTTAATCCAATAATCGTTAAAGGCAATCGGGCCTAGCCCATGTTTGCTATACAGGTCATAAGTAGGAGTTCCAACCGGAGGTATCGGACACGAGTCCTCCAGTCGGGAATCCACACCACAAGGTCTGAAACAACTAAACAGTGTACTGCGACCAGGCATCTTGCACACTAGCCGAGTTTCACAAACTTCAAGGGTTACGGGATTTACCAAGTCCCAGCAAAGAACAAAACCCTCGGTTTTTGGCGGCTGCAGTCGTCAAACAACACAACAAAGTACCAAGAACCACAAATGCAATGGAACCATGCAACCACTAAGTAACCACAACCAAGAACTCTGGGAGCGACCCACAAATACTTAACTCAAAGATCGATGGCGTCACCAGGAAGGCCCGTCAGTCGTCTCGCTATACCAAGGTCTACGCCAGGCGCCACAACAGGTCTACAGTCAGGGCAGTCAGTCCGTCGCAGCCGTCAGGAGGCGGGAATCTTCGCGGGAAAAGTCTTCGGGCCACTTATTTCGACAACAGGATCGATGAAGCGGAGTGCACCTTCCCTCGGAGATTTCACACGAAGTTCCTCACGATCGTCGGGCTTGGACCGGTACCACTGATGCAGCCCCACGTTGGGCGCCAACTGAAGGACTGGGTTCTTTAAGACCCAGCGGTGCCAGGGCACAACACCTGAAACCTTCGTGGGTAACCTGCTCCGGCGTACAAGTCACAGAGACACGGGACACTTCCTTCGGCGTCAAAGATTCAAGGTTTATTTGCTGCAGGGAACACAGAAGTCACGACAAGTACAACACGTGCAACTTGGGGAGACTGCTTCAAATTGGTTCTGTGTGTCGCTCCTTTTATACAGTTTTTACCCATAAGACAACATGATACACAAAGGTTTACAACCCGGTTCTCATCGTTATCCCCCAGAGGGGTCGCTTTGGTCACTTTGAAAACACATGAGGTCCGGAACATAAGTGCGGAAACATTTGGCGGTTCCCAACTGTAAAAACCCATCTTCCCACCATTAGCAAATTCCAATCAGCAGTAAAATAGATCGAAATAGGAACAAGGACAGGTGCAGAGGAAGACGGAGACAGTGGGGAGATCGGAAAGGGTGTAAAAGGGGAGGTATCGGGAAACACGAGATACAGGCATCAAAGGGACGTGCCTAATGAGATGCACGGCTGAGACAATAAGTCCGCGCGGCAAGATGAGCCTCGAGCGGCGCCATCTGCCTTACAGTAGCATCCCCCTTGTCATAAAGACACTTACAAAGAACATGTGTCTTCCGCAAATATCTTGGGAGTCCCAGGGTCGCGAAGCGGACAACGTCCGTTCGCTGGCTACTTGAGGGCAAGAGACAAAATGGATGCCGCATCTAAGATGGAACCCGTGGGTACAGATAGAATTACCCACGTAACAGACGAACGGTTTAGGTTAGCACAGCGAAACTGCGCACACCCACCAAACTCGTCATTTGCGGTTCATAGATACCAGACTCGACCATATTCGTGCGAGTCAAATGCACCACTTACAATTGTCACGGAACCTCAAGCGAAGACCCCGACGCCTGTAAGACTTGTGCAGCCGCAGCCCTCGTGGGTAGGTAAGTTCGGCATTTCGGTGCCCGCATAGTCTCCTTACTTAAGGGTCCTGAGTCCCTCGCTTCCGACTTGCCTTATCGGGTCCGCCCGAGACCACTAGACTTCCCGTGCCCTCGGGCACTTGTTTTTAATTGTGCACTTGAAGTATTTTCTAAGAGCTTTTGTTCTGTGCTTAGTACCCTGTCCTCATAAAGAGTCCAGGGTTGTTGTGATTCTTAATAAATATATTGTTTATTTTCATAACACTTGTGTGGTGTCCTTTCACTTGGTATTCAAGGGGTAGGTGATGGTATAACAGCTGGCTTAACACGCCCTCTAGAGTTTAGCCCGAAGACTGCTCGTATCCACGCTACTAGGATAGCTGGTCTAAGGTTGACTTACAACCAATCACCATAAGGGTCGTTTGGACCGATGCATAGTGGTCGCTAGAATAGCGAACGCTGCATATCGGGCCAACTTCTCACATTGGTGAGCAGCGGTTGGGATTTGAGCTTGCTGTTGTTTTACCACGCGTATCCTAAGAATATCTTGTGAAAGATCGCATAAGTACTCCAGGTACATATAACTTAGCTTAGAATACTCTGAGTTCTACTGAACCAGCTGTTGTAGGTCCTCAAGGCTTAGCACACCTTGATTACAACTCTTAGCAAGGGATCAGTAGGTAAACCCATAGTGTAGGTAGGTGCATCACTTACACCACACTAGAAGCAGCATGTCCGACAAAGGCGGAAACTCTGAGTCTCCCCTCGTGTCAGTCGACCTTCCACAGGTCACCTCCAGATATGCTGCGGTTAGCTTTCACGAGATGCGACAGATCGGTACATCTCGGAAGCTAAAACAGGGTGCCAACCCTACCATTCCATTTCTGATTGGTCTCTTGGAGACTTATGATGCCAGGAGGGCGGGTAACACCGACAGTTCTCATCCGGAAGTGGATATGCCTCCCCTCGAGGGAACCCGAGGTGACCCTGACCTTATCCATCTCTCCGCCTAGGGCGAAGAGGAGGACGAGGAACCAGAGACATCTGGGGACGAGGCAGACAAAGGTCCAGTCATAGTTAGTCAGCTAACTCAGGACAACTTAAGCCGGCACGAGAGTGGTACTAGGGGACCCCTGGGCCCTCTCTCGGGCCAGCTTAACATTGGGAACGGACGAGTTAGATCTCTGTCAAGAAGCTCTAACAGATCTGTTCGAACCAATGGCTCCCGAGGCTCTGCTCGAAGAGGGATGACATCACCTCAGAGGAGAGTGTACGAAGCGAAGGAGCGGGAAGTCAATCTGCGGATCGAAAGGGAAGAACTTGCCCTAGCCAAAGAGAGACTCGCCTGTGCTCGAGAGCAAGAGTTGAGTGGGACAACTCCCACTGGTGGCAGCATTCCCCCACGGGAACCCAGGAGTTTAGACACTAAGCACCTGAATAAGATAGTGCCCCCCTTCAAGCAAGGGGACGACATCCACAAATGGATTACTGCTTTGGAGCGGGCCTGCACTGTACAGTGCATCCCCCAGAGTCAGTGGGCAGCTATCTTGTGGCTCTCCTTTGAAGGTAAAGGTAGAGATAAGCTCCTCACTACTAGAGTCGAGGATGCTAACAATTACCAGGTCCTGAAGAACACACTGATTGATGGGTTCGGCTTAACCACTGAGCAGTACAGGTTGCTGTTCAGGGATACCCAGAAAACTCAGTCTCAGGACTGGTCTGACTTTGTCGATTGTGCCACTAAGGCTTTTGAAGGCTGGCTACTGGGAAGTAAGGTTACTGATTTTAAAGGATTGTACAATCTAATTATGAGAGAGCAAATCTTAAGTAATTGTCAGAACCAGTTATTACACCAGCACCTGGTAGACTCTGATCTGACCTCTCCACAAGAATTGGGTAAGAGGGCGGACAAATGGGTCAGAACCAGGGTCAGGCCTAAGAACCAGGGTGGTGACCAAAAGAAGGAATCGACCAAGCCTCAAGAGAAGGGTGGGAATAAATCATCTGATCAAACCACAGGGCCCCAAAATTCCTCTGAAAAGGGTGGGTCCCCAACTTCTCCCAAAACCCAAAAGAAGCCTTATTGTCACACCTGCAAACAGGTGGGCCATTACAAAACTGACAGCAGTTGTCCCAGGGCCAACAACAATAAGGAGAACATACCCCCAAATAAAGCTTCCCAGCCTCCTGTTACTAATAGTAGTAATCCCCCAGGTGGTGGGAGTGCCCCCAAGAATCTGGGTGCATTTTCTTTGGGAGTGCCTGGGGACTCTGGTCTAACCAGGTCCCCTGACTTAGGTACTCTTGTCTGTGAGACTGGCATGGGGTTTGCCAACTTCACAGCCTGTCCCAACACTTTGGGCAGGTACAGACAGGAGCCCCTCATTAATGGTTCAAAAGTTGACGCCTACAGAGACACAGGGGCTAGCATCACCATGGTGGCTGAGAGCCTAGTCCCCTCAAGGCAACTTATGCCTGGTGCCACATACCAGGTAGTGAACATTGATGGAGTACAGATAGATCATCCCATAGCAGTGGTAAATCTCAGCTGGGGAGGTGTCACTGGTCACAAGAGGGTGGCAGTATCACCAAACTTGCCTGTAGATTGCCTACTGGGGAATGATTTGGAGACCTCAGCCTGGGCTGAGGTAGAGCAAGAAACCCATTTTAAAATGGTAAACCTCCATGGTAAGGGTAGTGGGGCAGTGATAGCTACAGCCCCCGTCCCAGAAGTCCTCCCTGAACAGGTCAGGAGGGCTGTGCCAGTCACAGCCCTATCCCAGAAAGATGCCTTTCCTGAACAGATTGGCAAGGCTGCGATGGTCACAGCCCAAACCCAAACGGAGTCCCTTCCTGAAAAGGTTGGTGGAGTTGTGATGTCCACGGCTCAAACTCAGACAGATAACAGTGTTGTGAAGCCTGAAACTATGGATCACTCCACTCAGACAGAGAGCATTGAGGTGGAAGAGAAGTCTTCCCCCTCCCAGACACTAGGCGAGAGCCAGCCTCCTCAGGGAACTGACTCTACCCCTGGTGAAGGAACTGCCCCAGAGGTAGTCAGGCCTAGGCTGGCAGAGCCCCTGATGACAGTGGAACCTTCCCAGGTGGGACCCAGTCCGGAGCAGGTAACCTGCCCCTCTCTACCCTGCCTCAGTCAGCCCAGGGCTGTAGAAGTCAGGGAGGCCGGTGGTGGACCCCAAAGGGCCCCCTGTCCAAAAGAATTTCCCAATCAGCAGATTAGGATCACTGAAGCTAGTAGCCCTAGCCAAGTGAATATAAAACACACTCCTGAGGGGTCCCCCTTAAACTTAGTTAAGAAACTCCCCCAGCTGGACACTGTTGGGCACAGCCAAACCTGGGGCCTAAAAACCCCAAACCTGACCTGTCCCTCCAGTAAGCCAGACAGAGGGACTCGGCCTCCAGCTTTAGGTAGCCAGAGGTTGACCCTGAGAGCTCATAGCAACTCAGTACTGGAAAGAAAGGCACATCTGGTGGATAGTGATTGGAGGAAGTTGAGCCCAACAGTAGTGGAGTCTCACTTCAGTACTCCATTCCCACACCAGCCTTTTACTTTGCCAAAGCACGCCACAGGTAGTGATTCCCTATGGTGGAGACCCTCAGATACCCTTAGGGTGAGGGGTTGCTTAGTGGACCATGATACAGGGGGTAACCATGCCAGTGCATGTACCACCTCATATGGCCACTCAGGCAATATAGGCTTACCTGGTCAAGGATAGCCTTATCTCCTTTCGTTTGGGGGGGGGGTTGTGTAGGAAGGTAGATACCTGACTATGGTTACCCCTGACTTTTTGCCTGGTGTTTTGCTGGTTTCCCGACTTAGTTGACCTGGGGCCCTGCCAATCAGGACCCCAGGCCTACTGCTCTCTCTCTAAAATGGATTCCATGTACCTTAGGTGCATTACCCAATTGGAACTGGGCCATCCTGTCAGACCCTGTAACTCAGGGCATCGGTGTACCCAGGGCCTACCAGGGGCTGAAGCATGTATTATGCCACCCCTGGATGGCCATCTAAATCTGACACAACTGGCTGCACGACAGCTGGGGCCACGTGGCGTACTCGCCCGTTGCTGTAGGTGTAGTATCCCTATACCTAACCTTAAGATGGACACCCAAGTTCCTCTCAGTCACTCCTATGGCAGGCCTTGACAATCCTGAAGGCAGAGTGCCTGGAACCATGTGAATGGGGCTCTGGCACGAGCCGAGCCCGGTTGCAGCTTGCGGAACCAAGACCCAATGGCTGTTCCATGATAACGCGTATCACATCGGTAACTTCGGTATAGCGTTATCAAGACATGTCGAGTAAGGTGTCATACGAATCGGGATGCTGCCCCCTCACCAATTCTGGCGATGAGGTTAGCATTCCGCCCTTCTAGAGGGACACGACATGTACGTAACTGTGAACCCCGGTTAAAGTTAACTGAAGCCTCAGCTCCACAAAATGGACGCTGCCACCACAGACACAAGTCTGACCTCCTGCTGCTGGGAGTCCTTCTAGCGAGGAGAGCTCGGACAAAGGGTTTCCTGTCAAGGGCGGTGTTCGCACCGTCCCAGACAGGGTTTGTGTATTCTGGGTAGGTAGGGCTTTGCAAGAAGGTGACTGCGGAGTGGCACCCCGGTGCTCACTACGCATCTGCCGGCTAGAACCAGTTCCAGGGGCGCGCAGCCCCTGACCTGGGGAAAGTCCAGCAGGGGGAGAGGGGTGTAACTACCCCCCTTCCTGGTCCCACCCTTAGGGCAGGACCTAGTCATGTACCCACCCCTTTCTTTAGGATAAAGGCCGGAGCAGGAACCCTTCAAAATTAGATCATCTTTGAATCAAGAATACTTTCTACGAAAGGACTTCGAGACTCTTCTCAAGATTTCTCCCTTGTGACTAAGGAGTAGTCACCCTGCATCCGCAGGCACCATCTAAGAACTCTGCGGTTTGCTGCAAGTCCTTCCTCAAGGATCCGACGGCCCAGCTCGACGAGAACCGGCTTCCCTGGCACCTCTGACCTCTACCCACGTCGTCAGCTCAGCTGAGATCTGTGGGTGCGACGAGACCTCGAGGGACCGGCCATCATCAAAACCTGCACGCTTTCTTAATCAGCACGACCATCGAAGCAATTCTCTGGTGAGTGCTCTGGGGTCCGAGAAGCCCCGACCCTGAGCAGCTCCAGCACCGAAGTGCAGTCTCCCAGCATCTCCACGATCTGCGTGGGGCCCTTCTGCTCGCTGCTCAGCACGTTGTCTGGTCACTAGCCGCTGGCTTGTGCCCTTCTTTGACGACATCCGACAACCAACGCTGCTGGTCTGGTTGCTCCAGACTGGCCTTTGCTTCCTTCTTTGAGAGAAGCACCCCGGACCCTCCTGGTCCACTCAAGAAGCCATTTTAGGCCCACCACGTGGCCCTGAAATCTGCCAAGGCTTGTTGCGCCAATCCTGGGCCCAGCGATGCCAACAGCATCAATCTTCGTGGGACAGCTCGCACCTCCATCCTGGTCGCCGACAACGCCTCCTGGTCCGTGAGACTGCAGAGCCTAGCGTCGCCCACTCACCTAGTCGAGGTGACGGCCATCCGGTGCCTTCCTGGTACCCTCTGACTACTGGCTAGTAGTACGAACTTGGTCCCCTCTGCTTTCAGGTATCAACGATCTCTGATCCAGGCTTGGATCTCTACGAACTATTCATCACTGGTCGCCGGCCAGCAACTCCTTTTCTTCCGGCTCCTGGCTCGTCAGCGAAGACCCCGACGCCTGTAAGACTTGTACAGCCGCAGCCCTCGTGGCTAGGTAACTTCGGCATTTCGGTGCCCGCATAGCCTCCTTACTTAAGGGTCCTGAGTCCCTCGCTTCCGACTTGCCTTATCGGGTCCGCCCGAGACCACTAGACTTCCCGTGCCCTTGGGCACTTGTTTTTAATTGTGCACTTGAAGTATTTTCTAAGAGCTTTTGCTCTGTGCTTAGTACCCTGTCCTCATGAAGAGTCCAGGGCTGTTGTGATTCTTAATAAATATACTGTTTATTTTCATAACACTTGTGTGGTGTCCTTTCACTTGGTATTCAAGGGGTAGGTGATGATATAACAGCTGGCCTAACACGCCCTCTAGAGTTTAGCCCGAAGACTGCTCGTATCCACACTACTAGGATAGCTGGTCTAAGGTTGCCTTACAACCAATCACCATAAGGGTCGTTTGGACCGATGCATAGTGGTCGCTAGAATAGCGAACGCTGCATATCGGGCCAACTTCTCACATAGACCACAACCAGTAACCAGTGGTAAAAGGTAGGTTCACACTACGCAATACTAATCACCATAGGCATAGATCACCCAGGGAAACATAAACTCACTAGTATAAACTATACTAGGCAAAACAACCTCGTAAGCATGAAAGCACATCTAGAGGTATCACAGGCCTAATGGCATTGCACATTACGCATAAATCACATTAGGCCTAACCAGTATAAATACAGTAGGCCATCTCCTCACTAGTCTAAACACATTAGACCCTACCTCCTAAGTATAACTCATATTAGGGAAGAAAATCACAGAGTGAAACATCATCTCACTAGCATAACCACAAGAAATGCAAAATAACCTCATGATCATAAACCACAGTTTAGAGGTAAAAAAAACAGGGTGCGCAAAACATACTAAATGCATTACATTTCCTAGCACCACATTCTCTTCAGCGCATAAATCACATTAGGACCTTCCGCCCTATCCATATACCAGCCCCCCTGGCCAACTGGCCATCTCAAGAAGGGGCTCAAATGCCCTGTGTCCAGAATGTTAGGGTGCGCTGCCAGTCAGGGGTGCACCATCCGCGCAAACCAAAACGTTGCACCTGCCCACTACTTGCTGGGCAGCTGAGAACAAGAACAGGGCCTAAACGCTGCAGCTGGCACCAAGTACTGCGCAGCTGTGGAAAGCCTGGCACCACTGTGCCACCTCTGTCCCTCCCAGGGACTCTCACTCAAATTGCGCCTAAACAGTGCAGCTGCTCACTACTGGCTGGGTAGCTGGGAAATCAACAAAACTGCAGCATGGGCTCTCAATAGCCCTTAGGACAGACTGCGCCAAATGCAGGAGCCCTCTGGCTCTGGAATCAAATGTGCCCCCGGAGCACCCTGGCTCCTTAAGTAATCTAATATGGCCCCCAAACCTTGGAGCCACGGGTATCAGAATCAATAACCATGCCCCCATTGCGTGTTGAACGCACTGGCACTTCTACAATATCTAGGGCAAGCGTTGGAACCACATGGGGCTCTGTGAATAAAGATATCCCCAAAAAGCCACCTGCCTCTAAAAATAATCTGCCCAATCAATTCAATTCAAAAACTTTATTCGATCATTGATTAATAATCATAAAAGTACATACATAATTAAAAACATGAGGGAACAGCAAAATTTAAATTGACCACATATCAAAAAAGCATGCTATTCCTCAAGCATATCGATTTTAAAATAAATACAGCAGTAAAACAACAGATGTCCTGTGAATCAAGTCCAAATAAAAGCCCCATAGCCGATACAATAGTATATACATTGTATTTTTTGAAAAGCGGTTTCAGATAAAATTTACGAAGGTAGAGATAAAGAGGGCATAACAATAAAAAATGCTCCGTACTTTGCTTTGTAGTCCCATCACACGGACAGGGGGCAGTAGTATAGGTCTTCATTACAGGATACGCAACAAGCAAATGGACAATCCCCATCCGTAATCTTGTCAGTACATATTGGTGGGATCGGATAGTAACCAATTTAAGGTATCCTGAAAGCCCCATTTCTTCCTTAGTATATCTGTCATAAAAAACATGTGTGGAGAACTGAGCAGTAGCTGCGTTACGCTTCACCATGCTAGCCCTAAAAAATTCATGTTTAAGCTCACTCTTCGGGGTATCTAGAACACAGGAAGGGTTATCACGCACATTAAAGTTAAAAACATCATTAAATGTTCGAATAATGTAGTTAAGCCAGGGGATGCGGGAACATTTGTCCATGTGAAGACAATCTAAAATGATCTTTCTTGTGAAACCAGTCTGTTCCTTACTCCATATAGATCTCCATACTAACAGGGATCTTAATCTGATCAAGTCAGATAGATGTTCTAGACCAACCTCCAGATGGATCAACTTTGTTGAGGCAGAAGATGGTAAACACAGGAGTTTTTTGACAAATTTATTTTCCTCAACCTGGAGCATGTTGTTATTACAATGGCCCCACACTCCTGAGCCATATAGGGCCAGAGCAACACATTTGTGGTTGTATAGGTACAACATGTCTGGTATCCGTCTTGAGCCTAACTTGGATGCAAACTTAAATATGCCAAAGGAACACTTGGCCATTTTGGCTCTTACATTAATCATTTCAGGTGTCCACATCCCCCCGCTGTTAAAAGTGATACCCAAATAACAAAATTTATCCACCACTTTTATAGTTTGGTTCATAACTGTAAAGGGCCTTAAGTTTTTAATTTTCTTCCCACAGGGCATTATAAAAGTTTTTGAATTATTGATTTTTAATTTTCGCCCATTAATAAAATCTGCAAATTTATTCATAAGTTTTTGCAGCCCAAGAGGGGTTTGTGAGAGCAGAACGGCATCATCCGCGTAGAGCAATATTGGGATGGAAAGGCCGTCAGCAGTCGGAGCATCAGCACTGATGGTCCGCAGTTCTGACTCAATTGCATTAATAAAAAGGGAGAAAAGAAGAGGTGCAAGGACGCATCCCTGCCTAATTCCGGAACCTACTTTAATACTGGGTGTACACTCCCCCGATTGCCCGTATCGTATCTTAGCCATAAGTTTCCTATAAAGTTGGGCCAAGAAATACATAATATCCTGTGGGGCACCCATGTCCAGCAAGGTTGACCACAAAAGGCCATGGTCGACCAGGTCGAAGGCACTGGTCAGGTCTGCGAAGCAGAGGAACAACGAGCCTTGTTTAGCCCGTGTATATTTGCCTATAATTAGGTCTAAATTAATGCACTGTTCTATTGTGCCTAACCCCTTGCGGAATCCATACTGAGAATCCGCAAGGATCCCTTTATCTTCTACCCATTCCTCCAGACGACTCAGTAATACCCTACTCATAATTTTTAGGGAAGCAGTGAGGAGAGAAATCGGGCGGTAGTTTTTTGCCTCGCCCCTCTCACCTTTTTTATACACCGGGATAATGATTGATTCCCCCCAAATCTGAGGGGCCGCAGTCATTGCAGCTGCATTAAAAACCTTTGTTAACAATGGGCTCCAAATGGAAACCTCTGCTTTATAAAGGTCAACAGGTACCCCATCAGGGCCCGGCGCCTTTCCCCCCTTGCTGACCCGGATGGCGGCATCCACCTCAGAAACTGTGATATTAAGAGGTAGGGGCATAAAAGCCATGGTCTCCCTGTCACCCCCCACATCTAGTCCTTCAGGGTTAAAAATACTAGTAAAATGAGCCACCCATTGTTCCTCAGACACCTGGGCAGACATCACCGGGGCTTCTTCATTTTGGAGGAAGGGACTATTGACAGTGGACCAGAAAAGCTTGGCATCCTTAAGATCAACTGCCTTAGTCAAGTTGTTCCAGGCCTCTTCCCTTAGTTCCTGTTTCCTATTCCTCAGATGAATAGAGTATTCCCTTCTAAGGGTTTTAACTGCTTCCTTATCCCTAGGTTTACCCTTAAGGGCAACTTTAAGTCTTCGTAAGGATTTAGTACATTCCCTGTTAAACCATCCCCCGTTATTCCTAGGGCCCTTTGATTTTCTCCCGGTTAAGATTTGTGCGATGTTTTTATTAATGATGTCGAAACTGGCTAGAATATCAGCATTATCCTTTTTGGGTTCGAGGTAGCATTCCACCTCATCTATACAGGCAGACACAATGGTACATAGTAAACGTTCCTCATTATGCCTACCCCATTTAATTCTAGGGCCATTGGGTCTATGTGGGACAACATCTGTCACTGCACCGTGTAACGCCTTTACTTTATCCCCCCACAGGGAGAGATACATTGTTAGACAGTTATGATCACTTAGGGCTGGATCTACTATTACGGGTAAGGAACACAAAGCTGTAATACTGGCGGAGACAATGAGGTAGTCGATAACGGTGGCACAGTTCCTACCAATAAAGGTCGGTACCGACTTGCCCTCACTGTCTACGTCGGGTAACATAATGCATAAGTCCATTTTAAGAATAAGAGTGTTTAGAGATTCCCCATAAATCGAATGTAGAAAGTGGATCTGATCTTCCCCTCCCTCACCCCCATACCCACACACCCTTTTGCCAGCAAAAGTGCACATGTGAATGTTGAAATCACCACCCCACAAAATATCAAAAGACACATCACTGTGCTCATATAGCCTTTCCACCTCTGCTTCGAGTTCATCGACCATATCTTTTTTTGAGTGGTTAAAGACATTGTTGTAGTGGTTTATTACTAAAACGTTTCGCCCATTCCTGTGTTGTAACCACAACAGCTGAGAGTGCAGACCAACAGTCCGGTGGGTTTTTACTCGAACCGGTAACCTCACAGAGAGCAATATCACCATCCCACCACTGGCTCTCCCCATGTTGGATGGCTGAGCATGGCAGTTATAGGCGACATACCCATCAAGATAGACATCTTCGGCCGCCCAAGTCTCCTGGAGACACAAGATGTCAAATTGGGTTATAAATTCTGACCATCCTAGACGATCTATCTTATTATTCCACCCGGCAATATTCCACCTCGCCATCTTATACCCCCGTTCTGTTGAACTAACAGCCTCAATAGATGGTGGCGGTAGGGTATGGATGTGGGTTACTTCCCCTGACTCGGGGTCTTCAGATAGTCGGGTCGGAGTTGTACTTCCAATTGCCGGGGTAGGAGTATCTGAGTTACAATGAAGCTGCCCAGAATAACATGTATTATACCCAGAGCTACAAATAACATTGTACCCATTGGGTGGGTTAATAACAGTTGAACCTTTTTCCCCCGTGCCTGCACCCATGTCTCCTCCTATATCTCCACACAGTTCCTTTCCCCCCTCCCCTGTGGCTCGATGGCATCAGTCACAGTCTTCCAGGCCGCTAAACACGTCAAACCTGTTGATGGTATCTAGGGGTGTAAAAGGTTTGAGATGGTCCATTCTCCTGTGTGTTAGGGAGTTATACCTTGGGCCTACAGTATTCCACCCATACGGGTCTACCCCTATAGGTGGTTGCGTGTTGTTAAATATAGGGCCATTGTTGTAGACAGGTGGACGATATGGATTTGAGAGCATTTGCCTCAATAACGGGGGGGGGGAGCTCGCTGTGATTGATGATTGGGTGGGAACACCACTGAGCGAGGGTAAAAATATGTTAGGGGACAGGGGGTAATAGATTTACTACCGTGGTCAGAAGGCCAGTTAAGTATAAAATGGACGGCATTCTGGTCTCTAAAATTAATGACCACTATGTCTCCCTCAATATCTTTAGGTCTTCCTCCCAGCCAAGGAAGGCGGCGGACATGAACAATTTCTCCATTGATATTATTTGCAATAGGTCTGTGTAGACTTAACCAATGCGATATTTTATTTTTCAACTGGGCATAGCCCTCCCGTTTGTTCTTTTCCAGCTCTGGTACCCCAGTAAGGACTACAACAAAGGGTACAGCATCTGGTGGGAGTTCAGGAAGGGGGCCCTTATTATAGTTACCTCGAGCCGGCCGCTCATTTCCTCTTTCTCTCTTTTTATTCCCTGGGGCTTGACCAAGATTATTCGAATGTCCACAAGACGTTACAGGCGGGGGCAATGTGGGTTTACTTATATTATTTGAGGATTGAGGCACAAGGGTAGTCTGCACAGGGGTAGGTATAGTGGTTACAACAGGAATACCTGATGAGGTGGGTACAATTGGAGTTTGTAAAGGGGGATTAGGCAACACTTTATTAATCACTAGCTTGATTCCCAGTTCTTGTTCTATCTTCCCAAGTCTATCTTCTAGTTTATTAAGTCTATCTACAATAGCCAGTGTATAGGACCTCATTATAGATTCTATGCTATCGATCAAGGCACCATTTGTAGGTTCCTGTAACGTCACAACCGCGGGGAGACTATCGGCAGTGGGGATGACAGGGTCTGTTAAGGGGGTTAAGCATGGATGCGTAGGTGATATAACTATCCTTCCTTTGTCTGTTACTTTAACCCGTCCTCCCCTAGTACTGTCGTCCTTTTTAATGCCAAAGTCTGCATGATTAATCTTCCTCTTTGGAAGGTCAGTTTTTTTGCGCCTTTTTGTCGGGGGAGGGCCATAGATTTTAACTGGTGTGACTTTTTTTGCCCTACTTTTAACTGCTTTAGGTTGTTTAGGAATAGGGGTAATTTGTGCTTTAGTTATAACAATAGATTTAGTTGTACTAGGTGTGGTAGCAATGGTTGGCAGTTTACTAGTAGTGCCTAAGGGTTCAGATTCGCTCGTAGATGTTCCCTCTCTAAATATTAGAGGTATGCTGTCCTGCGAGGGGTTACAGATATTTTCAGTAGGGGTTCCGTCCACCATAGAGCTAATTAACACTGGTGACACCGGGAATGGTCTATTCTTTAGGCTTTCAACCGACCGCCGTCGCTCTGCCCGAAGTTCTTCAAGGGTGGGGGTAGTTGGAGAATCCAAAAGAGTTTTCTTAAAATAATTATCTAGTTTCCCATTTATCAAGCTCACAGGTTTCTCAGGGCCAGCCATCTCCGGGGTTAGTATTTCAATTGACATTATAATTAATAATGTAGTAGTCCCCCCGAGCACTTACACAATAGTCCTGAAATAATCGACCAGGGATTCTGGCCCAGTCCAGTCTCCTCGGGCCTGTGAGGGCCACAGAGGGTCCGCCCTTAGTCCGGGCTTTGTCCCGGGTGATGTCCCGCACACGCGTCCCGCTGACGCGTAATGACTCCAAGTCTTATGCTGCCTGTGTATAGAGTGGGCGGGGTCACGGGAAGAGGCCGCAGGTGTGCTCGATGACACACGCACTACCTGCTGGTCCTCGCAGTCCCATCCTCCTGCACACTGCTCCCCCGCGCTTCCTCCACTGCCCACCGGGGCTCCTCGAACACAATCTTCAATGCCCTACGGGGCTCCTGGCAACATCCGGCAATTTAAATGGCAAGGTCTCCTCTGGCGAGCGGCTCCCGCGAAGCGGGGGCCGCGAGGAGTTTTCTAGCGTTCAGACAGGGGGGGGCGGGGACACGGGAAGAGGCCGCAGGTGTGCTCGATGACACACGCACTACCTGCTGGTCCTCGCAGTCCCGTCCTCCTGCACACTGCTCCCCCGCGCTTCCTCCACTGCCCACCGGGGCTCCTCGAACACAATCTTCAATGCCCTACGGGGCTCCTGGCAACATCCGGCAATTTAAATGGCAAGGTCTCCTCTGGCGAGCGGCTCCCGCGAAGCGGGGGCCGCGAGGAGTTTTCTAGCGTTCAGACAGGGGGGGGCGGGGACACGGGAAGAGGCCGCAGGTGTGCTCGATGACACACGCACTACCTGCTGGTCCTCGCAGTCCCGTCCTCCTGCACACTGCTCCCCGCGCTTCCTCCACTGCCCACCGGGGCTCCTCGAACACAATCTTCAATGCCCTACGGGGCTCCTGGCAACATCCGGCAATTTAAATGGCAAGGTCTCCTCTGGCGAGCGGCTCCCGCGAAGCGGGGGCCGCGAGGAGTTTTCTAGCGTTCAGACAGGGGGGGGCGGGGACTACGGGAAGAGGCCGCAGGTGTGCTCGATGACACACGCACTACCTGCTGGTCCTCGCAGTCCCGTCCTCCTGCACACTGCTCCCCCGCGCTTCCTCCACTGCCCACCGGGGCTCCTCGAACACAATCTTCAATGCCCTACGGGGCTCCTGGCAACATCCGGCAATTTAAATGGCAAGGTCTCCTCTGGCGAGCGGCTCCCCAATCTGCCCAATCGTTGGAGCCCCCTATGAGCTCAGTAAACTAATAGGGGGTGGGGGAGCCACCTAGGCTCCTTAAACAAATATGGCCTTGGTTGGAGCCACACAGGGCTCTTAAAGAAAACATGCCCCGCTGTTGGAGCGGCCCGCGGCTAGATGGGGACGCTCTGACTGCCACGGGGCCCTCACCGGCCCTTAGTCATTCTCACGGGGGCGGCCTTCTGTCAGGCGGGGCTGCCAATCACCGTCACTGTGCCTGGAACAGGCACCAACACCACAGGGTATGCTCAGACGTGAGTCCCTTGCTCACTTTGCCACTGGATTCAAGCAAGCCGGGCTTAAGACGGCTGGAATGCCAGAAACCGGTCCTCCGAACCTTGTTTCCGGTCCAGGGAAGACATGGCTTGGCAGTTCGGGCTGGACTGTTCCCATGAGGCACCGGGTCAGACTGATTTGCATATAGCCATGTCTGAACTGGGGAGGCAGAGTGGGCTAAAGAACGGCGATGGATTAAACCAGATCTTTTGACTGGGTGTGAGTGTTTGATTGATTCAGATGCTCCGTCCATCACCACCTCCTTCTGTACCACTTTTGGCCGCCATAAGTGTGGCAGGGTATGCTCAGACGTGAGTCCCTTGCTCACTTTGCCACTGGATTCAAGCAAGCCGGGCTGAAGACGGCTGAAATGCCAGAAACCGGTCCTCGGAAGCTTGTTTCCGGTCCAGGGAAGACATGGCTTGGCAGTTCAGGCTGGACTGTTCCCATGAGGCACAGGGTCAGACTGATTTGCATATAGCCATGTCTGAACTGGGGTGGCAGAGTGGGCTAAAGAACGGTGATGGATTAAACCCAGATCTTTTGACTGGGTGTCAGTGTTTGATTGATTCAGATGCTCCGTCCATCACCACCCCCTTTTGTACCGCTTTTGGCCGACATAAGTTTGACAGGGTATGCTCAGACGTGAGTCCCTTGCTCACTTTGCCACTGGATTCAAGCAAGCCGGGCTGAAGACGGCTGGAATGCCAGAAACCGGTCCTCGGAAGCTTGTTTCCGGTCCAGGGAAGACATGGCTTGGCAGTTCAGGCTGGACTGTTCCCATGAGGCACAGGGTCAGACTGATTTGCATATAGCCATGTTTGAAACTGGGGTGGCAGATTGGGCTAAAGAACGGTGATGGATTAAACCAAGATCTTTTGACTGGGTGTCAGTGTTTGATTGATTCAGATGCTCCGTCCATCACCACCCCCTTTTGTACCGCTTTTGGCTGACATAAGTGTGACAGGGTATGCTCAGACGTGAGTCCCTTGCTCACTTTGCCACTGGATTCAAGCAAGCCGGGCTGAAGACGGCTGGAATGCCAGAAACCGGTCCTCGGAAGCTTGTTTCCGGTCCAGGGAAGACATGGCTTGGCAGTTCGGGCTGGACTATTCCCATGAGGCACAGGGTCGGACTGATTTGCATATAGCCATGTCTGAACTGGGGTGGCATGGTTGGGTAAAGAACGGTGATGGATTAAACCCAGATCTTTTGACTGGGTGTCAGTGTTTGATTGATTCAGATGCACCGTTCATCACCACCCCCTTTTGTACCGCTTTTGACAGCCATAAGTGTGGCAGGGTATGCTCAGACGTGAGTCCCTTGCTCACTTTGCCACTGGATTCAAGCAAGACGGGCTGAAGACGGCTGGAATGCCAGAAACTGGTCTTCAGAAGCTTGTTTCCGGTCCAGGGAAGACATGGCTTGGCAGTTCGGGCTGGACTGTGCCCATGAGGCACAGGGTCA
Source organism: Lissotriton vulgaris (assembly GCF_964263255.1). NCBI lineage: Eukaryota > Metazoa > Chordata > Amphibia > Caudata > Salamandridae > Lissotriton > Lissotriton vulgaris. The sequence goes on from NC_141698.1 coordinate 144,146,029, forward strand.
GACTGATTTGCATATAGCCATGTCTGAACTGGGGTGGCAGAGTGGGCTAAAGAACGGTGATGGATTAAACCCTGATGGGGCGTGGCTTGGGCGCCGATGGCGATGGTCGCCTGAGAGCTCGGCTCCGGGACTGAGCCCGTGATTATCCTGTAAATCGGAGGCTGCGGGGCACCCCAGACCCCGCATTCTGCTGAACGGACCGACGAAGACCTGCCAGGGCCCCTGGCGGGGCTCGGGCGAGTGGTGATCCGGCGTAAAACCGAAGTTTGCGAAGTTGCGGAGTGCGACCCAACATGGCGCCCGGACTTCATTGTCCCCCTGGCCGGATCCACTGAATTGGAGGAGCGTCGCGGGCGGCGTCTTCCCCCCGGCTTTGCCATCCCCTGCTGATCTGTGCACTAGATATCAGTTGGATCGGACTTTCTACAACGAGACTGAACTCGGTTGGGTGACTGGGCGGATGCCCACGTTATAGGGGATCCCGTGAGCGGACGTCCTGTGAACCAGGCGGTGGCCCAACTCACGACACCGCACCTAGCTACGTTTTCCTGGCCAGTCCACTTCCATGGGAGGCGCGACACTCTGGCGCCACAAATCGTCCGGTGGAGTTGGTGACCCTCACCCCGGGTCTCTAGCGGCTGTGCGGGCCTGCCCGACTTGGCGGCGGTTGTCTCCGCCCCCTCATCGGTGCCCTCGGACGCCGTGGCGGTGGCGCGAGCCGAAGCGGAGAAGTTTCCACAGGCCCTGGAGAAGAAGGTCTCCTATACTCGATTTGAGGACCAGTAACCGGGAGGGTCGTGGTCGGCATTTGCACCCGGAGACGCCTGCTCCGGGACCATCACGGAGGGCCCCCGGCGACATGGGGAAACCTAGAGGAGCCAAGGGGACTACCCCGACCGCCTCAGACTCGGAGACCCAGGACAAAGAGGAACATGGGGACCCAAAGAGTTCTGGTGGCGCATCGATGCAACAGCAGTTCGACCGCGTCCTGGAGGCGATAGCGACCACGAGATCGGCCCTCCAACTGGACATTGCCCAGGTGGCGACGAGCCTAGGTCTCCTCAGAGCGGACCACGGCAAACTTTCGGACCGGGTCAAGGAAGTGGAGAGCTCGGTGAAAACCTTGGAGCCGGCGCAGCGAACCTTGGCTGTGACTATGAAGGATGCCTTATCCCGAATTGCGACCCTAGAGCAGAGAGCGGAGGATGCGGAAGGCCGCAACAGGAGGAACAACATCCGTGTGGTGGGCCTTCTGGAAAAGATCGAGGATGGCGACATGGTGGCATACTTGGAGGCCTGGCTCCGTGACACGGTGGCCCCGGAGGGGCTATCCTCCTTCTACACCTTGGAGCGTGCCCACAGAGTCCCGGCGCGGCCACCGCAACAGGGACGTGCCCCGAGACCAGTGGTGGCGCGGTTATTGCACTTTCGGGACAGAGACTTAATCCTCAATGCCGCCAGACATAATGGTCCATTCAAAGTGGCGAACAGTCAGGTGAACATCTTCCCGGATTACACCTACGAAACTCAACGCAGGCGGTTCTCCTTCCTGGAGGTCAAGCGCGAGCTCAGGAGCGAGGGCATCCAGTACTCGCTCCTCTATCCTGCAAGGCTCCGCATCATTGTCGATGACAAAACTCAATTCTTCGACACCCCTGAGGATGTCTGTGCCTGGCTCGAGCTTTACAGAACAGGGAAAGATGGCTTCGGCTCCTCATCCCAACAGGCGGAGGAGCCGGAACAGAGACGGCGATCCAGGAGGATCAGGAATCGCCGCACGGGAGGGCCCTCAACTGCAGAGACGTCGACGGAGCGGAGGGGAGTGCTGGAGGTGTTATCTGAGTTGTCTGGCGCACGGGACAAAGCCATTGAAGAGGAAGCAGACCCGGGTGACGAGGGGGCCCCATCGGACTCGGAGGACTCAGTGACTGATAGCGCCCATACACCGGTGATCACACCGAAATCGGTGGAAGACCTTCTGGATGGACAAGGGTAACGGGGTGTGCTACCTCATTTTGGGAGGGGGCCCGGCAGGGGGGAGGCGGTTGCCGTCAATTGATGCTGACAACGATGCCGGGGAGGGTGGGGTGCCCCTGTTTCTGCCCCGAGGGTTTTTGGCACTGTTTTGGGCTTGTTTTAGTCCTGGTAGCCTGAGCGTCGAGGGCCCACTGCCTCCGCCCGGGCCGCACCTGGCCCTTAAGGCCTTCCTACGGTGGCGACCGCAGGATTAGTAGGGGTTATTGGGTTGTTGGAGGGCAAGGTTTGGATGGGATCTGGATGGTGCAGTTTGGGTCCTGTTCTGGGGAGGGTGGGTGGGGGTTTGGTTCGTTCTTGGGTTGTTTGGTTTTGGTTGGGGAAAATGGCCGCCATCAGTGCTGGGATGAATGATGTCCTTTTTTTGTGGGAACCCGGATGGGGAGACTGTGCGAGAACAATATGGGACAATGGCTGATGTTGCTAACTTGAAATGTGTTACTTGGAACGTGAGGGGGCTTCATACTATGTCCAGGCGCCACAAAGTCCACGCTTATTTAGTGCGTAGGGGAGTGCAAATGGAGCTGCTGCAGGAAACTCATCTGAACAAGGCGGAAGGGGCGGCGCTACAGCGTAGATGGAGGGGGCAGGTCTTTTCCACATCGTACTCCGCGTATGCCAGAGGGGCGCTAATATGGATCAGAGCTGGGGTCCCCTTCCAAGTCACGAAAACAGTGATAGATCCAGAGGGGCGTTACGTAGCCATTTCGGGCACTTTAGGAGGGAGGGACTTGAACGTTTGCTGTGTGTACGCTCCTAATATAGACCAGACTGCCTTCCTTTCCAGGTTATCGGGCTCGTTGGCCCACTTCTTCTCCGGGCCCCTTCTGCTCGGGGGAGACTTCAACTCAGTAGTGGACGTAGACATTGACCGCTCGCATCCACCACTTCCCGATTCTCCGGTTCGTCGCACGGCCAAGGGTCGTCAGGATTGGCAGACCCGCTGGGGTCTGACGGACATCTGGAGGGCGCACCACCCCGCATCTAGGGACTATTCATACTTCTCGAGCCTTCATGAGTTGCATGTCAGACTGGATGGCTTTCTTGGCTCGCCCGAACTGGTTTCGGCAGCGGTCCGATCTGAGTACTTGTCCAGAACCATTTCAGACCATAACCCCCTCCTGCTGGACCTTCGCTGGTTCCCCGGGACGCCGGCGGTGCCCACCTGGAAGTTGCGACCCGAGATTCTTGAGGACAGTGTTTTCAAGGCGGACCTAGGGGATAAGGTATCGGAATATTTTGCGTCCAACGGCGGCACCGCGAGTACACGAGCGTTAGAGTGGGACGCTTTTAAGGTAGTGGTGAGGGGGTTACTGTATTTCTAAGAAGGTGGGCATGAGGCGAGTTATCCTAGCTGACCTAGATGCAGCGGACCGGAAACTCCGCGAGCTGGAAATTCGCTGCCCCGGACACCCGGAATTACAGATACAAACGGCGGAGGCGAGGGAGAAGGTGGCGGCAGAGGTCGAACGGCTTCGCTGTTTTGACTACAAGGCCTATACGGTCCGATCCATCGTGGAGGGGGACAGATCGAGCGCGTTGCTGGCATGGTTGGCCAACCCTACGCGCCAGTCCTCATTGACGACAAGTATGCGTAAGGCAGACGGAACCGAGGTACACACTCAACCGGAGATTCTCGGCTGCTTCCGGCATTATTACGAACGTTTGTACCGCAGTCGCTCCGCACGAGACCCTGACCGGCTCGATAATTATCTACGCCCACTGGAGCCCCGAACAGTGGAGCAAGAAGTGGCGAAAGCCCTGGGGTCCGACATTGAATTGGGGGAGATCCGCGGTGCCATTAAACGGATGGCGAGAAATAAGACCCCGGGCCTGGATGGCCTACCCGTGGAGTTTTATGCAGCTTATGCTGACCTCCTAGCCCCTCGATTATTGGTGGTCTACAGGGAGGCGAAGAGGCTGGGGCGACTCCCGAGCTCGATGTGTGAAGCGTTGGTGGTTCCTCTCCTCAAACCAGGTCGGGACTCGTCCGACCCGGGGTCTTACCGTCCCTTATCGATGCTGACGGTGGACTATAAAATACTGAGCAGTATCTTGGCCTCGAGGCTGCTGGGACACATGAGTTCCCTGGTGCATGAGGACCAAGCTGGTTTTATCCCACGGCGAAACACGACTATGAACATTCGCAGGTTGTTCCGTTTGCTAGGGGAATCATTTGTGGATGCCCCGTCCCCGGTTGTCTTGTCGGTGGACCTAGAGAAGGCTTTTGATAGCCTGGAGTGGGACTACCTCTGCACGGTGCTGCGGAGATTCGGCCTCGGTGAGGGCTTTATCAGGTGGACCGCGGTTCTCTATGCCTCTGCATCGGCCAGGGTCCGGGCGGGACCACTGATTTCCTCACAATATCCGGTAGAACGAGGCACGAGGCAAGGGCGTTCGTTGTCCCCACTTCTCTTTGCGCTGGCGGTGGAACCACTCGCGCTGCATCTTCGATCGGGAGCCCACTATACGGGCCTGTGGACGCCTACGGGCCCGCATTACGTTTCGCTGTATGCAGACGACCTGTTGCTCTTCCTAGAGGACCCGCTCGACGCTTTACATGGAGCGGCGATGGCGCTCACAGAGTTTGGGGAGGTTTCGGGCCTCCGGGTGAATTGGTCCAAGACCTGTCTTTTCCCGGTTCGTAAGGGCGCCCCCGCCCCTACTTTAAGTAGGGAGATTAGATGGGAACCCGACTGCTTTAAGTACCTGGGGGTATTCGTCTATCACGACCCATCCGACCTCCTGGATGGGAACATTGCCCGCAGCACTCGAGCACTTCGAGGCTGCATGGACTTTTGGGCCACGCTGCCGCTCTCGGTGGCGGGACGGATCGCCCTGCTTAAAATGGTGGCGCTTCCCCGACTATTATATTATTTCCGGACACTACCGATCTGGGTCCCACCGGCCACGTTTCGACTATTACGCTCTATGGTGGTCGGATTCCTCTGGGGGTCGGGCCGCCGGCGGGTGGCCCTCAAAACCCTGATGAGGCCGAAAGACGAGGGGGGGCTCGCGGTGCCGGACTTTGAAAAGTATTATCTGGCGGCGCAGCTCCAGACCTTCACCCAGGAGATCGCCCGGGAATTTCGGGGCCCGGAAGACAGAAGGGGGACGGGCATGGCCAGGCATGTTCTCTCCTTTATAGCGCTGCGACAACGTTTGGCCCTGCGGGATTTATCGCTGGAGGAGCGGACTGTCCGCCTGTGTTGGAATCGGGCTCACGCCCGAGGCCATCTGAGAACACCGTATGCGCCCGAAATACCATTGGGGATGCTGACGGCCCTCCCCCATGGAGGCGATTGGTCACGATTGGCGGCCTGGGAGGACGCCGGCTTACAGCTAGTTGGGGATCTGTATGAGGACGGAGCGCTCTTGTCCTTCCAGGATCTTATTGACCACTTCGAGATCCCCCGTGGTGAATTTCTGTTGCACTCGGCCATTGTCCGAGCGATCCAGGCACACTGGAAGAGCAGGCAGGAGGAACCTGCCTTATCTCAGGTGTGCCAATACGTGATGATGTCTGCGGGCACGGTGAAGGCGGTCACTTGCCTTTACGGTAGGTTGATCAACGAAGGGTTGGCTCCTCTCACCACTCTGAGAAACCGCTGGGAGGAGGACATTGGCAGGGAGATCCCGGAGACGACCTGGTCCCAGTTGGTGCGGCGAGCCTGGAAGGGCTCACGCAACGCCCGTTTTCAGCTGGTCCACTATTACGTTCTCCATAGAGCATATCTGACCCCAGTGAAAATTAGGCGATATTTTGCCACGAATTCGGCGGAATGCCCTAGGTGCCCAGCTCAGGAAGCGGACCTCCTACACATGTTATGGGCCTGTCCAGGACTGTCATCCTACTGGATGGAAGTGGAGAAGACCCTGGAGGAGGTGACGGGGAGATCCTTATCATTTGATGCGGCGGTGGGGCTCCTACACTGGTTCCCTCATACCCCCAGGAATAAAATTTCCAGCAAATTTATCGACCTAGGGCTCCTCCTGGCTAAGCGAGAGGTGACCAGGAACTGGAAGGCACGAGTTGGTCCGACAGGCAGCAGATGGCACAGCGAGCTCTTGAAGTGGGCGGCGGGGGAGAGCGCGCTGAGATATCAACTGGCTTGGAGGCAGCGTAATGAGAAGGCGCAGGAGGCTGCGTTGGAGTGGGAAATGTTGGTGCAGGCCCTCAGGGATTATTGCGCCCCCAGCGACTCTGAAGGTGAAGAAGCGACTCGCCCGAGTCCCGATAAACATTTGCACTGTTAGTCCTATTGCTTTCCCCGTGGGTCCCATGGCAGATCCTGTGGCGGTTGCTCCCAGGCGCTGATGGCGGGGTTGGGTGGGGTTTCCTTTGGTTAGTAGTATTTTGAGGGTGGGGGTTTTTTCTTTTGGGTTTCTAGGCTTGTTTGGAAAAGCAGATGACGGACAGTGGATCATCCGGACCAGCTCCAGCATCCTGCTGAGCCCCCATTGAATTTCGCCGCCCGACCCCAGGGTTGTGGGCCGGATGGCTGTGTACGGAACTTACGGTGTGGGGACAGAGGGTTGTATTCTGCTGATATTGCTTGTGATATAATGCTGGTCGATATTGTAACGATTTACTAATTCCTGCAATAAAAATATATTTTAAAAAAAAAATGGATTAAACCCTGATCTTTTGACTGGGTGTGAGTGTTTGATTGATTCAGATGCTCCGTCCATCACCACCCCCCACCCCCTTTTGTACAACTTCTAGAAGTGGCACTTTCACACTACACATAATAAATCTGCGCACATCATCATCACGCAGTATTTAATCACACAAGTTCGTACATACCAAACTCGACCCTGCACTCCCCACACATCAGGAACTACCATGGTCACACATATTCCCCATGCATTCCTATGGGAGGACAGTCCACTCTCACCACACATATGTTACCTTATTTTATGTTATTAATGATTTATTAAGCGCACTGACACCGATTGGTTTCCTGGCGCTATCGAGAAACAGAAGACGTGACCAGAGATTTTGCACGTGCATGATTATTGATATGCTTGTTTATAAAGCCAGGTCTTTAGTGCTTTCCTAAATGACATGAGGTCCGGACAGATCCGGATCTCAAGGGGGAAAGCATTCCACAGGCGGGGGGCCAGTGTTGCAAATCTGCAGCCGCCTGACCGCTTGCGTTTGAAAGAAGGAATCTGTAAAAGGCACAGATGGGCTGAACGCAGATTGCGAGACGGGACATGCTTTGTGATAAGTTTGCCGATGAATTTGGGACTTTTACAGTGTAGGGATTTAAAAATCATGCAGCCAGTTCTAAAGGTGCAACGTTGGGCCACAGGGAGCCAGTGGAGTTTCATAAGCAATGGGGTGGCCGGTTGCCATCTAGGTTGGCTCAGGATCAGCCTGGCAGCGTAATTCTGTACCATCTGAAGGCGTTTCAACAGGTAGAGGGGCAAGCCCAAATAGATAGAATTTGCATAATCCAGGTGTGATAGCACAGTGGCGATCACCACCTGGATAATGGCCTCCGGGGTAAGGAGGTGCCGCACCTTCCTGATTTTCCTAAATTGAAAAAAGCACTTGGAGACCACCTGGCCCACTTGAGTTTTCAGTGAGAGATCACTATTCAAGGTGACTCCAAGTGTCTTTACCGAAGAGGAAGGAGTCGGGGCTTGCCCCATGTCTGGCGGCCAGTAATGCGGGCTCCAGTATTTGACACTGTCTCCTGTAAGAACTAGCTCGTTTTTTTCCGGATTTAATTTTAAATGATTTTGGTCCATCCATGTTTGGATGTACCTCATATTCGACTGAAAGTTGAAGAAGGAGGTTTCTGAGTTGTCTATTGTGAAGAGCAATTTCAGGTCGTCTGCATAATTGAGCACCGTCACTGGTTTATTTCTGAGAGCCTGAATGAAGGGAAGGATATAAAGATTAAACAAGTGGGGTGACAGGGAGGAGCCCTGAGGTACTCCGCATGTGATGGTCTGTTTGGTGCCAACTAGGTCTCCGAGCCCGACTGCCTGGGATCGGTCCTCCAAGAATGACTTCAGCTAGCTAACCGCTGTGCCCCGGTCAGTGGCCTGGATGACACGATCGATCAAGATGGTATGGTCGACCGTATCAAACGCGGCCGACAGGTCTAGGAGCACCAAGGCCTGGGGGGAGCGTTTGTCTGAGCAATCCTGGAGAGTATCTAATACTGTAATTACCACCGCCTCCGTGGAATGGGCGGGGCGGAACCCCGCCTGGTGGGGTTTAAGGCAGTTTGATTCCTCCATGAAATTGGACAGGCATTTAGCCACATGGGCCTCCTTTGCCAGGAAGGGGAGCAAGGAGATAGGATGATAGTTTGCCTTGCATGCTGTATTTGTTGGTTATCTTGGAGTCCAGATAACTAATTTTTACACATAGTCTCTTCGTGTTCGAGTAAAAGGCTAGGAGTAGGGGTGGATTGAAGGTGAGACCCAGATGTCGCCTCTGGGGGTGCAGTGTGGGTAGTAACAGCATTAGCAGTGGCAGAACCAGTTGTTTCATTCTGCCCCTCTTCCCCTTTCTTTCTACTCTCCAGAGCCCTGTGAGTTTTTCCCTCAATTGGGCCAATAATGTTGGTGATTAGTGGTTGAGAGTTGCCAGAATCCCTGGGAGCCTTTAGCTGAGCTTTCTTGGATATATCAGATCTGTCAGCAGTCTCCATGATATCACTTTTTTTACTCTTTTCACCCCCTTGGCTCCACGTGTCTCAATGCGTTTTCCCCGATTTTCGGCAGTCGTTGTGGTGGGCTGAGTCAGTACTGTCGTTGTGAGGAGACAAGGCTGAATATTTTTAGCTTTCACTGTTTACCTACCACATCCTTACTTCTTTGCTGTCTGGACCTCTTCTGCAACAATGTAGCCAGCGAGTGCACCGAACACTCTGCCTCAAGAACCAGGAAGCAGACGACAAACCCCCACGCCGATCGTGGCGCTCTGATGAAAGGGAGATTTCCTTCAGGGTCGGTAGGGCTCTGGAGACCACCGAGAGTATTCTCATCAACAGCTCCGAGGGTCAATCCTGCCGCAGGCTAGGAGACGTCAGCGATGTCGGATCCAGCCGAGCAGAAGCAGGAGCTAGCAGTGAGAGAAGCTGGTTACGCTCCTTGCCTGATCCAGATTGCTCGTCTCGGCTCACAAGAGTAATCACGGCTTGCTTGTATTCAACTCCGTCCACTGAAAAAACCCTTTTGATACACTTGATGTGTTTCTTATAAGGTCATACTGTGCATTTGTCACAGATTCTGGGGTCCTGATCGGTGGAGTATTGCAGACGAGATGCTACTCAGACGCCATCTTGGCTCTTCGCACCGTTGATGGTCACTTTTGATGAACAAAAAATTTAAAATACTGTGCTCCTTTCTAACTTCCTATGTGAAAACCTCAAAAGGGAGCAGCATCTGTGTCAGGCCTTTGACTAGGCAACATTCGTCCTCAACTATGGACGTAGCTTTCCCATTGCATCCCCTCCTCTTCGAATGATCATTGATCCATTCGTAATGCTCAAACATACGTTGCAACATGTAATAGGTCAGGTTCCAATGTGTTGCGCCTCCTGTATCAGGGCTTTAACTGGTGCTCTATTAGCATGCTGAATAATCTGCAACTTTCCTACATGCTTTGAAATAATAGATTAAATGAGTGCAGAGTCTTCTTCAGGTGGTCAGTATGTTGCTGACTATGTCTTCTTTTTTGAGGAAGTCTTGCACCACCAGGTTGATGCAGTGTGCCTAAACACAGGACCGTGAAAGAGCCACCGTCTGCCATGGCCTTGTCTATGTTATTGCTATTGTCTGTGGCAACAAATCCAATTTTGAGATGTCTGGGTCCCAGCCATTCAGACACCTTGTTGTTAAATTCATCTAAGATGAATGCAGCTAGAAGTGATTTCTTCATGGCAAACATGGCCGTTGTTACATGCCACCACCTGCTCTTAAAACTTTCTTCAGGGCCAAGACCTGTAGATAGCTTTTGCTTTACCCCTGCAAAAGAGATTTAGTGTTCAGTGATCCAAATATAATCATTCACCTGACAACTGATCCACCTGTCTGTCGACAGGTGGATAGTGTGAACAACACTTTGCTGCAAAGCTTGTCCAACCAATTGTAGCACATCGTGATACAGCACTCAAAAAGCAACTCTGGCAAAATAGGTCTGATTTGGAACCTTCCAGTTTGGGCAGGTAGCTGACACACATTTTAAGATTCCCACTTCTTCCACAAAAGAAAAAGGGAGGCGCTTTTGCGCAAACATTTTTGCCAGCGTCCCATTGTACAAATATGCTGTTGGGTGGTTATGACCATAGAGCCTCTCCTGCCTAAACATGCCAATAGTAGTAGCCTGTATTTTGTTCTTCTTTTCTGGGGCCACTGATCCAGGCAACTAATGGTGGTAGATTCAGTGCACATCATGGTGGGGAAGTCACTGTATGCTGTGGTCTCCATCTGACTCTGAGTCTTGTTTCCATCCCAGTATAAGAATTGGCTTGGTAGTTTGGTTTGCCCTGTTCCCATCATGCACTGGGACAGGAACAGACTAATTTGCATGTAGCCAGGTTCTGAGCGGGGATGGTGTAGTGAGCTAAAAAACGGTGATGGATCAAGCCCTGATCTCTTGACTGGGTAAGAGTATTCTGCATCATTCAGAAACTCTGTCCATCACCACCCCCTTTTCCAAAAGCTATGTGTAATTATGGACAGTCCAGCCCTCTCCGGCCCATTAGCTTTTTTAAGTAAAGGCATTTTGGAATGCAATTATATTATTGTGGCTATATAGTTACGTAGTTATCGCTTTGAAATGCATTCCAACAGCTTCAGCATTTGCAGGAAATGATCAAAGCTCTTTAGAAGCCTCCCCCCATTAGCAGCTACAGAGAAGTATACATTACTGACTTCAGCGGGCAGCTTGCTGTTCTGTACTGAGAGCCAAGCATCCTGAAATAATGAGCCACTCAGCTTAGAAGCCCTCATTAGCTCCCAGACTGTCTTCCCAGTAATTAAACTATTAATGAAAGATTTCAACAGAAAGGCTATGAAAGGTATAAGAAAACTCTCCAGATCTTTTTTTCCTGGCTGATAATGTTATTTGTACCTAGAGATGTTGAAGCATGAATTTTACTTTGAAAATGAGTAATAAGTGAACCAGAAAACATACTCGACCAAAATGCAACAGACCCACTGTGATGTAACAGAGTATAGGCCTATGACAAAACGGTGACTCCATGTGTAAAGAGCATTTTTCAGTGTTTTTTTTTGTAAGTTCAAAAATGTATGGCTATCTTTCTTTCCCTATATGCTGTCTTCCATCTAATCTGAATGTAATGTTAATCATGGATGATTGGGTGACAGTGTACTGCAAATAATGGTTATTAAAAGTTTATAAACCAATTTTAAACAACATGGGCATAATTCTGAATCTAAATAGTATAGGCCTAATTCACCTGGATTCTGCTCTGGTTAGGTGTGCCTTACTCCTATTGCTAAGCCAGCAGTACTAAAAGAGTAAAGGCCATATTACAGGTTTGTAAGTCTGATCGCTGTAGGACTGTGCCTGCCCCCACCAGCAGCCCAAGGCATTGACGGTCCAGAAACCGCTGTATTACGAGTTGACCACGGGACCGGCGGTGTAGAAGTGGAGGTCTTTCAGCAGTGGTGAGTACTTTTCACAAATATATTGATGCCCGTGTGTGCATTACGACTGCAGATGTGACGGATGCACACATATGCATGATGTATGTGAAAAAATACAATATATCCATTACCGGGCCAATATGTGGGAAGTCCTTGGGTATATGGTTCGAAAAGGACTCCCCTTTAGAGCACTGTAAACAGGGTTGTAATACTTGCCATGAAGATCCTGCTTTGAAGTGGGGAACTGGAGACAGGGATCCACGTCGGAATCTGCCTGGAATAAGAAGAAAGGGGTGAGTATGCACCCCCAATCCTTTCTCTGTCACTTTGAAACAGGTAGTAGAACTGCCGTGGTCTGCTCGTGGAGCAGGCAACTTGTAATATGGACAACGGTGCAGCCCCCTGTACCGACCTATGGCAGCTGCCTTGCCCTGACCATGAACCCAGCTAGCTGTTGGCAGTCTTGGCAGTCCAGCAGCAGTTTTCACAAAGCTGATCCGTCCAATTCATAATATGAGCTCACTGCACTCGGACCACCACCGCTGGTACGGGGGTCCACGGGATACCCAAACTCGTAATAAAGCCCTAAGTCGCATAAATGTATTTAAGACTTCAATTCCTTCACCTCCTCACATTTATTTTTACTAGCTATGATACTCCTGCTACTAGCATGTAAAACTACATGGGATTCCTTTATAAGCACCATCTTCGCTTCCCAAACTCAACAGCTGTGCAACACCTACATTAACGCATATTTTACAGCACTCTACACATCCACCCAATGCAGTCCATTATTGGACTATTTGTGAATTGGATCCTATGGGTCCTATTCACTAAAGCAATTGTGAACATGTACAATAGTACTTGTGTAGTCCTAATCTGCATACAAATGCTATTCACTAATGTCCAGGTGGATATTTCCACCTGTGCATTTCCTCACTCTAAGGTGTGGAACTCTCAACCATCCGCGCGTAGAAATACCCACTCACGGGTGCATGTTTTTTTAGTGTAAATGTGGTACAAACAAAGAGAGCAGCTGGAAATGGGGAATATTTACTACAAAATTGGAGGAGTAAAAGGAAATGAAGGCACAGAATAGGTTGGGATATACCAATACAAAAACACAGGTAGAGAACAGTAAGACAGCTGCTACTGTCAAAAGTTACATCAACAGCTACTACAGTAGTACCACTGACTGATCATGCTCAAAAGTACTCCAGTCAGCCTTGGAGTGAGCCACACACCACACATGGCTACTCACAGATACTTTAAGGGATTAATACAGAAATCAACGAAGGCCGAAAGTAACATTGCCAGCCCAAAGGCACGGAAAAGTATAACAAATATTTTGTAAACCATTGTTCAGCCACACCTTACATATAAAAGGCATGCTGATTTCCCTGTAACTTTTTTTTAACCCAGTAGACTATCTGCTTAAAGAAATGATATATGTATATTTTTAATTAATTTTACTGATAATCATGATTTTCATTAAAATCAAGAATTTTCACCCATAATAAAAAAGAGAAAATACGGAGTAAAGCCCACTGTGCACAGATAAAGGAAGTACCTAGAAGTGGCTGTGTGCCCACATTGACAACAAGGGATGTGTTTGCACCCCACAGCCCATAGGGTGCAGGGTGGTGAACATGCACAGTTGGAGTTGTGTGCTCATGATGGTTTGTGAGCGGGGTCTGATTGAAGGTTGAACCCTACAGCCAAACCCTGCATCCAAAGGTTGAGTACAGCAGGGCTGGCAGCCTATGGAGTGTTTCCCACTGAACTAGCAAGCTAGGCCATGAGACGGACACCAACTGCACGTAGCTCAAGATCATGCACAGTAGAATTTGGCTGCTCATGGGGGGTGGGTGGGGATGATGGGACACCTATATACAGCAGATGTTGTTAACCAACATAGTTGATGGGCTTCAATGTGCACATGGGGATAGGCCACTCATGGCAGGTTGAGCTCTGGAGCTCAACAGCCAAACACTGCTGCACATGACTTGTCTGGTTTGGGTGTAGAGCCTCACTCTGCCCGCCAAGCTAAAATTACCTCCTAGCTGATGGCACAAGAACAAAAGACTATAATGTGCATTGGCATGTGTTGTGCACATTGCTAATCGCTATTGGTGAATTTCAGTGGTTTTGCTAATTTGAGGCAGAACCATATATATATATTTTCACAAGAAAAAACAAAGGTTAAAGTGAAGTTATGGTTAGCTTTGGTTATAACACCTCAATGTCTATAGAAAACAAACTGAAAAATCCACCTAAAATCTATCAATAAAGCACAGTTCAGATTACACATTACAACTGAAAAACAACTTAATTGAAGTTATGGTGCTATCATGCAAACAATAACTCATACACAGATGCAGCGCAGCAGCCAAAACCCCTAGGTGACAATAAACATATCCGTAGTATTCCTGCTGATCTTCTAAATCTGATGGGGCCTATAACTTCTTTTACCAGCCATATTGGAATTACTAGAAAGTGTCGGATTAAATGTACATGTGTTGATGTACTTATGTGAAGATGCACCTTTTGCGAATAGTCCCTGGGCGCTTACCTTATAATTCATTATGGATGAAATCCGAACCCATGTACAGTTTTGTCATAGGTATGCCTAGAGACTAGTGTAACATACTGGTCATATGCTATAAACTGATCAAGAGTGCAGATTCAATGTTACTTTTTGTCATCTGTACTCAGTCTGGCACTTGAGGATTGGTCATATTTCTCTGCCACAGCTCCTAATTAGATTCCAGGCTTTGCCCCCCTTGTTGGAAATGGGATTCCTGGTTTACTGAAGTAGGCACCAAGGCCAGGCAGGAACCACCATTCTAGTCAGGGTAAGCTAGATACACAATAAGAGAAGCTGTTCCCACCCTCTGGCAGCTTGGCGCATAGCATTCAGGCTTATCCTCAAAGACAATGTGTAAAGTATTTTTGCATCAAACACACACACACACACATACACGAACACGCACACATACACAAATACACCCACAGTAACGCAAAGCATACACCACAAAATGACTCCACACATGTTTAGAAAAATAGAGAATATTAATCTGAGCAAATTCAAACCAAAACTACAGGAATCGATGAGTAGAAGTGGAGATATGAATTTCTAAAGATGAGATCAAGAATTCAAATGGGTTTTAGACTGTGCACAGGCAACTGTATCAGTTTAATCCTAAATGTAGCGTGCCTCAGTGGTATCACCTCGTCGTCCTGAAGGTGTTTCAAAAGTAAAAACACACCAATGCGCCCCTTACGATTAAAGGGCGACCCTCTGGGCGCAGCTTGAAAAAGAAATCGCTAAGCGCAATATTAAATGTTTGTAACAATAATCCAAGTTTGTTAGAAAATGTAATCCTTACGAATAATTTGTTGTATTACAACTTATTTGTATTCATATCCTCCTTTGTAAATTGTCATGTTGTATTTCACATTCAATTTAATTCATTATTCAATGATCAACAGCTCCCAATGCATTTCGCGCCACACGGCACTTCATCAGGGGAATCTAGAATTCAAAAATTAATATTTTATGAGGACCCACACTCGTAAAGTCAATATAACATCAAATAATAACACAGTATATCTATCATGCAAATCGTAATCAATTTGAAATGTATGCGTGATTCAACAGAAAAAACAGTATATCAGGAGTTGGCACATAAATCTGCATTCTACAAACTACCCTACAGTTTTAAACCAAATCATATGATAAACACTGGTAAATGATATCTAAACTAACGATTGCACTACAGAGTCGATTAGTGCTAGTGTGCAGCGACCTAACATCAGTCCATATTGGTCTACCTCTCTTGCGCGTTTTCAATAACCAAGCATACTGGAGAATGCTGCAATGTCTCGTCATATGTCTAATAAAGAAAATTCAACAATATGCTCAGTGCCTGCTTACCGGATTGACAAAGGGCCTGTAACGGGATACGAATTCACGAATTTCTTCATACACAGTGTAACGCCGGTGATCCGCCATTAATACAAGCATGGCTAGCATGTGTGTAAAAACAAACAATGTCACATGAATAACATAGAAACCTCCGTATAAACGGCTGCCATCTTGGAATGTATATATGGTTCAATGTGTGCTACCCATTGACAGTTATTAATAAACCCTGATTCTTTACGAAGTGTAGAATAATGTACACAAAAATATATATTGCAGCTCAATAATGATATATTATGAAAGTTTAAAGTGCATGCTACTTAAATAAAGAAAAAAGTGAAGTTGAAATAAGTACCTGAATGGCCGCTACATTAAACTGGTATACATTATTGTTAAAAAGCAAATGTACAGATATGCAATAGGACATATGAATGTAATCGGAAAACAATAATAATAACAAGTAATTAGTGTGTCACGCATAATATTAGGAAACGAAAACAATAATGAGATATGTGAAAACACTTGCATATACTTGCATTACAGGAGGGAAAAGTGGCATGTGCGGGATACAAAAACATACATCGTGTGCAGGTTACAAAAGCGTAGAAAGTAAACATAGAGGTATAGGAGGAAAAAGTGAAGTGTGTAGGTAGCAAGAGGAAGCAAACAGAGCAATACAAAAGTGAGCCAAACGGTGCATTACAGGAGGAAAAAGTTACGTGTGCAGGTTACAAAAGCGTAGAAAGTAAACATAGAGGTATAGGAGGAAAAAGTGACGTGTGCAGGTTACAAAAGCGTACAAAGTAAACATAGAGGTATAATACTGCAATATATGGAGGCAGCTAGGTATGGGCGGATTTTGCGGATCCATGATCCGTGGATTTTGCGGATTTGTGGATCGTAGATCCGAAAATTCGCAAAATCCGCGAGCGGAACGGATTATGCGCTCACCCCTAGAGGCAGCCCCCGGGGGACCCACGGACAACGTCGGGGCGGGCGGGGGCCCTGAAGCCTAATTGCTCCTGGACAACGTCGGGACGGGTTGCTAGTATGTAATAAAAGGGAAGTTTAATTCTTGGCAAGTAGTTTTGAATGCCAAGTCAAAGTGGCTGTAAACTGCACACACAGGCACTTCAGTGACAAACCTGATACAGGTTTGAAAGGCTTCTTCTATGGGTAGCACAATCAGTGCTTCAGTCAACTAGTATCATTTTAAGCACAGGCCCTGGGAATATTGTATACCACTTTACAAGGGACTTACCAGTACAACAAATATGCCAATTAGGAAAAGACCAATGTCATCGTGTTTAGGGGAGAAGCACATGCACTTTAGCACTGGTTAACAGTGGTAAAGTGTGCAGAGTCCTTAGGTCAACAAAAAGAATCAGCAAAAATGAGAGGCAAAAGGCAAAAAGTTGGGGGAAGACCACCCTAAGGATGACAGGCCTAACACCCCTTTTTGCTCAAGTTAGTTAATGTGCTCACTAGTTGGAGGTTCAAATGCCTCCCCACACAACAGTGCAATTTGCATGTTCTTGGGCCTGTCCTTGGAAAGGAATCAATGGGGTTGTAATCTGCAATCTGCATTTGATAATTACTTTTTACTTCGGACCTTGCTTTGGAAGGCTTAACACACCAAAAACTAAGGAGGACAGATCAACCTCTAGACCATTCACAAGAGGGGCTCCACTTGGAGAATTGAATAAGGGAAGGCTTAGCCTCTCAGAGAAGGCCTTTCAATAGATCACTTCAAGTTACTATCTTGAAATGTTCCAAAGTGCTGTGCTTGAGAGTTGGGACAGTGGTGGAATGATGATGTTTCATTCCAGGATAACACAGATGTCTCTACCTTCTGGAACTTTCCACTCCATTTTTAAATCTCTCCACAAGTAAGAGAAGGGGGGAGAGAAGATGGATTTCACTGTCTTTGGTGCTGAAGAACCCAGGACTTAACCTAAATAAGACTCTGGGAATTCCCCTCTCCAGGCCACCTAAGACCTTCTGAAGGACAGTGCAGGGATGAAACTTCATAATGAAACTAGAGGGAAAGGAATCCTCTGGAACATTTGGAGACTGGGCCGGCAGAATGGTATGCCTAATCGGAGGGCAGCCAACTAATTTCTGCCACCACAAGGGTGACCTTAAAGTAGCAATTAGGCTATGGTACCTTAAGACTACAGGCATGGAGGGTATTCTGCCTTGAGTGCTGTGGGGTGCTCCTGGAGGTGACCCCATGATAAGGAGATTTCTCAGTGTTGAACAGGGGACAAATCAAGAATGCAGTGCTGAAGTGCAAGAAAAGCAAGCTGCAATATAATTTAGTCATTTTAAGGACAGAAGGTCATAGAGGGCAAAATGACATAGGAATTGTTGAGGAGCAACAGGTGCCAGTAAAAAAAACAAGGAAACAAGCCTGGGAGCGGGAGCACATGCCCCTCTCCTGTCTGAGCTTCATGAACTCCAGAGAAGCTCAAGGCCCCAGGGAGAATAATGGCTGGAGCAGCACGTTGATACCCCAAATTCTCTAATTATTTATGTTTGTCTCTGGGTGGGCCTCGTCTCTCTGGGGAGTACATCCACCAAGAATGAGACTAAATTAAAATTAGCACTATTGTGCTCCACTTTGTCCAATGTTTCTAGGGAGGGTCAATGTCCTGGGCGCAACCCTGGATGCCTGCTTCCTTGTCACTTGCCAGTGCAAGCAGAAAGTGGCAGGCACCCTGCACATCCTGACTGTGGTTGGGAGAAGAGGAATCGTGTGCTCCAGCACCCACCTGTTTAGGACCTGGGCCAGGGGAAGACAAGGAGGATGCCAGGTTTACAACTACACACTAGCTTTGCTAGTTGGCGGGAGCCAGCCAGTCTGGGTGCAGAGGCTCCCGCTAGCCCAAGTGACTTCACTCTTTATTCCACAGAGAGGGCAGTGGTAACCAAGACTGTGTGCATTGTTGCATTAAAAAAGAAAAGAAAAGAAAAGCCACTGGAGGATCATCTGGTGCAAAGGAGCACCCCAAAAACACTTACAGAGGGCTTTGAACATTTGCATATGGTT
The DNA here is from genome assembly GCF_964263255.1 of Lissotriton vulgaris. Classification (NCBI taxonomy): domain Eukaryota; kingdom Metazoa; phylum Chordata; class Amphibia; order Caudata; family Salamandridae; genus Lissotriton; species Lissotriton vulgaris. The sequence goes on from NC_141698.1 coordinate 144,164,679, forward strand.
TCATATAGTGTCTCTGGATGGCAGGAGCACCACCAAGATTTGATCTGAGGCTGCTAGGACTGTGGCAGTCTCTACAGAAGCAATCATAAAGATTTTTTCCATATCATCCTAGGTTTCACAGGGGATTGAATTGGTCACTCTATAAGACATTTCCTCACTTTTTAAGGACCATAGGAGCTTGGGCTTTTCCCATAAGACTCTAGCAAATAAAAACATGTTTGCCCTTTGAGATTCACATACTCTATACTTTGAAGTTTCATCAATTCTTTTGCACCCTGTTCTGCCTAAACCAAACACATTGAAGAACCTCTACTTTCGAATCAATTATTGGAGGTGGATGAAAGTGTAGCTATCGATCTTCTAAGTGGATGGGCATTGGATTTGGTTGTCATTGCTCTCTCAGAAGACTCGGATTCATGTTCTGCTTCACTGGTTTCTGCTATTTTTTAAAAAGTTTTCCAGGCTTTTTTCCATTGTATATGACTTGTACCACTTGTTGTTACAATGATAAAATATTTGATTCTCTGCACCCATCAGTTTCAATCTTTTGCAAACTTAGTCTTCCCGTATTTCCGTAGCATCTCAAACTCTCTTCCATCCAACAGCAGTTGATATTAGCTTTTCTTTCATATTAATTAAGCAAATGACACATTTTTCTTTGTTGAAGGAGTCCTCAGATGTATTGGTTGGAAAGACGCTACGAGGAGGTAAAGATCCTCTGCTACCACCTGTTTCACTCATGTTTACGAATTTGAATAAAAAAAAATAAAAAACAATATTGAAATAAATTACCAATATGAAGGATACAACACATCAATATAGAGCTGCCATTTTGGAAAATGGCGGAAGGGTTGCTCTGAAGATTTATTTTCTGTTTCTATCATACCACCACACCTATGTTTTGTCACCTATATGAAGTATATAGCTCTCATGGTTCCTGAAATATTACATCATCACTGCAAAAGATCAGCCATTTTTAAAAATGTAGTCAAGAAAAATTCGGTCTGGATTAGCAATGTCTACTCAAGCTAAATTACTTCTCTAATGATACAAAAACACAAATCAAAAATGAAAATCTCTGGACCAACAATTTTTTGATGGTGGCATATCAAGGGGCCAGGACTATGTGGGGCTGGTGAAGAGCAATGCAATTGGCAGAGTATGAATATCTGATTTAATGATAGGAGAAGATGGAGTGAATCAATCCATCAATCAATAGAGTGAGCGGAAAAATAAAGAGGAGAGGTGGAAACTAGCAAAGCATTAGAGCAGTGTTTCTTAACCTGTGGTCTCACGAACCCTGGGGGTCCACGAGGTCTACTCAGGGGGTCAGCAACTGTTTAATTTTTTTTATAATTTAAAAATAATCAATTAAAATTAATAAAGTATATACACATTAAGAAGCAATATTGAACATTTGAAAAGATTTCCATGTTTGATTGTGAATTACAAACAATATTTCAATAGTTGAATATTTATTTGGTGTACACTTGTTTTTGCATTTTTGTGCATTGATTCGCTAATTCATCGAAATTAATCAGGCCGGCAGTTCCCTGCTTCCAATAAGGACTCAATGGGGGTCCCCAGATTCCAGTAATGATTAGATATATAAGGAAAAATAATGGTACAAGCAATGAAGTGAAAAGCACTGTAGATGTAATAGTTTTAGGTGCCATGTTGGCCCTTTGGACTCATGTGCCCAAAATAGTTTTTCAATAAGACTGAGGATCCGTGTTTCTATCATAAATCACTGAACCTTCATTTCTCTGCAAAGTGACCTGCCATTTGTTTGTTTGCTACAGATGGAGCTTATCTGTTCAGCATTCCCGAAGCGTTCAATTTTCACCCTTCTTCAGGCATATTATCTCATTACCTTATTTTGCATTCTCTGTATTCTCTGTGGGCCCTTGACAAAATTGTTAATGGACGAGACACTTTGCAATATAAATAATGATTCCATAAAACCATAAAAGCATCTATTTTCATTGCACTCTGCATTAGCCAGAATGACTTTAAATATGCTATTACAGTATCTTCTGTGGTGCAAACACTGTAATTCAGCATATGTGGCTAGAATCTAATCCCTTCCAATGCCCCATCAATGGATACATGTTTTCTTTTTTACAGGCATGCCGATACATACCTGTTCTCCAGCAATTTTGTACCTGAAAAACATAAAACACACCTCAAAAACAGAATCTTCATTTTAATATTTGTCTGGGTCCTTCTGTGTTTCTGTTGCCTCACTGATCCCCCATGCTCTCTCAGGCACGTTCTCTCTCACTACCTGTTCTTTTACCTGCCCCTCTCTCTGTCTCTCTCTCTATCTCCCTCTCTCTCATTTTCTCTCTCCGACTCTCTCTCTCTCTATCTCTCTTGCTTTTTCACTCTCTCCTTATTCTTTATGGCTTTCTTGGTCTCTCTATGTCTCTGTCTGGAATTTAGTATATTTATTGATTTCCGACTTCCACAATGTCTTTACTTCTTTTCCTCATCTGAATACCAACCCCTAGGTCCTACCTCTTTGTCCTTCTTTCTGTCTAATGCTAGGCTGTTGCCCTCTCTCCTTCGCAGTGAGGGCCCTATTTATGACAAATTAACTCTGTGCCACAAGTTATTTTGCTGCGCCACGCTGTGTTATTTTCAAGGTACAGGAATGCAACATATTTAAAGCAACATGTTGCATCTCTATGCCTTTCCCTGCACTGGCGAACAAACTGCTGCCATTCGCTGGCGCAGGTACCCTTGAACCATGGTGCAAGGATGCCTGCGTGGTGGGGAGATTATTTTTGGGCAGAAAGGGGCAGCTTCCCGGCAAACAAAATCACTTGATGAAAAATTTCTCCTCGTTGCACCTCGCTAGGCCACCCCTAGGGGTGAAGTAACATTCTGATGTATTTCCAGGTTTAATATTGATCGAAACTCTGGAAATGCATCAGTGGACATGGGTGTTGCTTGGGAACACCCACAGCAACACTCACGTCATGCCCCGAACATGCAAGGAGTTGCGTGGAAAGAGGCGATTTTTACAAGCATACGTAAAGCCATGCAGGGTGGCATTACCTGTGCTTGTAAAGTTTACGCAGCATGTTGCGCCGCCGGTGCATCAAGTAACGCGACGCATCAATGGCACAAGGGGCTCATAAATAAGACCAAGTTTTTTATGTTTACACAACAGAACTCCATAAAACAGACTCAGTATTTACGGTTCCTATGCTTCCAGAGGTCACACATACAACATTAGCAAAGACATCATCAGTGAAATCACTTATCACAATGTCATTGATCACCAGATTACAAGCTCAGTGCTGGGCTGACTACAAAGTCTTGTCAATATTAATGTCAAATGTTAAAGCACATTGCTTATGGGCAAATTCCCAGAGCTCACAGGTCACACTAAACATTGTCCCATGTGGGCTTTTGGGATAGGGCAGTCTTAAGTGCATGGGCTGGTCAAAGGCCACAAACAGACCCCAGAGACCATTGGTCACAGGTGATGGCCATGTACGATCATACCTGGGTGTACAGGCGATGATGGAGGTCCTATGAGAAAGTCATGGTCAAATGACTCCCTATTGCTCCTTGCTAACTTGTCTGTCTCCAGTAAAAGAGTTGGGTACAGTATGGAGGCACACACCATAAGTGAACCACTTCCACAATCATCCCTGCTACAGCGAGCCGGGCTGTGATGTGTAAAACACTAGGCCTCCATAAATGATCTCCACCATTGACTGCTGGCAACAGAAGCAGTGTGGGTCCACCTCTGTTCACTGGATTCATTAGCAGCTAATTGAGCTACAACAAGTGCTACATCCTATTTCCTATCTGCCATTTTCAATCTATAATGATTCAATTGCAATGGTAGTTTAGCAAGGCTTATGGAGGTATGCTTAGGGTGTCCCGGGTTCTTTACACTGAGTAGTCAACATCAAAAGCAAATGTATAGCTGAAGTCACTGCTCTCATCAACCCCACTGTGCAGGTTCCCCACTAGTCTTGTCCTTCTGCATTACCTCCTTTGGAGATTATTGGATTATATTAGAATTTAATGTAGAAATTACAGAGGAAAATATAACTTTCAATTATATGGAAATAGATTAATTTTTCTTTCTAGGGTAGAAGGTGTTTTTTTAGTTTCTTGGCCGAAAAGCCAAACTGCACCTTGTAGGGTGAGTGGAACAGGTCTGATTGGACCTAGATCTATTGACCTAGCACTACTTCTCCTCACAAGTTGACTGATCGTCCACACCAGAGCCAAGGGTCTTCATTTTCATCTATTCAAGGTTTAATTGTCCAATCCATTGACCTCCAAAAGGGATTCATGAAAAGTTAATACTCTCTCACTCCAGTAACAGCACCATGAAAACCTTCGCTGGCACTTCAAAGCAAGTAAATTACATAACATGGTAAATTGAAAGTTTCAGAATGATCATCAGAGAATGCCCTGTCATATTTGATTAAAATGTATCATTTATATTTAAGGTGTAACATAGCCTTGGGATTTGGCTTTGCCATCTTTTGCCACAAGTCTTAGGCCACAACAATTTTCCATTGTTTTTGAGTAACCATCCTTCGAGAAATATGATTCCGCAATTATAGGAACACTGCTGAACAAATAGAGCCAGCGACCAGTGAAAATGCTACTAACGCACTCTTGTTGAAGGCTATAGCAGAAAGATTTTAGTAGTAATCTGAAATTGACATGATAAAGGCACTGTAAAAGGTCAATGACACACAGCTCCTCTTTAGGCTCATCAATAACATTGAGAATGGTATTCTTGCCTTAGCCACTCACTATGGGCTTCAATGAACTCGCGATTAATCCCCTAAATTGTAAATCCAGGTTGTTAGTTACCATCTCCATTGTAGGTGGTCAGGTTTTTGTCACTTTGCCCTTGATGTCTGTTCCCCTCCTATCTTAGCGCTGAAGAATCTAGGATTTTTACTTCATCTCTGTATGTCATCAATTTGCATCTGTGGTAGAATACGGGTTTAATCATCCTGCAGCATCTGATTTTATACTTAGAATGCCTCAAGGGAATGACATCAGTGTCTTCTCTTGTTCCTTGGCATTACAAGTATTCAAACAGTGTCAAGGTGCAGATGTCAGTTCATATGAAAACTCCATTTATTCTGGGTGCACACAAAAATATACTTGTGAAAATAACATAGTGGTAACATGATGAATTTCACAGTTAAATTATCTTACCAGAAGGATTGCAACATCTCTGAAATAGAAATAATATTAGGTTATTTCTTTTAAAAAAAATCTAAAATTTTAATTTTCCAGTAAAAGGCAGCATTAGAGAAGTACATTGGCAGTGATTATTGTGGGTTTTCTCTAGAGGTAAGAAAAAATCAAGGGTCAAGTCCCATGAAAATAACTTTGAACAGACATTTTACTGCTGGTCCATGTTGATACTGCAAAACCAGCACAGTTGGGCAGTATAATGGAGCTTTTTAGCATCTGGGGACCAATGGGAGAGAACGACATGCATGTTAGAACAGTCTGCCTTACCATTAGAGAGAGAGGGCTATACAGTCAGCTAGATTGAAGTTCTACTCAGTATTCCATTTTAGATGATGAAATACACGCACTGCAAACTGTGTAATGTAATGTAATGTAATTTGTACTTGTAAAGCGCAGTAATACCCCAACTGGGGTGTCCTGGCGCTGTAACGCATACTGCTGTGGAACCCTTCCTGGCTTTTCCCTGTGAATTGTCCACTCCTGGGCACCCCCAAGGTGAAGCCAGGCATCCCAGCACTGTTGGGGCCGTTGTGGAGATTAAGCAAGCTATTGCCCAGAGTTGCAGAGTTGGACCCATGATTAGAATAGGCACCAAGGCGAGAATTATCAGGTCCGAGGAAAATGAGCCCAAGCCCCGCCGAGGTGGGAATTGAACCCTGGTCCCGGGCCAGAACTCTGCATCAGGGTCTGCCGCTCTAACCATTGAGCCACACTTCTGTGTGATAAACATGTTTACTGTTGAATGTTGCACCGAGGTGGTGTGCCCATTCGATGTGATCAGAATACTCAAGCTACAGCAGTTGTGCTCTGATCAGCAGTGAAAGCAGATGCACTCCCACGGGATCAGCAGAAAATAAATAAATTCAGTACAACTTTCTTATTTGCCTCTTCTGCATTACTGGATGCACCTTTTACATTTGACGACGATTATTTTGGGAAACCTCTGCTGCTCCCCAAATTTGTGCTGTCTCCCTTGGATTGGATTGTTTTCATCACGGACCTTCTTTGGCCTCTTTTCTCAGCTTTGCTTGTAAGCTGCAACTGTTGTTTTCACCCTTCCGGTTCTTATATTGGAGATATCTGTGGAGCATTTTGGCGACTTTACAGCATCCTGTGGTACTTTTTTCAGGCGCACAGTGGCTTGTGCACGTTCCCTCGCACTGCCTTGGTGCACACATGCCTGAATTGTACCTTTACTACAGAGTGACCTCATCACCGCTCCCATGCATGGCAGCCATCTTGGATTGGTCATCAGATGCCAGGTTTTGATCTTCTTCACGATATTGTAAATTAAAACTGTTACATCGCTCTCAGGAATCTGGTATTTCTGAGTCAAGCTGGATTGCTTGCAGCTGGGTTTATGCCTCATTTCCACAAGTGGTATTGTGGTAAGATTTTCTGTTGTTTCTTTTCAATGGCTAACTCTCAACAAGTAGTTCCTTAACCTTATTTCTTACCCATGTCTGGCACATTGGAGAATCTGACTCAGGTTGTGGCCATCGACGTAGAGAATTATTCGGCAAGTAGAAAAATTGAACTTTTGTTTAGTTATCTGGGTTCAGAGGGTCAACAGATTTTTGATAATCTTCCAATTGTCATTCCACCTGCTAGAGAAGGAGATGGTTGGAATGTGTATAAGGAGGGAGTACTAAGAATTAACAAAAAAGTCTTAAAATAACCCAGCGTTATGTTCGAAAGATTTAATTTTATGCAAGGAGAACAAGATCCAGAGGGATCTGTGGAAGAATATATTTCTTCCCTGAGAAATGTAGTGGCAAACAATAACTTTGGAGCTTTTCTTTATGTTTATATCAGGGATCACTTTATCCATAGCTGCAGTTCAAAGAAGATACAGGAACGTATTCTGAGTTGCAGGGATCCCGCCCTTTTGGAAGTAATTGACACGGCAAAGAAAGTACAATAATTTCTTCTGAATGTATTTCACACGACAAATCTACTGCTTTTAATAATTTAGTTCATGATGAAGATTCAGTTAATGCGGTTTCCCTCAGAAACAAAGATTTTAAACCGTTTCACAATAAACCTTCCACTATGTGTTTTAGATGTGGGTCTGGCACACATTTAGGGAATAGTCCCATTTGTCCTGCTTTAGGTAAAAGGTGTGTTAAATGTCACATGAATTGGCATTTTCAATCTTTATGTAAAGGTAAAAGCATTATCAGTTAGTAATGTGCAAGCTTGTGAACGTTATAGTCTACTTGACTCTAGTCAGGGCAATACTGTGCATGAGGATTTTCAAAACTTGATTCTGACTGTTGATTAAATTGCCTGGGAATCTCATGTTCCTAAAGTAAAAGGTCCTTTTTGTCGAGTCACTTTAGGCAATTTTGATTTGAATATCATGGCTGATTCTGGACCTCCTGTAACCATTATTTCAGACCAATTATATTCAAAATATTGATCTGAGAATGTGGTGCTTCATAAACCTGATATTATACCCAAGGCCTATGGAGATAAGAACATTGACATTGTACAATATTTTTGGGGAAAAGTAGTTTGTTTGGAAATATGTGTTTACACTAAAATATATGTAGCCATGAAAGAAAAGACCATTGTTGGTTGGCAAAATTTAGCCAAAATGGGTCTCAAGCTTGTGAATGATTCTGATAACCCAGTTTGTATCAATGATTTGCCTGTAGCTCTGATTTACAACTCCGAAGAAGGAAAAGATTTGCTAACTATTTTAGCAGCATTTCCTCAATTCTCAATGAAAAAATTGGTAAAATCACTAAATATCAACATTTAATCAAACAAAAAAAATGCTACACCCTTGGCTCATACGTCCAGACCCATTCCATTAAGGATAAAAGCTGATTGAAAGAAACTTTTACATAAATTGGTGTGTGAATGTATCATACAAGCTACTGATTTATCTGAGTGGGTCAATCCAATTGTTGTGATGTGCAAAAAGAATGGGGACATTTGTTTGTGTGCTGACTTGCACACATTGAATACAAATATTGTAGTAGACTGCCACCCTCTTCCCAAAATCCAAGATTTGTTATCTGGCATTTCTGGTTCAATTTATTTTTCTCTACTAGAACTACGATCATTGTACCGTCAAATTACCTTCACACCAAGCTCCACTGATCTCACAACATTGGTGACTCTATTTGGGGCATATTCATTTTTGTGACTGCCTTTTGGCCGGCATCAGCTGCCTGTATATTCCAGAAATTCATGGATCAATTGCTTGAAGGAATTTCTGAAGTACAAGCATTTCAGGATGATGTGATAATCATTTCGAAGACTAGATCACAACACCTATCTGTTCTAGAGAGAGTGTTAAAGTCCTTTTGTAATGTTGGTGTTACCCTGGGTCTGGATAAGAGCAAATTCTTCAAGGAAGAGTTAGATTAATTAGGCCATTCGATATCTGCTTCTGGAAAAAAAAACACGTTATCTTTAACAAACGCAATTGTAGAAGTGCCTATTCCCAAAGTTAAAGATTCATTGAAATCCTTTTTGGGCATGAATGTATATTACTCTAGATTCATTCATTCATGTTGTTCAGCCTTTGCAATTGTTACCCAATAAAGGTAGCGTTTATGTGTTCTGAGGAGGCTAAACTTGCCTTTCAGGAAGTCATGGACTTAATCATAGATGCCCCTGTGTTATCCTCTTTTACTCCTGGTCATAACTGTTTTCTGGTCAGAACTGTTTCCTAACTGTTGATGCCAGTCAACATGTTGTTGGGGCTGTGATATCTCAATGGGTATCCGGCAAAGAAAATACCATTGGTTTCTCATGAAGATCACTCAACAGTGCTGAATATCATTACGGCACTATTGAAAAAGAAGCCCGTACCTGCACATGCGAGGTGGAACATTTTTAAACGTTCCTTTGGGGAACTAAATTTGATATTTTTGCAGACCACAAGCCTTTACTTCATCTCTTGAATGTTAATAGTACAGGAAAAGCTTCTGGCAGATTTGTTCACATTCTGTCCCATCTTCATGAGTATAACTTTGCAATCAAATATATTGCTGGTGGTCGCAATGTTAGGACAGAGTGCTTTTCTAGACTTCCTTTTAAGCACACGATGGCTGATGATATACAAGATGAAGTTGAATGTGTGGTAGCCACTGTTGATGATCTTAATGAGTTTTAAGGTTTTTTTTCCCCAATTGGACTGGAAGAATGCCTGTGACAAGGATAAAACTCTCTAAGCTGCCAAAACATGGTTACAAACGGGTGGATTAAATAATGATCTCTTCTGGCTTCATTCAAATTATTTGCTCTAGTTTCTGATGAGCTGTCCATTGTTGAATGCATACTCCTACGTTCTGGCCTTGTGGTTTCACCTGTTACTTTCGAAGAATTGTTATTAAGGTAGCTAATGAAGGACACTTAGGCTTTGGAAAAACTTTCAGAAAACTCAAGGAGCATTTTGTTTGGCCTGCCATGGACAGGTAAGTAACAAATCTCATCAATCACTGTCAGGTTTGCCAACTTTCTGATAAACATTGGAAAACTGTAAATACACCCTTACATGTAGTTCCTTTTCCAGAAGAACCATGTTCTAAATTAGCCTTGGAATTTGCTGGTCCTTTTGAACTATTACATAGTAACATGAAATACATTATGGCTCTGATTGACTAGCACTCAAAGTGGGTAGGATTCAAATTCACTAATTCCCCCAAGCAGGTTAGCTGTAATAACATTCCTGACTAGAATTTTAAATTCTGAAGGGAGTCCCAAGGAATTGGTCATAGACAATGCTGCTCATTTTGCTTCTAATAAAATGAAGGAATTTCTTGCCTCCCGCCAAATCAAGCATCTTAGGGTTGAATTGTATTCTCCTCCTCCAATTACCCTGTTAAAGGATGGATATATTTGTGAAGGAGGGGAGCAATTGGCACTGGAATGCAGTGAGGGAGTGAAAGTTTTTTTGCGCAAGAAAATGTGGGCGTATTTACCTACTTCACACTCCACCCTTGGAATCTCTCTGTTTCGCCTACTAAGAAAAAAGATCCCAGATTTAAAGTATTTCCAGATTGGTTAAAAAGTTTTAACTATAAAAACAGTCCATGTTTGTCCTGTCATAATAAGGAAAACATGCAAAGTACAAATTTTACAAAACAAAATTTACATAAAAGTATTTTGATTCTAAATATAATGTTAGGCAGCAAGATTTTTCAACAGGTGATTGGGTTTTTGTCAAAAAGCCCATGAAGGTTAAGAAGGGTGTATGAAGGTTCTCATTTCCATTACAAGTGGTTAAAGTTTCTAAAGGGTCTGTTTTCTTGGTTAAAAAGCGTGGTGGAATAGAAGAGCAGTTGTTAAGCACACTACTGAACAAGCAAACAAAATGTCTGCCTCTTCCAGTTCTGATGTTGGCTCATATAACGTGTTTCATCTATTAGATGATATACATTCCATTGAGGTGAGTTTTGCTTGTGATTCTAGTGTGGATTCACATGCTAGGAATGTTGATAATTGTGATCTGCAAGATCTACAGGTTGATGATAACAGTCTACAACATGACATTGTAATAACTGACCAGAGGAACTCAGAAGTTACAATTACTTCTGGGAAGGTGGGCAGGACATCACAGAACTGTTCATTACCCCACAAGTTTAGAGATTTTTATGCTCACTGATTTTTCTTTCTGTGAATAGGTAGTAGATGTAATGTGCTTACACAGCGTTCTTAACCACATGCACATGTTCTACTCATTATTCCATTCTAGATGATGGAAAACACATGCATACATGTTTACTGTTGAATGTTGCCCCGAGGTGGTGTGCCCGTTAGCTATGATCAGAATACTCAAGCTACAGCAGTTGTGCTCTGATCAGCAGCGAAGGTGGACACACTCCCGTGGGCTCAGCCCTAGGATCAAGAGAACACGTAAGGGCGGTAGGCGCTTCTCCTTGCAGGCGGCGAAGTTCTGGAACCAGCTTCCCGATACCATCCGATTGGAAGCCAACCACCTCAGGTTCAGGAAACTTCTAAAGACCTTTCTGTTTTCCTGAGCTGCTGGGAAATGACTTGGTTGCCTAAAGCGCTGGGATGCCTACGGGTATCCATGCGCTATATAAGTGCGTAGTCATTCATTCATTCATTCACTCAGTAGAACGGAAATACATTCAGTACAACTTTCACAATTTGCCTCTTCTTCATTATAGGATGTAACTTTTACAGCCCGTAGGGGAAGGGGAGAGAGAGAGAGAGAGACATGCAAGTTAGAACAGTCTTTATTACTGTTCGAGAGAGAGCTATACAGTCAGCAAGCGTGAGGTGAGATACACAGGAAGAAGTAACTTGGAATTTTGGGATCACAAATTGAAGAGCAGGGTTCAGATTGGGTGGCCTGAGAACGATAACCCTGTTACGTTTAACTTGGTCAGGACTGCGGAGTGCAACCTTCCCTTTTGCACACTTGATTTTACTGGAGGGCATGTGTAATGTGATGTTAAGCAATTTTATTTTGTTTCCATTGAATCTTTTCGATTAATTTAAAAGTACATTTCATTTGTTTTTGATGAGGTTCCATTGTGTTCTTTATTTTTTGATCACGCTGCTTATACTGGAAAATATTTATAATGAACCCTTACTGCCGTGCTTGTGCAATGTTTAAAGTTGTCTTCTTTTAAGACATAAAAGCTTGTATTCATATCATAACACTGTACAGATTTAGACTTCTCATCTCATCACATGACTGGTTGTATTCAAAGTTGTTCACGTCAGGCCTCCTACAATTGCAGCCCTTAATTAATTGTTGAAATGTCCCTTGTCTGCGGCCCCTAAAGGGCCAGTCCAGGGAATGATTTTAAAATACACCCCCAAAACCTCAGCTGATATCAACAAAGCTTCTGCATTGCACAGGGGTTAGTGATAGCCCGGTGGGCCTGAATAAATAGGACATTCTTTTTCTCTACAGTGGACACCATTTAACATCTTGGAATGGGGTCGGCCTGGGTGTTTTTACAAAATACTAGTGTGTAGTTATTTTTGATCTTCTAAGAGAGATTTGGGTCGACTCTTAATTCTTCACAAACTTTTCTTGCTGTTAAATCTGCATCAACCTTCTCCAGAATCATAAGGGAAAGGGTCAGAATGGTCAGGGAAGGTAAGAGATGGCTGGGGAGGACAAGCTGCAGGAAGGGGAGAGCAGGATGGAAGATATGAGATAAAAATGGTTGATAATTATTAGAAGGAAAAAGAGTACTGCACATCTGTGCATGGTAGTCAGCTGTAAAAGTATATGAGCTCTGCAGTAAGATTTTCCAGTAGGCTAATGTATGTTACTGTTTTGGAGAGCTTTACCCTAATCTTCCATCATCACATGATCGAGTAAACACAGGACAGAATAATTTATTTACTTGAAGTGAAGAAATAAGTACAGATGAAGTAGGTAATTGACGGAGACGGTCACATTGCAAATATATCCGACACTCATTTTTAGGGCTTACGCCCTGCGTTGCAGGGCGCAGCACTGCTTGCGCAGGCGAGAACCCTTTTGTGGAGGTTTCCAAAACAGACCCTGGAATCGCACATGCTCGTGCGTGTGTGATTCCTTTTGGGCCATGGTATTGGTGTTTGCGGTCGTCTTTTTTAGAAAGACAGCATGCAATAGGCCAAAGGCGGTTGCGTGGGTCCGCCCATGGCCTATTGGTGTCTGTTACCCGCACGCCGACATCTGTTTTCAATTATCGTGCCCAGACACGGGCGCAATAATTGAGAACAGACTGCTTGCTGTGGCACGTGCGCGCGCACCACTCGTTCTAATAGTTATTATGAGATAGCTCCGGCCCCACTTCTGGAAAGTTTTGTCCTGCCGCATTGCTGGAAGTATTAGAAAGACCCCCCCATCCACAGTAGTATGACTCTAGTTGCGCCCCTTGTTGGTTCATACATTTTTGTGATCTTTTGTTCCATGTCAGTGGCGCTCTCCTTTCCCACCCCTACTATTGAAAATCACAGATGACTAGTTAGACATGGTTTCCACCAGGTACAATTATTGGGAGGCTTTGTAAACAAAATGAACTGACAAAAAAACCTGGCTCAAGACAGGTTCTGTCACTGAAATAAATGGTTACTGAACTGTCAAGAAAAATCCCTTCCTGTTATTGACGTGTGGTGGCCGACTTTGCTCCAGTGTTTTGGGCCTTTCAGAAACTTCAGCTGCTTGTAGCAGGAGTGTTTTGGGTGTTTGCTGTCAGGTCTCTTTTGGAAAATACACTGTTTTCGTGTAATAATAACCATGTGATAGAGTGAGCCACACTTGCCCGGGGAACGGAGAAAACCCGCACGCCGCCTCAGCTGGCGCTGCATGCACTTCACACTGGAGCTAAGTGGGAGAAGCACTGTGTGATTAGCCCGGTTTAGGGGGAAGGCTGTTTATTAGTGGCCGCTTAGACCCCTGCCGGATTCCGGGGGATCGAGGCAGGTTAAGCCAGCTTTGCCTCAGCGGCGGCACTTGACATGGCAGTAAGCCTTCTCCCACTGCCGCCGTGGCTTTGGGCTCTTGAATGACACCTGCTCCGTTTAGTGTGTGGTGTAAACAATGGTCGGCACGTGCCTGGTGACTACTTACACATGGAGGACACGGCTGCATTATGACAAAGCCAGAAGTACACCATGACACACATGCATGATCCCATCGAACAGTATTCACATTTATTTATAACATTTTAGCTCATCAACCCCTTGCATATCTGGCTTCAGGACTCCCGGAGTACAGAACGTTTAGAAAATGCTGCACCATCACCATGAATGTATTACGGTAGTTGGCAGACACTCATGTAAGCACTGTCTGCCTCCTATTCTTTTTGATGCTCGCACACCTTTGTGCAATGCCGGTATTCATTATTCTGCGCAGTCTCGGGAGCCCCACATGTGACATGAAACTGGTTTCAAGTAAACAAACATTCAACCACACGCTCTCACAACCACGCGTGCTCGCCCCGGCCAGAAGCTGGGCAAATGTGGTAACTATGGAGGCACGTCAGACTGCACTAGAGTAGAAATGCTATGCAAATAAATCTCTATTACAGCATTGCACAGTAAATCACAACATAACACAACAGACCATGTTACAAAACAGCACAACAAAGCATAGCACAAAAAGCCCTGCCTAACACATCACAGCTATTTAAGAATGGACTTATCCCATCATCTGGAATGGTTTACAGTCCAAACATAATACTTGTCTCACAGTTGCAGAGTTATTTTTTAACTCTCCATTTGGGCACACTGTTCATGTTTATTACAAGATTTGCACATTTGCATTAAGCAATTTGACACCAGGAATTGCTCTCTCATGTATTTCTTCAATCCTGTGCCATATACTTTACACTTCTGGTCACTCTGCACCTGTATTGTGTAGCGTCACCTCTTGTGACCTCAAACCCATGGTTTAGATGATAAAGTAGTTGTGCACCACTTCTTATCCTTGCACAGGGGCACTGGAGGATTGCAAGACCTCCCCCTTTGGGAGCTCTCTCCTTTCGGCTATCCACAACGGCACACATAGTGAAACACCCCACACAAAACACACTCTCCCTCATTCGGTCTGTAGAGAGGTGACCTCCATATAACCGCAACACAAAAATCACTGATCGCAGAAGCTCGGGGGAAGGGCTCTAGATCAATTCCCGCCTGTGAAGCACTCTCCTTCCGAGCATCAACCTGCAGAAGCATGGCCTCACATACATCTGATGGAGGCTAGAACCCAAAGACCACGGAGAGGCCTCACATAATATCCACAGACATTTGGTAGGTGGAATGCTCTTGTTCCCTCTACCATCACTCAGAGCACCCTTCATTGAGCCAACCCCAAAACACCGCCTTGATATGTCTACGTAGAGCAGAGCTTGATTTCGTAGGGTTTTGTTTCTACCAGAAAGCAGGAGTTTCTATAACTGACATTCAGTGTCATGTATGTAAAATATGCATTTTTGCAATGTTATAGGTGGAACAGCGTTCAAAAGGATGCTATCTTGTAATACATGGGCTGTCACTTTAAGAAACACTTAGAGGGATGCAAGTCGTAATTTAATAATAGTTTATTTTAATATCAAGCTGTTTGGTTGGTGATCTGTGCAATCCTATAATAAGAGTTGTATATTGTTGTCTAGTTTGTTAATGTAAGTAAGTCTGACTGTAGCTAGGATTTACTCATGCCAGCTTTATCCTGGACATCCGCCTTGCCCTAAGTCTGCTGTTCCCTTGTCTTCCTATTGTAGTATCCTAAGTCTCCTTTCTCAAGAGAATGTGGGTTTCCCAAAATGATGCGGGGATTTGGCAGCTTGGTGATTGCCTATTATTTGACCCTTTGATGCGTTCCTTTGCACTGGCATTCTCGTGCCTGCGACATTAAGTGTCGGCGGGGCTCAGATCTTACGGCTCACCACATCAGCTGCTTGAGAGCTATGATAGAGCTTCCTTACAGGGGCTCTATATATAATGGCAGCTGGGAGGTAGTTTCATAGATATATGTAGAACAAGGAGGCAGCCGGATAGATAATTAGACAGGCAGGTGTGCACCTGTCCAGAGCTGAACTGGCAGATCAAGGTATGGTTCAGCTGTTGGTAACCAATGGAGAATTGATCCAGTGTATACTCTGCATCAGACTTGGGGTAACTCTGCTTGCTGTGCCAAGCGAAGTATTGCCCTGATGCCTACAGTGTGCAAGATATTTTGATGGGACGTACCATCTTTACGGTATGAGCGAACAATAGAAAATGGGACGGGAAAGGGAAATAAGTAATGAGAAAATGGAATACGATCCTTTAGTATTACCCACTACCCCTCTTAATGCATGATATGTAATAGGGATTTGGAGAAACAAGGCACCTGCTATTTCTGTCAGAGAAGAGAGGCAAACAAGACAGGTACAAAGTCCAAGAAAAAGACCAGCGAGGTCTTTAACCATAAGAAAAGCAAAACAAACAGGAGACTGACCTATGGGAATGGCTAGATGCAACAAGTGTATTACTGGGGAACATCACTTACAACGCATTTATTACAACGCACTACCATTACATCTCAACCATTACAACGCAAACCATTACAACGCATTGCGCTGGGGGGCGCTCTAGGATAGGGAATATATTTAATTTACTATCCAACACCTTCCCTACTATCCACGGGGACTGGAGTTGGAATAGTAAATTAAATAATTCACTATCCAGCGCCTAAAAGCACTATGCGTTGTAGTGGTATGCGATGTAAAAATCGCGTTGTAACAGCAGGCGTTGTAATAGCCTGCGTTGTAGTGACACCAATCGGTATTACTACATTCCACTCTACCCGAGTAGTTTTAACCTAAGAATAGAAGAGTGGGTCGATTAAATACTCAATAGGCCCCCTCCCTGTCACCACACTATCAACATTCTTGATAGAGACTTATACACTCCCCCACTCCTGATCCCAAGGCTTCCCCTACTTAAAAAATGAATGAGAAGTGAAGCTCCTTGCACAAAGGAATTTGGAGTTAGGATAAGCAGCAGCACGCTCAGCAATTTTCTTGTTTCTATACCGGTATCATTTACACTGCAAATGACTCCGCATACCAAGCTTCTGGTTTTTATTAGTTATCAGCAGACTCTCAATCAATATATTTAATATTGACACCTTAATATTGACACCTTACTCCGCTCCGTTCGTGGAATTTGCGAAGTTTTCTGCACTCTGCACAGCACGTGGAGTTCTGAAAAACTTTGGGGAGCAGATTTTTTTTCGCGCTCACCACTATAAACTTGGTAAGCACGAGTGAGGAAAATCCAAAGCTAGACCACCTCCCAGCGAGATTTTTCAATGTGGGCAGTCGGTCACGGCCACTTGCGTTGAGAAACCTTCCGTTCGCGTTAAGGAAGCTGACGCCTAAGTAGAACGTCTAGTCGAGAGGCAGAAAGAAGCTGCGCCCTCTTGCACTGTGCATGATGCTGTTCGTGCTGATTTTCCAGAACGGGCAAACACCTGGAACTACAAAACAATGCAAACAGCATGTCCTAACACACTCTGCCACATTTGGAACACTGCATAGCGCGGCTGAGTTTTTGGGTCACTTTGTGTAGTTCGGCGAACCGGACTTGGTGAACTCCACCCATGCCTAGTAACAATGGGCAGGTCACTCTAAAAGACATAGCTGCCAAGTCCCATTCCACATCAGACATGTCAGTCCTGGCTCTGTGTTTTAGCTCCATAAGAGCAGGGGCGTAGCACAGGCCCCTGCAGCCCCCGCAGTGCGGGGGACCTTACCCTCCAGGGGGCCCCGTCAGCACTGCACTTCTGCTGGAGAGCTCTAGATTGAGTCCGGAGGGAGCCCCTTCACTTACCCTGCAGGGGGGCCCCCTCAAGGTTCTTTACGCGACTGCATAGGAGAGGTACATTTTGTGTGTTCACCTCCATTTTTATCCACTTTTGCAAAGTGTAAGAGGCTAGCTGCTGTGATGCTTAAAAAAGAAATAAGATTAATTATAGTATTATTATTTATTTTTATTTATTTAAAACCCTTAAAAACCTGCTGCATCAAAACTCTGAACATTCGCATTGCAATGAGTGAGACGAGACAATCCATTGTATAATGTGCACTGTAAAAATAATTGCAATCATATTCTTATACCAGGGGCATCATTATAGTCTGCTGAAATATAAATGACTGAAAGATTTACGTTGGGTACATCTGAGAACCCAACAGCTTCTGATCCAAATGTTGTCACTTATAAATGTGTTGCATAGAGGTTAGGGGATTTTGTTTGTTCAAGAGGGGTAAACTGGGATTTCAGCCAAGTTTCCCTGATTAGAGTCTGTAATTTAGACATTGTGATATATTTGTTCCCAACTTTGCAGTTTAATGCAGAGTTCGTCTCTTAGAATTAAATTAGTTTTCTGCACAGAAGAAGTTGATTTAATACTCTCACTTATCTTGTGAAAGCTGATAGCGCTGAAGTATACTATGCTGTCGCACAGTATCTAACACATCCTTGTGGAAAACATTTACTTGCAAGTTTAAGGCTTTCAGAAAAACCCATAATACCAAAATGTATTAATTACTATACTTTTATATTTTATAAGAGGCATTTAACATAGTATTTTACTGTCAAATTGAGTATCCAAATAAAACATGATTTGAGTGACTGACAAGGTACTCAAACCTAACGAGCATTCACTCTACCACACTGTTAGGCAGGAATGCTAGACAGGTCAGCGACCCGGAATTAGTTCAACAATATACATAATACCAAGTGTTGGCAAACCTGTGGGTTTGGCTTTCATTTGGTAGCAACATTTGTACATCCATGGGTTGGCAAAATGAAATAAAAAACGATTGGCTTTCACAGTGCTTATACACATAAGACATTGCGTGATATCAGACCAGGGCCAGAATACTAGAATTGTACTGGTCTTGGATCATTTTACACTGGTTAGTGTGCACTTTCGCACTAACATCAGCATAGAAAATACATTTGCTCTGACTAATAAGAGCAAATACATTTTGCGCCAGATGTTCAGTAGAAATGCTGTTACGCAAGTAACTGGTTCCAATGATGTTTTTTTTTTTCGGTAACTCCTGTTACTTTCATTTTTTCTGGTTTTATCTTGACTATTTCAATATGTTGTTAATTATGGATCTTAAGACTCTGGTTGACTGTATAGATAACATCTGTACAACGACTTGCATAGAAATTATATGAAACTCAAATACCCACATATTGAGAAACATGCATTCAGGTCAAAACCCGAAAATACTTCCTTAATTAAAATGAGTGTTGGTCATTGAACAAATGCTTAAAATGCAATGGTAAAACTGGTTTATTGTTTTTCACCACACCATACTGAAATATTTCTCATGGTGTTTCTTAAAAAACAGGTTTCTGGTTGGCTAGAGAATGCACCTAAACTAGGCAGAACCCTCCACTCTAGTCAGGGTAAGGGAGTAACACACCCAAGATAACCCCTGATCACCCCTGTGGTAGCTTGACAGAGCAGTCAGGCTTATCCCAGAGACAATGTGTAAAGTGCTTGCGCAACACACACACCAGTGGAAGTTAGGCACACCACATAAGGGACTCCAAACAAGGGTATATAAAAATATCTCATATATTGTAGACACATTAGACCACAGTCACATAAATCAATTTGCCAAAGAGGCAATTGTCGTAACAATACACAGATCATATATTGCTTTGCCAACTAGGCAATTGTCATGATACATTTAGTGCAATAAAGCAATACTTATAATTTAGACAAGTCATACAAGAACATCATCCCTGTGCATATCAATGTAACTCCTGGAACATGAGGCAGTGGGATCATGCACACCACCATCAGAATCACCTGCCATCAGGACATATTGATGTTGTGGGATCCTCTGTTAGTGCTCTTTGCACTCTCCAGGCTGCTCCTTCTACTAGGAAACATTCTAATGCTTTGTGCAGAAGCAGGCAAATGGCACAAATGACAAAGGTTAAATGTGAGGAAATACCACTGCTAATATCATAATTTACCCCCTACCCCCTTGGTGCGTGTGAACCCTGAGAAAACCTTCCGGGTGCGTGGGCGCAGTTTGCATGCTTGGGCCGCTGGCCAATTCCTCACTCTTACTTTCTCAAAAATGTGGCCGAGCGGGACCTCTGTCATGGATTAACCCCGCTCTGCTGACTGGCCTTAAAGTTAGAGAGGGGACACGTCAGCCCAGTGAGGACGAGGCAGACCGCTCTCCTCAGTCTTTCCTCTGTTCCCGTTGGGACTCTCAGCTCACCCATGAGGCTCATTTGGCAATGGGTGGGGCTGGAACTGGACGAAGCTGTGGTGAAGGCTACTTCTCACTCTTGCTGCTGTGGGCTGGATCTCAGTCCCAATCTTCCTCTGGGATGGGGGAAGCGTGACAGGCTTCCAGGGATTCCTGCTCGTATGCTGCTCTACTGATCAGGGCTGGCCTGGCAGCTCTTCGCTAGCCCTGCGCTCCATATCATGGCCTTGCTGACAGGTAGAGTGAAGGGGCAGTCTTCTAGACAATGCAGGAAAGGAAGCTCCCTTGGGGCCTCAAAGAAGTGGCTTTCTTCCAGAGATACCGCGCCCCTTGTTGCAGCCGTTTCTGCACCCAACATGCAGGCACTACAGCAGAGTGCCTCGGGTTGCCCAGAGCAGGTAGAAGACAGGCAGGCCCAACAAGCAGGAGAAAAAGACTTACCACACGCTAAAAAAAGGTGAAGAACACAGCGCTCACAACAAGCTGTTTGGCAACTTTCTCGTGCTCTAGGCAGGTTCTTTGTAAATGTAGCCAGTACCTTTCTTGAAGTCTTTTATCTCCTAGAGACTTCCAACATGAGGCAAGCACACACAACCTCTAGGAGATTCTTCACAAGCAGGATACCACAGCAGGAAAAAAATTAGTCAGTCATTTCACTCCACCACAGACAGAAGCAGCAACTGCAGGCCAATTCACTCCTCACACAGAAAAAGTGCTCTTCACACAGCTCTTCAGCTGTTTTCCTTGGCAGGATCCTCTTGTTTCCTGAAGTAATTTAAAGTCCCTGGATTTAGGCCTCAAGCTTATACCCCATTTTGTGATTGTTCTCTTTGTGGCAGAGTCTCGAGTTCAGCCATAACCAGTTCTGTCTTCCCCGGTCCAGCATGACCACAGATGGTGGAGACAGCATTGTGCAAAGGAGACACGACCTATTCAGGTGCAGGCGAAACTCCTCCCACCACTCTAAATGCAGATCAGGTCTGTTCAGCCTAGCGATGAGTCACCCAGGCAAGGTAGGGCACACCTCAACCTCCTTTGTGACCGTCTAGAGTGAATGTACATCCCAAGCTCCTGTCACTCCAAAACCAGACGCTGAACACAGAAATAGTCAGAGGCACACAGAATGATAAAGCAAGAAAATGCCCACTTTCTAAAAGTTGTGTGAAGGGGTAGGCCCAGGGACCAGTAGCTAGATAGGCCCTAATTAAAGTAACACAACCAGGAACCTAACTACCATTGTATGTGCTGCTATCTACTTAGACAAAGGGCCAAAATTTAATTTCATTGGTCGTGGCTATTTATTCAACCTCTACTTCATCATATCACTATATCATTTCTTCATTTCATAAGAGTCTGAAATGGGGATTACACTATTTGTTTGAAAACAAGTGCAACTCAGTGAATTATAGAATAGAAAAACAACATACAACATTTGGCAAATAATACTTAAAGTTAGTACAACAGAAAACAATAATACACCAGTCGGATTTTAAACATATGGCAATCCCATTGTGTGTAGTTCATACAGTCCATAAAGGGATGCTAGCCATTGGGAACAAAAGTAGGAAGTGCTGGGGTTAAATCAACACTACATCTCCCTCAAAGGTGTTTGTATTCCTGAGTTGTCAATTCCTCAATGTTAGGAAAAATGGCGACGTGTTTCGAGTCCCAGTGGCAATCGTGGGACTCTCTTCAGGGCTTTTGAATTGGTGTAATCTAAAAAAGAATGGACATAGTTGCAATTATATATATACTCTATCCCTTTCTCCATATCGACTTTGTGAGGTTACCATGCATACTATGCAGTACTTGGTTATTGTGGGCACCTTTACTACAAAACTGGCGAATTCTTAATCTCCAATTTTTTGGGGGAAAGGAGATTCCCTAGGCTTTTTGGTGAAGATGCTATAACAGGCAAAAATCAATCATTAAGCATCTGATTCTTTGTAGTAAAACTTCAAGGTTACTTTTTCATCCCTACAGCATCTTACTTGGGAATGCCTGTATGTATTTCTACTTTTGGGCGTGTGTTGCGTGGAAGTGGTCCCCGCTGCTGGTTAATTTCTGTCTGAAAACAATGAGCAAGCTTATAATGTTTATCGCATATTAACCGCTTACCCCTCTACTGCACTGCTTTCTATTAGATAACACAGGCTTCCTTAGTCAGATCAAAAAACGTTGTCATCTTTTTTTCTTCGACAGAGGATGAATCCTGTCTCATTCAGCACCGCAACGGAAGTGGTAACTTCCGGTTGCAGTTGATTTTTGTGCTCCCACCCCAGGTTAAGGTGCAAGTTGGTTTATTGGTTTATGGGTATTGTAGTCATAGTAACGTGCCAAGAACTATTTCAGATTTATGGTATCATGATTCAACACACTTAGAGAGCTTCTTGTTTTGAGGGACATTCAACGTTCCCAGTGCCTTTTTCCTTGAACTTATTTTGTGAGCCGCCTGGTAAGAATTGTGTTGCATGCTGGGAGTTGTAGTGGTCACGATGAACACTATTAAATCCTGGATAATTGGGAAATTTCATTCAGGTCTTTGGTAGTGCTGTTGAATTTTAATATAAGCTACGCTTCCTTCTGTAATAAGGCTCCTTCAATGTCGATTTTTCTGTTTAATCACTGCTAACACAGTCCATTTTAATTCTTTTTCGCTGTGTTTCTTTTCTGTAAAATGCACAACCATTAGGGCTGTCAGTACTTGTTTTTTGATCCTTGAGCGATGCTGCACAATTTGTTGATTTACTAGCTGGCTGGGGTTTGCCGATAAATATTTTGGAACAAGGGCATATGACTGCATACGCAACGTTTTTTGTTTCACAGTTTGTAAATTCTTTATGGGTCCATTTCACAGAATTATTTATGAATTCTGTTCATTTTATTGTGGATTCACAAACCGAACAGTTGCCAAATTTTGAACATGCCAATTCTTTAAAATAATCTGGCGGAACTTGTGGGTGTGAGCACCAAAGGTCGACACACAGACCAATCTGTCGAAGGGTTGTTTAATTATTTTCTTGAGGAGATCTTCATGTGGTGTGTCCCATGCCCTTTTTAATGGCGTACTTAACCCATTCCCGGTGGGGCTAATTCCCCCGCGGTGTGTGGGTGGGAGGGGGGGCCACTTGCAGCTCTGCGGTGCTCGTGACAAGCTCAGCTCGTCACGCTGCACAGTGGAGCTGTGCTCATGACGAGCTCAGCTCGTCATGACTCCGCCCACTCAATAGAACGCCCGGCACAGGAGGGGAATTATCCCTGCGTGGTCGTTCTGCGGCGGTTATGACGAGCTGAGCTCATCATGAGCACAGCTCCACTGTTCCTCATGACGAGCTGAGCTCGTCATGAGCGTCGAACAGGTTAAGCAATTTTTTGGGGTACTCTCTACATCTTAGTTGTTCACAAAATGCTCTAGCGTGAATCTCAAAATCCTCTTTACTGGAGCAATTTCTCTGCATTCTCAAGAGTAGCCATATGGGAGGTTATCCTTCAAGTTTCTTGGATTGGAACTCTTGTAGTAAAGGGTTGTATTTTTATATGTTGGTTTTCTGTGCACCCTAGGTTTAACCCAATGCTGTAAACACCTTAAAGTTGAGATGAGATTTGCATCCTTAATTCCACTCCTAGCCAAACTTGGGATAGCTATGCACTGGCGGGCACCAGCAGGCCCCTCGTTAGCAGCCTGGATTGGAGCAGTCACTAAATGGGGAACGTCTGAGAATGACAAACTCTAATATGAAGAGGTTAGGGGGATCAGCAAACAACCTATCTCAATGCAATGGGCGATGCTACTTCATGAATTCAAACACACCACCATTAGTACCGCACCACTGCACACACCTCCAGAACCAACGGACCCTCTCTCCACTGCCACGTCCCATGCTACCCCCGCCAAACACTGATCATCCCGCAGCTCCCTGCACTCTATTGCTTCTAGTCTACACCCAGCTCCACCATCTATGCCACTTACGTGGGTATTTCCTACATAGTGCACCCCCAGTTCATACCCATCTACCTATGTTTGATGAAAGTTAACCCCCCCACAAAGTTCTGCACTGACAGTGTACCATCATTCACTTCAAGAACACCAACA
The DNA here is from genome assembly GCF_964263255.1 of Lissotriton vulgaris. Lineage (NCBI taxonomy): Eukaryota > Metazoa > Chordata > Amphibia > Caudata > Salamandridae > Lissotriton > Lissotriton vulgaris. The sequence continues at coordinate 144,188,748 of NC_141698.1, forward strand.
AGTGCACACAACATATGCATGATAAACCTTACACAAAGCACCCGGAGCTGCAGCACTTATATATAGTATAACACTCCATAACACTGGGAACGCTACCATCATGATAACTACTGTATGTACTAATGTCTGAGCTGAGACTACTTCATATGATGATACTGTACCATTTATCTCTCCTGACTACAACCTATAGGTATGTGATGAAAATCAAATCAATTTTTTTTTTAAATGAATCTAAAAGAAATGAAGGACTATAATGAAGTGTTCCTTGCTACTTAAGTTTCATTTCACATAGAAACAAAAAGAGGACTATAGTGAGGGCCTTCAATAGTGTTGGTAATTGAGCTACTGGTTGAGTGGGGTGATACCCGACTCAAGCAGCAACCGTAATTTCTTTTAGGATGAAGTCATGAGCAAACCCCAAATAAACATCTGTTCAACCCTCTGGTAGCTTGACATGTAGCAGTCTTGCAGTGTGTAAAATATTTTTGCAGCACTTCAAACAGTAATATAGTGAAAAATCCCACGCTAATGAAAAAAATAGTTCATTTTAATAAAATATTTGAGACTAAAACCATAAAAATCCTATCATCAGAACTGGAGGGTGCACAGACAAAATATCGACTCCAAAATATCGACTGGACATAATATCGACTTTTAAATATAGACTGGACAAAATATCGACTGGACAGAATATCGACTACAAAAATATCGTTTTTAAGGTAAGTGAAGTAATATCGACTGTATAAAATATAGATAGCAAAAAAATAGCGAATTTTTAATAATATATAATATTTTATACTGTATTTTTATGTAATAATATGTGTGAAAAGTGTGTATTAATGTTATAAAATATTTTATGAAATGAATTTTGTTTTTATAATAATTGCGTAATGTAATTCTGTGGCGGGTTGTGGGTTTATAGGGGAATAGGGCGGGAAGTAATTTAATAATAATTAATTAATTAATATATGTTTGTAAATATTTTTAATTAATAATTAATTGATAATTAATTAATATTAATTAGTTAATTAATTAATATAATTTTGTACATATTTTTTTAGTAATTAATTGATAATTAATTAATTGTAATTAGTTAATTACATTAATCAGAGTTAATTTTTAATATATATAAGTTTGTGTTATTGTTAAGTAATTAATTTGGAAAAAATAATATTAATTATTAAAATAATTACAGCTAATGTGCTAATATATTTACTTTATTGTTATTGTTAATTAATAATTAATTGGTAATTAAATAATATTGATTATTTTTGGGTAAAGGAGTATTTTTAGGGTTCAGGGTCAGTTTTCAGTTTTTGGGTAAAGGGGCATTTTTAGGGTTTTGGGTCAGTTTTCAGTTTTTGGGTAAAGGGGTATTTTTAGGGTTCAGGGTCAGTTTTGGGTTTTTGGGTAAAGGGGTATTTTTAGGGTTCAGGGTCAGTTTTTAGTTTTTGGGTAAAGGGGTATTTTTAAGGTTCAGGGTCAGTTTTCAGTTTTTGGGTAAAGGGGCATTTTTAGGGTTCATGGTCAGTTTTCAGTTTTAGGGTAAAGGGGTATTTTTAGGGTTCAGGGTCAGTTTTGGGTTTTTGGGTAAAGGGGTATTTTTAGGGTTCAGGGTCAGTTTTCAGTTTTTGGGTAAAGGGGTATTTTTAGGGTTCAGGGTCAGTTTTGGGTTTTTGGGTAAAGGGGTATTTTTAGGGTTCAGGGTCAGTTTTCATTTTTTAAACGATATTTTAGCAAGTCGGTAATGTGACCGTCGATACTCTTTGGAGTGGGAATAGTATTTTTTACACTTCTGGTATTGTACGGTAATATAATAGTATCTTATTTAATTATAGTATGTTACTATATATATATGTTTTTACAAATATGATTGTAAAAAATTATTTTTATTATTTCATTTAATATTTAATTATTATAAGTTAATTTAAGTATTTTTAAGTATATTTTAGTAATTAAATTTTAATATTAATTTAATTAAACACTGTTTTTAATAAAGTCGATATTTTATTATAACTATATTATTGTAAACGATATTTTGTACTCGATATTTTTGTACTTACCTGTTTGTAGATACAAACTCGATATTTTGACTGTCGATATTTTGTCCACGATATTTTTGCAAGTCGATATTTTGTCCCTCGATATTATTTCAGTGATCCGAACTGGAGGTATGCAATTATAAAGATTTAAGTGAAAATAATGCCTAAAAGCACAAAGCGCCAAATGTGATTATTATGTTGAGCTTAGCAGAACAAAGTTACAAATTCAGGCCTACCGAGATGGAGCACGGGCCACATACAGGTACAAAGTTGGGACTGCTGAACATAGTACCTAAATACTGATTTGTGGAGCGTTGTGAGATCCTGCGTCAAGGATGCATCATGCAATGACAGTTCCTGGAAGCTGTTGGGCTGCGATGAGTAGTCCTGCTCATTGTTAAAGATGCTGTTAACAAGAGGCTTGCAATCCAAAGTCAGTGTTGAGGACACGTCACACAGCAGTGGTTCTGAAGAAGCTGCACTGCAAAGTCCTATGTACAGAAAGCATTGCATAACAACGTCCCAAAGCGTTGCTGCAAAGAGAGACGCATCGTGCTGCATGGGTCTGCCCACAGGACCACAGCTGAGCTGGCAGAGCATCTTCAGGCCCACTTCCAAGGTGCAGAACGAGGGTAGCACCAGTTAAGGGGCAAGACTCACAGCAAATAGAGCCCAGGTTCTTATTTCAAGATGGTTGGGGGCTTTTCTTTTCCTACGTTACCAGACAACTAGTCCTTAGAGTCACTCTGGTGGATCTGGGATCAAGATGCTAGCCCAGTCCTTTTCACTCAGGCAGCAGGGCAGGCAAGCAGCAGGGCAGCAGGGCAACAATTGTTCTTGCTTAGCAGCACAGTAGCCCTCCTAAGTCTTCCACAGGTTCAGTGGTGCACTGAAGAGTTGGGTCTGAGGGTTTAATATTTATACTTGGTGCCAGCTTTGAAGCAGGAGAAGATTCTGGAGGTTTCCAGCTCCAAGAGGTGTTTGGAATTTCCTGCCTCTCTGCCCAGGCCACAGGTTGTCTGGGGTCACATAAAACCAGTTTCCAACCCTGTCTGAGCTGTGGTGTGTAAGTGTGGAGGGTGACAATTCCTCCCCCTCATTAAGTCAGAGATGGCCTATCCTGCTGACACCTATTACCCCTGTGTCTCATTATCCAGGAGCAATACACAAAGACCAACTGCCAACTATACCTAATCATGTGATCAGTGAACAAGTTGCAGCCACCAAATTGTCGGAACAAGTAAATGTCAACTTTCTAAAAGAGGCATTTTCAGAATTGTGACTTAAAATCCAACATTACTGTTAGACCTGCCATCCTTAGGCTGGTCTTCCCCCAAACATTTTGCCTTCCTACCTCCACTTTTTGCTGTACCTTTTTATTGGCCTTAGGACTCTGAGCACTTTACTACTGCTGACCAGTGCTGATGTGCTTGAGCTTCTCCTCTAAACATAATGACATTGAGGAGCACATAATTGATGTCATTCATTTATGTGTAAGTCCTTTGTAAGATGGTATACCATATATGCAGGGCCTGTAATCTAAATGCTACCAGTGGGCTTGCAGCACTGGCTGTGCTATTCACACAAGTAGCCTTTCAAACCTATCTCAGACCTGCCTTTATAAGGCCTGAGTGTACAGTTTACTGCCACTTTGACTTGCCATTTAAAACCATTTCTCAAGCCTTGAACTCCCCTTTTATTACACACTAGCAGCCCGCCCCAGCGTTGCCCGGGGGCAGAAGGGGGCTGGGGGCTGCATTTTCAGCATCTGCTTAGTCCCGGCCGGGCCCCCGCCCGCCCCGACATTGTGTATACCGCTGCCCGCCTGCCTCCCGCCTCCCGCCTGCCTCCCGCCCGCCTCCCGCCTCCTGCCTGCCGCCTCCCGCCTCCCGCCTCTGCCTTACCTCAGCCGGACGTAGCCCCCACTCCCGGCCCCCGCCTGCACCGGCATTGCCCGGACCGGCTCCCGCCTCCCGCCTCCCGCCTCGCCTTACCTGAGGCGCTGCGCCACTCATCGCCGCACGTCACTCCTCGCCGCACGTCGCTGCTCGTCACCGCTCCTCCCCGCTTGTCGTCATCACGCAGGTGTAGGTCGCGGTTAGCGCTACGTCGCGGCCGGCGCTTCTTTTAGGGGACTACTTTGTTTATAAACTTTAATTTTTTAATTTACGTTTTTTTTTTATTTTATGCAGCCTATGTCCATCTACACACCCTGAGGATTACAACAATGTATTGGGTGTGTGGATTGGCGCTGTGGTTCCCGAGTTTACCTTGCCAAAAGGTGTCTGTTCTCTCTTTATAATAGTAGTATAGATGAGTCACCCAAAGGTAGGCCATGGGTAGCTCCAAGGGCAGGGTGCTGTGTAACTAAAATATAGGACATGTACTTATAAGTTTTACCTGTCCTAGTAGTGACAAACAGCTACATTTGTTTTCACTACTGTGAGGCCTACCCCTCTCATAGGCTAGCATTAGAAATTCCATAAAACACCTTTAAGCTGTAATTCCTGATTGCAAAGGAGTAGCTGCATCATGTTTCATATCGTTGGAATGGTAATGATAAATCCTATATACTGGTAAAGTTGGATTTAACATTATTGCTTTAGAAATGCAACTTTTAGAAAGTGGAAAGCGTGCCTCCAATACACGTCTCGGATGGGTTAGAGATACACTTTGTGCATTCCCTCTAGACAGACAAAAACACAGGAAAGGCGGGTGTGACAGAGAACTCATCTGCATTCATCTCCATTCTGATAGCTCTTCCTGGGCAGGAAGAGGGAGGGGAAGCTGAGGCTTACACCTGAACAGGCAGTGTGCTGTGTCCCACACAAATGGCTGATTACCCCACAGATATAGCCTGGCAGACAGGGCTGGAATGAAAAAGGACATGTGTACTTCAAGAGCCTGCTTTGAAGTCACTCCCAATTCAAAGGTACATTTGGGTATACGCATTATGGCTCTTACCTTACCAAGACAGCACACTACTAGACCTGTGAAGAACTCTACCAGGAGTAAAGACAGCTGTGCCACAAGGATTGGCACTTTGCTTGACTGCCGCTCTGAAGGACCTGCTTTCTGCTTTGCTGAGCTGCCCTACTGCCTGCTGATCTTTGCCCTGCTGAGAACAAGAACTATACCCATCTAAGTTGAACCCAGAGTGACACCAAGGGATTGCCAGTTTGCCCACTGTTCTGAAGACTCAGGGCCATCAAAGACTTCCTGCAACTCTGCAACACTTTGACTCTGCCATCTGTGAGTCTGGCCATGTCTAGTGCCCTTGAAAGGTGATTTCTGCTGTCCAGAACCATCAATGTTGACGCAGTGATGACTTTGCATCAATCGGAACTGCTGCATTGCACTTCGACAGAGATGCAGGAGCTGATCTACGACATTGCCTTGACGAACTGCGCAGATTGAAGATGACTGACAATGCAGCTTGACAATGACGTATTGCCTGCATCGTAAAGGGGTTCATTGACAAAATCTTCATCGATGGCCAGATCGGCGACAACGCTTCACCTCCATCCATGGGAAAGACGAAAATCCAGCTCCTCCTCAATTCCTCGCATCCTGTCCTCGAGGTCAAAGCTTGCTCCATACAAGGTACTTTGCCTGCCAGTGGACTCTGTTTGAGTCCTGTAGCCGGCCTGCCCTGCATTGTGGTTGACCTTAACTTTGGAGTTACACAGTTCTAGTGTGACCTCAAGTAACCTTTTAGCACGAGTCACCTTCTAAGCACTATTTTTGTTTTATTCTTTAAAAATGCATAACTCCGGTTCTACCTGTTTCATTCTCTTCATTCTAGTCTTGATTTTCTCAGAAATTATTGTCTATTTTTCTAATCCCATTTGGAGTATTTTTCTGGTGTTTTCATTGTGTTACTGTGTATTTGCATTACACAAATACTTAACACATTGCCTCTTTAGATAAGCCTGAGTGCTCTGTGCCAAGTTACCAGAGGGTGTGAAAAGGTTAGCTTTTAGTATTATCTAGTTTATCCTGACTAGGATTGTGGTATCTACTTGGCCAGGGTGCATATCTCTGGCAACTAGAGACCCAATTTCCAACAATTACCATTAAAAAGGGTTTTAAATGACAACTCTTTAGACACCAAACTGGAAATTCCTACTTGCCCCCAATTAAAAGTTATCACTTATTAAATGTAATAAGGTAACCCAATGTTATCCTACGGGAGAGGTAGCACTTAAAGTAGTGAAAAAGGAATTTAGGTGATTTTCACTACCAGGACATGCAAATGTTAAAAGTAGATGTCCAACTTTTTAAATACACACCGCCCTGACCTCTGCCCTGCGTAGTGCTTACCCTAACTGTTACTTACATGAATTCAAAAGGATGGTTTAGGCCTGGCAAAATGTATATTTTCCTTGTCTAAATAGCAGTTTAAATTGCACACAAAGGCTGCAATGGCAGGCCTAAGACACGCTTGAAGAGCTACTTAGGTGGGTGGCTCAATAGGTGCTGCAGGCCAACTAGTAGGATTTAATTTACAGGCCCTGGGTACATGGAGTACTACTTTACTAGGGATTTACAAATAAATTAAATGGGCCAATTGTGTCTAAGCCAAAGTTACCACATATATAGGAGAGATCATAAGCACTTTACGATTGGGATGCAGTGGTAATGTGCACAGAGTCCTAAGGCCAACAAAATGAGATCAACAAAAAAAAGGAGGAGTAAGGCAAAACGTTTGGGGGAAGACCACGCTAAGGCAGAAAGGTCTACCAAATATGTTTCTATGAAAAAAGGAAGATGGGATGTCTACGGAACCTTCAATGATAAAGGTTCCCTTGCCATCCACTTTAACAAAAACATAATGGGGCCAAGTGACATTAAAGAGAAGTAACCAGTAGTGAAGGGCATGCAGGGAAAACTAGGAGCAATACACAGGGGGAAGGGTGGGAAGATGGAGCAAGAGAGGACGATTGGTGGAAAAATGAAGAGCAAGACATTGGGAAAGAGGGAGGGAGAAATTAGATGAAGGTGTGGGCAGGTGGGATGAGTAGTGAACATTTAAATAGTAAGAGGGGGAGGAAGAAGAATACCAGTGCTCTCTACTTCCACTTTACATCATACACAAATATCACAGGAGAGAGAACTCAAACATATATTTGTTTTATGTTGTCTCCCTGATCAGTAAGTTCAGATGGGGTACCCAAGTTTTTGTAAAAGTATCCTCACCCATTAGTAATACTAGAGCCATGCTTCATCAATTTTAACTTATACTAAATCCCTCCATAACATCCAGCTGCACTATAGTTTAAGTGTCGAAGCATACGCTGATACGTTAGGTATGCTGGGTGGGAGCCCAATGATAAAGCATGCCACTAATATTAGTATTGGGTCAGAGTTGGTTTACAAAAACAAAGGAACCCCAGCTGACCTTACTGATCAGGGAGACAACATAAACAAATTTATCTATGAGTTCTCTCTCCTATGATATTTGAGAGAGAGGGGATGGGAAGAAGCAAGCTGCAATGAGCACAAAAAGCCAAAGTGTAAGGGGCAGGAGCAAGACTTAACCAACTAATAGATGTCTGTAGTTGTAAAATAGTACTTCATGAACTTCAATGCAACTACTCCATTGAAGAGAGAAAGGTGTAAGCTAAGGGCCAATAATTGGGTAAGAGAGAAATACTTTTCTGCGCTGAACCAAAATCTGATTGACAAGGTCTCATGCCAATGGATAAAAAGAGTAGCCCTAAAAAGGGTTTGAAAAGACAGATACAAGCACATTTTAAGCATACTAGAGACAATATGTCTGCTTCACAAGTGTGTTGTAAAACTCCGGACGCAATAAGGCATTGCCTCACTTACTACAGTCAAAGCCATCCACATATTATTAAAACGAACATCTGAGATGAGATTGCAAAGAGTACCAAGATAAATATTGAAAATTTCCTGGCAAAGACAGGAATCCTTTGTTGCTATGAAATATTATGAATGGTTTTCTGTATGCTGTAGCATCATCATCTGCTGGCTCTAATGGTGCCTCCCTGCAGTAAAGTACTACAGCAATTGTTTGCTGCTAACACCATCATAGCGTTGGTTCCGTTTGACCTACCATCATAACCAAATACATATTTGACAATACCACTAAAGCTAAGCCTTTTGCACATCAGGAAGTAGATTCAGGCAAGAAGATTCAGACGAGTAGGCATGACCTAAGGTATTCAAGGGAAGCCCAGGAGGTCGGATTTAAAGATAGCCTGTATTGTTATCCTACTTTTAGTTCTATGTCATAAAAGCAAAAGCAGGAACCTTTCTTGCCATCTGAGTTTTTCCCTATGAAAATATACCCTAGACTATATTATAGATCACCTTGCTGATCAATCAAGTGAGGTGAAGGTCAGGTAGCACAGAAGCCTTCACTATAGTCCTGCTTTCCCTTGCGCTTGAAACGAAGTTCAGATAGGAGGGAACTCTTCATGAAGGTGATGCTTAGTTTTCATGTCACTGCCAAGGATGTAAAATAAATATGGCCGGGATGCCCGTCACCCCCTCCCAACACAATCCCCAATGATGGGAGACGGACGTCGTTCTGAACTTTTGGAAGGCGGGAGGGAGTTACCCTCCCGGCCGTATTTATTAAAATATGAAACAAAATTAAAACATTAAATAAAAGTTTCATATCATGTACAATTTTCATTTAATACATTTCGATGAAGACATGTTCATTGGCTAACCTTAACAAATCTCTAATACAAAGGTTTTCCTAGCCGAGTCTAACATCCTGCAAATGCATACTTTCTAAATTAAAATTGTACATCCCTAGCATTACGGGCCAACGGCAAGGTCGCAACTGGTGTCAGATCCCTACTACCAAAACTCTCCCCCTCACGGTGTGAGTGGCGCATGCGCAGAGGACTGTACCCTCTGTGCCAACTCCAATTTCCCTTGTCTTGTTGGGGGCCCCCATCTAAACTCGACGCCATCTTAAAGGTCGTCCGAGGACCCGTGTGAGGTGTCTGTAAAAAGGCAGCGTGGACTCCCCCTCCCACCCCACACTGTCTATCACATCCGCCGTCGCGGATATCCGGGCCCCGGGAAATTCGTAGGAGGGGCATATAACCGCCTCCTCCTGAAGGACTGGGTTCTTTAAGACCCAGCGGTGCCAGGGCACAACACCTGAAACCTTCGTGGGTAACCTGCTCCGGCGTACGAATCACAGAGACACGGGACACTTCCTTCGACGTCAAAGATTCAAGGTTTATTTGCTGCAGGGAACACAGAGATCACGACAAGTACACAACGTGCAACTTGGGGAGACTGCTTCAAATTGGTTCTGTGGATCGCTCCTTTTATACAGTTTTTACCCATAGAGTTACATTGAACACAAAAGTTTACAACCCGGTTCCCACCATTATCCCCCAGAGGGGTCGCTTTGGTCACTTTGAAACAGATGAGGTCCGGAACATAAGTGCGGAAACATTTGGCGGTTCCCAACTGTAAAAACCCATCTTCCCACCATTAGCAAATTCCAATCAGCAGTAAAACAGATCGAAATAGGAACAAGGACAGGTGCAGAGGAAGACGGAGACAGTGGGGAGATCGGAAAGGGTGTAAAAGGGGAGGTATCAAGAAACACGAGATACAGGCATCAAAGGGACGTGCCTAATGAGATGCACGGCTGAGACAATAAGTCCGTGCGGCAAGATGAGCCTCGAGCTGCGCCATCTGCTTTACAGCAGCATCCCCCTCGTCATAAAGACACTCACAAAGAACATGTGTCTTCCGCAAATATCTAGGGAGTCCCAGGGTCGCGAAGCGGACAACGTCCGTTCGCTGGCTACTTGAGGGCAAGAGACAAAATGGATGCCGTATCTAAGATGGAACCCGTGGGTACAGATGAAAAACCCACCTAACAAACGAACGGTTTAAGCTAGCACAGCGAAACTGCGCACACTTACTAAACTCGTCATTTGCGGTTCATAGATACCAGACTCGACCATATTCGTGCGAGTCGAAAACACCACTTACAATTGTCACGGAACCTCAGACGCTCCTTTTGCCCTCATGTAGGCAAGCACTAGTCGGAATCATATTCGATATTCATCAAACTATCGAGATGTTGCTGTAGCATAGCTCTGTCCAACCGAGCCCCCTTGGTAACGGGTGGTTGTCTTATACACGTTGTAGCACAGAGGCCACATAAGGCAGGACCACACTGCACACAAAGGCAACACGTGAACAGGAACACTACAACGACTCCGATGATCATCAGAATCTTCCAACCCCAAGTCGACATCAGGCCCCAAAACCATCCAAGTAGCGTCCAATCCCCTACATCCACGTGTATGGATTCGGAGATCTTATGCAACCTCGAGATGGCTTGATAGACAGTAGGAGCATTATCTGGAATAAAAATGCAGCAGCTCGAATGGATCACCTTACATACCCCACCACGATCTGCTAAGATGACATCTAAAACCATACGGTTTTGTAACGTCATAAGTCTCTCCGCCTGAAGTTCTGTGGTGATATTACCAAGGGCACTGGCAGTAATATTAGCTGTCGATTCTACCACTCGAGTCAACTGTCTCAGGTTCCTACTATTAACCATAGGTCCCCAAAACGGGAGGAAACCCTTGAAAAAGTCTCCTGCCTCTTGACCGGCAGTATCCTCTTCGCTAATTACGCCTCGTACAACTCTAGTCTTATGATAATCGGCATCTACAGTGAACGTCGGAGGCAACAGATTTGCAATGAAGCATGAGCCCATGAAGTCAGCGGGCAACCATGCATATGCACGATCATAGCAGATAAAGTATGTACCCTTGGCAGCCAGAAACACAGGGGACGAGGACATCGGCAGAATGTAATTTTCAGTGCAAGCACTTGCTCCAAGTCGGGCTTGCGATCTTCGGCCACGACCCATGAGACAGAAATTACCAGTGTGGGGTACGACCCATATCGGAGGCGAGCTTTTAAGCTGCTTTTCGCTAGTGAACGCACTATATTCACCTCTACTTAGGACCCTATAGGCTTGTATCTCTTCTTCGGGAATAAGCGAGGGATCATAGATATCACTATCTAAATCCTCTATTGCTATCGACAAAGGTTTTTGATACTAAGTAGGACCAGAGTAGGGGGAACGTGGTTCTCGAATGGGGTGGAAAGCCAGTGCGCTTCGAAACATTGTTTGAAATGCTCGAGCTGACCCTTGGGAACTATACGGTAACACCAGATATGGAATTCCCTTATCCGTAGTATGTGGCATCAACCCACACACCCAACAATTAGTAGTGTTAACCACTAACTGATGCTGATGAAGGAGCTGAACAAAGGAATTGTTGCGGAATTCTACACGTCTAGCCTGCTCGTGTTCCGGTAACATATGAAAGGAATGAGGAGAAACAGTAGAGGTAAGATTAGGGTCAGGAGTAGGAGTAGGTGTAGCAGGTAAGAAGTAAGACATCGTGTAATACACCCCACCCGCCAATAATGCAGAAGCAGTCAAAAACAATACAAACAGTTGGAACATAAAACATTTGGTACGACTGAGTTGCTGCAGCTTGAATCGATGAACATGAGCTCCCTCCAAATCATTCAGCTTCGAGAATGCCATTCCCTACGACCGTCCGCAACGTTTCTTGACGCACTTCGTTCTGTGCAGCAATAGTCAATCCCTAGGAGTTCCCAGGAACCGACGGCCTTTAACCTAGCGTCAAGACCTACTATCCAGAAGGAAGTACGCGCGCGGCCCTACGGCCTTCAATGCACAATATGTATGTATGCAAAAACAAAGTCTCTCAGCTGCGGAAGCAAAAAGTACAAGAAATGAAGCTCAATATATGCACAAAATAATCACAGTAATATGAATATTCAAAACTGATCACGGAAAACGGGATAATGCAGTTGTCAATACTGAAAAGCAAGATTTTTTTATTTGTCCTTAGTGCGAGATCGAAAAAAGTATCGGGTTTTCCCAGGACGTGTCTGCTCGTCAAACAAAGGATCCGTTGAAGAGACAGCGTCCTGCTGATCAGTTGAGTGTTCTGGTCTTGAGTCTTGTGATGCTAATTGTTCAACAGTGTCTTTCTGCTGCGCTGGGGATTCTCCAACAGGCTGTGCGTCGCTAAAAGGCACAAACGCCGGCAATGTTTCTGCTTCAGATGATGCAATGCCTCTCCTTACCCACGAGTCTGCTGGCAGCGGAATGGGGACTTTCTTGGTGTGCGTGGCATGCACCCAATTCTTCCGCCCCTCAAGACGAACTGCAGTCCTCGTGGCAAGGAGCACTTGGTAGGGTCCGGTGAACCTCGGGTCCAGGTTATTTTTGCGTGAAAAGTTCCTCGTCACCACCCAGTCTCCGGGCTGGAGCTGGTGGCCTGGACCCTCCGTCTGCGTCGGCAATGCGTCGTAAACCTGTTGGTGAATTAACCTCAGTTTAGCAGTCAAGTCATGTAGATAATCAATCAACATTGGGTACTCAAGATCAGAGAATATTCCTGGCCTAGGAACCCCCCACACATTCGCAGGACGGCCGAACACTATTTCATAGGGACTAAGCCCTATTCGGGAGTGTACAGTCGCCCTAGTTGACAGTAATGCTAAAGGTAAAGCGTCAGGCCACGAAAGACCAGTCGTAGCCTGAATCTTCGCTAACTTTAGTTTAAGGGTGCCGTTGTACCCTTCAACCAATCCAGCTGACTGGGGATGATTGGCGCTATGGAATTTCTGATTAATTCCAAGGCCCTTACACACACTCTTCATCACACTTCCAACAAACTCACTTCCGTTATCTGACCACACGACTCTAGGCATTCCATACCGAGGAAAATATTCCTTCAGTAGGATTTTCGCAGTAGACAAAGCAGTATTGTCTTTGAGAGGATAGGCCTCGATCCATCGGGAGAATGCGCAAACCACCACTAAAACGTATTTCAGGTTATTGCATCGCTCCATATGGATGAAGTCCAATTGAATCACCTCAAAGGGATATGAAGGGGGAGCAAAACTGCCAGGAGGAGTTGGGGTTCCTTTGCCAGGATTGTACATCATACACACCATACAATTCTTCACCAGACGTTCAGCACATTTCGTAATACCATCATTCTTCCACACAGGAGCCAGCAACTTGCAAATACCTTTCGCGCTAATATGTGCTAACCCATGCGCCATTGTCACAACGGCCAGCACATATGCATCCGGCAACATCCATCTTTTCTGATCCGACAAATCAATCCAACAACCATTCGCATCCAACTTTCCCGTACTTTCTTTCCACTTCGTCTTTTCAGTCTCGGTGGCCTCATTCTGAATTTCTTTCACACTCTCGATAGTGTCCTCACACATACTCGATTCTGTAGGCCACCTAACCGAACTCGTCACGTACATCCGAGTGCTAAGGTTCCGGGCAGTCTCCTTAGCAGTCTCGTCCGCGAACGCATTACCACGACCAACATCATCCGTCACCTTCCGATGCGCACTACATTTAACAATCGCAACTTGCGTAGGCAAAGTCAGTGCATCCAAAAGGTCATTCACAAGCTGGCCATGCTGAATCTTCGTACCATGCGACGTCAAGAAACCTCTCTCTCTCCACAATCGTCCAAAACTGTGAGCGACGCCAAAAGCATATTGGCTGTCGGTAAACACATTCACACGTTTCCCTTTCGCTAACACACATGCTCTAGTAAGAGCAATCAATTCTGCAGCTTGGGCAGAATTCTGATTCAACCTCGCAGTCTCAACAACAGTATTGAACGTTACAACAGCATAAGCAGTAGTCACATCGCCATTCGGCAATTTAAAACATGACCCATCCACATACAAAGTACCATCCGGATCTTCCAATGGGGTGTTTTTAAGGTCCACTCGACCTTTTGTTTCCTCTTCAGTCCTCAAGTAGCAGTCATGTTCTGCTACTTCATCTGACTCTGTGCTAATTGGTAACAAAGTTGCCGGGTTCAAAACGTTACAACGTTTTATCTGAATGTGGCTTGCCAAGAGCGTCAACTCGTACCCAGACAACCTCGCACTCGTCAAGTGCTGAGTTTTCGTTCGATTCAAAAGAGTATCGACTGCATGCGGAACCATCACCGTAAGCATATTATCCATGACCAATCCTGCTGATTGTCGGATGGAGACCGCAGCTGCCGCTGTTGCTCGTAAACAACTCGGCAATGCTCTAGCTACTGGGTCCAAGGTCGAGGAAAAATATGCACATGGACGTTGCTTACCACCAAAAGGTTGCGTTAAGACACTCAAAGCACAACCTTCCCTCTCGTGAACATATAACGTAAACGGCTTACTGTAGTCAGGAGTACCTAACACAGGAGCCGAACACAATGAATCACGTAATTCAGAAAAACTTTTCTGACATTCTTCCGTCCATGGTAAAGGAGTTGAAACATCCTTGCACGTAAGAGCCACTAATGGTTTCGCTAGCAATGAAAAATTAGGAATCCATTGCCTGCAGTACGACGTGATACCTAGAAAGGCACGCACATCTCTTTGGGTTTTTGGCACAGCCATTCGCGCAATTGCTGCAATTCTCTCTGGGGTCAATCTCCTTCCCTCCTTTGACAATAAGTGACCTAGATAGGTTACTTCTTGACAACAATATTGGAGTTTAGAAGGTGACACCTTATGATTTAACTCACAGAGATGTTGCAGCAACGATACTGTAGCAATTTTGCAAATGTCCTGAGTATCAGCAGCCACCAGTAAGTCGTCGACGTATTGGATTAAGGCCGCACCAACCGGCAACCTAAACGCATCCAGTTGACCCTTCAAGGCTTGACTGTAAATCGATGGACTTTCACAGTAGCCCTGAGGAGCGCGTTTGAACCGGAAGCTACGTCCACCGAGAGAGAAACCGAAAAGGTCCCTGCTCTCCTCGGCAATCGGGATGCTGAAAAACGCATTTTTCAAGTCAATCACCGAAAACCATGATGCAGAAGCTGGAATCAGAGTCAGTAGCGCCGTGATGTCAGGCACAACGGGAAATTGAGGAACCACAATTTTATTCACCTCCCGTAAATCGATAACAAAGCGATAAACAGGCGGTTTTGAAGGATCAGTACGTTTAAGAATGGGCAGCACAGGGCTGTTGCACACGTTTCCCCGAGTCTCTTCAATAACATCTTTCTCGATCAAATCATAGATGATTGCCAACAGTGCTCGTTCACCATCAAGGGAGATACGATATTGGGGAATACGTGGCAAACGCACATTAGATTTCAACTGTACGACATAAGGGGAGATATCAAGTAGGCCCACGTCATTCGGACCTGCGGCCCACAAAGATGCAGGAAGAGAACTCAATTCCGGTGGAAGCTTATCGAGAGACAAATACATAGGAGAGACAACCCTCTCTCCTAACGTAAGCTTTACACCCGCAGGAGAACAATACAAAGTCGCATACAAACGTTTAAGCAAATCCAGGCCCAAAAGATTTTCACCACAACCTGTAGTCAAAATCAACAGAGCTTCTAGCTCACGTGGCCCAATTTTAAGGGGCAAAGGGCGTGAAACTGGATTGCTAACAGGGGCGCCAGAGAATCCAACGGAAACATTTGTTTAAGCCAGACAAAGGTGCGCCAGGGAGTTTCGAATGCATGATAGAACTTTTCGCTGCACCAGTGTCCAACAGAAAAGGCTCAACGACGCCCGATGTAGCAACTGCGACGTAAGGCCCTCTCTGATCAACCGGAACTGATACCACTCCCTCTCCTTGTCTTTGGCTGTCCTAGTAATTACTGTCGTCAGTACCCTGATCGACGTAATAATCGTCTACATTGTACTGCGCAGATCGTCCTTGCGATGATCCACGTTGATCGAAACAATTATTAGAATTGGATGAGTTATCCGAGCGATCATTCTGAGCACCACGACCTCTACCACGTGATGTTTGCTGCGACCCACCACGACCTCCTCTAGATGAGTTACCATTGTTACGTTCATTCAAAACAGGACAATTGAATTTAATGTGTCCCTCCTGTCTACAATAAGCACATTGATTGTACCCTAACGAGGACCTTTGGGAAGAGGAGTCATTACGCGGCTGCGATCGATTCGATTGCGACTGCGATCTATTCTGTTGGGACGCATTCTGATTCGAACGTGGAGGATACGCTTGCTGAAGCAACACTTTAGTTTTGAGCTCTTTCGTCTTTTTGTCAGCACGGTCGTTCTCTTCCTTCTCTCTATTCTCATAATATTGTGCCGTAGCCAATATCTGAGCCGAAGTAGAAACTGCCCATGCACTTTCCGAATTCTTTAATTTATTGCTCAAATCGGGCAATAAATTCGAAACAAATTTATCCACAAACAATCTTTGACCACCCTCAGTGCCCATATCCTGACCACTATGGTCGATGAATGCTTCCTCGAACCTAGTAAAGAAGTCGGAAACACTCTCATCTTTCTTCTGCTTACAAGCTGACAATTTGTCCCAATTTACTCTCATAGCTGGCATAAGAGTTTTCATTAATGTTATTATTCTTTGAGGGAGAGCAGCAATCAACTGTTCAGGCTTAGCGCCACCAACTTGCAACCCATCCGCCGCTACAATGGCCGCCCAATCACCACCTAGTTCATTTGCGTGATTTTCCTGACGAATCTTAGCCCATACCGGTTGCGGTACGACATTGCCAAACAACATGTTGATATCGGCAAGATTCATTACCGTAGCATCTACGAGCTGCGATAATTCTTTGTAATACCCTGCAGGATTTTTGCGAGGGTCAGGCAAAGATTGCTTCACCTGCAACACTTCCGATCTTTTCCATGGGAGATGTATCCATACTCTCTGAAAATACGGCGGAACAATAGGAATAGCAGTAGCATCGCCTGGCATCCACACTGGTGGAACTTCCCGCATAGGGTATTGGCCAGACTCGTCTGGTTGTTTTTCAATATCCTCAACGAACAATGCATGAGGTATCGGAGCGGGACGAAGAGATAGCAATCGCTCAACAGCACGTCGAACGTTAGTATCCACTATCAGCCCAGTTGCGAACTGAAGCTGAAGATCAGACAAAGCGGTGAGCACCTCGTCAGGCGCATCGGCCGCTATTTGATCATAAAGGAACTTGCACATTTCATTAAACACATATCTCTGGGTTGGTATGTTGAATTGACAAAATGTTTCGAGGACAACACGGGGTGGACACCTAAGAGGATTTACCATCCAACCCATCGCCATATTATATAACGCAACGCGTTCTCTGTTTCCAGGAAGCTGACTACGTCTCTGAGGACCATCAGAACCAGCGGACCCATGAACAGGTCCGAGCGAATGAAAGAAGCTAGTCGCAAGAGGAGAATTGCGACTACGAGTAGAGGGAGAAGAATAAGACACAGGGCTAACAAGAGAAGGAGTAGAAACAGTAGCAACAACAGGAGTTAACAAAACAGGAGCAGTAGCAGGAGCAGGAGTATGTGGAAGCGGAGGAGCAGTAGGGATAGCAACAGGCAAAGGAGCAGGAACAGTCGGAAGAGCAGGTGCAGGTTGAGGAACAGGCGGAGGAAGAATAGGCGGAAGAATAGGTACGGCAGGGACCACAGGAGCTGGGGTACCCTGTACGTACGGAGGTGGCGACTTCATAAGATAAGACATTAAGGGATCCTCAACTGGCTCTTCCTTCTTTTCCGACTCCGTAGGAAAAGCAGGATAACATTTATCTACGGTCATACGCTGTAGTCTATCAAACACTTCCTTATCCTTAACCTCCTTATCTCGCTGAAATTGCTCTGCTTTCTTCACTATGGTAGCAACATTATCTCGCTGATTACGTTTAGTCTGTCTGATTTCTTTCTGTCGGGCTTCTTTGCGCCACAACCGAAAGGCACCAAACATGGCCGGCCTTGACCTTCTTTCGAACAATTTAATCTCTAGATTATCTAAGATCGGCGCCTCGAAGCTACCATGAGGTGGCCAACGAAGGTCGCCGTCCTTTTTCGTGTATTTAATCCAGTAATCGTTAAAGGTAATTGGGCCTAGCCCATGCTTACTATAGAGCTCATACGTGGGAGTTCCAACCGGAGGTATCGGACACGAGTCCTCCAGTCGGGAATCCGTACCACAAAATCTGAAACAACTAAACAAAGTACTGCGACCAGGCATCTTGCACACTAGCGAGTTTCACAAACTTCAAGGGTTACGGGATTTACCAAGTCCCAGCAAAGAACAAAACCCTCGGTCTTTGGCGGCTGCAGTCGTCAAACAACACAACAAAGTACGCTAGCAAAGTGTCACCGACAAAAACACTCACACAGCGCTAACAACAAAAACACTCGCTAAAGTGTCAACAACCAAGAACTCTGGGAGCGACCCACAAATACTTAACTCAAAGATCGATGGCGTCACCAGGAAGGCCCGTCAATCGTCTCGCTATACCAGGGTCTACGCCAGGAAAAGTCTTCGGGCCACTTATTTCGACAACAGGATCGATGAAGCGGAGTGCACCTTCCCTCGGAGATTTCACACGAAGTTCCTCACGATCGTCGGGCTTGGACCGGTACCACTGATGCAGCCCCACGTTGGGCGCCAACTGAAGGACTGGGTTCTTTAAGACCCAGCGGTGCCAGGGCACAACACCTGAAACCTTCATGGGTAACCTGCTCCGGCGTACGAATCACAGAGACACGGGACACTTCCTTCGACGTCAAAGATTCAAGGTTTATTTGCTGCAGGGAACACAGAGATCACGACAAGTACACAACGTGCAACTTGGGGAGACTGCTTCAAATTGGTTCTGTGGATCGCTCCTTTTATACAGTTTTTACCCATAGAGTTACATTGAACACAAAAGTTTACAACCCGGTTCCCACCATTATCCCCCAGAGGGGTCGCTTTGGTCACTTTGAAACACATGAGGTCCGGAACATAAGTGCGGAAACATTTGGCGGTTCCCAACTGTAAAAACCCATCTTCCCACCATTAGCAAATTCCAATCAGCAGTAAAACAGATCGAAATAGGAACAAGGACAGGTGCAGAGGAAGACGGAGACAGTGGGGAGATCGGAAAGGGTGTAAAAGGGGAGGTATCAAGAAACACGAGATACAGGAATCAAAGGGACGTGCCTAATGAGATGCACGGCTGAGACAATAAGTCCGTGCGGCAAGATGAGCCTCGAGCGGCGCCATCTGCTTTACAGCAGCATCCCCCTCGTCATAAAGACACTCACAAAGAACATGTGTCTTCCGCAAATATCTAGGGAGTCCCAGGGTCGCGAAGCGGACAACGTCCGTTCGCTGGCTACTTGAGGGCAAGAGACAAAATGGATGCCGTATCTAAGATGGAACCCGTGGGTACAGATGAAAAACCCACCTAACAAACGAACGGTTTAAGCTAGCACAGCGAAACTGCGCACACTTACTAAACTCGTCATTTGCGGTTCATAGATACCAGACTCGACCATATTCGTGCGAGTCGAAAACACCACTTACAATTGTCACGGAACCTCACTCCCCTAGAAGGGGTCTATGGCCGTCTTCCCCTAGGCGACCCATACTTAGTGGGTGCCGCCTCCCCGTGGGAGGGGCCAATGGCCGCCTCCCCCCAGGCGCTCCCATCCATAGTGGGTGGCGCCCCCCTCTAGGGACCTTGAAATTACTGCTCACCGATCATGACCTTACCGCCCGACCAAAAAATTATAAATACGACATTGATTACCTATAAAGAGAAAAAAACATCATCTTATCTACTTGCATGTTTGTCTATGCCACAAGAAAACAGTACCTTCAGACAGAAATCATATCATTAAACTAGACCTTCATACATCGCAACACCTGAGGGAAGAAGATGTTTATCGAAAGGAAAAAGACTTTATTGCAGAAAAACATTGCCATAAGGGGCTGGTGGGTGGGTCAAAATTGCTCCTTGTTCCGTCGAGGGCTCACGTGCAACGAGTGGGTGCAGCTTCCAAGCACAGGAACAAGAGTTTGCTTCTTCGGATTCCCGCTCTCTTCATTCTTCTCCGGGAGGGCGTGGACCCTCCGCCGGTACGCATACTGGGCGTGGCCTTCGGTGTAGGTATCTAGGACAACCCCTCTTGGGCGGGAAATGGCGCGCCCCGGCTACGCCGCTTTGGGCATACCAGCCGTGACACGCCCCCCGCCCAAAATGGTTTCCCGGGAGGATCTGGGCCCCCAACCATACGTTCGGGGGGACCGAGTGGTCGCCCCTTTCCATATGGCCGGGATGCCCGTCACCCCCTCCCAACACAATCCCCAATGATGGGAGACGGACGTCGTTCTGAACTTTTGGAAGGTGGGAGGGAGTTACCCTCCCGGCCGTATTTATTAAAATATGAAACAAAATTAAAACATTAAATAAAAGTTTCATATCATGTACAATTTTCATTTAATACATTTCGATGAAGACATGTTCATTGGCTAACCTTAACAAATCTCTAATACAAAGGTTTTCCTAGCCGAGTCTAACATCCTGCAAATGCATACTTTCTAAATTAAAATTGTACATCCCTAGCATTACGGGCCAACGGCAATGTCGCAACCGGTGTCAGATCCCTACTACCAAAACTCTCGCCCTCACGGTGTGAGTGGCGCATGCGCAGAGGACTGTACCCTCTGTGCCAACTCCAATTTCCCTTGTCTTGTTGGGGGCCCCCATCTAAACTCGACGCCATCTTAAAGGTCGTCCGAGGACCCGTGTGAGGTGTCTGTAAGAAGGCAGCGTGGACTCCCCCTCCCACCCCACACTGTCTATCACATCCGCCGTCGCGGATATCCGGGCCCCGGGAAATTCGTAGGAGGGGCATATAACCGCCTCCTCCCCTGGAAGGGGTCTATGGCCGTCTTCCCCTAGGCGACCCATACTTAGTGGGTGCCGCCTCCCCGTGGGAGGGGCCAATGGCCGCCTCCCCCAGGCGCTCCCATCCATAGTGGGTGGCACCCCCCTCTAGGGACCTTGAAATTACTGCTCACCGATCATGACCTTACCGCCACAGGCCGGATAGTTGACCGGCTATCCGCCCCCCCCACAAACTCCTCCTAAAGGTCATGCTTTCTTAAACCCCTTAACCATGCTATGAAGTCTCCTATGAGTAAGACATTCCCCTGCCGGGACAAGTGAACCCCATCCTCGAGATACATGTGATCGCCCCGAATACACCATGCGGAATACTGTGCAACTGCGCTGAGGGAAACAACCTACCAATTTTGTTGTTGACCTTCTTTACTGAATGGTTCAGTGCTGACACCGAAAGGCCCCCCCGCCACACTTTTCTGGGAATCATGTGGAACCATGCAATCGTGCACCCCCGGATCCTTTTCGCCAGCCAGCTAACGGTAGACAAAACTCGCTCGAGTAATACTCGCCTACCGAGTGTCACCATGTCGTTGCCCCCCAGGTGTACTATGATTACAGATGGCGGTGACCTCTGCCGCCCTAAGAGTCCCTCGATAAAAGATTTGAACTGGTCAATACAGAGCCCGCCCCTTCCATGGAAGGTCACCCTGTACCCGTATTCCCCAGCTGCGTGAGTCGTGTAATCTGCTTTGAATACGTCCCCGGCCCGCCTCACGTATGAGTGGCCCACGACCCATACCACTCTCTCCTCAGCCGGTGATCTCTGACCGCTGGTCCCCAGGAGCCGGGTCGACTGCAAATTCCGCCCCGCATAACATGCTCGTGAAACTGTAAATCAAACAGAAGACAAGAAGCGTGAGTGCATGTAACTTGACTTCACAACATGTGCAACCGCACATACCTTTTAAAACAATTCGAGGACCATCGTCCCAACAGTTTCACCTCTTCAGCACTCTGACCCCTGGCTCTAGCCTCAGTAGCAGCCCCTATCCTGAAGAAGTGCGTCCCAAAATCGCCCGGGTCTAAGCCCGCCGCTGCGATTGCCAATGTTAGCACCCTCTGAAACTGAAACCTCGTCAGTGGGGTGGCATCGATGTGTCTCAGCAGACTCCCACCCCATGTATCCGCCCTCAGCGCCAGATATTCCTCAATGCACTTTACCGGGCACATGGGGGACCCTTGTATGCGCTGGACCACCACACTGTCTCCCATAGCTGTCTGGTCAGTCTTGGACTTAGCTATTGTAACCACCATTGAATCACCCCTAATCAGGACGTGATTCCTACTAGGCATGGGCGGAAAATCCGTTCCGCTCGCGGATTTTGCGGATTTTCGGGAAATCCGCAATCTGCGAGATTTGCGAATTTCCTGCAAAATCCGCAAATCCGCGAGCAGCGGATTTTGCTCGCACTGCTCGCACTGTTCGCGTGAGTTCGCGCCCCGCGAATAAGTGCGAAATTGCAGAAATATGATCTAAGCAAAACTGAAAGTAACTACTTACCAGGTTCAAAAGTTCAGGCACATCATTAGTAGCCATTTCCTGTAGTGCTTCCTGAGGGGCCCCTCCAGAGTTCAGTTGCCAGTTGAAACTATTATGTGACCCTGCTCTGAACCTCAGAATAGTTACACATATGCCACAAAGGTCATGAATTACAGCTAAGGGAGACAAGCAGGAGCCAGGCTGGAAGTTAAAATCCATTAATCAGCCCCTAATTCATTATTGTCAGTTGGGGCAGGGCAGGTGTTGTAACTAATTTTGCAACAATGAAAGCACTTAGCAAGTGCAAAAGATCACTAATCAGGGCGCACTAAGGAAGCAGGTGCCAGCTAAAAAAATATTCTGTGACACATTAATCAGCCCCAAATTAATTCAGGTCACTTGAGGCAGGGAAGGTGTGCTTTGCTTTGCCGAAAATAATGTACACTGGACAACCAGAGGGTGTGGTGATGAAACAGAGGGTGGCATGGGTGGGCCAGAGGGTGGCATGAGTAGTCAGAGAGTGGCAGTGGTGACAGAGAGTGGCAGTGATGAAGAAGAGTGTCCCAAACAGGTTGGACACGTAGAAACAAGTTCGCAAAACTTGCGACCCGACAGGTAAGTTCGCAAATTGCGAAATTGTAAAAACCCTCGCGAACTGGCAGAAACACGGGCGAACACAAAAAAAAAAAAAATCCGCAAATTCGCGGGAATTCGCGGATTTTGCGGATTGCGAGTTCGCAAATCCGCAAATTCGCGGATTGCCAATCCGCAAAATCCGCTCATGCCTAATTCCTACACAGACCTCCCTCCACATCGTTCTTATTCTTTGCTACCAGTTCACTCACCCGCATAGCCCCATGGAATGCTAATGCAAATGCGGCCCGGAACAGAACTGCCTCGAATTGGGAGGAACATGTCGTGGGTAGTATCGCCATGAGCAGGGACAACCTCTCTAACCCAATCGGGCTCCTCTCGTCTACTCTCCGACCCTCAAGGCGCTGCCAGCCACGAAGGGCTTTCTTTGCCAAAAAGGAAGATGTAGGGTCCTTGACCCCATGCACCTGCGCCATGAATGAAATGGCCGCCCGGTGCCTATTGGCCGTTGCCACTGATCGGCCTTCCCTATGTAATGCTACCAGAAACCTCAGGAAGCAATCCTCCTGACCCCATGTCTGATCCCCTGCCGGACCCAAAAATGCACAATAGGAACGAAACGCTCCTTCGTATGCCTTCCTTGTCCTGGGGGCTAAGCTTGCTGCCACGAGGTCTTGTAATCCGGGGCACCGAGTAGCCAGAGTACTTCGGGGAATTGTGCCGCCGCTAGGTCCGCAGTCGGTAGATAACCCCTGAACGCCTGCATATGTGAACGAGAGAGTGCATCAGCAGCATGATTCAGTACCCCCGGAACATGCTTTGCCCTGAATTGTACATTTAGTCTCATGCAAATGAGTACAATTTCTTTCAGCAATCTCAAAATCCACTTGCAGCGTGCTGCCTGATTATTTATACATTCAACAACAGTCATATTGTCTGACCAAAATACCACTGAGCGATTTCTGAACTCGTCCGGCCATGCCCTCAGAGCCACCAATATGGGGAATAGCTCGAGGAAACCAATGTTACCTGTGAGACCGCTGGTGTGCCACCATGTCGGCCATGTTTGAGCCGACCATCGATTGCCGAAAATGGCACCAAACCCCACACTCCCCGTCGAGTCAGTCCACAAACCTAGCTCGTCCGAAGACGCTGGCGGCTTGTTCCACACTACTCGACCGTTGAAGTCCGCCAGAAATGCCAACCAAATACGCATGTCCTGGCGAACCTCTGTAGACAGTCTCGTGCTTTGGTGTCCTTCTTTTAGACCGACCATAGCCTGTGCAATAGAGCGTGAAAAGGGGCGGGCCATTGGTATCACCCTCAGGGCAAAATTAAGCTGACCCACTGCCTGCTGTAACTGATGCAGGGTCACTTTGTCCTTACTAAGGCACAGTTCCAGGGAAGCCCTAAATTTCGCTATCTTTTCCCCCGGCAAACGGAAACATCTCTCCACAGAATCAAGCTCAATTCCCAGAAACTCGAGTGAAGTAGATGGTCCCACCGTTTTACCTGGTGCCAATGGCTCCCCGAATTCCCTCATGAGGATACAAAACTCCTGTAGAGCCTGCGCACATGTTGTGTCGCCGGCTGTCCCCAAGAACAGAAAATCATCTAAGTAATGCATAACATGGCTATGCCCAATGGCCTCAGTGAATGCCCACTCCAAAAAACAGCTGAATTTCTCAAAATAGGCACAAGATATGGAGCAACCCATTGGCATGCATCTATCCATGTAGTAACGTCCCTGAAACACAAAGCCTAACAGACGCTGGTCCTGTGGGTGTACCGGGAGCAACCGGAACGCCGACTCGATATCTGACTTCGCCATCAGCGCTCCGGGCCCCAGGCGATTCAACATGGTGACGGCATCATCGAAGAATGCGTACCGCACCGAACAAACTCCTGGGTCAATCGCTTTGTTCACCGAGAGACCCTTCGGTGCCGATAAGTTATGGATCATCCTAAACTCCCCTGGGTCCTTTTTGGGGACCACTCCCAACGGGGAACAGACAAAATTTGCCACTGGAGGGTTCTGGTATGGGCCCGCCACCCGGCCTAGTAAAACTTCTTTTCCAATTTTCCTCTCTACCACCGCCGGATTCTGCCGGGCCGATAATTGGTTTCTACAAAGTGATTCCCCATGAAAATCCCCCGCCGGAATGCGGAAACCGTATAAGAATCCGTTCCTCAGCACTCCAGCGGAAACATGATCAGGGTATTCGTTTAGCCAGGGGGTTATTGCCATGATATCAACGGGGGTAGGTAATGGTACACAATGACCCTCCTCAGTCTTGTTTGGACCCCCCCTTTCCTCCCGACCCGCCATTTTTGGATCTGCACGAAATTTCCGGGTGCGAGGAATTCCCACCACCCGCACATGCATGTCTGAACTTACATGCCCCTAGTGGTCTGGAGCAGTTGCCTCTATTAAAGCTCCAACAGACCCCCCGCTTTCCCCCATTCCCCCCGGGCCTTGGTTGGTGATCGCCACCGGAGCCTGCTCGACAGGGCACCACGATTCAGAAAAGGGGGTGGTGATGAACAGAGTGTCTGAACTAAGCAGACCACTCTTACCCAGTCCAAAGATCAGGGCTTGATCCATCACCGTTATTTATCTCACTGCATCATCCCAGTTCAGAACCTGGCTATATGCAAATCAGTCTGTCCCTGGCCCAGTGCATCATGGGAACAGGGCAGACTAAACTACCAAGCCAATTCTTCACCAGAAAGGAGACAAGCTACCGGGGACCGGTTTCTGGCATTTCAGCCTCGTCGGCCCGGCTTGCTTGAATCCTGATGGTGCAGTGAGAAAGGGACTCATGTCTGAGTATACCCTGCCACACCTATAGTGGCCAAAAACGATTCAGAAAAGGGGGTGGTGATGAACAGAGTGTCTGAACTAAGCAGACCACTCTTACCCAGTCCAAAGATCAGGGCTTGATCCATCACCGTTATTTATCTCACTGCATCATCCCAGTTCAGAACCTGGCTATATGCAAATCAGTCTGTCCCTGGCCCAGTGCATCATGGGAACAGGGCAGACTAAACTACCAAGCCAATTCTTCACCAGAAAGGAGACAAGCTACCGGGGACCGGTTTCTGGCATTTCAGCCTCATCGGCCCGGCTTGCTTGAATCCTGATGGTGCAGTGAGAAAGGGACTCATGTCTGAGTATACCCTGCCACACCTATAGTGGCCAAAAACGATTCAGAAAAGGGGGTGGTGATGAACAGAGTGTCTGAACTAAGCAGACCACTCTTACCCAGTCCAAAGATCAGGGCTTGATCCATCACCGTTATTTATCTCACTGCATCATCCCAGTTCAGAACCTGGCTATATGCAAATCAGTCTGTCCCTGGCCCAGTGCATCATGGGAACAGGGCAGACTAAACTACCAAGCCAATTCTTCACCAGAAAGGAGACAAGCTACCGGGGACCGGTTTCTGGCATTTCAGCCTCGTCGGCCCGGCTTGCTTGAATCCTGATGGTGCAGTGAGAAAGGGACTCATGTCTGAGTATACCCTGCCACACCTATAGTGGCCAAAAACAATTCAGAAAAGGGGGTGGTGATGAACAGAGTGTCTGAACTAAGCAGACCACTCTTACCCAGTCCAAAGATCAGGGCTTGCTCCATCACCGTTATTTATCTCACTGCATCATCCCAGTTCAGAACCTGGCTATATGCAAATCAGTCTGTCCCTGGCCCAGTGCATCATGGGAACAGGGCAGACTAAACTACCAAGCCAATTCTTCACCAGAAAGGAGACAAGCTACCGGGGACCGGTTTCTGGGATTTCAGCCTCGTCGGCCCGGCTTGCTTGAATCCTGATGGTGCAGTGAGAAAAGGACTCATGTCTGAGTATACCCTGCCACACCTATAGTGGCCAAAAACGATTCAGAAAAGGGGGTGGTGATGAACAGAGTGTCTGAACTAAGCAGACCACTCTTACCCAGTCCAAAGATCAGGGCTTGATCCATCACCGTTATTTATCTCACTGCATCATCCCAGTTCAGAACCTGGCTATATGCAAATCAGTCTGTCCCTGGCCCAGTGCATCATGGGAATAGGGCAGACTAAACTACCAAGCCAATTCTTCACCAGAAAGGAGACAAGCTACCGGGGACCGGTTTCTGGCATTTCAGCCTCGTCGGCCCGGCTTGCTTGAATCCTGATGGTGCAGTGAGAAAGGGACTCATGTCTGAGTATACCCTGCCACACCTATAGTGGCCAAAAACGATTCAGAAAAGGGGGTGGTGATGAACAGAGTGTCTGAACTAAGCAGACCACTCTTACCCAGTCCAAAGATCAGGGCTTGATCCATCACCGTTATTTATCTCACTGCATCATCCCAGTTCAGAACCTGGCTATATGCAAATCAGTCTGTCCCTGGCCCAGTGCATCATGGGAACAGGGCAGACTAAACTACCAAGCCAATTCTTCACCAGAAAGGAGACAAGCTACCGGGGACCGGTTTCTGGCATTTCAGCCTCGTCGGCCCGGCTTGCTTGAATCCTGATGGTGCAGTGAGAAAGGGACTCATGTCTGAGTATACCCTGCACCACGGGCTGTTGGCGGGAAACCCCCGACCCGTTCCCGCCAGACGAGGACGCCTTCGACACGCCCGGCAGGAGCTGCTTCTGCCAAGAGATCGAGTCGAGACAATCCCACGTCAGAGATGAATCGTACTCCTTGGCCTTACGGAACTTCATGTCGTAACCCATCCATTCATTACCCTCATATGTTTCGTAAAAATCCATTATTCGTGCCTGATAGCAAGATAATTCTGACAAAACTTCAGGCTTACGTTCCCCAATAATGGCAGTAAACATCGCAAAGGCCTTGGCCTAATTTGTTATTGTCTCATCCACTCTGAAACCGGCCATCTTGGCTCGCCACACACTCGGGTGCAAAAAATCCTTCTGCGTTTTAGCATACTCCATCTCTTGATGGTCAGTTAACAAAGAGAACATATTAACATACTTGTCAGCCCAAATTAACTCTTTCGTGGCCAATGGGATATGTTGAACCACTTTCTCCCGCCTTGATGGCAATGAGCCCCCCCCGCCATTGGCAATGCCTGCTTACCCGGCAAGGTTGGTGTTCCCACCGTTTTTTCCACGCCGGCCACCAGTCCTTCCGAGGTTACCTGTGGGGTGGAGAAGAGGGAGATTCGCCTTTGCGGCATCTCGCGACTGCCGCAACTGCTGCATTAGTAACCTGGCCTCTTCGGCCGTGTCTCCAGGTGCCGTAACACCCCCTGTTTTGTTGCCGAGCCATGCAGCCAACTGGGCGGCCAATTCAGGCGGCATGTCCTCCTCGCTAGCGGGCGTAATCACAACCGGTATCGGTTGACCCGCGTCTGGGAGTATAGGGGCCTCGACCGGAACGGGGCTCGCCGGGGGCACCTCAGAAACGGGGACCTCCCCCCCTGGGGCTCTATTCCTGACCCGCTTCCCCCTACCCTCCGGGTAGGGGGAAGCGACACCCGGCAACACCCGGCAATGCTGGGCCTATCACCTTTTTTGGTTTACCCGGATTGTTCATCGCAGCCTTCTGCTTCTTCATGGTCGCCATATCGCGTCCAACGGTTCGTTCCATCTTCGTCATTCTACCAACCAACATCCGGAGCATTTGTTCAGTCTCGGACTTCTTTCCTGCCTTTTTGCCTGGCATTCCTTCCAATTAGTCACTCAAGACGATCCGAAACGGTCCCCGGTCGTTTTAGCCTCGAAGTCGCTGAAAGAGAAACACAAGAATTATAAAATTCTCAAAATAGCTCCTTGTTCCGTCGAAGGGCTCACGTGCAACGAGTGGGTGCAGCTTCCAAGCACAGGAACAAGAGGATGCTTCTTCCGATTCCCGCTCTCTTTATTCTTCTCCGGGAGGGCGTGGACCCTCTGCCGGTATGCCTACTGGGCGTGGCCATCGGTGTAGGTGTCTAGGACAACCCCTCTTGGGCGGGAAAAGGCGCGCCCCGGCTACGCCGCTTTGGGCATACCAGCCGTGACACACCCCCCGCCCAAAATGGTTTCCCGGGAGGATCTGGGCCCCCAACCATACGTTTGGGGGGACCGAGTAGTCGCCCCTTTCCAAGAATTGCTCGACGTCATCTGGAGAGCTTAGAAGCCACCGTGAGCTTAAAATAGTACTGATCTTCAGTGGCGGTGAAGAGAAGTTGCACGTAATAGGAGAAAAAATGTGTGATCACATAAGACTTCAAAAAGTCTTTTTGGGATCATGCCATTCCAATATGTAAAGAAGAAAGTAAATTGAAAGCCATGTTAAGATCCAGTTTACACTTTAGCCTGACAAAATCGATAATAAAAAATATCTCCTGCAGTTACAAAAAAACTAAAATATGTACTGATTTCAGTTTTGAAGGCATGGATGAAATAAAGGATCCAATGTGATAAAAATTGTGATTGGAAGTTTGTATTTTTAGGATATAAAATAGTCCTCCGTGTATTGCATTGAAGGCACTTCATAAGAGGTGGAAGGAAACACCAGGCAACCAAATGCATGAGGTTAGACATTTTTACTCCTCCGAAGCTCACTGGATTATGCATTACAATACTGTTTAACTGACAAAAAGCACAAGGAAAGAGCTGCGCTGACATGTTAGACCTAAAAAGGCTTCTAGAATAATGTTTTCAGCCGTTAAGATGCTCATGGTGACTGGAAGGTAAACAGATACTAATGGTGGCAAGCAATTGTGAAAGATTCAGCAGAGAGTTGCTCACACATGTAGGACACACATCCTTGCTACTTGACAACTGGCACAGGCACCCAAGATCAAAGGGTGACATAAATGACAGTGCATGTTGCCTACAGTTGGAGAGGTCCATGATTCAGCAAGCCACTTATGCTACGATTGATATGAAAAAGCTTATAAATGGGGGGCGTGGCTTAGCGCCCGGTGTGGATGGCAGCTCCGACGTGAGCGCTCCGTGCTGGCCGGGGGATTCACCAGCTTTCGTTTTTCACCGGCGCCCTACCAGAGCAGAATGTTTCACCGGAGAGTGGAGGGAACGTCGCGGGAATGAATTCCGGCTTCTTTCGGTAATTTTCACCGCTCTTCCGACGAACGATTCAGCGGCCGCGGCTTCATGACGGCCGCGACCGCCATTTTGTGCTCAGAACGCGCGTCCAGCGCGCTGCCTTCTCCTGGTCCTGCTGGCCTCCTGCCCTGACTCTGCTCTCTCAGACTGCTCATGGTGAGCTAATATTTGACTATTTTGGCTGTTGCTGCCAATAGACCTGCTCTCTCAGCTTCTATGAGTGTCGCCCTCAGCTGTTACAACTTTAGGGGCCCTTTTACACTCACCTGACACTCTCTCCTCACCTGTGTCACCTGTGGCAGCAACTCATGCAGGCTTTTTGCTATAGTTCATTTATCTCTCCTGCACTCTCTGATTACTGGATTACCTTCATGCCTATAGTTCCTCACACTACATGGGCCTTTTCTCTGCTGCGCTGACTTTTCTTTTTCTTCCATTGGATGATTCCTTTTCTGCTGTGTGCCAACTTACTACCCCTCATCTCAACGGCCATTTTGTGCTTTGCTTCCTTGCATGAGGGCCTCATAGCTTGACTGTCTGGACATTGCTATGAGTTGTGTGAATTTTTGCTATTCTCATGTCGCTCTGAAGTGTCTTTCTTTGGATATTTCAGCTTCCCTCTTGCGTGCTACTGCAGACTCTGCTGTCCTTCTGTTCACTTGTTGATTTTTACAGGAATGGAGCGCTCCAAGTGCTTGTTTTTTTTCTCTTTGGAGGTGATCCTCATCTTATGGATAGGGGTGCAACAGGTCGTGCTTCTAAGACTCCACGTCCCATCTTCATTAAAAATTCAAAAGTGTTTTCTGCGTTGGCTCATTTGGAAGCCTCTCAGGCGTCTGCTGTCTATGTGTCGCAGTCTAGTGCGGACCATCCTGTTCAACCTTCAGGGAAGGCTACAACTAAACGCCTCAAAAAGGATCCTCCATCACCGGCGGGCTCTTCCTCAGCTGTATCTATGGAGCTGTTGTTGGAGGAGATATGTGCCCTTCAACCCTTCATGGAGGAAATCAACACCAAGTTACAGGTCTTAACTGATAATTGATCACAGATGGATGTAAGAGTTACAACGGTGGAGCGCAGTATCTCTTCTCTCCAGGAGTCATCCTCCAAGGTTACGCACATGCAGTCGCAGATTTCTTCTCTCCAGAAACAGGTCGAGGAGCTTGAAAATCGTAATCGACGCAACAACCTTCGCATTTACGGCCTGGTGGAGAATTGTGAGGGGAGCGACCCCATTGCTTTTTTCAAATCCTTCCTCCCTTAACTCCTTCACTTACCTGAAAGTACCGTGCTTAACATCCAGCGGGCACATAGGCTTGGTCGCATCTCTTCATCTGCTTCCGCCTCTTCAAGACCAAGAGGCGTCATCATGTATTTCTTGGAATATACTGATCTTCTTAAAGTTCTCTCAGCAGCCAGGGCTTCTCCTCGCCTCACATGGTCAGGATCCACCCTTTTCTTTGCGCAAGATTATGCTAGAGCTACAGCCAACCGTCGTAAAGCTTTCTTGGATATGAGGCCAGAACTTCGTTCCATTGGCGCCAGATATGGCCTTTTTCATCCTTGCCTCTTCAGAGTCACTCATAACAACAAGACGACGACCTACGATGATCCTGTTCGCCTTCGGAGCTTCCTAAATTCCTGTCAAACGTCTGACATGGACCCGTCTAGCTCCTCATCTGCTTTCCCTCGATGACTTTCCTGAGTTGTTGTTGCTCTTTAATTGGTCCACACAGTTCATGTTGACTTTGTTCATGTTTATTATGATAATTTTTCTTCTCCTTATATGAACTCCCTTGTTTTTTGTTCCCTCATATGTATATGACCTGTTCATATGTTTTTCACCCTTGTTTGGTACTATATTTCCGTTGTTTCGTCTCTTGATGTTTTCCTCTCCTCATGTCTTTTTTTTTTCACAGAATCCACAGTTCATTGTGTGCTGTTTCCCCGGCCTGGTGGTCCGCTCGCACTGGTTGTCTTGCCTCCTCCAGTCGGCGCTACCCCCCTCAGTTTTCTCGTTTGTTCTCCTTCTTGATTTTCCTCCCCTGGTTCCACCCCTCGTAAGTATGTTCTCCTTCCTCCCTTTAATGTTCGCTTTCCCCTTTTTTCCCCTATTCCTGCTTCTTTCCCAATTTCTACTTTGTTCAAAGGTGTCTCCTTTTCCTTGCTTTCGTCAACCTTTTTGCCCTCTCTCTCTTTATGTCTTTTTATCTGTCATTTGCATTTTTCTCCTTTGTCTATTTATTCGACTGATTTTCTTCATCATCTTTTTAACCTACACTTTCTTTTTCTCCTCATATTCCTCTCTCTCCTTTTTCCCTCTCCTTTTTTCCTATGATCTTTTATTCATTGATTTACATGTGTTTTGGGCCTTGACCTTTTTTATCTTAGATCACCTTTCTTCATTTTTTCTTACACTTTCACTACTTATCTCGCTAACTCATTTGCAATTCCACTTTTCTATTTTTATACCTCATGTCATATTCATTATCCTCTTTTCTCTAGACCATTCTTCTCTCTCTTGCTTGTTTTTTTCCTCTGGGCTCTTTTTTTGCCTCTTTTTTTTTTGCTGTTCTCAATCTATCTTTTATATTATGTAGTTAAAAATAGTTACATGGAATGTTAAGGGCATTAATTCTCCAATCAAAAGACAGAGAATTTTTATCTCACCTTGCTCGTTTAAATGTTGATGTTGCATTTTTCCAAGAAACTCATTTGTCTGATGAAGAATCTGCTAAACTAAAAAGAGGATGGGTGGGTGAAGTTTACTATTCCCAGGGCGATGGTAAACGAAATGGAGTGGCTATATTGTGTCACAAAACTTTTTCCCATTCGTTGCTTGCTCAGGAGTCAGATGCTGGAGGTCGTTGGACATATGTTAAATTGTCTCTTAAGGGTGTTCCAATTTCCTTTCTTAATGTTTACGCCCCCACTAGTGGTGACTCCGCTTTTTGGCATACGTTCTCTCATCATATCACCAGATTTATTGATGATAACTTCGTCCTAGCGGGGGATTGTAATCAGCCCATTGATCCCTTCCTTGATAGACACTCGAAAGTCCATTACATTCCAAATAAGTCCCATCAACTTTTTTCCCAAGCCATTTCCCCACATAAGCTCACCGATGCCTGGCACCTGTGTAATCCAGATGCGTGAGAATTTACTTTTTATTCTCCATGCCATCATTCCCAAATAATGGATTGATTACATTTTTGTCACTCATAATATTGCCCAAACTCTTATTCATGCTGAGATTGGCCCGATTCTACTTTCAGATCACGCCCTCACTTTAGTTCAACTTGACATCCTTCCTAAATCAGCTGGACCCAAGCTTTGGCGCTTTAATAACACCCTTCTCTTGGATCCCAAGCTTACTACCTCCTTTACTGAATTTTCGGATGAGTATTTTTTGTTCAATGATACCCCTTCTATCCCCAAGCATACCATTTGGGATGCTTTCAAAGCTACGGCGAGAGATTTTATAATTGGCTATGTGGCAAAGAAACGGAAAACTGCTAGCAAATTCACGGCCGATCTTCTCCTTGATATTAAGAAATTGGAGCACTCTTATTTCACCTCTCACTCGCAAGACAGTTTAACAGCACTGATTAATGCCAAAATGAAATTTAACAAGAAGTCTACAGAAGATGCTTCCCTATATTTATTGAAATCGAGTGCAAAGTTTTATGGAGGCAAAAATAAGGCTGGGAAGGTTTTAGCTAATTATTTGAAAGTTAAGCATAACAAATTAAATATTGAATCCATCTATGATATTCACTCTGTTCTTAAACATAAGGATACGGACATTCTCACTGAATTCTCTGCTTTCTACAAAACCTTGTACTCTTCCGTAACCCAACCCTCCTCTCAGTCCCTAGACCTCTTTTTTTCCAACATATAGAAACCAGCCCACTTCCCTCTTGACCTCTCTCAATTGGAGCTTGATATTTCTCAACAAGAATTACTTACAGCACTCCAGAATCTCCAAAAAGATAAAGCCCCTGGGCCAGATGGCTTTACTGTTGAATTCTTCCCTTATTTTTCGAAGCTTCTCATCCAAAAACTACACTCCCTCATAGATACATTTGTCACTTTAGGTGCCTCCTCAGGTTTTTTTTCTGACGCGCACATTTGTCTGATACCTAAGGAAGGGAAAGACGCTCAATATTTCAAAAATTATAGACCAATCTCTCTGGTCAATATTGACTATAAAATATTTGCTAAATCTCTTGCAGCACGTCTTGACCTTCTTCTCCCAGACCTTCTGGGTGAGGAACAATCAGGTTTCGTCAATGGTCGTTTCATCACTGACAACATCAGACTTTTATTTAATGTTTTATCCAAATCCCGTCACTTGCCCCATCCCCTTGCAGCGATTGCCCTAGATGCTGAGAAAGCATTTGATAGGGTTGAATGGACTTATCTTTTTCATACCCTTAAATGGTTTGGTTTTGGTTCTAAATTTATTTCTCTGATTTCTTTAATGTATTCTAATCCCTGTGCAGCGGTTTGTGCTAATGGCCAAGTTTCTTCCTTTTTTAATTTGGGGAGAGGTGTCCGTCAAGGTTGCCCCTTATCTCCTTTTCTTTTTAATTTAGCATTAGAACCCTTTTTATCTAAACTCCATCAAAATCCTAATATTCAGGGCTTTCAAATATCAGATTTCCAAGTTAAGCTGGCCGCTTATGCGGACGATATCCTCCTCTTTATCTCTAATCCCACTGAATCTATTCCCGCCTTCCTTGCTGAAGTGAGCGATTATTCCCGAATATCTGGCTACAAACTTAACAATGATAAGTGTGATATCCTACCCGTGACGAATTTCATATTTAAACCTGATTTTACTGCCTCTAATTTCACATGGAACTCCTCAAATATTAAATATCTTGGTCTACATGTTACCCCTTCTATCTCAGACACTGTTTCCCTGTGTTTATCTAAATGTACTCAAAAAATGGTGGACTTAACGTCCAGATGGCACCCTCTTTACTTATCCTGGTGGGGTCGTCTTGACACTATTAAAATGATGCTGTCCCCCATAGTCCTCTATACTATTTCTAATATTCCAGTGTCCATTCCTTCTAAATATTTTAAAAAGATTAATTCCATTTTGATGTCCTTTCTTTGGAATAACAAAAAACCTAGAGTGTCCCTTGCTCGATTGAGTCGCCCCAAATTGGAAGGTGGAGTCAATTTCCCAGCCTACCACAAAGCGTTTTTGTTTCGACAAGCTTCCTTCTGGTTGCAGGACCCCAGCTTTCCTTGTCCTCTATGGGCTTAATTTGAGCGCCTTCTTCTCTCTCCTTTTTCCTTTGCTGAATATCTTTCTTTCTCACACAAACCCTCTTCCATTCACAAATTCACTACTAAACTGCTCTTATCTTCTTCTCCCACCTCCCCTACGACTGTTGCTGATTTTCTCTCCTCTACCATTTGGCATAATACTGCACTACTTATTCGTAACAAACCCTTCTTTTGGAAGGCATGGTGCCGAAGAGGGCTGATATGGATTTCCAAACTTTTCTCCTAATCTTCCTTCATACCTTTCACTACTCTTCATTCCCTCTATGGTCTACCTACCTCCTTTACCTGCAACTACCTCTTACTTTAAGGAAGCCACACTGACAACCTGCATTCGCCTTTCTCAGATGCACTCCTCTCCTATCTCTCCCACCCCTACCTCATCACTAGACTCCTTTTTACGCACTACTCCCAAGGCTTCCTCCATTTACAAATATCTTCATACTAATGACTCTGTTAGGCCTAAATCTAAAGTGGAGGAGTGCTGGGAACATGATCTCACCACGTCCTGCCAGTTTCTTTCTTTTGTAACTTTTATGGATTATATTTCATGCACTGATAAGTTTGAACACCTTTTGGATAAACTATTAAGTCTAAATTTTAGATTATTTTTTCCATTCGGAAACACACACCATTGTGTAAACTAGTGTACATATTTTAGCTCTTTGTATTGTTTGCTTGAGCCTTATGTTCTTTATAGCAGAGCCTTATTGCCTTGTGATGTAGCTCTTGCAGTTCAAGTTTTCATGTGTCAGAATTCCAATGCTTCGATCCCATGGTAAGCTAAGTTCATGATGTATAATCCCTTCTAAAATATACCAACAAAACAATTCATTGAGAGGAGTTTCAGTCATACAGACAGATGACTTTTATGACACAATTACTAAAGATTAGTTCACATAGCTTTGTAAGTAGTGCAACCAACTTTCATCAGCAGTTCCCACAAAATGCTGACTATCTTCCGGACACCATTTCAGCCTCAGTGAGGATCAAGACTCAATGAGAGACTTTATTGGGAATTTTAACACACATATATGTGTGTGTGTGTATAGATAGATAGATAGACATATATATATATATATATATATATATATATATATATATTATATATATATATATATATATATATATATATATATATATATATATACAGCGGCACCCGAGAAGGCGGATAGAGCCGAAATGCATCGTGCCTGACAGCTGTTTAATTAAAGGACCTCCAAAGCTATTTCCCCGTGTGGCCTCTCTTCTTTCATCATTGGAGGAGTTTTCTGCATATATATATATATATATATATATATATATATATATATATATATATATATATTGTTTTTACCCATTTGAATAACCTATTAAAAATAGTGTATCTTTTATGGATTATATTTCATGCACTGATAAGTTTGAACACCTTTTGGATAAACTATTAAGTCTAATTTTTAGATTATTTTTTCCATTCGGAAACACACACCATTGTGTAAACTAGTGTACATATATTAGCTCTTTGTATTGTTTGCTTGAGCCTTATGTTCTTTATAGCAGAGCCTTATTGCCGTGTGATGGTATATGACCTTGTTCTAGTGTCTCGACCAATTAGGCATACATGTCCACCTAACGTCTCTGCCTCGATTAAGCATGTCTTCTCATAAAGTGGTAAACCTTGTGGTACATACTTTGGTATTGCCAGCTTTATGAAGGAGTCTAGAATTGGTATTTTGCTGAAATAAATTGGCCAGGCAGCAGCAGTTCTGCGAGAACAGTGCACAAACGGTAATTCTTCTGAATAATAACAGATTAGAGCTTGGTAATCAATTGTGTAGCACATAACAGAAATTTAATAGACCTTGTAAAAACACCATACACTTCATTGCCTACTAATTACAAAACACTCGATGAGGAAACAACAGCATTTGCGGTATTAAAAACAACTTTCTTTTTCCCCTTGGAGCTAACATGATACATTATACATATCAGGAGTATGGTCTAAAGTAGCTTCTGATTAACTACCCGATTTGTACATCCGAGAATACGCTCACAAAGATTCTTCTATATTTCACTGTGCAAAACATGGAAGGTTTTATTACCAATGATTTAACAATATACTTCAAGTGAATTGGGAAATAGGCTGGTAAATGTTCCGGGATCTTCTCCTCCATTTAAGCTCAGCGTAAAGAAATACTCACGCTTGATTTTTTTAATTTAATATAAGTAATGCTCTGGCTCTCTTCTCTCCATCTCTCTCTCTTCTTTCCCTGTCTCCTCTCTTATTCTCCTCTCTCCGCTCTCTCTTTCACTTCACTCAGGAATGACCCAAAATGCTTCCCACAATGGATCACACTATATGCAATACTTCCCCACCGGTGCTTAATTTGTGTAAAAAAAAAAATAAGTGGCAGGGCCCTGGCCGGGAGGCCAACACTGCTTGCACCACCAATTGCCCCTGTCAGTGCAGCTATATCACACTGCTAAAAGTGCGACAATTCTGACTGTTCGAGGCCCCAAAGCTATAAGAATGACTTGGGTGGCAGTTAATATTCGTTTTTAATGGATATGGAACTAATAAAACAACTGTTGTTCTGTTTATCTCTAAATCACACAAACAGCGCCACCATGTGGTAGCTGTCATAAGTGCAAGTGTTGACTGTTAAATGCGGGCTCCAAGCACTTGAAACCACTGGCTCAAATTAAGCACTGCCCTCAGCTTAGTGTGCTACCTGTCCGAACATGCACTACGGTGCTCCACAACTGGGAATGAGGTGATATTTTAAAGCATCAATTCAATACAATGCACACATAGGCACACATGCATTAGAACTCCCAGTAATCACTGATTTGGTACATGAAAGCCTGAGACTGAGAGATTCAGAGCACCAGTAAATAATGTGAGAAGGACTGATTCAAGTTTTTTTGCCTTCTAAGTTTAGGATTTTCTATGCATACATTCTTCTGGGTTGCTTAGTTGTATTTCTACCATGTACGTAAGAGAGTTTAGGTGGTCGAGATTTGTTTGTCAGGCAGGCCATCTTTAAGATTCAGCTGCAAATTTGGGCTAGTTCAATGAGAGGGACAACACTCAGGCATGCTCAAAATGCGGGACACAGGGTCAATCATACTGCACATTTAGTACTGCCCTAAGCACACAGAGAAATCTTTATTAGTTCTCTTTAGTGATTACTAATTACTGAAACTCTGAACTCAGGCCGAAAACTGTTTTATTTTTTTCTCCAAGTATTGATGGATATGGGCACCATTTAGCACATTTTTATATGGAGGTATAGTTTCACCCTCAAAACCTGTGATCCAGGAGACAACATTCATGTTAGTAACGAAAATAGAAGTATTGGTCTATCATAATAGCCCAAATCCGTGTCTGAATGTTAAAAAAAGGTTTGAGGAAATGAGAGGGATTTAATACACTTAATAATGAACCAATCAGGTTTGAAATTTACTAGGAGGTGGGCTATATATTTCCTCTTGCCAGCACAATTTTGGCCACTTTGCGTTACATTTGTAACACAAAGTTCCGGCCAAATGCCGCCAATTGCCGCCTGGACGAGTTTTTTCTCACCAGCAGCTTGAAAGTGGTAAGTTGGCGAGTGCGAGCGAGATTTGGCATCCCCAAGCATGATTTTTGGTCGCTAGTGGGGCACCTGGTGAGATTTCGCCAGTGCGGGTGGTCATGACCGTTCGAAAATCTACTAGAGCGATTGCAAAATCAATTCGAAACACTTTGCCCTCTGCGTGCTGCGTGGCACTGATCGCACTGATTTTTCCAGCACACGAGTTCTTGCCACTAAATCATAGCACAAGGAGTGTGACGTGCCTATTTCCACTCTTTCGCGAGGTCCGCCTTAGGCATGGGCGGAAAATCCGTTCCGCTCGCGGATTTTGCGGATTTTCGGGAAATCCGCAATCCGCGAGATTTGCGAATCTCCCGCAAAATCCGCAAATCCGCGAGCAGCGGATTTTGCTCGCACTGCTCGCACTGTTCGCGTGAGTTCGCGTGAGTTCGCGCCCCGCGAATAAGTGCAAAATTGCAGAAATATGATTTTAGCAAAACTGAAAGTAACTACTTACCGGGTTCAAAAGTTCAGGCTCATCATTAGTAGCCATTTCCTGTAGTGCTTCCTGAGGGGCCCCTCCAGAGTTCAGTTGCCAGTTGAAACTATTATGTGACCCTGCTCTGAACCTCAGAATAGTTACACATATGCCACAAAGGTCCTGAATTACAGCTAAGGGAGACAAGCAGGAGCCAGGCTGGAAGTTAAAATCCATTAATCAGCCCCTAATTCATTATTGTCAGTTGGGGCAGGGCAGGTGTTGTAACTAATTTTGCAACAATGAAAGCACTTAGCAAGTGCAAAAGATCACTAATCAGGGCGCACTAAGGAAGCAGGTGCCAGCTAAAAAAATATTCTGTGACACATTAATCATCCCCAAATTAATTCAGGTCACTTGAGGCAGGGAAGGTGTGCTTTGCTTTGCCGAAAATAATGTACACTGGACAACCAGAGGGTGTGGTGATGAAACAGAGGGTGGCATGGGTGGGCCAGAGGGTGGCATGAGTAGTCAGAGAGTGGCAGTGGTGACAGAGAGTTGCAGTGATGAAGAAGAGTGTCCCAAACAGGCTGGACACGTAGAAACAACAAGTTCGCGAAACTTGCGACCCGACAGGTAAGTTCGCAATTTGCGAAAGTGTACAAAACCCTCGCGAACTGGCAGAAACACGGGCGAACACAA
This sequence comes from Lissotriton vulgaris, assembly GCF_964263255.1. Lineage (NCBI taxonomy): Eukaryota > Metazoa > Chordata > Amphibia > Caudata > Salamandridae > Lissotriton > Lissotriton vulgaris. The sequence continues at coordinate 144,228,767 of NC_141698.1, forward strand.
AAAAAAAAAAAAATCCGCAAATTCGCGGGAATTCGCGGATTTTGCGGATTGCGAATCCGCAAAATTCGCGAACGCGAGATCCGCAAAATTCGCTCATGCTTAGTCCGCCTAGGCCTAAAATGTATCTAGGAAGTCAGAAAGATGGTGCATTAGTTTATTAACCGCTCTGTGTCTTTTTGTGCTTATTAAGGGAGGGATAATAATGTTGGGTGGACAATACCATCTTGTTGACGGTACCGACCGACCTCCAGTCGGCGGTTCCGCCGGCCTCATTAGGATGCAACTGAACACTGTTCGGTCGCATTCCGATATTTCCCTATGGGAGCATACATTACGGCCGTAAACCGGCCATAATACATGCTCCCGTAGGGAAAAGGGATGTGTTGTTCATCCCTGCACCCCTGTGGCAGGCACATCAAATATGCCTTTTCTTTCAAAGGTAGCATGCCAAGAGAAGAAAGCATCACAGACGCTCTGATTACTGGTCCGGACATCATTTACTTGCGGATTGTAACAGAAGAAGAATCTGCCTGGAGACATGTGGGGCCCTATTTACAAGAAACTAATGCAGTGCGGTGCTGCAAGTCATTTTGCTGCACTGCATTAGTTTCGCAGCACAGGGATGCCACACATTTACAACAATATGTTGCATCTCTGTGCTTCCCCCTGCACTGTTTCACACACTGCTGCCATGCACCGGCGCAGGAACCCTTGCACCATGGTGCAAGGATGCCTGCATCGTGGGTAGATTATTTTTGTGCAGGAAGGGACACCTTCCTGCACAAAAACAATCGATTAAGGTGATTAGCTCTTCCAATGCATGCTGCGGAATGCAACATGCATTGAAAGAGGAAAAAAAATAGGGAGAAATGAAAACATTTCTCCTTGTTGCACCTTAGTACGCCACCCCAAAGGTGGCTTAGCATTCGGACGCATTTCCAAATTTACGATTGCTCATAAATCTGGAATTGAATCAGTGGACATGGATGCTGCTTGGAAATACCCACAGCAACTCCCAGGTCACGCCCCTAACATGCAAAATGTTGCATGAAAAGGGCCGATATTTACAAGCACAGTTAAAGCCACGCATGGTGGCTTTACTTGTACTTGTAAATACCACACAGCAGGTTGCACTGCCGGTGCATCACGCAACGCGACGCACCAACACTGCAACCTGCTGTGTGATATTTACAAGTACATCTAAAGACACACTGCGTGGCTTTACCTGTGCTTGTAAATATCGGCCCTTTTCACGCAATATGATGCACCGGCGATGCAACAGGATTGTCAATTTGCCCCTTGGTTCTTATGTGACACCCACAAATATTTGTCTGTTGACCAATAATGTTGATGCTAAACAGTTATCTCATTTTTTTTAAAAAACATTTTTTATTGTTTTGCATCAGATTCATGTACAGCGCCCAGTAATGGGCCAAAGCAATCAAATTCATGTAACACATTCCCCGTAGCCATTAGCCACTATACAGGATCCCCTGTGTAGGTAAGTCTTGCCCTCTGTTCTCTCCTCTTCCCACCTTGGACGTGACACAGTTCATATGTGGGCATTATTCAACTGATTATTCTCAAGCTAAACGGTTATCTCATGAAGTACTGTCAAACTGTGCATCCACGTCATTGAGCTTGGCAGTAATGCTGGAGGACTACTGAGTTTTGTGTGGGAAAAATACACATACTTTTCCAAAATGTCATGAAGCGCTGATGTGGTTTAGCAGAGTTTGATGTGGCACAGCAGTTGCCTTATGTAGCAGCTTAAGGTGTTTAAACTATTTCTCTTTTGTAATTTGAATTTCAAATCTGTTCTCAGGTCTGTTATAAAGTATTTTATGATAACATTGTGAATTCTACTCAACTTGATATGTGTTTGAAAGTATTGCAAAAGTCAAGATTTTTGCATGGGAGCCACCCCTCACATGGCAGACTTGCAATTCACAGTTCTCATCAAGGTCGAACAGGACTTTTATTCCATCGTTATTAACAACAAAGTGGTCCCTACGGTGAAAGTGTAGCCTTGCATTTCCACTGCAATAGTAATGCAAACAACTCTTCTGTAGGTTTATTTCAATTCTGTGATAAATGCATTCGTTTAGTTACTTATTTCGATGAGTGACATAGCACTCAAACCAGTGCTCCTAAAAAGTGGCAGTGTAGTGAAGTGAATAAAGTGATTAAAAGGGTGCTTGTGTCATATGCAAAATATATACATGTGACTGATTGTGACAGTATGTCATTACAAACGACGCCCATAATATGAATGTCAAGAGACACAATTGAAATGTAAAACCGGTCAACATGTTTTTGTTGACGTTTCAACCCCTTAATACAATTATTTAGAATGGGGCCATCTTCAGGGCAGAATAAAAACAGGAGACACAAAGTAACTGGGGCAAAAACAAACACAACAATTGTAGATGTAACAATGCATTCGCAGGGAAAAATCTCGGTGAACTACATCAGAGTACCCAGGGACTGGGACAACTATTCCTTATCTGAGCGGCTGTCAATTGTGTCCCGTCTAGGAGCCAAAGAATGAATTTCAGGTTCGGTAGATATTGAGGCCCCCCTACAGCTCCAGGAAATATAACTTGTGTGCTGTGGATATTTAAATCTACGCTCACTGAGCATAAAGCAGTGGGGTAGATTTCGTAAAGGTAAGCAGAGAGTCAGTATTTCTTAATTGTCTCTCTGAGGGGTAAGGAGATAGAAGTAGCCTTCATGAAAGGAAGCTAATTGGTTCTTTTCTGGTTTAAACATTAGTCTCTCATCAAAATAATCCACCCGTATGGAAGACATCGCACCTGGGGAGTGTGCCGGCGGAGCTGCCTCCTGTATGCCGCTGTGAGGAAATGAATTTGGTTTAACCCCTTCACTGCAGCGGCTATTCCACCGCAGTGCTAAGGGGGCGGGACGGCCGCATGCTGGTGACGGAACTGCTCCGTCACCAGCCTCGGTTGAGCTGTGCTCATGACAGAGCGGTTCCGTCATGGCCCGCCCCGCTCAATGGAACGTCCAGCGCAGGCGCGCAATTTGAGCTGCGCAGGCGTTCCGAGCGGGCCATGACGGAACCGCTCCGTCATCAGCACAGCGCACCCGCAGCTGATGACGGAGCGGTTCCGTCATCAGCATCGAACGAGTTAAAGCTTGCATTTACCCCACTGGGCTGGAAGACAAAGTAAGTGGGGCTAGTCTGAGCATTTTTGCTAGGGATGCTTTTGACTCCATAGTCCAGATTTGGTTGAAATATCTGGACTATGCAACTATGTTTGTCAACATATTGCCCAAAAAAATATTGAATTGCAACAATAGCAACTAAGAAACATCCACTTGCACAGTATTATCAAAGGAAGTACAAAGCTTTGTCAGTGTTTGCCTTAGAAAAAAAAGTCCAAGCCCTATTGAATATCCTCGTCACATTTAACATTGCAGTACTCGAATTCTGCATGGCAGCAGCATTGTGTCACCTGAAATTATGAAATGGATAACTGTTCAATGATTCCTATTTGGTAATGGATCATTTGACAAGCTGCTTCAAAGCAGAGAGGAGGAAAAAGAAGGAAATCACTTGGAATCCGTGCAACTGTTTTAGGAAGTTCTTCAAAAGTGAATAATAAAAGAAACCATTTATTGGGAATACATGTCCTTGATGGAGCGCGGGCACGATTGATTTATGTTTCAATTTATGTGGACGCATGTCATTCACCTCGGGGCTTCATAACAAAAGGACACGATGACCTAGTTTTGTGTATGAGCTGCAGGGAAATTCCAGGAATTCAAGGGACCGAAGCCATTTATACAGAATCAAGCACTACAGAAGTTGAAAACAGATACCTGGGCAGTGCATTCAGCCAGACAGCTGAGATCCGCCGAAGTCTGATTTACTATAGAGCGGGGGAAAGAGGAGAAATGTTTCTTCTTAGAGAGAGGCAAATATTTGAATAAATTGAGCTAACCATTTTAAGGGGGAACCTATGGCAGTGGGTAGAAAGTAGTAAAGTCACACATTTGTACCAACGTGGAGTGAAGCTTTATAATTATACATATATATTTTTTATCACAAACATCTCTCTTACATCACACAGATATATATGTGGGTAGTTGTAAAGGTGGACATAATATTAGGAAGGTAGCTAACCATTGATTTTCCTAAACTGATTACACCTCAGCCTCAATTTGTATGCTTCCCAATAAAATCTGCAATCTATCAAAAGTCTACTCCCTAGCATATCCGGTGGCCAATAGGATTGAGCCAATATTGGCTCACAGAGCCGAGGGTCATCTTTAGAGTATGTTGAGCAGGCATCCAGATCGGTTGAGGCCACTGCTTTCATTGTTCTGGTAGAAGAACATTTGCCATACTTAGCGATCTTGGCCAACACAGCAGGATCATTTTGCCGAAAATGCTTTTGCCAGTGCGGTGGAAGCTTTTTTGGCTAAACAAACATGCCGGCTAGCCACTGTGCATCGCTGACCATCTAAATTTCTCTTTTGCTTTCAAAAAGTAAAACCCAACATAGGGGTTTCATTTTTCATAAAGGGATAATCAATGGCCCTGACACTCTGGGAGTTGTCTCTCATTAAAGGGGATTATCTCAGATGTTTTCTGCTTAGGGTCACCAGATTGTCTCTGGATTGCTGAAGAGTAAAATTGTATGGCAGACAGACCACCCTAAGTAAGGCAAACCTGATATAGTGACTGATTTTCCTGTGGTTATGTTTTACCCAACTGCAAGGTACCTAAAGACTCTAGTATCAACTGGGGACAAAAATATTTTTAACTGTGTCTGCGGGACCTTGCGTAAATTAACCTTAATTCACTTTATTTTATTAATTGAAGTAACAGAAAACATTGTAATAGAAAAGGGAGGCCTAAGGGTATGGAACATGATTGTGCATTGACATGTTTTTTACCCTATGACCTTGGTTCCCTGGGGGGACATTCATAAACTCCCTTGATAACATTCTACAGACCTTTGAGTCCCTGGATTTGAGTTCAAGCTCATTTTATGAATGAATCATACTTGGTTTGCCCAACATATTACTAAAAATATTTACTCTATAGTGTCAGGCGTATCTGTCATGTGAGTTGTAAACTCTGAAAAATAATATTATTGAACATAGGGTACACATTTACCAATAGTGGCATATCATATATGACTGGAGTTATATGATATTTAGGCCTGAGCATATTTTTCCATTATGCTTTACATACATTTCATGCAAGGTTTTGCAGCAGAAGACTGTTTGCAGGTGAAAATGTCTTGCAGAAGACAGGTTGCATTAGAAAATATTTAGCCAAAGACATTTTCTCTGCAGGCCAGTCTTTTTGCCAGTATCTGACTTTTGAATGTGAGATATGCCCTTGCATTCAATTTTTCACTTGAGAAACCCAAAGTGCATTCTGCATAATTCATGTTTATTTTGTTCCTGAGAATTTGTGGAATTTTTGCAGGAGAAATGAAGTGTTTGGAAACCGTGTAGATCTCCCACCATGCTCTGTGGTTAAATCTGCTTTGCATGTAGCGAGACACACAGCAAGATGGCCGTCACACAGAGAAACACCGACTGGAGCTGACACCGGACCTGGGAAGTTAAATGAAGAATAAGGTTCTGTGCTACAAATGCAGCCCGCAATGAGCTGGAAGCGAGGACTAGAGAGGAAATTCTCTGGTTAGTAGCACCCTCCCCCCCGATGGGCTGGGCTGACATGCTACATTAATCGCAGTCCCCACACTTCCTACATTCCGAAAGATTGACCGACGATACTAGCATTGTAGGGGGATGGATCAGTGGCCGAGCAGGAAGTGGGAGCATGAGACAGGCAATCTCGCAAAAATTGAGGGCAGGTGCCGTAATTAAAAGAGGTGCAAATGAGTTGGGCCAGACAGCTAGTCCATAATTGTGTGCACAACATTTTTCTAAAACTAAAGGTTTGCTTGGGCAAGGTCTGTATGGGCTTAAAGACTCGCTAAAAATAGAACGGTTACAACAAGCATGTAGCAAGCCATCATTGTTAAGGGATGTAGCTGTCAGACAACGATACTTACATTGGAATATGGGTAGTGAAGGGGTAGAAGCAAGCTGAGGGGGTACTCTAGGTCCCATCACAGGTGGAAAAATAGCGGAGGGTTGCAGAAGCAGTCTGTGTAGCACAGATGCGGCTTGCAGCCCTCTCATGTGAACCTCTGCTAACCCCCACTTAAACCACTTAACCCCGAAGTTGAAATTGAATGGGAAACCGTTAAAATCAATAATTAAATGAATTTCAAGAAACTTATCAATGAGAACTCGTGCTCCAAGCAAAACTTTGATAAGGTAATAGTGGTCAGAACCAGCCTTCAGCAAATCAAGTGAATAAGGCCCAATTTCAATTAGAAATACAGCACGCCACTTCACCCAACAGGTTGTGGCAGGCGACATCCCATCAGGAGAAATCAATAATTGACTTTTACACAAACCCTGATGATATGGATCCTTCCCAGCTCACTAAGTAAGATCAGTCCGCAGTTCAGCTAGCTTCTGGGCAGGAGGGATTGGCTTCCCCCCCAAGGAAGAATTCTAAAGCCGCAGTTGAATATAGGGAACCCCCTCTCAGTCAGACAATCCACTTCTCTGTAAAGACAAACCAGAGTACCCCTATTTACAATTAGAGGCCTAAACGGGGTCCAAAAAGAGACTGAGGTGACAGACCAGATACAAGGCCAAGGAGAAGGTCAGAGTAAGAATCTGACAGTTACACCAAATCCTTTTGGTACCCTAAACCCCCATTTGGTGGATGTATTCATGGATCTGATGGGAGCCTCTTCCATTACTGAGGCATGCATTTTATCCCAGAAGGGAGTAGCTTCACAAGCTTCACTTGTACCCCCATTACAGATGCAATAAATCGAAATGACGTTGAACCAGTTCCTAAGCGAGCTTCGAGAGATAAAGCTGTCTCAAGAAGAAGCCCACAGAAAAACCAATGAGCAACTGGGACAGATTAGTAACAGCTTTCAGCAGCTCTCTTCTCGCATGTCCCAAGTTGAACAGAGGGTAGCCATCTTGGAAGATTCAAGTTATAAACAGAAAGTTGACAACTCCAAAATCCAAGCAATACTAGAGGATCTTCATTTCAAGCTGGACAATGCAGAAAACAGATCCCATCACTCTGACCTAAGATTCGTAGGAATACCAGAGGACCGTGAGGCTGTGCTGAGAGTAACAAAGTTAATTTCAGACCTCATTATTAAGTATGTAATCCTAGAAAAAGCAGCAGAGGAAACGGACTTAGCAATTACCTGGGCACACCAGGTCCCTGCATTTTGATCCACCAATGCAAAATACCCTTGAACCATCCTGGTCAATTTCGGCGACTTTAGGATTAAAGAACACATTTTGTCACATGCAATTAAGAGCAAATCCTCTACCACTGTGGGAAATGTTTCCTTTTGAATATTTTCTGATATGTCAGGTCTGGCTGCACAGCACTGTAGAGAGTACATTGGACTGATCAATAACTTTAAGCACCGACCAGCATCATCCAGCAATCTAAACATAAGGTTCTTTTCAAGCGACGAATACACATATTTCTATCTGTCGATAACGCTAGAAGATTTCTACAATCAATCAAGAAAGAGGTTCTGAGCAATAAGGGACTGCTGCTGGCATGAGAGTGTTTGAAAAGTTCCAAATGCTACTCTTCCAGGGTAATATAAGAGCTGAAGAGACCAACCACTCACAGAGTACGGTGTCTTATAATAGGAAATTCATTTGCAGCTCTTACTAGTAGGCTTATGTCTTATTCTGCACCCCAGTGTCAGATTCAGAGAGTGCCATTCCAGGACACTAGTACAAGGACGCCGTGGTCACACAATGGAGGGGTCATTATTGCCCAGGAGGGAGCCCAGGAAGGGTAGGGCTTCAGGATTGGCCAAGTGTATTAAATTGGTCTATGAAAAGGCCAGCCAACGGATGGTGTATCAGCCTGATGATATAAATAGTGTTTTTTTAATGCATTATACTAATCTGCATGTCTTCAAATCTGCTATCTGCCCAGAACAAATGAAGGAATGTCTTGGAACAATTTACCTGCCTACTCTCAGTAGAGAATTTTCAGACTCATACAGTGGCCCCTAACACGCTTACTGTATTTAAGTATTGCTATTAAGACCTCCCCCAATGGGAAAGCCTGTGGGAGCGATAGGCTACCTGCCGAGATATATACCATTTTCATGGCTCAGAATGCAGAATTTCTAGTTATATTATTTAATGAAATACTTGAGGGCTGTGAGGTGCCTAGCTCTTCACAGAGGCAGTAATCATCGGTTTCTTGAAAAAAGACAAACCGTGTGATAGGCCAGGCTCATTACACTCCATTAGCCTTTTGAACAGTGATTCTAAGTTCCTCACAAAAAATTGTTGCATCTAGAATAACCCCGCTATCAAAAGGAAACCCCGCTATCAAATGGAGGGGACCACAGGGACAAATGTGGTTTTCTACAAGAGAGAACAATTTTAACCAAAACAAATTTTCGGTTACAGGCTAAAGACTATTTTTCAAATAATAAGGTGAAGGTTGCTATTAAAGAATAGATGCAGAAAAAGCCTTTGATTTAGTCCAATGGGAGGTTTTAATCACTATTTTATATCGATTTATTTTCCTCCTAAATTGGTAAGGCTTCTGGAAAATCTATACCCCAAGGCTGTAGCCAAAGTCATAGTCAATTAGCTGTGGCACTCACCAGGGATGTCCTTTGTCCCCAGGGCTATTTGCACTTTTCATTTGAACCCTTAACCACTGCTTTGCAGCAAGATCCTCAGATAAAGGCGCCTCTACAGGGGGCACCCAAAACTGTGTGCTGATGACTTGATTTTGCATTTGACCAAAGAACAACATTTAGTTACAGCATTTGCCTACATCAAAATATTCACTGATGTAGGGGGGTATAGAATTAACCACATGAAGTCGGAAGGTCTCTTATTCAATTGCTCTGAAGTAGTCCTGCCCATGGATATTCAGCCACAATTCCAGGCTTCCTGCTTTATTAGATATTTGGGTATATACGAATATCATGATTTTCTGGATCTATACCAACTTAATTATTTAACAACTCTCAAAAAAGCTAATATTTTACTGTGGCAATGGCAGTCCTTGCCCCTAACAATCATTAGATGCATAGCATTAACGCCTTAACTGCGGCTGTTATTTCGGCGAAGTGCGGGCGTTCCATTAGGTGGGGGGACTTTGTCGGCCATTGGCCGATGGCAGCACTAGGGAGGTAGTGCTCCCAATGGCCGACGGGAGCATGGAACGGGTTAATTAAAACGATGATAATCCCACTGTTCGTTTTTTATGTTTTGCAATGTAAAGATTAGGGTCTCACATAACATTCCCAATTCCCAATGAAAAATACGGATAATTTTCAGCAAAATAGATCAGATGCTGCGCCAATTTGTGTGGTTGGGGAATAAACCGCACGCTGAGCTGGATATATTGCAATTGAACATTGAGGATGGGGGTCTAGCATTGCCTCATTTGAAAACATTTTACCAGGCCACATGAGGCAGGCGTAAGGTTTTGACGTATTTGCATCCTAGAAGTGGCGCAGTGAAATCTCATATATTTCACTGCGTCATTTCTACGAGGCTTACTTGCATGGGAACACCCCCCTGCATACATAGTACCTGACTCAGGTAAAATGTAGTGCAGGGGGTTACAAAGTGACGCATCTGCTTAGATGTATCACTTTGTAAATAGGGGCATGTTTTACGCTGCCGATGCATCACAAAAAGTGACACAAGGGCAGTACAAAACTGTTGCAAGGCCTTATAAATAAGGCCCCAAATTTCTCTGTACAGCATAAGCAGATATTCTTTATTGCATCTTTAGAGGCTAAATCCTCGATTTTATAAAAATGGAGAATGGTGGAAGTCCCACCTCACGATTTTTAAGTACAAAAGATGAAGCAATTTAAATCAAGGGAATACATTTATTCACGAAGAGTGGGGGCACTAATGAAATATCAAAAAAATTGGGAGGGTGAACCAACTTTTCAATGAGATGTTGCTAATGAAATGAGGTACTGTGACAATTGTCTAATTTCGTATTGTGGCCTAACCGAAATTGTTCTTTTTCTTGTGTTTTATATATATATGAATTCCCTGCAAAGGAACCGCAACATCTATTTTTCGACCATAAGACTGCTATGAATTGCGATGTCATTTATCCATTCTACCTTCTTCACTAAATAAAATATTTTTTCATAAAAGAGAAATGAAACGATTTCAAATCTTGGCGCTTTAGTGGCAATTATGTGCATACTGTGGAGTGTCTAACTGGGAATACTGGCCTTAGATGTCACCTACCTACATTGCTGAAAATTGTCGGAAAAATGGGTTTACCTAACATTGGCTCCTTTCCCTCAACTTCAAAATTTGAGAACACCTACTTCTTCTTTAGGGCAGATTTAAAGTTCAGTAGAGCAGGTGTTTCTGCCATAACTCACAGTTGCACTGCCAGATTTAGAGGATGGCAAACTGACGAGTTTCAGCAGGCTGTACTGACCGACACCCTGAACCTTGCGTCCTGGAGGCCAAAGGACCACTCGGTCATAGCGAAGGGCACCTCAACCTGGACAAAGTGAGTCCATCACTGTTGTGTTTTCTGTGCCAGGTCCCTCTTGCAAGGCTTGGTGGACCCAGGGAAGGAAAGCAAACATTGTCCTCCTCACACAGTAGAGAACCTGCCTGTGCATTTTTGGTCAAAGTCCAGCATTGCAAATGTGTTCGAGATAAGCCCAAATAATTCAAAGCAGGTCAAAACATGGTGCCTGAAGAGGGTTCCGCTGTGCCACTGTGCATCCATTGCTGGCAGGACAAAACTGAACAGTTTTCTGTTTTAGGAAGGGAGGTTCCTGTCTCCAGAGTGTGGACACACCTTGTGAGGTAACGACTGTGGCAAATAAAAGATGAGGAGGTAAAGTCAGTAGTTTGACTGCTAGTCAGACCCTTAGTTTTGCTGTCGTGTTCTTTCCCCCTCATGTGTGAACTGTAGGCCAATTCTCCCTGCAGATTGGTCTTCTGTGCCATTTCTTTCTCAAGTGTCCTCAACTGTCTTGGATTGATATCCTTTGATTTTGAGAGCATGCATTTTTAAGATGAAGCATTTCTTGTGACTATTCCAAACCATCTAAGCAATTCTGGCACCTGGATGGTGCACTGCACCAAGTTGCTGTAAAACTATTTGTATACCTAATTGTCTAGCTCCCTTCATATTTTAACGGGTAAGTCCATTTCATGGTGAGGACAGTATCATATTGGCTGCTGGTAATTGGGTTACTTGAATGACAATGGCAACAGTAGTTTAACATGCATGCAGGCATAGCCTAGCAGAACACCTCAATTGTGTAAAACAATGTGAGGGTCCAGTGTGTTTTTGATCTCCACCAATGTTGTGATAACATTTTAACAGTAGCGGCTCACTTTTTTAACAATTGGTGTGGCGGGGGAGGGAGGAAGGTGCGAGGGTAGGGGGAATATAATAAATAAATAAATAAACACTTAACTTGCTGCTGAGCTGCCGGCCGTAGTCTCGGGATTCTTCTCCTCGGGGGTCCCTGCACACTGCGCAGGCTCCTAGATGCCAATCAAGCCGTGATTGGCCTGAGTGGGCTTGCTTAACACTCACTCAGGCCTTGAAGCCTGAGCCTCTACTCCACCCAGCTATACAACACAGCTCGGGTGGAGAGAGATCAAAGTGCGCATGACGGTTTTGTCGGCATTAATCAGCCCGCCAAACTCTCATGCTCACTTTACGGTGTGCACTACTCCTAAACTCCTCCTGGCCCTGCCCAGACTTGGCTGCCTGCAGCAGAAAGAACAAGCATTGGAAATGCAATAGGTCTCGCACCATTAGAGTTAGTGCTTTTAGAATTGTTTATGGGTTTTTTTGTAAATGTTTAGCATTTTTGTTTCCTGTAGCCAATGCGAAAGTATTACAAATAAAAAAAGCCATAAACATTTCTAAAAGCTCTAACTGAAATGGTCTGAGAACTATTGCACTGTGTGAGGGTGAGGGTGAGTGAGGGTGAGGGTGAGTGAGGGTGAGTGAGGGTGAGGGGTTGAGGGTGAGTGAGAGTGAGGGCGAGTGAGGGTGAGTGAGGGTGAGTGAGGGTGAGTGAGGGTGAGGGGTTGAGGTTGAGGGTGAGGTGTTGAGGGTGAGTGAGGGTGAGTGAGGGTGAGGGTGAGTGAGGTGTTGAGGGTGAGTGAGGGTGAGGGGTTTTGGGTGAGTGAGGGTGAGGGGGAGTAGTTGAGGCTGAGTGAGGGTGAGTGAGAGTGAGGGTGAGTGAGGGGTTGAGGGTGAGTGAGGGGTTGAGGGTGAGGGGTTGAGGGTGAGTGAGTGAGGGTGAGGGGTTGAGGGTGAGTGAGGGTGAGGGTGAGTGAGGGGTTGAGGGTGAGTGAGGATGAGTGAGAGTGAGGGTGAGTGAGGGGTTGAGGGTGAGGGGTTGAGGGTGAGTGAGGGTTTGAGGGTGAGGGGTTGAGGGTGAGTGAGGGTGAGTGAGGGTGAGGGGTTGAGGGGGAGGGGTCGAGGGGGAGGGGTTGAGGGTGAGTGAGGGTGAGTGAGTGAGGGTGAGGGGTTGAGGGTGAGTGAGTGAGGGTGAGGGGTTGAGGGTGGGTGAGTGAGGGTGAGGGGTTGAGGGTGAGTGAGTAAGGGTGAGGGGTTGAGGGTGAGTGAGGGCGAGGGGTTGAGGGTGAGTGAGGTTGAGGGTGGTTGAGTGAGGATGAGTGAGAGTGAGCGTGAGTGAGGGGTTGAGGGTGAGGGGTTGAGGGTGAGTGAGTGAGGGCTTTCCAGTCTTATGTTTTTTCTTTTCTAAAACAAACAGTGGTCAGCAGGAAGGAAATATCTACAGCAACGTATTTAATATTTTACACTCTGATTATCACTGCAGGAAAAACATAAAAATACACACATTGTTAGCTTCAGTTCATTTGTAATGTTGCTCATATTAAATTGATTTTAATAGCAAGAGATTACTAAGTGCTTTGTGCCTGTTCTGGTGGCTCAGTGGACCGATGCATCCACTGCAGGGGTTTGTGTTCGATCTCATAGACACAGGTTCAAATTCTGGCGGGGCCTTTCATCCATCTGAGGTCGATAAAATGAGTACCATTGAGTTGGGAATGTTAGATAGAATCTGTGAGGCACAAAAATAAAATGATCTGTCTGTGCTTAAACGGTCGAAAAGCCTTGAAAGGACTTGCTGAGAAACCAACGTCTCACCTGAAAACCCTGCTCGGATGCAGGGTTTTGGAAGAACCTGTCTGAGCGAGATTTACTGCTGGAGAGATAGAAAGCATGCCGTGTACGCGACACACCCCTGCACCGGATTCCTAAATGTAAAGTCGGCGAAGAGGAAAGTAGCCTAGCTCGCTTCCCGGAGCCTCAGTGGGTGAGTGCAGCATTTGCATGAACAGGCAGAGGTGCACCCGCGAAAGCGGGTGATCGGCTTCAAATCATGCCTGCAGCAGGTACTAGCGCACACAGGCAAACTGCATACCAGGTGGACCGGTGAAAGTAAGAGTGGGAAAGACGCGCTGGTGAAATAGCGGGGCACTACAGGCAGCGTGCACAGGAATGCGGGCTCATTACAGGCAGCGTGCACTGGTGCTCGCGGGCGCACCACAGGCAGTGTATCGGAGAAAGCGAGTTGCAAACCCGCACAGGGGAAAACGGGCTCACTGCCAGCAGCTCGCACAGGTGAAAGCGGGATCACTACAGCCAGCTTGCACTGGTGACTGCGGTTTAACTGCAATCAGCATGCATAGGTGAATGAGGACTCAGTGGTGACAACGACTCACTTACATACAGGCTGTGTACCTGTGAAAGCGAGAGTTACAAACCCGCACTGGGGGAAACGGGCTCACTGCCAGCAGCTCGCACAGGTGAAATCGGTTTAACTGTAAGCAGCGTGCACAGGTGAATGAGGACTCAGTGGTGACAGAAGACTCACTACATACAGGCAGCGTGTACCAGTGAAAGCGAGAGTTCTAAACCGGCACAGGTGAAAACGGGCTCACTACAGGCAGTGTGCACTGGTGAAAGCGAGAGTTGCAAACCCGCACAGGTGAAAGCGGGCTCACTACAGGCAGTGTGTACCGGTGAAAGCGAGAGTTCCAAACCGGTACAGATGAAAGCGGGCTCACTACAGGCAGTGTGCACTGGTGAAAGCGTGCTGACCCCAGGCACCGTGCACAGGTGGCAGCAAGAGTTGCAAACCCGCACAAGTGAAAGCGGGCTCACTACAGGCAGTGGGTACCGGCGAAAGCGAGAGTTGCAACCCCGCACAGGTGAAAGCGGGATCACTAAAGCCAGCTTGCACTGGTGACTGCGGTTTAACTGCAATCAGCATGCATAGGTGAATGAGGACTCAGTGGTGACAACGACTCACTACATACAGGCTGTGTACCTGTGAAAGCGAGAGTTACAAGCCCGCACTGGGGAAAGCGGGCTCACTACAGGCAGTGTGTGCCGGTGAAAGCGAGAGTTGCAAACCCACACAGGTGAAAGCGGGCTCACTACAGGCAGTGTGTACTGGTGAAAGCGTGCTGACCCCAGGCACCGTGCACAGGTAGCAGCCAGAGTTGCAAACCCGCACAGGTGAAAGCGGGTTCACTACAAGCAGTGTGAGTCGGTGAAAACGTGCTGACTCCAGGCACCGCGCACAGGTGACAGCGGCGCGAGCTGAGAAGCGCAGGCAGCGCTCAGCTGGGTGCGCTGATTCATGTTTTCCGGTGCCCGCGCGCTCTCTGCAGCATTCCTGCTGCCGGGGGTGGGCGCGGCCCTGCAAGGGGGGGGGGGGGTTTACCTTTACCGAGAGGACCTCGGCACTAGGACTGGGTGCTCGCCGCCCTGCTCGGGCTACAAGGCCGGTTTAACTTTACTGCCCAGTGCTACATTAAAAGACAAGCGCCGCAGGAAGCCGGGAAAAGGGAGCCAGGAAGTAGGAAACCGAGGATCCGGCGAGGGCAGAGACAAGAGGAAATCAGGGGACGATCGGGGGTGCAAGGGAAATCGGAACCCCGGCAGGAGAAGATCAGGAGCTAGGAAAAGATCGGGAGGCAGAGAGTTGAGGCAGGCAGGCAGGCAGGGGAGGAGAGGAGGAGGGGGGAGGAGAGTAGGGGAGGCACGGCCTAGCGGCCGTGCAATCAAGTAGTGAGGGGGCGGAGCTGGGGGAGCTAGGAAAAGATCGGGAGGCGGAGAGTTGAGGCAGGCAGGCAGGCAGGGGAGGAGAGGAGGAGGGGGGAGGAGAGTAGGGGAGGCACGGCCTAGCGGCCGTGCAATCAAGTAGTGAGGGGGCGGAGCTGGGGGAGGCTGTGAGAGAGAGTAGGCGGCTGGGGGCATGTGCACGCGCATTTAAGCTCAATGCGCATGCGCATTGAGCTTAAATTTCTCGTGCACTGCAAGGAATCGCCACGATTCCTTGCAGTGTGGATAAAGAGCGGATAAGTGCCAATACTCTCGCCTTGCTCGATGCGCATGCGCATCGACAGGCGAGACCTAAAAATATAATGATAATAAAATGTGTTTTTTTATCATCATTTTACTTTTCCCGTATCTGTCAGCTGCCTGGCACTCAAGCAGGGGAGGCCACACTCCTCTGCCATTATGGAGAAGCCGCCGCTGCATTTTAATATTATAATATGCGAGCCTGCCTCACCATTTCCATTATACTAGGCAGTTCAGCTGCCTTCTTTTCTAGGAGGTGGATGCAGTGAGACATAAATTGTCACATCACAGAGTCTATAACCTGGGGAAAAAATTGAGCAAATGCTATTTTGCATCATCTTATCTAAATATTTTTGCACCAGGACAACAAATTAAGCAGGGAGGTAAGGCAAAAATAAATTTTCTTCATTTTAGGGCAACATATGTACAATTACCACATCTTGCGCCCACTGCTCTCACATCATAGTTTGAACATACTTACACTGTCCAAGCTATCCCAACTCATACCTTGCCTAGAGAGCCCTTATTTGCTTGAAACCCACAGATGCTTTCAGTTTTCCGATGCTTTTTTGACATCCCTCAGATTTGAGTTTCACAAGACCTTAACCAATGATATCCAACCTCGATCTGTAAAACCTACTTCTAAGATACAAATGCTACTTATAGGCCCTCTATTGGGATTATGGCAATTGATTAAAATATCTAAAGCAGTGTTTCGATCCACTAGCCGAATAAATTTGATATCTTAGTGTGCTACATTTAAGTTACAATTAAGACCCGAAGAGCCTACATTTACCCCCAATCGAATAGAAGATAGTTGGAAGACGTTTAAATGTATGAGGAAGGACATTCAGAATTTTAGAATTGCCTGGAAAAAAGTGCAGAAATTAATATCTGTGTGCCTCTATGATTAATAAAAATTTTTTTTAAAAAAGATATATATATATATATATATATATTTATATATATTTATATATATCTCTCTCTCTCTCTCTCTATATATATATATATATATATATATATATATATATATATATATATATATATATATATATATATATATATATATATATATATATCTTACCTATAATATTATTGATGCAGTTTTATAATCGGTAAGCTGAATAAACTACTATATATATAACAAGGTGCGCAAACCCAGAAATATTCCCTATTACAGCAGTTGATGGTCCAATCGCAAAATTAGTGTAGGTCAATAGCATATATGTACCTTTAAGATACACAGGTTTGCACATACACACGCATGCACTCGCAGGCATGCACTCATACCCCCTCACACATCTTCAAGGTAAATGAATACCGTCTGTTGTTTGTAATTCAATATTCCGTTCACAATATCTTTGTATTTCTATATTTGAAACTCAATATTTATATGAAACGCATTGGTGTGCCGTTGTGTGTGTATACACCTTTTCTATATTTTGGTAGTTGACATTTTTGTCGCAATGTTTTTGTAGACCTAAACATTTATTGTTTAATCGTTATGCTGACATACAAACTTTTGTATCCATAGTAGAAAGTTAAAACGCAGAAAACTGCTCCATTTATATGCTGCAATGACCTTTCGCGACGTAACTCAGGTCCGGCTTTAGAGCGGGGCACATGATGCATTCCAACCTGACGCTGACGAGAGGGGGGTGTACTATGTAGATTGCAGAACTATTTTATGTTGCTACCTCAGTGGGTTACTGCTTTTGTCACAGAGATCCTTTTGTTTCTTGCAGTTCATAAGTCACAATCCTAATATATCACAGTAACTTACAAACTACCATCAAAGAGCTGCATGCAAACTACATAGCATAGTTTAGGACATTGAAGGCCTCATTTACAAGCCTCTTGTGCCACTGGTGCATTACTTGTTTTTTAGCCTCCGTGACTTTACATGGCCTTTTAAGTATGGGCCCCTTTCACGTATTACTCTCTGTAAAAGGGGTGTTCAATGGTTGTTGCTGTGGGTGTAGGAGTGGTGCAATGAGGAAAAATACTTGTATTTCTCCTCGTTTTATTTCCTCTTTCCATGTCGGCTGCATTCTGCACATGCATAGAAAGAGGAAAATGACATCAATGATTGTTTTTGTGCAGGAAGGCACCCTTGGAACATGACGCATGGGTACCTGTGCTGGCTAATGGCAGCCAATTGTGCGCCAGCGCAGGGGAATGCACACAGATGCGTCATATTGTTGTTAATACAACAGATCCCTGTGCTTTTAAAATGATGCAGCTCTGCAGAAAAAAAATGCCTTGCGGTGCCACGCTCTTCATTTTTTTGCATGTGACGCCCTATGTTTTTTTCCCTAGTCTTTCATTATCTATTACTAATGTTACTGAAAAGGTTTATTTGGTTAGAAATACATTCTTATCAGTAAAACCAACCCCAACCAGCACATTAAAACAACTGAAATGTTTGTGAGAGAGGGGCTATGGAGAGATGAGGGGCCATATTTGAGGGTGCTAGTGAGTGAATCCGTGGACAATGAGGTCATTGGAAGGGGTGCCAAAAAATGGTGTCAATTCAGGAGCTAGCAGAGCTAAATCCGTCCGGCCCTGACTTAACTAACAAGACTGCAGGCCCCACACTTCAGAACAAGAACTAGTACTGAACAAGACAATGAGGGCTGCAATGGGCAGACCTCCATGGCATAGTTTCTCTTTCTCTGTTTTTCTGAGCCTGTGGTTCTAGAGGAAGGAGAAAAGAATACATGCTGGCTTTTGTTCATGGTCCTAGTATATTAAAGCAGATCTTTTTTCCTTTACCAGGAATCTGCTCATTTTTTCATACAAAAAACGGTATAGCCAGCAAGATAATGCCCTGTAGCCAGTCAATAAAATGTGAACTAGGGTCGAGCCAGAACCATACTTTTGGCACATGCCATGCTTCGCGCTTGGTTGGTTTCACCGCCTATAATTTTAAGCAGGTTCAGCTTTAGGGCAGTGAGATCGGTGCAGCCACACATGGGGCTAACTTTGGGGGGGGGGGCACTATGTTTAAAAATAACCTATGGGTTTAAAAGCACATACTGCACATTTCCTAGTTTATCCAGAAGGTTTCAGGCAACAATCAAAATGTCAAGATAACTTTAGTGGTGGGAAATATTACAGGGCTCTGTACACTAGGCCTCTGGATGGAAGAATGACAGGTCCCACTAAGACATTGGTCCACATCTGGAGAGCGGTGATGAAGGCACAGGGATGGAAAGGCAAACTCACGATGGTGACTCCACTCTATGACTCCGATCTGCTGGGTAACTTGTGGCATACCAAGGGGTTTGACTGCTGGGACCTGATAGGCATCTCCAGGGTGGAAGACATGATTGCTAAGGGACAGGTCAAGCCCTTCGAGGTGCTGCAGAGAGAGTTTCAATTGGGGGAAAGGGAGTTCTTCAGATACGCTCAGTTAAAACACTCCCTCCTGGCAGTTATGCCGGAGGGTGAAAAGATCCCTGAATCTTCCCCGCTGGAGGACAGGTTGCTGGACGGCTACATGCCCGACAGCGCTATCTCACTGACCTATAAAAAGCTGATTAACGTTCGTACTGACCTTCTCCTGGGGGTGCGAGATCAGTGGATCCGTGATGGAATTGAATTGGACGTCGAAGATTGGCAGTGTGCGGTCTCGTCTCCAAAGGAGGTGGCAATTCCGGCCTGACTGAGACTTGTACAACTGAAAATCCTACATAGGGTTTATGTCACTGGCCCCCGACTGATCCACATGGGTCACTCGGAGGATGGTGTCTGTCGACGAGGGTGTGGTTCCCTAGCGACCTTCATGCATATTATATTGGAATGTAGGGCGGTGGCTGCGTATTGGAGGCGTATACACATGGTGATGGGTGAAGTGACTGGAGTTGACTTGCCCGCTGAAGCCCGGCGCTGTCTGTTAAATGTATGGGGCCCCATGGATTATACCAGTTCACAAACTCAATGGGTCACTCTAGGCAACATGGTGGCTAAAAGGGACATTGCACAGAAATGGGGAGCGGCTCTGCCCCCCACAGAAGAGATGTGGAAGGCTAACATGGACTGGTGCATGTTCCGGGAGAAGACTGTGTATGTTGCCAGAGGTAGGCCCAAAAAATGGAATAAGATTTGGGGGCCCTGGAATGAGTATAGGGGTAATATCTGCCTCCCGCCGGACACAGCGCCCTTGGAGGAGAGACTGTCCCCTTAGCCCTTGAGTCCAGCTGAATTACTGATACACAATGTCCTGTCTTCCTTCCCCCCCCCGATATCCATGCATGTGACCTGTTCCCGTATCCTATTCCGCATATAGGCCCATCCTGCCCTGAAGTGGGGCGATGCCACATTCATGTTCCTTTGCCTTGCCCTCTTGCACCTTTGTAGGTGCTTTTCCGTTATCACACAGTTTTCTCTCTTTTTATAACATAAAATAAACCTCATGTGATTTTGTACTGTATTCTGTGTACACCACGCATGCTACGTAACGACTTGCTGCCTAGCCTCCGGAATGTATGGCTGAATAACTGTGTACTACTGTGTCGTAAATAAAGGTTTTCCCAAAAAAAAACAAAAAAAAAAGATAACTTTGGTGATTACTGTTCCTGCTGGTGAGAGACAGAGTTTTGTCAAGTGGTGGATTTGACTTATCATAAACTAGTGCAGAGGGTTAATGTGCTTGCTGAACAGAACGTGTACCATGTAGATCACAGGACTGAGCCTGAATAGTCCTACAAAGAATGAAATGTATGTGAGAGAGGGGCTAAGGAGAGATGAGGGGCACTTCTGCAGGGTGGTGGTCAGGGAATTCATGAAAAGGGGGTCATGGGAGGCACTGGGCAGCACCAGTGCTAAAGCCGGCCTCAATACTAAGTGGCAGCTCCTAGTCGACTGGAGAGGTAAATGCCTTAACTGTGCTGCACAGAGAAGTGAACGCTTGCTCAGAAGAGAACTATGATGTGATGATACTAGCAAAACTCCTTGTGATCTTGGGACCTTGCACCACAAGCACAAGGTTGAATTTGTCTTCAACAGTACATGGTAATCCAGAAACATAAAATCCTAATAGTATCATAACCCTTAGTCTTTGTGAGATTCTGACTTTTTCTGTCTCTAGAGGGAAGTGAAAATTCTTGCCAATTATGTGGATGGGCCCGTGTTGATCACCCAGTTGCTAAATAAATCCTTCCTGAAGGACATCCTAGGATCGGTATTGACTGTCTGCTTTGACAGGTGGACCTCAACAGAAGCAGCATTACACAGAAGAAATGTAAAGAAATTCTCACCATCATCTTCAAAGCTTTATTTCAACAATACATGTTATAAAAGCGGTACAAAATATAAATAGTTAAACACATTAAATATTATACAAATATATATATATATGTGAATGGAGCACCGCCTCAACAAACATAGCTCCATCATTCACAGTAAGACCAGCTAAATTCAATTTCCTAAGGATATAGAGCACAAGGCAATGGTCTTTGATCTTATGATCCACATCCATCCCAGGAACTTGGCAATAGAAGTTGCGTATTGCAAAGATGGGTCTCAGCGCGTCAATGTCAGAGCGACACTGCTGCATCCGGTGTACAGGTTCTTGCAGGGTGGTTTAAGGCATTTCTTTTGCGGCCCGGCGTAGGCAGGGCAGACAAATAGAACATGAGAATATGTTTCGGTTTGGTCTGGGTTAATGGGACATTTCTTATAAACTGTAGGGGGACCACTGGCTAAAAAAAGATTTTAAAGGGAGGGTACCTACGCGGAATTGAAAATATAACCTCCTGCTGAAAGGCTTTGATATTATGTCTCAATAAGGCTGTACCGAGGAAGAGGCTTGAATTCTAGAAACCTCCCTGTAAGTGAGGTACTCTCAGTTGCTCTAAGATTGTTTATCCTCGTCATTTCCCAATGTTGTTTATTCATTTTTTCTTTAGTAGGGAAATGGACACTCCTAGTTTTCTCCCATAGTTGCTATATTCCCATATTAGTCAGTGCCCCCTTGATGTTATTGAGCCAGCCGATCTTATAAGAGGAGTCTGCCTCAATGACATCCCTGGGAGAGTCAGCATAATTTGCCAGCTCGGGAGTGGACCATAGTCTGCGCCAGTATAAAATAGGGCAAAGTCTCACCATATCTTCCTTTTTTTTTATTGTCTTTTTTCCACAGTAACTCAAAAGACTAATACATACATTTATCATAACTTCATGTATGCATATGATCAGAAAACAATCACCAAATGCCTAAGCCAATCATACCAAGAGTGAGGAAGGCACGTACTGGAGGCCGCCGGTTCTCGCTGAATGCATCAAACAAATGGAACGCCCTTCCTAGAGATCTCCGGATGGAACCCGTTCACCTTAAATTCAGACAAGCTCTCAAAACCTTTCTCTTCCCTACCACTCCCTAAATCCGTCCCTTCTTGAGTTCAGTATGTTCAGGTCATTTTCAGCGCTGGGACACTCCAGGGCAGCCATGCACTCTATAAATCTAAATCTAAATCTAAATCTAAATCTACGTTTCTTCACACCTTTAACTGAATACAAACTAAACTATAATGAAATAAATTATACATCTTTGCCTTCAATCGTTCAAAGGAAGGAGGGTCAGCTTGTAACCATTCAGCCGCAATACAGAGCCGGGCGACAGTCATGGCTATAAAAATCAAATGTCGGTGTTTATATAGGGGAGTGCCCTTCTCGAGTTCGGGCCCCATACCCAAGAGCATGATTGCAGTTGAAATAACAATTGGAGCCCCAATAATTCTAGACAAAAATTGCTCTATACCAAAAATATAATTTGTCAGCTGGCCACAACAAAAAAAAAAGCAAAATATCCGCATTATCCCCCCCACACCGAAAATATTTACCATCTTGTCCTTTCCCCCCTTTGAGCATACGTGCCGGCATGTAATACAAATTCAAAAACATTTTAAAACATTGCACTTTCAAGTTGGCGGAAAGCAAAGCTTCCCTAGATCTGATAATAACATCTTTTAAGAATATATTATCGACTCCCAACATTGTAGAACATTTAACATTATGCTTGTCTAAATCATCCTTTCTATACAGCAGTAATAACTGATAAACCTCCCCAATTTTAACATGATGCTGAATGGCCGCAGCTACTGTATTAGGAACCTGTATAATTTTATTCCGAGAAATAAAATCTCGAACTTGAAGAAACTTTAAAAAATGAGATTTAGACAAATTATGCTGTCTAGACAGCTCTTCAAAGGACATAAAGGAACCACCAGTGTCAAAAAAATCCCCAACTTGAGCAATACCTTTTGCTCTCCAACCCAAAGGAACGCTATCCCAAAAAATAGGGGGAAGAAGCCTAACGGCATTTGTAGGGGTATACCGAGACAGTTTCTCAACTAAACATAACTTACATACATTTTTCCATACATTAAAAGCGGATATCAGCACCTTAAACCTTGTTCGTTTATAGTAGCTGCCATCAATTTGTTTAAAAAAACATTGTCGTGCCTCTGGTCCCAACAATATCTGAAAAATTGAGGGGGCCTCTGCGATATTGCCTGTCTTCCCCAGTCAGTAAAATCCGCATTTTTAACGAAAAACAGGCATAAAAATAAAAAGCGGAATACGGAATAGCTAATCCACCACGTTCAATTGGTAGAGTCAGAAATCTCATAGCCTGTGTAGGTTTAACTGGTGCCCACAGAAACTTAGAACAAATAGACTGCAGATGTTGAGCCACAGTAATTTCTAACGGTACAGCTCTAAACACATATAAAACCTTGGGCAATACATTCATCTTAATAATATTACTTCTACCAATCAATGTGAGGTGAAGTTTTGTCCACTTATCCAGTGATTCCTGAATATTACGCAGTAACATAGTCCAGTTAGCATCAACTAATTCATGTAAAGACATTATAATTCTAATGCCCATTAATGTCATCTGGAATCACCTTTTCAGTGATTAAGACTTGCGTTTTGATAACGTTTAGTTTATAGCTGGATACCTGGCCAAATAATATAGCTAACAACTCAATCTCTTAGAGCGCTGAATGGGGATCCGAAGTGGTTACTGCAATGTCGTCTGCATATACAAACACTGAATAAGGGACATTATGCACCTTGAAGGGCTTAATCAAGGAGTTGTTGCTTAAGTGTTCAATAAATGGATTTATGTGTAACCCAAAAAGCAGTGGTGACCAGGGGCAACCCTGCCTTGTGCCCCTAGTGATATTAACTGTCTCAGATAATAGGCCCATTGAAGCGATCTTAGCGAATGGTGAAGTGTACAGAACCTCTTGGGCAGTGACAAACCGCTTACCAAAGCCCAAACAGAACATCAATTCCCACAGGTACGCCCACTCCACACGGTCAAACGCCTTTTCTGTGTCCAATAGAATTAAGCCTAATTCCCGATTTTCTGTCAGCAACATCGAAAAGGGTCACCACCTTATTAACTTGCGTAACTGTGCTACGCTCAGGAATAAAGCCGTGTTGAGTCTGCAAAACTAAGGAACTAATCATTTTAGACAAGCGGGTGGCCAAGATCTTTGAATACATTTTACCATTGCAGTTCATTAATGAGATCGGCCTGTAAGAGCCCACCAATTCCAGGTCTTTACCCTTTTCACAAAAAAACACAATAGTGGCTTCTGCCCAATATTTAGGGGCAAGTCCCTCCTATGCCGCCCTGAATGTGCTCAACATATCTTCTTTTACTAAACTGAAAAAAAGCTTATATATCTCAGCCGTAAGTGTGTCGGGTCCAGCAGCCTTCCCTAGAGCTAATCCATTGACCGCTGCATCTAACTCTTCCATCATAATTGGACCATCCAACATTGCTCTCTCGCTAGAGTCTAGCTGTGTCCTAACCCCATCCAAAAATTCAAGGTATGCACACCATGCATTGCCTGTTGAGTATATAACTCCGAATAAAACTGGTGAAAAATTTAATAGTATACCTTTGGGATCCTGACAGACTATTCCTGCATTATCTTTCAGAGCACTAATACGGATCGAGGCTTCTTTCATGCGTAGCCGCAGTGCCAAAAATCAGCCCACGGCTTCCCCGAATTCATGAATTTGTTTTTTATGAGCCAAATATTTTCTGGCGTTTTCCATGTTCCATACTCCTTGAATTTTAGCCCTTGCTTGCTCAGTATCCTCGTCCAGCTCTTCAATATTACCCGCCTTTAACATAGCTCCCTGAATTAATTTACCCTCAGCGTCTCTGAGCGACGAATACAGCTCCTTTCTCTTCTGATTCTGCTGAAAGACAAAACTTAGCACCTCACCTCTGAAGCATGCCTTAAACGAATCCCATACTATTGCATAGTGGGCAGAGTATCTATTGATAGAGAAAAACGAATTAATCCACTTATACATTTGTCCCTTAAAATCTTCATTCAAGCAGAATTTCCCGTCAAATGAAAATGTTTTTAAAGGCAGATAATGGGCAGAAGCAGTAACTACAAGTACGATTGGAGAATGATCAGATGAAATCCTTGCCAAAATTTGAATTGAAGCCCGACCCAATGACAAAGCAGATAATAATCTAAACGTGCAAACTTTTTATGGGGAAAAGAATAATGAGTGAACCCAGAATCTGTCGGATTTAATTTACCCCAGACATCAATCAAACCGTGATAATTTAAAAAGGTATATTAAGCGTTAAACACTCTTGGCTTCCGCCCACTTTAGCTTCGGGCCCCTTTTTGCAGATCTGCAGTAGATACATTGATATTTATATCCCCACATACTATCAGAGGTGTCCCCCAAGTTGCTAATTCTATATTTAATTCTTCCAAAATAGAAGCATCATCTAAGTTGGAGCCGTATATAGAACAGACTGTATATTTGATGTCCCTGATCCTGCACTCTGTGATGGCCCACATACCTTCTTTATCTGCTAAACAGCGTCCCGCGATAGCCGTGTTATGTTTGACTAATATCGCCACCACCCTAATCATAGAAGATTGTTGTGAAGCCAGAGATAGAGAAAAGCCCAGTGTTCCTAAGATTGACTGTTGTGACAAGGGTATGTGTGTCTCTTGGAGACATGCCAGGTCTGGCTGAATACCACGGACCTCTGCCTATTCCTCTTATTCCAATTGTTAAGACCAGAGACATTTAATGAACATTTCTTTACCCCCTTAGCTGCCATATTGATAATCAACAAACACATCTATCCGCAACATCATATTAAACATAATACCAACGCAAATTCCCCAATAAACCAGGAAAAAAACTCTATCTTTATTGGAAAAAAACTCTATCTTTATTTTTTCCTTGCGTTACTGTGATTTTTTTACCCCTTTTACCCCACCTTAGTGATCCACCCAAAAGCCCCCCCTCCCCCCAGCACCACCCTCCCCCATACCCCCTGTAACAAGGATTTAGGACACATGCTCCTGTAGATGCAGGCGACCGTACACCCCCTTGCCCTTACTCACGACTCCACCCAGACTCAGGTAAGTCAAAAGACAGCCAAAAAACACTATACCAACAAAAAAATATATCACCAAACAAAATAATCTACTACAACATTATTAATTTATATACCCCCAGCATTCACTAAACTGAATTCAAAAACTCTTTAGCAGAGCCTTCACTAGCAAAAAAGTGAGTACGATCCTTGAGGATCACTTTTAGCTTTGCCGGGTTCAACAAATATGCTTGAGCGCCTTTGGCCTAAAATCGGGCAATCATTTCCCGCAGCTGCCATCAGAGCTCAACCGTATTTCAGCAAAAGTCCGGCTGCACAAAAAACTCAAAATCCCCCCCCCCGGATCTTTTTGTATTAGGACATGCTAGGCGAAATACATCTTCACGGGCCAAGTAGCTATTTAATGAAATTAAATAGGCTCTAGGCTTTTCATCTGTCTGCTCAATACCAGTACGAACATACCTTATAAATGTAAAGCGGAGAGCTCTCTCAATTTCACGGTCCCAATCTCATTTAGACAGCTCCGGAAAGGCTTTTGTAAATAGTTCTACAATATAGCACTGTGAGTCCTGTCCTTCCTTCCCCTCAGGGATCTGGATCACTCTCAAGTTGTTCCTACGCGCACGATTTTCAATATCTGCCATCCTCCAGTGCGTATCATCCTTAACCGATTTTATAGAAGCAGTCATAATCTTTTGTTGAGCCAGTTTGTCCTCCAGATTGGAGATCCGTGCTTCAGCTTCATTAAACCGAGAAAAAAAATCTGCATGTGATTTTGACATCCGTGGGACTGAGTTTTGCAATTTCATACATATATTTTGGACTCTCTGCCTCTCTTCTCGTGTTTCGGCACAATTAGACTTAATTGACTGATACATGAGTGGGAGGGATATCTCATATTTTCCAAAGATTTTGACCTAGCTCATTGAGCACATATTTGAGGGAAGTTCTTTGGGGAAGACAAGTGGTTGTTTGATAGCATTTATTCTCTGCTGCAACAAGATGAGTCTAGTTCTCAAAACCACAGAGTTCTGAACCATAGAGGACCAAACTCAATACTTTAGAGTTGTAGATCTTCAGTAACCGGACTGATTTGCTTTGTCAGTGAGGTCCTGAATTCTTTTACTAGTGCACCTGCTAACTGATGTTTTTTACAGCCACGGTTTCTATCTGGGGCCTCCATCTCAATGTATTTGCTAGTGTGATTCCTAAGTAAGTGAATGCATCTATCTGTTCAAGGGGTTCCCCATATAATTTGATAGTACTCCTGAATAATCGATGCTGGTTAAAAGCCATAAACTCTGAGTTGGTAGCATTGATTAACAGCCCTCGTGTGCTGCAGAAGTCTTCAAAGTGAGAAAGTGGGGGCTGCAAACCACTCTGTGTTTTAGAGATACTAAGTGTGCTGTCTGCAAATAATAAAGCAAACACAAGGAGATGATGGACAGAGTGCTGAAATTTCTCAGACACACCCCTAGTCACAGATCTGGGTTGAATCCATCATCGTTCCTTATCTCACTTCGCTATCTCAGTTCAGACCCAGCCCAAACTGCCAATCCAGGTCTTCCCTGGACCGGAAACAAGCATCCTGAGACTGGTTTCTGGGTAACACCCCTCATCAGCCAGGCAATCTTGAATCCAGTGGCAAAGTGAGCAAGGGACCCACATCTGGGCATACCCTGCCAACTTAGAGTAAACAAAGCAAACACAAGGAGATGATGAACGGAGTTCTGAAACCTTTCAGACACTCAACCCCAGTCACAGATCTGAGTTGAATCCATCATCGTTCTTTAGCTCACTTCGCCACCTCAGTTCAGACCCAGCTATATGAAAATCAGTCTTGACCCTGTGCCTCATGGGAACAGTCCAGCCGGAACTTCCAAGCAAGGTCTTCCCAAAACCGGAAACAAGCATCCTGGGACCAGTTTCGGGGTAACACCCCTCATCAGCCAGGCAAGCTTGAATCCAGAGGCAAAGTGAGCAAGGCACTCACGTCTAGGAATACCCTGCCAACTGCAAATAATAGGATGGGAATCTTTGTACCTGCTATAACTGGGGTATCTGAGCGATGATAAGCAATGAATTGTGAGACTCCATTCAAAAAGAGGGAAAACAGCGTTGGTGCCACGCCACCCCATCAGACTTCTGCAAAGTTGTCCTCATGAAGCCTAACAATTGGAGATAGCAAGTCTGAGGGCATTCCCAGGTCCTGTAGCAATATCCAGAGCTTTTTATGTGCCACTAAGTCAAAAGCTGACTTAAGATCAACAAAGGCAGCATAGGGAGGAGCTTTGCGGGCAACCAAGATGGCCGCGTAGGCTCGGAGCTCCGCGGACCCTCCGACCCTCCGCAAATATCCTGCTGAAAATCCTGATCCACGTTAGTGGATTCTGCTTGGTGGATGGTCGCAGACGCGGGAGCTGCTTTCCGCTTTCAAATTGGTGGTTCCTAGGCGAAGTTACGTCGAGCTGAACTTCGTGCCAGGGATGCGCCATTGTCTCTTGGGTGGCTGCTGCCTGTACCGACGCTCCGCATGATTGGAATGCGAAGTGGATATCTGTGGTCCCTGCTGGCAAAGTGCTTGTAGCTGCGGAGTTACCTACTACCGGCCTGGTGTGTTTGCTGACTTTGCCTCTGTTTTACACATCAGCTTCCTTGTTCGGGCGGCGTAGCCCTTTGTTCTCCTTGGATCCATCATGGCAGGCAGAGGGGACCCCGACAAGACGTCAAACAGAGGTGTTCGTAGGACGACTCATACGCAGCTGAACAAGATTGACCGATACGCTCAGCAGTGGACCTCACCCACGGTGATGGCCTCATCTAAAGACCTTCAACGTGCGAGCTCGCCTGAAGGTTCTGAGCCTACTCTGAGTGACATTATGGGGGCCATCGCGGGCATTCGGTCTGAAATGCAGAAACAACATGAGGTCCTGACTCATAAGGTGGACACTCTGGCCGTGGATCTCAACCTGATCAGGGCCGATTTGGGGAAGACCAATGAAGGGGTGAAGTCCCATGATCTCAAGACCTCCAGCCTAACTACCGACGTTTCGGACCTGCAGACGGAGGTCCGGACCTTAAGATCGGTCAACGACCAATTTTCTAGATGGGTGGAGGACTTTGAAGGACGTGCCAGGCGGCAGAATGTCCGCATTATTGGTGTTCCGGAGGGAGCGGAGGAGGCGGCAGTGGACCTTTTTGTGGAGGACTTGGTAAAGACCAATCTTGCGCCCTCTGGCCTGAGCAATTTCTTCTCTGTGGAGCGTGCCCATCGGATACCGGGCGGCCCGCCGAAGTCGGGTGTGGCGCCTAGACCCATCATTGCCCGGCTCTTCAACTTTAGAGACCGGGATGTGATCCTTCAAGCTTCCAGGAGGCATGGGCCGCTCAAATTTCAGAACTCTGAGGTGCACTTTTACCCGGACTTCACCAGGGCCGTTCAGAGGCAACGTCAGAGTTTCGCAGGGGTGAAACGACGCCTGAGAGACATGGGTTTTAAATACTCGATGCTGTTCCCTGCTAAACTGCGGATTGAACACGAGGGCCGGGCCCTGTTTTTCGATGTGCCGGAGAATGCGAGCGATTGGCTGGACACTTTGCCACAACGCCGAGAAGAACACGACGAACATTCCGGAGGCGCAACTGGTGGTTCTGATCTCTAGGACTTGGTTCTGCTGTGCTGATTGTGGCGGTTGGTGTCCCTGATGTCTGTGACTGCTAATACCAATGCTATTCGGATTTTGATAGTTTTCCTGTCTCTTACATGGAGGGTGGCGGAAGGGGCTTGTGGAGATTCCTTACTCCTCTAGGGACTTTCTGTAGACTAGTTTATGGGGGGACAGGCACACTTCTCGTTGGGGGGGCTTCTTAGTCTGCTGCAGGGGTGCAGGGTGGGGGGTGGTGGTGGGGAAGTTTGTTTGTTTGTTCATTTTTCTCTCTTTCTATCTCCTAGGCAATGGGATGTATTCATTGTTCAGTTTCATTTATTGTTGAGGCTTGTTGGGGTTGGGTGGGGCCGGGGACACGATGATGGGGGGTAGGAAACTACGGGTACTCAGTTGTTCATCCCATTAAAAGAAATTTGGGTTCACAGCTTTTTAACCACGGTACGAAGGTTGTGCCATACACGTCCTGAGGAAGACCCGCAGGTCGAGGTTCCCAGTCACCCCTGTACCCCAAGACGGGTCGAAACGTCGACGCTCTTTTCTAAAAATAGGACCACTGCCTTTTCAAACATTATACATGCCAGTGGAGACTGTATAAATGCTTAAAATGAAACAAACAATCAGTGGCCTTATTGTATAAATTGCTGAACTTTTGCAGCATTGTTTTTTCAACTTACCAAAACCCTATGTCACTTTTCTGTTGAGGCTTACACCCTTTCTCTCCAAACCACTTTTTTCTTTCTTTTTTCCGGCACCCCTTTAGAAGCACGTCGCTCTTCCTTTTACCGTTTGTTTTTGAACAATGTACAAATGTATATATGGATTTTCTCGCTGTGCTGGAGTAATTTATTAAAACTCCTTTTTTGAATAATTCAGTTTTTTCCAGGTGGTTGCTTTTTAGTTGAACGAATAATTTTGATTAAATCTACAAGAGGAGATTAACTCTAATACTCGTCTAGTCATGAGAAATGATCAACTGTGAGCACATGATTCATTGAGCTACCAATCTATCTCGGGTTGGGCCATTGTTTTTGCTAATAATGCGACTTTATGGGAGGCGTTTAAGACAGTTCTGAGGGGTGAGGCTTTCGCTCTGATAGCGGAGGCCCGTAGAGTCAGAGATGCTGATTTGGTACGCATCGAGGAGGAGATCATGGAGCTTGACTCCCAGTTGGAGACCGAACCCGATCCCGCTCTCCTGCACGACCTCTCCCTCAAACAGTCGGAATACCGCGACCTTGCTACAAACGCTGCCCTTGTTTTAGCTAAAGAGCAGCAGGGTCGGATATACGACGTCGGCGATAAGGCCGGGAAGTTGCTGGCCTGGTTGGACAGAAGAGAGATGGCTAGCCGTGTTGTACCCGAGATAGTGGGGGAAGACGGAGTTGTCGTCTCTGATCCAAGTGCCATTGCCGAGTCCTTCGCTGATTATTTCAGAGACGTCTACACCTCTGTTTCGGACCGGTCTGAGACCGATTCGACAGTGCTTCTTTCGACTGTCGATCTCCCCTGTCTTTCGGACGAGGAGCGCGACGACCTGGACAGGGACGTCTCTGTGGATGAGATCGACCTCGCGATCCGCTCACTGCGATCGGGCAAGGCACCGGGTCCCAACGGCATCCCGGTTGAGCTATATAAGATCAGGCCGGATGTGGTTTCCCCACACCTGCGTAACATGTTTCTGGAAGCGTGGGAAACCGGCCTACTTCCCCTGGACCAGAGGTTGGCCACCATTGTGGTCATCCATAAGGAAGGGAAGCCGAGAGACTTGTGTCGGTCTTATCGTCCCATTTCTCTCCTTAATGCTGAGCCTAAGATTCTCGCCAAGCTACTCGCTAATCGACTGATTGGAGTTATCGGCGACTTAGTGCATCCGGACCAATCGGGCTTTATTCCACACCGCAACACTGCCCTTAACTTGCGTAGACTCCACGGCGCCCTGGCCAGGGCCCATACCCTCCAGGAGCCGGCAGTCCTTGCTTCCTTGGACGCCACGATGGCTTTTGACTCTCTCGAGTGGAGTTACCTTTGGGCGGTGTTGGCGAAGCTCGGTTTTGGCCCAGTGTTTGTGGGATGGGTGAAGCTATTATATGCCGACCCACTGGCTAACGTTGCAGTCAATGGCCGCATCTCGGCGTCTTTTGTCCTTCATAGAGGCACCAGACAGGGCTGCCCCTTGTCGCCCCTTTTGTTTGCGCTCGCTCTTGAGCCGCTTGCGGCCCTATTGCGTACACACCCGGATCTGCACGGCATAAGCTGGGCCCCTGGTTTCGAGGACAGAGTCTCTCTATATGCCGATGACATTCTGCTCTACCTCACTTCCCCCTGCAAGTCACTTATTGTGGCATGTGATGTACTTAGACTTTTTGGACGGTACTCTGGCCTTGTTATTAACTGGGCCAAGTCCTCCCTATACGTACTGAAAGGGGACACACCGCGCCTCCCTAGAGGCTGTAACATCCAGTTGGCCAGCCAGGGCTTTAAATACTTGGGGATTTATATCTCTGGGAATGCGAAGGCGAGATACGAACACAACTTACTTCCCCCTCTTCTGCGCCTCCGGCGTGACGTGGAGGGCTGGCGCAAGCTTCCACTTTCTTTACTCGGACGTGCAGCATTATTCAAGATGATGTCTTTGCCCAGGTTCCTGTACGCCCTGCAGAACACCCAAGATCCGGTTCCCGCCCGTTACTTCCGAGAGATTGAAGGCCTTCAACGTGCCCTACTCTGGGACGGACGTCCCCGCGTCGCTATCACGAAGCTCACGCTTCCGTGGTACGACGGGGGTATAGCACTACCAGATGTGCGCAGATATTACTGGGCCTCCCAATTGGCGGCTATTAATCATGGTTTCTATGGTCCGGAAAATAACCCTGGATATGCAATGGATAAGTGGCTTTTGAGTGGCGGCAATTACTACAGGGCGCTATATTCGAGGTCTCTGGACAGGCGGATGTCGGGTCCAACGAAAACTGCGATCCATATTTGGCGGACAATTACCAAGGCGCAGGGCTGGCAAGGCAGGCTGACTAGGTTCACCCCATTGTATGATTCGGATATTTTGGGCAAGTTATGGCACACCAAGGGATTTGATAAATGGGACCTCATAGGTATTTCCAGGGTAGATGATATGATATCGAAGGGTGAGATCAAGACCTTCTCCCAGCTGCAGGCTGAGTATCAGCTGGGCAGCTCGCAGTCCTTCCGATATGCCCAGTTGCGACACGCACTGCTCTCTGCTAAACCGGCTGAGGGGGCGATTCCAGAAAGCTCCCCGTTGGAGGACAGGGTACTGGATGGCCATATGCCTGACAGTGCCATCTCACTGTCGTATAAGAAACTAATTAATGTTCGCACTGACCTCCTCCTGGGTGTGCGGGAACAGTGGGTGCGTGATGGACTGGAAATCGACGATGAGGATTGGCAAAGTGCAGTTTCCTCCCCTAAGGAAGTCGCCATTTCCTCTCGTCTCCGGCTGGTGCAGCTCAAAATCCTGCACAGGGTGTACGTGACTGGCCCCCGGCTTGTGCATATGGGCTACTCGATCGATGGGCTTTGTCGCCGTGGCTGCGGCGCCTCTGCTACTTTTATGCACATTCTTTGGGAGTGCCCCGCCATAGCCTCCTACTGGAGACGTGTGCACCGGATTATGGACGAGGTGACTGGGGTGGTGGCTACTGCGGAAGCTAGGAGATGTCTCCTCAACATTTGGGGACCGTCCGATCACAATGTGGCTCAGACGCTGTGGGTGACCCTTGGCAACATGGTGGCCAAACGCGACATCGCGCAGAAATGGGGGGCTTCGACAGCTCCCCTGGTGGTGCAATGGAAAGCCAACATGGATTGGTGTATGTTCAGGGAAAAGACGGTCTATGTTGCCAGGGGTAAGCCCAAAAAGTGGTTGAAAGTGTGTTGGGCCTGGAATGCTTACAGGGGGGATATTTGTTTGCCCCCGGAACCTGTCTCTTTAGAGGAACATCTGTCGCCATAACCTGTGACACCAACTGTGACATGCTGTAATGCTGAATCCTGTTTCCTCTTCTTCCCCCCTTCTATCCTGATCCGTTCTCCTGTATCCGTGTTTGTGTACCCGCTGCTCCCCCTGCCCCGCTGCCAACGCCTCGCTGGTTTCTTCTACTCCATTGCCACTCTTTTTGCGCCTTCTGGCGTCTTTTTCTTTTTCTCTTTCTATGTTCCTTTTAAGGCATAAAATAATAAAATCAACCTTCATTGCACTGTGACAACCATTCTTGCACTATTGCTCACCTGATTCAATATG
The DNA here is from genome assembly GCF_964263255.1 of Lissotriton vulgaris. Classification (NCBI taxonomy): domain Eukaryota; kingdom Metazoa; phylum Chordata; class Amphibia; order Caudata; family Salamandridae; genus Lissotriton; species Lissotriton vulgaris. Next base: position 144,262,618 of record NC_141698.1, read on the forward strand.
CTGCCTTGCCTCCGGGATGTTAGGCTGAATAGCTGTGTGCACTTTTCTAAATAAAGGTTTTAAAAATTAAAAAAAAAAAAAAAACAAAGGCAGCATACATGTTGCCCTTTCCTTTCACAACTGTCCACCAGTATATTAATAAAAAGCGAAAAGTTTGGTCAATGGTGCTAACATGTGCTCGGAAGCACATCTGAAGAGGAGACAGGATGTCATTGGTTGTGATTATTTCCTGGACCTTTGCAAATACTAAGTGAGCCACCTGCTTTTGAATTAAATCTATTAAGCTTATAGGCCTGAAGGTTAACTTCTTGTACTAAAAATATACACATATCTTTGCGAAGTGACATTCCTTTTTTTTCGAAGTATCTAAAACCTATTTTAATGTTGTGTTGTGTTCATCCTCAGTATTCCCATAAATCAGTATGTCACCTTTGGAAAAAATCACTCTTGGTTTTCTTCAGAAAATCCTCGCAGCAGAAGCCAGAGTGAAAGTCAGAAGGTAATCTGAAATATGCCCTCTTGGGTGATGCAGGCCATCGGGGGCTTCGAATTCTCAGCCCTTTCCAATGTTAATTTAGAAAAAAAGTAGTATCCTTAATTATGCAAACCATTTTGCCTATGTTAGGGAAAGGAAAGCTGTCCATCACAAAGTTTTGGATAAGCATCAAAAGGTCAACACAGAACCCGAGGCCACTGTCATGTTTCTATTTGATGACCACTGGCAACATCCGTTCAGTTCGATAATGTCGTCCCTGAACAATGTCCTTCAACATGTTTTTGACCTCTTCCCTCATAAACAAAGTCCCACACCTAGCTTTGTGTCTCATACACTCAGCCCTTTTTACTGAGGTGAATTTTATGTTGTATACTTTCAGAATGCCCAATTACCATTCAGAAATGTAGCTGCCTTTTGATAAGAGCTCATCTAAACCAGTGTCTTCAACCACCATAACTTGATATGAGGCCCTCGCATTGAGGTCTATCCAGAGATCATACCGATGGACCTTTCCTATAATGGGGGCTCCTTCTTTCTTCTTTGGCTACTTATACTTTCTCTCTGACTGATCTATATCAGAAAATAATCTCCACCCACACGAAACCAATGACACATATACTCAACCACTAATAACCCTTGAGAAATACGCCCTGGTAGCCACTCTTACGCAAAAATAATACCTGGGATTATGATGTACCTGAAACCAGAGTGTACCATCAACTTGACCTAGCAACCGTTCACAAAGAAACACTCTTTATGTTTATATTTCCTAACCTGTTCCTCAGAAACATCCATCACACACAATATTATGCCTGGGGCCTCTTCTGCATCAACCACTAGCCCCACTCTACGCCTTCCACCATCCTTGTACAATCATACAAAATTACCCCCTCTGCAACAGTCTACACTAATTCCCAAGAGCCAAGCAATCTTTAAATAGTAATCATGGTAATCACTCTCACCTCATGCACATCCTGGATTCCATTGTGACCATCCAAACTGGGGCTTTTCTTGCTCATTGCATTGACCTCAGGATCAACGTCATCCATAGAGGCAACTTAAGTGACTACAGGCCAGATGTTCAAAAAAGTCAGTTTGCAATTTCCAAATTGCAAAATTTTGAGATTTGCAACTGGGAAATTGCAAACACCTATGTACAACAATGTCTCAGACAATGTTTGCTATTTCAATGGGTTGCAAATGGACCTACCTCATCAATATTCATGAGGCAGGTCGTAATTTGCGACCCATTCAGAATGGCTTCAATCACAGGGATGGTGGCCAGCTGGCGTCAGCAGACTACTATGTCTGTGTTTGCTTTTGAAACCAGGCTGTTGCCTGCGTCAGCGACTTTATTCTCCTGCGCAGCTACCGGACACCGTGCCACACCGATCATTGTCCAGACATCTCTATGTGCGCCGCCGGGACCAGCAGCAGGACGATTGGGATGAGTCTTTCCAAAGGAAGATACTGACTGTGAATGGTTCTTACACAAGTCTGCGTTATGCCGATTCTGCATGACTTCCTCAGAATCATCTTCGAGTATCAGCCCCTGATGAATGAGATCTTGGCAGCACTCGGAATACTGGACCTTCGAGAGACATGAGGGAGCAGAAAGCATGCTAAGGTAACAGCACCAAGGCGCGGGTAATCTGAGGGCAGCTGTGGTCTTGGAAAAAGAATCCATAACTGCTCCTCATGCACCAGTGATGTTCTTGGTTACTCCATGTCCCCACCACTAATCTTCTGCGTTCATCACCTTCAGTACACTTGTCGCTCAATGTCCTTATCTCCATTGCTGCCTGACCTTAATGAGGACCTGGAACTGAGTTACGGTAACAAAACCACCTATCTAAAGGCAATGAACTCTAATGAGATCTCCAGTTCAGACATTTACCCTCCACCAACACCTTAACCGATACTTTTGATGGAACTTTTGATGATGCCTCCTGAGCGGAAACCAGAACTTTTCTTTATTTTCCATGGTGCCCGAGCAACCATGGCTGATGCCCGGTGGAGTTGTCTCTTGCAGCTATAGAGGAGTTTGGCTCAGGTTCACCCCTTGGCCGGCACCTACCCAGCGGACATCGGACATTGTTCTCCTGCCTCCCCGTTGTGTTTACTATTTGCATTCCTTACCCCTGTTCGCCTTCTCCCCTCTACCTTTTTCCACCCCCCATAAGATGGGTGTACATGTTAATAAGTAACTGATGTAACCATGTAACAATGCTTCTGATGCAATGTCCTATCTCATGTAAAGCGCTCTGATACCTTCGGGTTTAGCCAGCGCTTTATAAAACTTTTCAAACTTTCCCTCTTTCATTTTTTATCTTTCTCCATGGCTCCTATCCTCCTCACCTGAATCTCTCCCCTTGCCTCATTTTTAACGCATGCAACTGCACCCCAGCAAATGATTACTATACTCTGAAACTATGTATCTTGTAACTATTGTTAGCCATGTGCCCTTTACCAAAGAACTCCCTCTCCCCTTGTTGGGGAGGGATCCAGCATTTATTCCCTGGAGTCTCAGAGACCCCCCTGAGAGAGTCCACAGCGTCAAGGGAGCCACACACAATGGTGATGTGGGAATGGCGCCCCTTCCCAAAGCACTCCCTCTCCCCTTGTTGGAGAAGGATAGAGTATTTATGCCCTGCAGTCTCAGAGACCCCTCTGAGAGAATCCACGGCATCAAGGGAGTTCACACACATCAGAGGTGTGGGAATGGTGCCTCGTGTTAAAGCACCCCCTTTCCCCTTGTTGGGGAGGGAACCAGTATTTATGCCCTGGAGTCTCAACAACCACTCTTTGAGAGCCCAGAGCATATAGGGAGCCACACACAGCGGAGGTGTGGGAACGACACATTTCCACTGGGATCACTGCGCAGCGGGCTTTGGACACTGTTTTTCCGTCTCCCAATTAAGTTTCCTTCTCCCTCCGCCACCTCTCTCCCTCTTTCATTCTTGGTCTTCCTCTCCTGCTCCTGTCCTCTCTCCCCAGAATCTCTCCCCTTGCCTGCTTTCCCTTAAATATTCGTTTTTAACACATGCAACTGCGCTCCAGCAACTGGTATTTATGCTCTGAAACTGTTTATCTTGCAACGTTGTAACTTGTAACTATGCTATAAAACAATGCTTGTCCTCATGTAAAGCGCTCTGATACCTCCGGGTCTAGACAGCGCTATATAAAACTTTTCAAATAAATAAATCATAAATTAAATAAAGCTATACATTTTTGTAATGTAGCCCGTTTTCCTTAAAGAAAAGTGGATCGCATTACAAAAAAAAAATGAAAAGTTTTCGTCTCATTTTTTAAGAGATGGACCACTGCCTGCTCTCAAAAATGTTTTCACCCACATTCACAAAGAGGAAGGGATCCCCTGGGGACCCTTTCCCATTTGTAAATGGGTTACCACCTCCCCTACGGAGTTGGTAAATTATGAATGTTTTGTGACCACATTCCAGTCACAAAACATTCATACATATCAGTGCTATTTGGTGTTAGGAAGGGATGCCCTAAACATGCCCCTTCCTAATACCGAGTCTAAAAAGCAAATTGTGATTTCGTAACAAGCTAACATCGCAATTTTCCTTTTGTACATAGCAAAATGCATTTTACCAGTTGTAAATCGCTGATAAAAAGTTTTGTACATCTGGGCTATGTCTCTTTCAGTATAACCCCTCTTTTTGCCTCATTCATTGGATGGATTCTTCCACTACCTTGGTAATGGTGATAGACACTCTCAGCATGGGGTTACCTGTCACCCATAATCTCTCCTACTTCTTTTTTCCATGGCATTGGATGATCAATTGGTCTTTAATTAATTTGTAGCCCATAGCTCAAATTGTCATTTAACTGCTTGTTCCCTTAGTCTCACGACAACGTCCTTAACTGTATCTTGGGGTCTCTTTTTTGGGTATAAACCTTATGTACGGTCATTGCAACATTGAAAGATTTTGCATGTCTCCTTTCTAGTCTCATTTTAAACCTTTGAAATACATGTTACTACAACACCCTGAATGTCAATTGTAAGTGTGAAATATTAAAAAATGTGTAGCCCCACCTTTTCGAAGAAGCTCAACAATAAATGTTTCTTTCTGTGGGATGGGACGTTTGCCCGCTTAAGGCCTCAGTGTGGGTTTTGAGCATCTCAATCCACTCCTGTTTATTGGCAGGTGGGCCTGCCTGGGCGAGGAAGCAAAGTGGTGCAATGACGGCACGCTGAACATCCATGTAACATACTGAACACTCAATCAAATAGGATGAAGAAATAGAGAAAAATCCCTACAAAATATCAACAGTTGAGTCTCCAGAAAGTGCAAGTCAATGGCTTTAGAGATTTATAAAAGGTGTGTCTGTCACAGTATTAACAGGCCCGGTGAAACCTTGAAATTAAGGGTACAAGAAAAGGCCTATCACGTTATCAATCAATTAATTTAGTCTGTACTCAGCTGTGATACAGCCATAAAAGTATAGGATAAAGCGTTGAAATATGCGTATATGAAAACCAGAAACAGGTAGAATTAGCTCAATACAAACTCACTTGTTATAAAGTGCAATGTGCTTCAGAGCAGTAATACTGTACATTGATCTAAGCTTGCATCCTTGCAAGATTACCGTATTTTCCGGCGTATAAGACGACCTTTTAACCCCTTAAAATTTTCTGGGAAGTCGGGGGTCGTCTTATACGCCGGATACAAAAATTGGTGGTTTATTTCACATAGCGCGGACTTCACCCGAAGGTGTCAGACCGCTCCTCAGTTGAAAATGGTGGCGCTTAGGGAACTCCAGCACAACAACAAAGAACGTAGGCAATGGTTGCACTGTGCAACAACACAATATCAGCCCGTCGGCGGTCTTGAAAATAAATTACTTGTACAGTTACAGCCCGTCGCCAGCCAGAGGCAACTCAAACGCTGCGCAAGGTTTAAAGTAAAACAAATGGCGCCGTGAGCCCTACCTAGACTGCAGCTGCACATCCCCCCAAGGTTTAAACTAAAACAAATGGCGCCGTGAGCCCTACCTAGACTGCAGCTGCACATCCCCCAGGCAGACGAGGCGCTCCTCCACGTGTGCTGATCTCTCTCTCCTTCCGTAATTCTTACGCTCATCGGAAGGAGAGGAGCGTCAGTACCACATGATCTCAGTCCATGGAGATAGAAAGGGGACTGTAGGACGTTAGGAAGTGGGGGTCGTCTTATACGGCGAATATAGCATGAAACCTACAGTCTGTCAATGAAAGTAGGGGGTCGTCTTATACGCCGGGTCGTCTTATACGCCGGAAAATACGGTAATAGCAACAACATTAAAAGTATTTTTTTTACTTAATTAGACAAAGTAATCAGAATGCATTGAGAATCTAGTGGCATATTATCAAGGGGGTTTATCTCCGCTTTTTGGGCTTTAAAAGCCAAGAAAGCGGAGATAAAATTATCTCCCTATTACCTAGCTGTCGCTAACACCATTTAGCGACAGCTAGTAGGAGATAGCGACCATCTTGGGCCCCGCTTTGCATGTCAGTGATATTTATCACTAATGACATGCAAAGTGGGCGTGCCAAGATGTTAGCGACTGGAAACAGTCGCTAACATCGCTATCTCCTATTACCAACTTTTGGAGATATTCGCGCCAAGCGGGAATATCTCCAAAAGCTAACACCTGCCCCTGAGCAGTTCTTAGCCACGTTATCCAATGGTAGGTGGATAACATGGCTAAGAGCATTAGCTCGGTAATGCATGAAAATCGCTGACTTTTCAGCGATATTCATGCATTTCGGCCGATTTTTATCGCTTAGGAGATACACCTTGATAATAGCAAGGCTCCTAAGCGATAAAAATCGCTGCAGCTCGGCGATAAAAATATCGCCGCTAAACCAACATAGCAATAATTATCGCTAGTTGTTGGTAATATGCCCCCTAAAGCGTACAGCGACCCTTACAAATAAGCTAACATGAAAACATATTTCATCGTTGTGTAATTGTTTCAGAAAGAGCTTTGACTTAGTGCATTAATAAAAGAAAGAACAGAATAGAAGCTGGGCTTGTCAACGGGCAATGACGGCACAGGTAGATTTTCAGCACCTGGATGATGTTCAGCCATGTAACATGCAGTCAAATGGTATGCTTGTCACCCAGTGGTGTAGGCTGAATAATGTTCAACATCAGCCCATGGTGTACCTAACATTGAGCTGTTCAAGCCTAGGTGATTTAGGAGGCGCCCCCCCATTCACTTCTGTATTGTGTCATAGGTATGCCTGTCACCGGTTGTAACTTTAGCTTTAAATAACTGGTAAATACAGCTATTTTGAGGTGCAAAATCGGGCAGTCTTTAAGTTTTTTCCTGGCTGTAGCCCAAGATGACAACTATTGTTGCACGCTGATGTCTGCATTGTTTTTGAGTTGAGTTGGTCTTTTAATATTAGCACATCTACTTGCCTCTATGTGCAACTGGAACCACCATAGTTGAAGTGAAAGGGCAATTGGGCTCGCCGATTGGAGAGCCTGATTGCAGCCAGCTTACAACTTGTGATGACCCCAAGGACATATATATCAAGAAGAGGGGACCATTGGACTTTTTTTCCAAGTCCAGAATACATGCCGAAAACAATGTACAAAGAGGAGGGTATGCTGTTCCTAAAGTAGAATAGGAGACAAGATTAGAGAGACACGTCTTGTTACGTCGTGGGGGTTGCCCACCGAGGTAGAGAGGGGAGGGAAATTCCTCCTTTCAGAACTAGGGTCCTCACACACCCAGCTAGCTAGGTGTCATGCTTCATCATTGGGCCTGCTCCTCGTCTGGTCGCCGCTCCAATACCCGACGGGCAGCCAATGAGGGGCTCTTTAGGGAGATCTTTTGTTCCTGCCATTTGGTGCAGTGTGGGTGAGGGGCCTAATTCGTGTAGATGTTGTGTAGGGGTGAGATAAGTGATTAAAACAGGTCAGTTAATCCTGGTGCAAATTTATTCTGGTAGGTAAACTCCCTGATTAAAAACTACTGAGTAGGGGATATCTGCCCACTACTCTCACTAGGTCAACATGTTTTTGCATTCAAAGTCAGGAGGAACAGTGGCAATTCTTCAGGGCCAATGTGATAAGTAAAACTATCTACACACCGCGGGGAGGTGAAACCTACCTCCCACGTCACAACGCTGTAGGTCAATCAGGGTCGAGGAACCAACATAGATAAGGGGAACCACAACAAAAAGTAAAAACAGTGTACTCACACAGACGGTATATCTCATATTCTCTCAATTAGTGTATTTATAAGTGATACAGTAGTGCAAATGCCAGTGTAAACATCTCATAAAAGGTGCCGAAGTGCAGACCCCAGATTGGTAAAACCATGCACACTGGTGGACTTGCGTGCTTCAGGAGGACACAGTAGCCGAGTATGTATGTCATGATTGCTCACCTAAATAGTTCTTAAGTTATGCTTCATCAGTATCCGGTGGGAACATGGACAAAAATGTGTCCTAAAGTTAGGATTCCTAACTTTATTACTCCTAAACTGAGAAAAATTCTAACTTTAAGACTTTCGGTATTCACAGAAGGCATTTAGGAGTCCTAAAGTTAAGCCTCCTAACTTCTGTGAATACCGAAATGAGTAAGTGTCTTCTGTGAATACCAAAATGGTAGTTAGTTTAGGCTTTTGTCTTAAGTTATTTCTGTGAATCGGGCCCAGGTTTAGGAGACCGTAGAGCAGTAAGCTCTACCTTTATTCACAACCAAGTTTACAATGGTGCTTCCTAGTTAGACAGTCTCACTCCGGATATTGCAGTAATACCAAAGCCGAAAGAAGTAAAGTCATACAAACATGGATCACCCTGAGCTAAGGGTTCCACAAGATAAACCATTTGCAGCTGATCTACAGGCTCTAAAAACATTACCCCTCTTTGGCTAGAACGGTCTAGCAAGCAGCCAGGAGCCTCCCGCAGAAATAGAATACACCTTGTTATCACGCAGTCTTTTTCCCTGCAGGGAATTACAATGCCGTTGTTACAACGACTGCGTTGTAATTCCGCATACTATTACCCCACAACGACTTGCGGAGGGGGGGGGGGGCGCTGGATGTTGCTATAGTATAATTTACTATTCCAACTCCAGTCTGTGCGGACAGTAGGGAAGGTGTTGGGTTTTAAATCCAACACCTTCTCCCCCTCCGCAAGTCGTTGTTCCAACTTGTGGAGTAATGGTGTGCAGAATTAAAATACGGTCGTTGTAACAACCGTGTTGTAATTCCCTGCGGTGAAAAAGTTTTGTGGTAAACGTTGTTTACCGCAGAAATGCACTTGTATAGTTTAATTAAGTTGTTGCTTGTATATCTTGGTGTGCAATATTGTTCCTTGCCAGCAACACAATAGAGTAAAACCCCTTAAAAATAAATACCTAGTGGAGCTAATTTATTTCTCTTCCTGTGTTTGTCTGTTCCTTTGTTTGTGAATATATAATGATGTCTCTGTTTTATTTGCCATCTCATTAAAAGTGAAATATTGGGAATATGAAAGGGAGCACAAGTAATCTTGAAATACAATGAAAAGCAACGTTAAAATGTTACTCAATGTTTTCAAATTTTCATTATACTGATGACAAAATAGGGTAGACCCTGTGACAAAAATGTTCGGTTTAATGTGCGGTAATCAATCATTAGTTAATTTAGGAAAATGCATTCCATAAATACATATTACACTGAAAAAACTATTCCTACAATGTTTGATAACAATGAACCAGAGTTTTTGCCATTCATCCTTGTGCAATCCAGTACCCAAGTCTTAGAAGCAGTATTCACATTGTCGACAAACTGAAATTAAACGACCTCAAAATTGCTGATAGAGCATCAATTATATGAATACTGTGCATTTCCGGCTCCATTTTAACCGCATCGCTGTGGCGGTTATTTTTCCGCTGTGCGGCTTTTTTCAAAAAGCCGCGTTAGATGACGAGCTCAGCTCGTCATCCGCACACGACCACCGTGGCTGATGACGAGCTGAGCTCGTCATCAGCAGCGAAGGGGTTAAAGTGCTTCTGAAATAGCGTTAGGGCTTATATTCCCATCCCTTAAGAAACTGTCTGTGCTCAACACAAATAGGATTTTAAAATCATCATGTAGGCTAAAAACAAACATAATTCGTTTTTAGATCCACTACAATCCTCCTTTAATGTGCTGGGGGTTAGCATTACATTAGATTTGCCTTGAAACACGCCAGTTAGAGCCGATCCCATAGTAATAGTGGAAGTTAAAGTGCAAATGCTTTAAGTACGCCGTGTAAATGTAACTGTGCAATAGCGCTGAAATATTATCTGTGTGGTCATGAAGACTCAGCAGGTTTTCAATAAAACGTTCAGGTATTTTATTTTAAAATTTCAGGTCACTCTTCCTCTGTAAGAGCCCATATGCAAATACATATCTGCTCTAAATAACTGCTATATGAGGGGATGTATCACTTTGTAAGGTTCTGATGGCTTCCAAATATTTCCTGAAGCCTAAGTTGTGACATAGGGGACAAGCCATTTCTTCCTTGGACTTGCATGAACAGGGCAGAAGAACTGAACATGCACCATGCTTTCTTTAGCATTCGAGTGGCATAAAGTACAGTTACAAACTCCAGAAGTACCATTGTTATTTTTCGATTTCAGTGTATGGGACCTGATTTCTAGAATTTGATGGTGAATCTTTATATAAAGTGATTTGTCCAACTGAGATTGTATATCATCCAAAAATGCTTCGAACTGTGGTGTGGGTTCAATGGCTAAGAATTGTGCTGACAATCTCCCCTGGCTAAGAACTGTGCTGACAACCTCCCCATCCTGGAACCTTGGTGTAAGTTAACAGTCACATATTTCCATTGGATTCATTTCAGTCGCTTTTTTGGGAGTGCCGTCAAAAAGATTGAGGGCCATTCCATAAAGATCTTCGATCCAATTTAACAAATCAGGAATCAACGTGCCGGAACCCCGGGAAGCTGATGGACTTGTTTAACACCAGTAATTCCTGCATGTTCTACCAATGTGATGCAAGGTCCTGTATAGTCCAAAGTCTCATCCAATAGAGTGGAGATCTTAGGACTGCGACATGCTCTATTCTCTTGAGGGCTACATCCTGAAACAAAGGGATGAGAGGGTTTTTTTTAGGAAGGTGCCGCAGTGATATTATGTAGGTATTCTCACACAAGGTCAGCTTAGCAATATTATCTGATACCCATAGTTCGGCTCTGTAAAAGGGCTGCCTGGGCCTTTGGCTTGAAAAACTTCGATAGTCGGGGAGATGGCTCTAGATGACGATGCCCGTTTAATTTGAAGAAACTGCCATGGCACTATGTAAGAGAACAGCTCTCCTCTTTTGGATATGTGAGGCCCATGACAGCCTACACTCAAGAGTAATGCCCAAATACTGAAATTTAGTTTCACGTTCTAATCTTCTCTGTTGTAGCACTATGTTCCCTCTGAAGTTCTTATGAGGTCTAATCACCGTGAATTTAATTTTATTAACATTAATTTTTAGTCCCTTAGTTTCACAATAGGCATTGACATTTTTGAGTAGCATCTGCAATCCCTTCGGGGTTTGTGACATTAGGAGGGTGTTATCTTGCAAATGACAGTGCCAACACTGGAGCCCCATCCAACTTGGGGATATTGGGGTTGTACTCCTGTAAAGCATTTATAACATCATATACACAAAGTGAAAAGAGGGTAGGCTTAAGGAAGCAGCCTTGCCTCACTTTCCTACATATTGGGAAACGATCAGTAAGTCCACACTGGGGTTCGCATCGGACTTGGGCATAGTTCCCCATATGCAATCTCATAACCTATGTAAGAAGTTATTTAGGGACTCTTTGTACCTTGAGGGCCCCTTGGGACAAGGCTGAATGCTGCCCTCGGGTCACCAAATGCAATATATATATGGCATTTCCTCATTGTTATATACTACCACGATGCAGATGAGCCTGCACACCTGGTCTGTTGTACTATCCCACGACCTAAAGCCAGCCTGATATGGTGACAAGTTCTTCCTGGCTGAAGACGGCTGATAGCCAGAAACCGGTCCTGGGATGCTTGAATCCGCTCTAGGAAAGACATGGCTTGGCAGTTCAGGCTGGATTGCTCCCATGAGGCACAGGGTCAAGGCTGATTTGCATATGGCCGTGTCTGAACTAGGGTGGTGTGGAGTGCAAAAAAATGATGGATTTAGGCCCAGATCTCTGTACTGGGGTGAATGTGTGACAGTGAAAGGGCGGGATTTTACTTCTAGAGTCGGCCTACCATGCTCCAGAATCCCGGACACAGGTCGACTAGACCTTCTTACCTGTTGTAGGAAGGTACATCCTGACTATGGTTGCCCCCAACTTTTTGCCCTGTGTTTTAGCTGGTTTTGGACATAGTCGACCTGGGACCCTGCCAATCAGGACCCCAGGCCTACTGCTCTCTCTTTAAAATGGATTCCATGTACCCTAGGTGCATTTACCAATTGGTACTGGGCCACCTTATCAGACCATGTAACTCAGGGCATAGGTGTACCCAGGGCCGCCAGGGGCTGCAGCATGTATTATGCCACCCCTGGCTGGCCTCCTAAATTTGACACAACTGGCTGCATGACAGCTGGGGCGAAGTCGTGTAATCACCCTGCTGTAGGTATAGTAGCCCTATATCTAACCATACAATGGACACCCGAGTTCCTATCAGTCACTCCTATGGCAGGCCTTGACAATCCTGAAGGCAGAGTGCATGGGCTCGTGTGAACTGTGTTCTGGCCCGAGCCGAGCCGGTTGCAGCTTGCGGAGAAAAGACCCAAGGGCTGTTCCATGATAACGCGTACCACATCAGTAACTTCGGTGTCGCGTTATCAAGACATGTCGAGTAAGGTGTCATACGAATCGGGGTGCTGCCCTCTCACCAACTCTGGTGACGAGGTTAGCATTCCGCCCTTCTAGAGGGACACGACATGTACGTAACTGTGAACCCCGGTTAAAGTTAACGAAAGCCTCAGCTCCACAAAATGGATGCTGCCACCACAGACACGAGTCTGACCTCCTGCTGCTGGGAGTCCTTCCAGCGAGGAGCGCTTGGACAAAGGGTTTCCTGTCGAGGGCGGTGTTCGCACCGTCCCAGACAGGGTTTGTGTATTCTGGGTAGGTAGGGCTTTTGCGAGAAGGTGACTGCGGAGTGGCACCCCGGTGCTCACTACGCATCTGCCGGTTAGAACCAGTTCCAGGGGCGACAGCCCTGGCCTGGGGGAAGTCCGGCAGGGGAGAGGGGTGTAACTACCCCCCTTTCTGGTCCCACCCTTAGGGCAGGACCTAGTCATGTACCCACCCCTTCCTTTAGGATAAAGGCCGGAGCGGGGACCCTTCCAAATTAGATCATCTTTGATTCAAGAACTACTTTCTACGAAAGGACATTCAAGACTCTTCTCAAGATTTCTCCCTTGTGACTAAGGAGTAGTCACCCTGCATCAGCGGGCACCAACTAAGAACTCTGCGGTTTGCTGTAAGTCCTTCCTCAAGGAATCCGACGGCCCAGCTCGACGAGAACCGGCTTCCCTGGCACCTCTGACCTTTACCCACGTCATCAGCTCAGCTGTGATCTGTGGGTGCGACGAGACCTCGAGGGACCGGCCATCATCAGAACCTGCACGCTCTTAACCAGCACGACCATCGAGATAACTCTCTGGTGAGTGCTCTGGGGTCCGAGAAGCCCCGACCCTGAGCCGCTCCAGCTCCGAAGTGCAGTCTCCCAGCATCTCCACGATCTGCGTGGGGCCCTTCTGCTCGCTGCTCAGCACGTTGTCTGGTCACCAGCCGCTGGCTTGTGCCCTTCCGTGACGACGACCGACAAACATCACTGCTGGTCTGGTTGCTCCAGACTGGCCCTTGCTTCCATCTTTGCGGGAAGCACCCCGGACCCTCCTGGTCCACTCAAGACGCCATCTTAGGCCCACCACGTGGCCCTGAGATCTGCCAAGGCTTGTTGCCCCATCCTGGGCCCAGCGACGCCGACAGCATCATCCTTCGTGGGACAGCTCGCACCTCCACCGTGGTCGCCGACAACGCCTCCTGGTCCGTGAGACTGCAGAGCCTAGCGTCGCCCACTCACCTGGTCGAGGTGACGGCCAACCGGTGCCTTCCTGGTACCCTCTGACTACTGGCTAGTAGTACGAACTTGGTCCCCTCTGCTTTCAGGTTTCATCAATCTCCGATCCAGGCTTGGATCTCTACGAACTATTCATCACTGGTCGCCGGCCAGCAACTCCTTTCTTCCGGCTCCTGGCTCGTCAGCGAAGACCCCGACGCCTGTAAGACTTGTGCAGCCGCAGCCCTCGTGGCTAGGTAACTCGGCATTTCGGTGCCTGCATAGCCTCTTTACTCTAGGGTCCCGAGTCCCTCGCTTCCGACTGGCCTTAACCTTTCCGTGTCCTCGGACACTTGTTTTAATTGTGCACTTGAAGTATTTGCTAAAGAGATTTGGTTTGTGCTTAGTACCCTGTCCTCATAAAGAGTACAGGGCTGTTGTGATTCTTAATAAATATACTGTTTATTTTCATAACACTTGTGTGGTGTCCTTTCACTGGGTGTTCAAGGGGTACATGTGTGGTAAACAGCTGGCTTAACGCGCCCTCTCGAGTCTTTAGCCTTAGACTGCTCGTATCCACGCTACTAGGATAGCTGGTCTATAGGTTGACTTACAACCAAACACCATAAGGGTCGTTGGAACGATACATAGCGGTCACTAGAATAGCGAACGTTGCATATCGGGCCAACTTCTCACATTGGTGAGCAGCGGTTGGGATTTGAGCTTGCTGTTGTTTTACCACACGTATCCTAAGAATATCTTGTTGAAAGATCGCACAAGTACTGTTAGTACATATAACTAAAAGCTTAGAATACTCTGAGTTCTACTGAACCAGCTGTTGTAGCTCCTCAAGGCTTAGCACACCTTGGCTACAACTCTTAGCAAGGGAACAGTAGGAAAACACATAGTGTAGATAGGTGCATCACTTACACCACACTAGAAACAGTATGCCGGACAAAGGAGGAAACTCTGAGTCTCCCCTTGTGTCAGTTGACCCTCCACAGGTCATCCCTTCAGGATATACTGTGCTGAGCTTCAAGGAGTTAAGACGGCTGTGTCACTCCAGGAAGATTCAGCAGGGGTCTAACCCCACAACGTCCTTTCTGATTGGTCTCTTGGAGACTTATGATGCCAGAAGAGCTGAGAAACTTCGTAGCTCTTCTAATCCAGAAGGAGACATGCCTCCCCTCGAGGGAACCCGAGACGATCCTGACCTCATCCACCTCGCAACTGAGAACGAAGATGTGGAGGAGGATGAGGATGAGGATCTCTCTGGGGATGAGGCAGATAAGGGACAGGTAGAAGTCGTCAGACTAACACGGTCCAACTTAAGCAAACATGATAGTGGCACTGGGGGACCCCCGGCGCTACTGTCAGGTCCGCTTAACATTGGGAACGGACGAGCCAGATCTCTGTCAAGAGGCTCTGGCAGATCCCTTCAAACCAATGGCTCTCACAACTCTTCTCAAAGAGGGATGACGTCCCCTCAGAGGAGAGTGTACGAAGCTAAGGAAAGGGCAGCTAATCTGAGGATCGAAAGGGAAGAACTTGCCCTGGCCAAAGAAAAGCTCGCTTTTGCTAGAGAGCAACAGTTAAGTGGGGTAGTCCCCACTGGTGGCAGCAATGTACCTAGTAATAGGGAAAAGAGTTTCGATACGAAACACCTTGGGAAGATAGTGCCCCCCTTTAAACAAGGGGACGACATCCACAAATGGATTACTGCTTTGGAGAGGGCCTGCACTGTGCAGGGTGTTCCCCAGAGTCAGTGGGCAGCTATCTTGTGGCTCTCCTTTGAAGGAAAAGGAAGGGACAAGCTCCTCACCACAAGGGTGGAGGATGCTAACAATTACCAAGTCTTGAAAAATACACTGGTTGAAGGGTTTGGCCTAACCACTGAGCAGTACAGGGTGCTGTTCAGGGATACCCCGAAAACTCAGTCTCAAGATTGGACTGACTTTGTTGATTGTGCCACTAAGGCTTTTGAAGGCTGGCTACTGGGTAGTAAGGTTACTGATTTTAAAGGATTGTATAATCTAATTATGAGGGAGCAAATCTTAAATAATTGTCAGAACCAGCTATTACATCAGCACCTGGTAGACTCTGAGTTGACCTCTCCACAGGAATTGGGTAAGAGGGCAGACAAATGGGTCAGAACCAGGGTTAGGCCTAAAAACCAGGGTGGTGACCAGAAAAAGGAATCAACCAAGCCTCAAGAGAAGGGTGGGGATAAATCCACAGAGAAGACTTCCCAAGGGCCCCAAAACTCCAACAAGGGTGGTGGGTCCCAGAACACTCCTTCAGAACAGAAGAAACCTTATTGCCATACCTGTAAACAGGTGGGCCATTACAAAAGTGATGCCAAGTGCCCTAAAAATAGCAATAAGGAAAACATACCCCCAAGTAACACTCCCAGACCTCCTGTTACCACTAGTGGTAATCCCCCAGGTGGTGGGAGTGCCCCCAAGAATGTGGTGGGCATTACTTTGGGACAGCAGGAGGACTATGGCCTAGCCAGGTTCCCTGACCACACTCTTGTCTGTGAGACTGGCATGGGGTTTGCCAACTTCACTACTGGACCCCACCTTTTGGGAAAGTATAGACAAGAGGTCTCGGTGAATGGTCAGAAAGTTGAGGCATTCAGAGACACAGGGGCCAGCATCACCATGGTGATTGACCATCTGGTCCCCTCTGCTCAACTGACCCCTGGTTTTACTTATCAGGTGACAGACATTCATGGAGTGAAGAGAAGGCATCCCATGGCAGTAGTCAAGCTCAGCTGGGGTAATGTCACAGGGCCCATGAGAGCGGCAGTGACAGATAACCTACCTGTAGATTGCTTACTGGGGAATGACCTGGAACTCTCAGCATGGGCTGAGGTGGAGCAAGAAACTCACTCCAGAATGATAGGCCTATCCAGACAGGTTAGTGGGGCAGTAATAGCTACAGCCCCAGTCCAAGCATCATTCCACCCTGAAAAGGTTGGACGGGCAGTGGTAGCCACTGCCCAGGCTCAGACAGACTTTTCAGAACAGGATAGGAGGGCTGTGACAGTCACAGCCCAAACACAAACTGAGTGCCCTCCTGAAAAGGTTGGCAAGGTTGAAATGGTCTCAGCCTCTACTCAAACAGATAGTGAGGGTGTGAAGCCTGAAACAATGGATCACTCCACTCAAACCGAGAGCATTGAGGAGGAAGAAGAGTCTTCCCCCTCCCAGACACTAGGCGAGAGCCAGCCTCCTCAGGGAACTGACTCTACCCCTGTTGAAGGAACTGCCCCAGAGGTAGTCAGGCCTAGCCTGGCAGTGCCCCTGATGGCAGGGGACCCTTCCCAGGTGGGACCCAGTCTGGAGCAGGTAACCTGCACCTCTCTACCCTGCCTCAGTCAGCCCAGGGCTGAAGAGACCAGGGAGGCCAGTGGTGGACCCCAAAGGGCCCCCTGTCCAAAAGAACCCCTTAATCAGCAGATTAGGATCACTGAAGCTGGTAAACCTAGCCAAGTGAAAATAGAACAGACTCCTGAGGGATCCCCCTTAAAAGTAGTTAGGGAACTCCCACAGCTGGACACTGTTGGGCGCAGCCAAACATGGGGCCTAAAAACCCCAGACCTGACCTGTCCCTCCAGTAAGCCAAACAGAGGGACTCAGCCTCCAGCTTTAGGTAGCCAGAGGCTGACCCTGAGAGCTCAGTGCATCTCAGCTAAAGAAAGAAAGGCACACATGATGAATGGTGATTGGAGGAAGTTGAGCCCAAAGGTAGAGGAGCCTCACTTCAGTACTCCATCCCAGCATCAGCCTTCTTCTTTCCCAGGACACACCAGAGACAGAGATTCCCTATGGTGGAGACCCTCAGATACCCTTAGGGTGAGGGGTTGCCTAGTGGACCATGACACAGGGGGAAACCAAGCCAGAGCTGGTCCTTCCTTATATGGCCACTTAGGTAATAGAGGCTTACCTGGACAAGGATAGCCTTATCTCCTTTCGTTTGGGGGGGGGGGGTTGTGTAGGAAGGTACATCCTGACTATGGTTGCCCCCAACTTTTTGCCCTGTGTTTTAGCTGGTTTTGGACATAGTCGACCTGGGACCCTGCCAATCAGGACCCCAGGCCTACTGCTCTCTCTTTAAAATGGATTCCATGTACCCTAGGTGCATTTACCAATTGGTACTGGGCCACCTTATCAGACCCTGTAACTCAGGGCATAGGTGTACCCAGGGCCGCCAGGGGCTGCAGCATGTATTATGCCACCCCTGGCTGGCCTCCTAAATTTGACACAACTGGCTGCATGACAGCTGGGGCGAAGTCGTGTAATCACCCTGCTGTAGGTATAGTAGCCCTATATCTAACCATACAATGGACACCCGAGTTCCTATCAGTCACTCCTATGGCAGGCCTTGACAATCCTGAAGGCAGAGTGCATGGGCTCGTGTGAACTGTGTTCTGGCCCGAGCCGAGCCGGTTGCAGCTTGCGGAGAAAAGACCCAAGGGCTGTTCCATGATAACGCGTACCACATCAGTAACTTCGGTGTCGCGTTATCAAGACATGTCGAGTAAGGTGTCATACGAATCGGGGTGCTGCCCTCTCACCAACTCTGGTGACGAGGTTAGCATTCCGCCCTTCTAGAGGGACAAGACATGTACGTAACTGTGAACCCCGGTTAAAGTTAACGAAAGCCTCAGCTCCACAAAATGGATGCTGCCACCACAGACACGAGTCTGACCTCCTGCTGCTGGGAGTCCTTCCAGCGAGGAGCGCTTGGACAAAGGGTTTCCTGTCGAGGGCGGTGTTCGCACCGTCCCAGACAGGGTTTGTGTATTCTGGGTAGGTAGGGCTTTTGCGAGAAGGTGACTGCGGAGTGGCACCCCGGTGCTCACTACGCATCTGCCGGTTAGAACCAGTTCCAGGGGCGACAGCCCTGGCCTGGGGAAAGTCCGGCAGGGGAGAGGGGTGTAACTACCCCCCTTTCTGGTCCCACCCTTAGGGCAGGACCTAGTCATGTACCCACCCCTTCCTTTAGGATAAAGGCCGGAGCGGGGACCCTTCCAAATTAGATCATCTTTGATTCAAGAACTACTTTCTACGAAAGGACATTCAAGACTCTTCTCAAGATTTCTCCCTTGTGACTAAGGAGTAGTCACCCTGCATCAGCGGGCACCAACTAAGAACTCTGCGGTTTGCTGTAAGTCCTTCCTCAAGGAATCCGACGGCCCAGCTCGACGAGAACCGGCTTCCCTGGCACCTCTGACCTTTACCCACGTCATCAGCTCAGCTGTGATCTGTGGGTGCGGCGAGACCTCGAGGGACCGGCCATCATCAGAACCTGCACGCTCTTAACCAGCACGACCATCGAGATAACTCTCTGGTGAGTGCTCTGGGGTCCGAGAAGCCCCGACCCTGAGCCGCTCCAGCTCCGAAGTGCAGTCTCCCAGCATCTCCACGATCTGCGTGGGGCCCTTCTGCTCACTGCTCAGCACGTTGTCTGGTCACCAGCCGCTGGCCTGTGCCCTTCCGTGACGACGACCGACAAACATCACTGCTGGTCTGGTTGCTCCAGACTGGCCCTTGCTTCCATCTTTGCGGGAAGCACCCCGGACCCTCCTGGTCCACTCAAGACGCCATCTTAGGCCCACCACGTGGCCCTGAGATCTGCCAAGGCTTGTTGCCCCATCCTGGGCCCAGCGACGCCGACAGCATCATCCTTCGTGGGACAGCTCGCACCTCCACCGTGGTCGCCGACAACGCCTCCTGGTCCGTGAGACTGCAGAGCCTAGCGTCGCCCACTCACCTGGTCGAGGTGACGGCCAACCGGTGCCTTCCTGGTACCCTCTGACTACTGGCTAGTAGTACGAACTTGGTCCCCTCTGCTTTCAGGTTTCATCAATCTCCGATCCAGGCTTGGATCTCTACGAACTATTCATCACTGGTCGCCGGCCAGCAACTCCTTTCTTTCGGCTCCTGGCTCGTCAGCGAAGACCCCGACGCCTGTAAGACTTGTGCAGCCGCAGCCCTCGTGGCTAGGTAACTCGGCATTTCGGTGCCTGCATAGCCTCTTTACTCTAGGGTCCCGAGTCCCTCGCTTCCGACTGGCCTTAACCTTTCCGTGTCCTCGGACACTTGTTTTAATTGTGCACTTGAAGTATTTGCTAAAGAGATTTGGTTTGTGCTTAGTACCCTGTCCTCATAAAGAGTACAGGGCTGTTGTGATTCTTAATAAATATACTGTTTATTTTCATAACACTTGTGTGGTGTCCTTTCACTGGGTGTTCAAGGGGTACATGTGTGGTAAACAGCTGGCTTAACGCGCCCTCTCGAGTCTTTAGCCTTAGACTGCTCGTATCCACGCTACTAGGATAGCTGGTCTATAGGTTGACTTACAACCAAACACCATAAGGGTCGTTGGAACGATACATAGCGGTCACTAGAATAGCGAACGTTGCATATCGGGCCAACTTCTCACATTGGTGAGCAGCGGTTGGGATTTGAGCTTGCTGTTGTTTTACCACACGTATCCTAAGAATATCTTGTTGAAAGATCGCACAAGTACTGTTAGTACATATAACTAAAAGCTTAGAATACTCTGAGTTCTACTGAACCAGCTGTTGTAGCTCCTCAAGGCTTAGCACACCTTGGCTACAACTCTTAGCAAGGGAACAGTAGGAAAACACATAGTGTAGGTAGGTGCATCACTTACACCACACTAGAAACAGTATGCCGGACAAAGGAGGAAACTCTGAGTCTCCTCTTGTGTCAGTTGACCCTCCACAGGTCATCCCTTCAGGATATACTGTGCTGAGCTTCAAGGAGTTAAGACGGCTGTGTCACTCCAGGAAGATTCAGCAGGGGTCTAACCCCACAACGTCCTTTCTGATTGGTCTCTTGGAGACTTATGATGCCAGAAGAGCTGAGAAACTTCGTAGCTCTTCTAATCCAGAAGGAGACATGCCTCCCCTCGAGGGAACCCGAGACGATCCTGACCTCATCCACCTCGCAACTGAGAACGAAGATGTGGAGGAGGATGAGGATGAGGATCTCTCTGGGGATGAGGCAGATAAGGGACAGGTAGAAGTCGTCAGACTAACACGGTCCAACTTAAGCAAACATGATAGTGGCACTGGGGGACCCCCGGCGCTACTGTCAGGTCCGCTTAACATTGGGAACGGACGAGCCAGATCTCTGTCAAGAGGCTCTGGCAGATCCCTTCAAACCAATGGCTCTCACAACTCTTCTCAAAGAGGGATGACGTCCCCTCAGAGGAGAGTGTACGAAGCTAAGGAAAGGGCAGCTAATCTGAGGATCGAAAGGGAAGAACTTGCCCTGGCCAAAGAAAAGCTCGCTTTTGCTAGAGAGCAACAGTTAAGTGGGGTAGTCCCCACTGGTGGCAGCAATGTACCTAGTAATAGGGAAAAGAGTTTCGATACGAAACACCTTGGGAAGATAGTGCCCCCCTTTAAACAAGGGGACGACATCCACAAATGGATTACTGCTTTGGAGAGGGCCTGCACTGTGCAGGGTGTTCCCCAGAGTCAGTGGGCAGCTATCTTGTGGCTCTCCTTTGAAGGAAAAGGAAGGGACAAGCTCCTCACCACAAGGGTGGAGGATGCTAACAATTACCAAGTCTTGCAAAATACACTGGTTGAAGGGTTTGGCCTAACCACTGAGCAGTACAGGGTGCTGTTCAGGGATACCCCGAAAACTCAGTCTCAAGATTGGACTGACTTTGTTGATTGTGCCACTAAGGCTTTTGAAGGCTGGCTACTGGGTAGTAAGGTTACTGATTTTAAAGGATTGTATAATCTAATTATGAGGGAGCAAATCTTAAATAATTGTCAGAACCAGCTATTACATCAGCACCTGGTAGACTCTGAGTTGACCTCTCCACAGGAATTGGGTAAGAGGGCAGACAAATGGGTCAGAACCAGGGTTAGGCCTAAAAACCAGGGTGGTGACCAGAAAAAGGAATCAACCAAGCCTCAAGAGAAGGGTGGGGATAAATCCACAGAGAAGACTTCCCAAGGGCCCCAAAACTCCAACAAGGGTGGTGGGTCCCAGAACACTCCTTCAGAACAGAAGAAACCTTATTGCCATACCTGTAAACAGGTGGGCCATTACAAAAGTGATGCCAAGTGCCCTAAAAATAGCAATAAGGAAAACATACCCCCAAGTAACACTCCCAGACCTCCTGTTACCACTAGTGGTAATCCCCCAGGTGGTGGGAGTGCCCCCAAGAATGTGGTGGGCATTACTTTGGGACAGCAGGAGGACTATGGCCTAGCCAGGTTCCCTGACCACACTCTTGTCTGTGAGACTGGCATGGGGTTTGCCAACTTCACTACTGGACCCCACCTTTTGGGAAAGTATAGACAAGAGGTCTCGGTGAATGGTCAGAAAGTTGAGGCATTCAGAGACACAGGGGCCAGCATCACCATGGTGATTGACCATCTGGTCCCCTCTGCTCAACTGACCCCTGGTTTTACTTATCAGGTGACAGACATTCATGGAGTGAAGAGAAGGCATCCCATGGCAGTAGTCAAGCTCAGCTGGGGTAATGTCGCAGGGCCCATGAGAGCGGCAGTGACAGATAACCTACCTGTAGATTGCTTACTGGGGAATGACCTGGAACTCTCAGCATGGGCTGAGGTGGAGCAAGAAACTCACTCCAGAATGATAGGCCTATCCAGACAGGTTAGTGGGGCAGTAATAGCTACAGCCCCAGTCCAAGCATCATTCCACCCTGAAAAGGTTGGACGGGCAGTGGTAGCCACTGCCCAGGCTCAGACAGACTTTTCAGAACAGGATAGGAGGGCTGTGACAGTCACAGCCCAAACACAAACTGAGTGCCCTCCTGAAAAGGTTGGCAAGGTTGAAATGGTCTCAGCCTCTACTCAAACAGATAGTGAGGGTGTGAAGCCTGAAACAATGGATCACTCCACTCAAACCGAGAGCATTGAGGAGGAAGAAGAGTCTTCCCCCTCCCAGACACTAGGCGAGAGCCAGCCTCCTCAGGGAACTGACTCTACCCCTGTTGAAGGAACTGCCCCAGAGGTAGTCAGGCCTAGCCTGGCAGTGCCCCTGATGGCAGGGGACCCTTCCCAGGTGGGACCCAGTCTGGAGCAGGTAACCTGCACCTCTCTACCCTGCCTCAGTCAGCCCAGGGCTGAAGAGACCAGGGAGGCCAGTGGTGGACCCCAAAGGGCCCCCTGTCCAAAAGAACCCCTTAATCAGCAGATTAGGATCACTGAAGCTGGTAAACCTAGCCAAGTGAAAATAGAACAGACTCCTGAGGGATCCCCCTTAAAAGTAGTTAGGGAACTCCCACAGCTGGACACTGTTGGGCGCAGCCAAACATGGGGCCTAAAAACCCCAGACCTGACCTGTCCCTCCAGTAAGCCAAACAGAGGGACTCAGCCTCCAGCTTTAGGTAGCCAGAGGCTGACCCTGAGAGCTCAGTGCATCTCAGCTAAAGAAAGAAAGGCACACATGATGAATGGTGATTGGAGGAAGTTGAGCCCAAAGGTAGAGGAGCCTCACTTCAGTACTCCATCCCAGCATCAGCCTTCTTCTTTCCCAGGACACACCAGAGACAGAGATTCCCTATGGTGGAGACCCTCAGATACCCTTAGGGTGAGGGGTTGCCTAGTGGACCATGACACAGGGGGAAACCAAGCCAGAGCTGGTCCTTCCTTATATGGCCACTTAGGTAATAGAGGCTTACCTGGACAAGGATAGCCTTATCTCCTTTCGTTTGGGGGGGGGGTTGTGTAGGAAGGTACATCCTGACTATGGTTGCCCCCAACTTTTTGCCCTGTGTTTTAGCTGGTTTTGGACATAGTCGACCTGGGACCCTGCCAATCAGGACCCCAGGCCTACTGCTCTCTCTTTAAAATGGATTCCATGTACCCTAGGTGCATTTACCAATTGGTACTGGGCCACCTTATCAGACCCTGTAACTCAGGGCATAGGTGTACCCAGGGCCGCCAGGGGCTGCAGCATGTATTATGCCACCCCTGGCTGGCCTCCTAAATTTGACACAACTGGCTGCATGACAGCTGGGGCGAAGTCGTGTAATCACCCTGCTGTAGGTATAGTAGCCCTATATCTAACCATACAATGGACACCCGAGTTCCTATCAGTCACTCCTATGGCAGGCCTTGACAATCCTGAAGGCAGAGTGCATGGGCTCGTGTGAACTGTGTTCTGGCCCGAGCCGAGCCGGTTGCAGCTTGCGGAGAAAAGACCCAAGGGCTGTTCCATGATAACGCGTACCACATCAGTAACTTCGGTGTCGCGTTATCAAGACATGTCGAGCAAGGTGTCATACGAATCGGGGTGCTGCCCTCTCACCAACTCTGGTGACGAGGTTAGCATTCCGCCCTTCTAGAGGGACACGACATGTACGTAACTGTGAACCCCGGTTAAAGTTAACGAAAGCCTCAGCTCCACAAAATGGATGCTGCCACCACAGACACGAGTCTGACCTCCTGCTGCTGGGAGTCCTTCCAGCGAGGAGCGCTTGGACAAAGGGTTTCCTGTCGAGGGCGGTGTTCGCACCGTCCCAGACAGGGTTTGTGTATTCTGGGTAGGTAGGGCTTTTGCGAGAAGGTGACTGCGGAGTGGCACCCCGGTGCTCACTACGCATCTGCCGGTTAGAACCAGTTCCAGGGGCGACAGCCCTGGCCTGAGGAAAGTCCGGCAGGGGAGAGGGGTGTAACTACCCCCCTTTCTGGTCCCACCCTTAGGGCAGGACCTAGTCATGTACCCACCCCTTCCTTTAGGATAAAGGCCGGAGCGGGGACCCTTCCAAATTAGATCATCTTTGATTCAAGAACTACTTTCTACGAAAGGACATTCAAGACTCTTCTCAAGATTTCTCCCTTGTGACTAAGGAGTAGTCACCCTGCATCAGCGGGCACCAACTAAGAACTCTGCGGTTTGCTGTAAGTCCTTCCTCAAGGAATCCGACGGCCCAGCTCGACGAGAACCGGCTTCCCTGGCACCTCTGACCTTTACCCACGTCATCAGCTCAGCTGTGATCTGTGGGTGCGACGAGACCTCGAGGGACCGGCCATCATCAGAACCTGCACGCTCTTAACCAGCACGACCATCGAGATAACTCTCTGGTGAGTGCTCTGGGGTCCGAGAAGCCCCGACCCTGAGCCGCTCCAGCTCCGAAGTGCAGTCTCCCAGCATCTCCACGATCTGCGTGGGGCCCTTCTGCTCGCTGCTCAGCACGTTGTCTGGTCACCAGCCGCTGGCTTGTGCCCTTCCGTGACGACGACCGACAAACATCACTGCTGGTCTGGTTGCTCCAGACTGGCCCTTGCTTCCATCTTTGCGGGAAGCACCCCGGACCCTCCTGGTCCACTCAAGACGCCATCTTAGGCCCACCACGTGGCCCTGAGATCTGCCAAGGCTTGTTGCCCCATCCTGGGCCCAGCGACGCCGACAGCATCATCCTTCGTGGGACAGCTCGCACCTCCACCGTGGTCGCCGACAACGCCTCCTGGTCCGTGAGACTGCAGAGCCTAGCGTCGCCCACTCACCTGGTCGAGGTGACGGCCAACCGGTGCCTTCCTGGTACCCTCTGACTACTGGCTAGTAGTACGAACTTGGTCCCCTCTGCTTTCAGGTTTCATCAATCTCCGATCCAGGCTTGGATCTCTACGAACTATTCATCACTGGTCGCCGGCCAGCAACTCCTTTCTTCCGGCTCCTGGCTCGTCAGCGAAGACCCCGACGCCTGTAAGACTTGTGCAGCCGCAGCCCTCGTGGCTAGGTAACTCGGCATTTCGGTGCCTGCATAGCCTCTTTACTCTAGGGTCCCGAGTCCCTCGCTTCCGACTGGCCTTAACCTTTCCGTGTCCTCGGACACTTGTTTTAATTGTGCACTTGAAGTATTTGCTAAAGAGATTTGGTTTGTGCTTAGTACCCTGTCCTCATAAAGAGTACAGGGCTGTTGTGATTCTTAATAAATATACTGTTTATTTTCATAACACTTGTGTGGTGTCCTTTCACTGGGTGTTCAAGGGGTACATGTGTGGTAAACAGCTGGCTTAACGCGCCCTCTCGAGTCTTTAGCCTTAGACTGCTCGTATCCACGCTACTAGGATAGCTGGTCTATAGGTTGACTTACAACCAAACACCATAAGGGTCGTTGGAACGATACATAGCGGTCACTAGAATAGCGAACGTTGCATATCGGGCCAACTTCTCACACCTGTCATAGAGTGAAATAGGAAATCTATATAAACAATGATTAGACAATTCCAACCAATTCCCCTTCTTCCCCCAAAGAACCACTGACTAGGAACTAAGTTCAAAGATTTATTACAAAGCCAAAAACAACTGGATGTATAAACATCTCAGCAAAAGATTCAAAAGATAAACAGGCACTAATACAAACATAATCCTACGGAAGAATCTCAGACGACTCAGAAATAATACAAGAACCAATTCTAGAATCATCAGGCTAACAAGAATTGCTATAACCTGAGTTTTAGTAAGCATTTATAAAAGGAATAAAATCCAGGTTAGTCTGTCCCTACACTACTCTAGATGACATCCCTACTCAACAATATCCCATTCAGAAAAAGGTGTCAGCAGTGGTGACTCTCAAAAGAGTTCACTCACTTTCCTTCAATCTCAATCTTCAGGCTACTCAGTCTTAGCTAAGCTCTCTGCCTAACCAACCTCTCTCTCTGACTGCTCAGCCCATCTGCTCTACCTCCACCCTCGGGGTGCTGTCCCTAATGCAAAACCCCACAATGCGAACAACACGCCTTCAGGTACGCTCCTCGAGAAGGTGTTGGTTTCCAGATTTTTCCATTATGTCACCTCTCCATCCTTGTCCGTTAAAACGTCTTTGGGTCCCAGGCTCTTCTTCGCTTCAAGTTGCTTCCTTGAATTCCTCGGCTACTCCTCCACGTCTGAGCCTAGCATCCTAACTCTCATACACAATGGGCCCTTCTACTCCACTATCTACTTCGTCCTGCACCTGCAAAGGAACACATGTGAATCGGCTCACAAATTCTAAATGTTGCAATTGACTTTAGCTGAAGCAGCTATCTCCAAAAACATTTCTACGATTTAATGCTAAGCAAGGCATTTCAAAATCAGGCCTACAAGATTTTCATGAAATGGGCCTCTTGCACGTTTATGTGCACCAACATCCTAACATAAGCAATACATCTACGTTCTTTAACATCAATCTTTAATGCAAAATACAATTCTCTACCTTAGCCGTTCAAACGCATTTAAAGTTACAACTGTGAGTTTAATAAAGCGAATCTAAAGGCACAATGGTAATTTATTAAAACACACCTCTTATTAGTGAAATACTCCACAGCAAACGGCATCTCTATGTTAAAACAGCATTAATAATTTTTAAAGCACATTACATTAGCTCTCAGTGTATTTCTAATACCAACTACATTAGTTCTCAACCCTACATTACATTTGAACACCATTAGTAAGTCCTCTATATTTGTGGGTGCTGACTACTCGTGAATATGATGCACCCCTACAATCTTTAACTCTGTTCTGCGCTCTCAACATTGTTCTGCATTCTGTCCATCAATTGTTGTTTTTGCATTTGACAAGTTCTTATTTGCCTCAATTCACTTGGGCCTAGATGTATCAAGCCTTTTGTGATTCCTTAAGGCCGAAATTCTGCGAATTTCGGCCTTAAGGAATCGCAAACGGACATTTAGCATCTTTTGGGATGTATCACACATTAGCAAAATAAGGAATCGCAAAAAATTGCGATTCCTTATTTTGCTTATGCATTTAAGGAATCGCAATTTTGCGATTCCTTAAATGGCATGTATGATACTTTTTTAAATTGCGAATTTGGGTTAAGGAATCGCAAATTAACACCAATTTGAGGTTCGTGTTAATTTGCAAAATCCTTTAAAAAAACAAAATATGACTATTTTGAAGGTGGCATGTGACACACATACATGCCCATAGGGCATGTATGTGTGCCATATGCACACACATGTAAGTTTCAGGGGTGCAGCAGGGTGTCCATGAGACACCCCTGCACCCTTGAAATAATTCTCAAAATGCGATTAGCAAATTGCGAATTCGCAATTTGAGAATTACTGCACAATCATTCCTATGGGCCTCCTGGCCCATAGAAATGAATGGGAAAATTATTCCTTAATTGCGATTAGCAATTTGCTAATCGCAATTAAGGAATTTTAAGGAATCGCTAAAATATAGCGAAATTCTACATACATACCATTTTGCACTTCTCAAATAGCGATTCCTTAACAATCGCTATTAGAGAAGTGCAAAATGGTTTCTTGATACATCTGCCCCTTGGTATGTTTATTAAAAATCTTCCTAGCACATACCTTCTGAAGGGTATCCAGGAGACCTATTGGCCTATAATCGTCCTTGTCGTAGCAGTTCCCTTTGTTAAAGATAGGGACTATCTCAGCCCCTTTCCAAGTATCAGGTTCTCGAGGCTACAGAATCGCATAGAGTGTGGTAAGTATTAACAATTTAAACATTCCACTGACAGCTATCAGGCCAATTTGCACACCAGTCACATATTAAAAGAGGCTTTACTGGAAGATAAAGGTAGCCATTTCAAAATGACCAACTGTGTACAGGGCCTGATCAATAGGCGTAATGTGAGGAAAATATAGGAGGTTCCAATAGCAAAATAATCAAAATGAACAAAATTGATACATGTGATTTCCTACTGAAGTATTTTAATGCCTCTTTCATAGCTCCCCAATCACTCTTCTTTCCCATACATTAAGACTCCTTCTGTTTAGCTTCTCCTTGATGCACTTTGTCATGATTTATTGTTTTGTTGTGCTATTAGTAAACATCCATATGCATATGTTGCTACTTCCTATGAATGTGTGTGGGTTATCGACTTTAGAGGACATTATCTTCATATTACATCCATTAAGCATGTGGTATTGCTTGTAAACAAGGGAGAATGCCTGTGTGCTGTTCTGCGATTCCTTTTTCCTCTGTTGCCTGTTAAGTCCAAGCATGGGCCTCCTTGTTTCGTTTGTGTAAGTGCTGTGTTGGAAGGTTTCTCAACTGCCAACATTCATTACAGGGTGTAGGCATTTACATTTGGTTTATTTAACAATTCCATAAAAAGTTTAGCTTCAAAGAACTTCTGAATGAAATAATGCAGACATAAAAAGCTAGAATATTATTTATTTGTTTATTTGCCTATTATGAAGTTTACCAAACCAACATGAGTTACCTTTTGTTTACATTAGAGTGCTAACAGGAAAACTAAGCTATCCTAATATTGGAAAGGAAATCATACTTCTGTTGGATGGGATGAATAACTGAGGCTGTTATCCTTAAAAAAAACTCTCTTCTCTATTGGGTTCAGTTTTCATCAACTAAGGAAATTTCAGTTTTAGAACTTCATTCACTAGTATGTGGATATACTGAACTCTTGGTTTGGGGTTATGGGTGCACCAGGATTTCAGAACTTGCACCCACAGTGAACTGCCACAATGCTTCATTGTCTTGAAGAATCATTGGTTGATCAGGCAGGCAGACATTGAATGAGGGGCTCCTGTCGAGACAAAATGATGTCACTTTCTTCAAATATTCAGGGCCTGTGCCCCAAAATGCCATTTACCGTGAGGTATACTAGGAGCCAATGGATTGGTTTGATGACTGCTTTGATGTGGTCTAAGGTGAAGGTACATCCTTGCTGTCTGGTTCTGAAGTCTTTGGAGCTGGCAATGATTTTCTTGGGGAGCCAGAGCATATCGGGTTATTTTAGTGGAAGCTTGCTGTGGTGATTGCTTTTGTGCTTTCGGATGTTGGAAGATTGTCCAATGAAGATAGTGAAATGCATGCTCACACACTTTGCTTCTGCATTGAGGTGGAGGCATAGGTTGGATCTGTAGTGAAAAGAAGTTTCAAGTTCATTACTTTTGCTGAGTTGGATGGAAGCATTTCAAGTTAAAGAGCAATTAGTTGGGCTCCAATTACTAATGTCCCTTTCATGCAGTGAGGCACATGATTCAAGCATGTGAGGAAGAGATCTAGTGGCCATGTGCAGACAATGAATTAAACAACCATGTATATGACAGTTAATTCCACACATTGACCTCTTAACTATCTCATAGACTATATGTAGGTGGATGTAACGCGTCTGTTCACTTTGTATTTAAAAATTTGAAAAAGTTTGTAGATTTGGGTTACCAGTCCGTTTCACTGTGTGAAACCCACAACACATATACAGCCTGATTCATCAAGCCGAAATCGGCTCGCAAAGGGCCAGATTCTGAGAATCTGGCCCTTAGCGAGCGCTATTTTTGCATTTGGGATTCATCATCCCAAATGCAAAAATCGGTAATAGCGATTTCGCTATTTTGCGATGAATTACATTTAAGGAATCTCTATTTGAGATTCCTGAAATGCAATTCATCATCCATTTTAAAATTGCGAATTCGCAATTTCGGCCCGCTATTTACCGCGAGGTCAAACCTTGTGGTAAATAGCGAAAACTTAGAAAAATGCTTTTAAAAGCATTTTTCTAAGTTGCATGTTGCACACACAAATGTCCTTTGGACATGTGTGTGCGCAACACCTGTTTCAATTTGCATTTAAGGGGTGCTACAGGGTGTCCTTTGGACACCCCTGGCACCCTTTAAATCGCTATCTTATTTGCGATTAGCTAATTGCTAATCGCAAATAAGGAATACTCCCCATTCATTCCTATGGGCCTTTTGACCCATAGGAATGAATGGGGAGTTATTCCTTATTTGCGATTAGCAATTCGCTAATCGCAAATAAGGAATGTGTAGGAATCGCAATTCTTTTTGCAATTCCTACTTGAATCCCGTTTTGCGAGTCTGTGATAGCGATTCCTTATGAATCGCTATTATAGACTTGCAAAACGGGTCTTTGATGAATCCGGCTGATAGTTTCACTCCCTCATGTGGTGCAGGGCCACTTGGGCTAAAAGTTTGGTAGAAATAGAGTGAGTTTTAATTACTTTGATATTATCTGCCTGCGAAATGAAAAGCTCACTCGTGGAGTGACATTCGACATTCGGATAAAGTGTTGGCGGCACACGCCAGAAACAATATCCCCATTTGTAAGCCACAAGAAATCTTAGTTTCTTGCATGTATTTCCCTCAGAAGAAGAGTATTTTAGGTCTATTGCATTGCTAATTTACTAACATAAGGGTCTCTCTTACGAACTGCATTTTGTAAAACGTTTATTAGTGCTATATTAGTGCTACTAAAGTTTGCAAGAGGCTATTCACAAACCTACAAGTGTAAATATCCACCTCCACCGTTCCTCTTCATTATCAGGAGTTCTTCAAACATGTAAGTTTACTAATTAGTAGTAAATAAAAAAGAGACCAGGATGAGTGGTTGGATAAAGGGCATATTTTTTAATAAATGGCAGGGGTTTAGGGAGGAGTGACCTCAGCACAGAGACCACCCTTCTTGCTGCCCTTCTGTCCACCACTGACGACACCCGGGCTGTGGGCCAAATGGCACCTTCATCCTCTTGGACCTCTCAGCCGCCTTCAACACCATCTCCCAATGCACACTAGCCACCAGACTCCACAACGCCTGCATCCGAGGAAAGGCTCTAGACTGGACACGCTCATTTCTCACAGGCAGAACACAGTAAGTCAGACTCCCGTCCTACCTCTCAGAACCGACAAAGACCGGATGTGGAGTACCCCAGGGATCCTCCCTCATCCCCACCCTCTTCAGCATTCACATGGCCCCTCTTGCAACCATCATCAGAAACCACTGGCTCAACATTATCTCCTATGCCGATGACACCCAGCTCATCCTCTCCCTCACCAAGGAACCCAACATCATCAGCCACAACTTCCAAGAAGGGATAAAAGCTGTTGCAACTTGGATGAAGAAGAGCTGCCTGAAACTCAGCTCAGAGTAAACAGAAGTCTTCATCCTTCCCCCCCTCGGAAACTCCCCACCCTGACAGACCATGCACAAAACTTTGCCATCTTACTGTGCTCACTGTGAACTGCCAGATAAAAGCTGTATCCTCGGCCTGCTTCAACACCTCTGCATACTCCGAAAAACATTCAAATGGATCCCCTCCGAATTGAGAAAAACGGTCACTCACACCCTCATCACCAGCAGACTGGACTACGGCAACGCCCTTCATGGTGGAATTAACAAAAAACTCCTCGCATGTTCCAGCCCGTCCAGAACGCAACAGCCAGACTAATCCTAAACATCCCCCATCACAACCACATCACCCAACACTGCTGCAATGTCCAGAAAGCCAAAAGAAAGGGTTTTTAGTACATAGGAAGAGTTGGTGCTCTGCAAATTAACGTAATATGTGCAAGTTTGAACTGGTGGATATGGTCCTGACCAGGAAAGGGAGACCCTTATAACCACTTAATGTGTGTAGGGATCTAGCTAAACTGCAGCAATCTCCATTGGCTCCCCTTCGAAAGAATTATGTTCAAGCTCCTCCCGCATGCATACAAGGCTCTCCACAATATCGGACCTGCATACCTGAACAACCACCTCTCCTTCCCGCCCCCAAGAGAAACCTCTGATCAGCCGACCTCTCCCTGGCCACCATCCCAGGCATCTACAAGACCAGAACGGATGGAAAGTCATTCTCCTACCTCACAGCCAAGACCTGGAAAGACACCCCCCTCCTTCACCCCCGGCAAAGCCCTACACTGCTCCACTTCAGGAAGGACCTCAAGACCTGGCTCTTCAGATGACCCCAGCAGCCAAAGGAGCCGCCCTCTCCTTGCGCCTAGGACCGTCAGGGGTGAGTTACTGCTCTTTACAAACCTCTGAATGATTGATTGATTGATTGATTGACTGATTGATTGTGTAAGGTAGGGTTCCGGGAGAGGTTTAGTGAAAGACATGTACCCGTCAACAAAAGAATAAACACATTGCTATCCACAAACTGCATTTCTAATATTCCTAGATCTAGACAATGACCTAAAACAATAGTAAATCACTCCAACTCAGAGCTGAAGTAAGTCCAGCACCACATATGAGCAACCACTGGAACTGCAAAACCCTCCTATAGAAAATAATGAAGGTTGGGGCATAAAATAAAACCCAATAGGAAATAATGTTACATTTTTTGGGTGTATATAAAAAGCCATCCTAACTTGAGAAAATCCAGCAATTTAAATGGCATCTGTCACAAAATGGGTAAGTAAAAGCTCGAATTAGGTTCTGGCCAAAATAGGAATCATGGGTGCACTGGTGGAGGGAACCTTGAGCCAGCAGATTTAGAACATGAGAAAGAAAGACCTCTCTACGTTCAAGGATATAATGAAGCGACTTGAAAAACAAAAACAGGGAACAAATTAGTACACTCACTGAACAAGCACACTCTGCAGACACTTACCAGATGTTTGTGCAAGGTCTGGGACTACTCAAATTCTACCTCACACAAAGCAACATCGCCTTTACTTGACTGTTATTGATTGATTAAAGCCCACTTGCCAGTAAGTACCCGATAATCTTCTCCATTATTTTACAAATGTTGGTTGGCGTTTTCGGAGAATTTGGCTCGTTTTTTCCTCGACTGTCTGGGTTATACTTCATTTAGGGCGAAAACACTGAGAAGCCTTTTTTAATTAAGCATCATGTTCAGACCCAAATGAAGAGCTTCACTGTCTTTTGCGTTAACAGCTGATGGCGCAAATATTTTTTCAGAAAGAATGGGCGATAACTGGTGTTACTCAATGCCCTCTGCATGATTAATAGAACACAAGCTTTGGGGGATGGGCTGGGGCTATAAAGGGAGAAAGGGCTTTTAACCCCTTGCATGCTCATGACGGAACCATTCCGTCACGAACCACGGTGGTGCTGTGCTGGTGACGGAATGGTTCCGTCATGGCCCAGACGCCGGGCCTGCGCTGCGCTGATTTCGCGCCCGTGCTGAGCGTTCTATTAGGCGGACGGGCCGTGACGGAACCATTCCGTCACAAGCACAGCACCACAGCGGCTCGAGACGGAGTGGTTCCGTCACCAGCATGGCGGCGCCGCGCGGCCCCCCTCCCCCTAGCGCCGCGGCAGAATTACCGCTGCGTCCAAGGGGTTAACAACAGAATAGCCAGAGGAAGAACAGCTAGAAAATTATTAAAACTAGGGGTGTGCAAAAGTACAGAATTACCTGCCATGCAAATCTGTCATTTTGCACTATGTTTTAGAGCAACATGAGTCCTTGTGTCAATTTTTGGCATAAGGACGCATTTAATCAAAAGCACAGTGAACAACAGCCACTTGTGCTTCGTTGTTCCTGTACTTTTGCAGTAAATTCCCGCAAATTGCTCATCTATGGGAATTTTTTACTGTGAAAGGCGCGTAATTACACGAAGTAGTGTAATGGTGTAATTTTGGCAATTTCATGTAAGAAGTGTAATGTGCAGTTTCCAAAATGATGCCCACTCAATTTATATTTCCCCTAGGCCTAACGAGAACATGCAACTGATAGAGGGTGCAATGTTCGAAATCGAAAAGGAGAAACAGAAAGACGAACGTTGGACTGCAAGAGCAGAAGCCATTTTCCAGCCATCTTTGCCCTCATCCAACTCCAGTGTCTTTTAATGCCCTCTCAAAGCTCTGTTTCAGTTTAATTGTCTGTGTCTAAACTAATACACCAGGGACAAAGTGAACAAATTTTAGACCTGAAACCAACTGGCGTATTTATTGCAAAACAGAAGGGAAGATCTTACATTACAAAATCATATGTTTTATGTCATTGTTTCCAGATAAAATGGATGAAAGTTAGAGAAAATTACCTAGCATGACATGTCACAGGAGATGATAGAAACATGTGCACGTCGACGCTGATATGTGAGAGAAAATTAGTGAAACAAAACATCAAATTTACAGAACACAGTAACTAATCCAGAGAGAGACGCCTGTGTTTTTGATCTGATGAGTTTCTTTGGGTTCCTTCCCCCTGTCCAGTCCGATTAGAAGCAGGGGCTGCCTTAGGCATGTGCAAGCTGTGCACCTGCACAGGGCCGCCAAACCCCAGGGGCCACCTCGCCAATATATATCCTTAATATAATAATCCTCTGAGGATGGATACATAAATGCGTGCTGGCCCCTGGCAGGGATTTGGCGGCCTCCGGCTCTGTTCCACTTCCAAACACCCTGACCCACCCCCCCCTCTTCACTGGCCTCTACACCTGCGTTCCTCCGGGGGCCCCCTACCTACGCTCGCTGCCCAGGGCCGCCATGAGCCTAGAGCCGCCCCTGTTAGAAGACTCTTTAAATTGGTTATACACTCAACAGTTGTCGGGTAATCTGACTCCGCCCCATATCCGGAGGTGGTCCGTAGAGATATTGGATGTAATGTCTCAGTTTGTGTTCTAGAACTTTGAGAACGAATGGAAAATGACGATAATTAGAATCAGGGTAGTAACACATGAGTTACATAACACTGCCCTGGGAAGGCTGTTGGCCAAAAAGTGGCATATGATTTTAGGGGGTATTCAAAATATTCAGCAGAAGAACAGTGGTTGGCAGGGCTTGGTGGTGTAGGGAGCTTGGAAGGGTGATCCTCGGGAGGTTGCTTAGAAAGTGTTAAAATATCGGCTACACTGAGACATAATACTCAAGAGATACCTGGGATACCTGGGAAGCAAAGTAAAGGGATGCAAGAGAATAAAGGACACCGGACACGGCATGATCACAGAGGGGGTCAGCAGCGACTCATAAAAGCATCATGAAAGATGCTTATAGGAAAGACACTTGAAAAAATGCCATTTGAGAGCATAGCTGTTAATTAGGGATTCTACTAATTAGATTATGGGCCATATGTATGAAACTTAGGTTTTGCGATTCTCGAATAGTGATTTTTAGAGAATTGCTATTTGAGAATTGCAAAATGTTATGTATGTAGGATTTGCAAATAATGTTGCAAATCCTACATATTCCTTAATTGCGGATCGCAAATTGCAATTTGCAATTAAGGAATACCTCCCCATTCATGCGATAATTTTTATCTGCACTGCTGCACCGCAATTAGCTGCAGATGCCACGTTTAGGCCTGTGCAATTGCACAATTTTGGGATTCTGCTGCATTGGCAGCCAGCCCTGACATTGTGGGACAGAGTGCATTTGAGCACCAGCGAAAGGCCAGTTGGCTAGGGGGTCACTTCTATATTGGTAGGGTGCAAGGCCCTAATCTGATTGGTAATGTGATTTATGCTTGTGATGCCTGTACTTAGGGGTTGGTATTAGAGTACAGGGATGGAGGGATGGGCATGCAACTCTGAGGCAGTGCTGGGCCATGATGCAAAGTTGGGTTTGAGGTGTTGTGTGGATGGAGTTTGTGTAGTGTTTGGGATGGTGAGCTGGTTTCAAGCGGTGGTACCTCTGGGCTGGACATTAAATCTGAAGGAACTCATCTGCAATTATTAGTATTTTATATTCTGTTAACATAGTACTTACTGCTGCATTTTTAAACATAAGTTTTTAATTGCATTAATATAAGTTGACCATGGATAATGCATATTTGACTTGATTTGATTTGGGTGGCAATGGTGTAGCTGGGCGAGTGATGGTGAATGGGAGAACTAGGAAGAGAACAAGACAGAAAAACAAAGATGAAGTGAAAAATCAAACAATTAAACTTAAGAGAGAGCGGAGATGTGAGTGCAAAATGATGTTAACCCCTTCCATGCTGATGATGAAACCCCAGCTGTCATGCACTACGGTGCTCGTGTGCTGATGACGGCTGGGGTTCGTCACGGCCCGTCCCTGTTCGTGTTGTTTACAGCACACCAGGGGAATCGCGGCCGCATGGAAGGGGTTAAAAAAGTGGGGTCAGAGCAATGAAGATTACAAATCATAAAGAAGTAAAGAAAGAGGGGGAGGAGATGAGAGAAAGTCAAAGAAAGAGAAAGGGCAGACACAACAAAAGAGAAGATAGCGAGGACAGAAGGTAGGAGAATGGGAGAACCAACAGGAGCTGCCATAGAAACCCTTCAAACAAGGCAACAGAGTCCATGTGCAGTGATACAACTGCAGGTCCCTTTCTGTTTCAGAATACCCCAAACAGCGCCCCGTTGATCAGACGTATAAATGCGTTTACAGTGTTTACTTGAATGGAAGCACACTGGCACTCTGCCAGGATAACATTAAAGTGCTTCTATCATTCCCACCAGGCAAATTACAGCTCATTAGCGAAGATCTATCAGAGTGCATAAGCACCCTCCAGCATTGGATTGCAGCAGTCAGATCAGTCCCAGCTGTGCTTTGTCATGACAGTGTTATCCCACGCTCACATCTCTTTCTGTGGGATTCCACTACAGTTGGCATGAGTGGCCCGAGTGTAGGCTGTGACTAGCTTCAGTGCTGCATGGGTGTTACTTTGATCCTGCTTAGGTTGTAGCACTGCTTGAATGCTGACTAGTGTTTCGTTCTGTGAGCAGCCATTTCTACAGGCTGGAACACCCTTATGTAGATGTGTCAGTGAGTATGAGTGGCCAAGCAATCCCTTACCTTAGTTTTATTCTTGTTACTCCCATTTTTTCAAAAATATTTCCCATTTTTTGCATCCAAGTCCTGAGACACAACCAACTTTTCAGCTTGGAAGTACCTTTTGATCAGTGCCCCCGGATTTAAAGTATTTATATTTTTGTCATTTCCCACTGTATTTATCCATATTTATTTTTTGCTCATTTTACCTCTATTTATCTATATTTATTTTAGGTTTTGTGAAAAAATTAAGCTGAAAGGTGTATATGTCTGCATGTATTTAACCAGCTGATGTGCACTCGTGCCTCAACACCTGACAAGTTTCAATTATATATACACAGTCAGATGGTGAAATATGCACTTGTAAGAAAATATGTATATTTTAGTATCAAGGTTGTGCTAATCTACTGCTGTTTAAGGCTCTTTACTAAAATCCCTATTTTTTTATACCCTTGCTTGACAATCCGCACATCTATTGGCCCGGCAGTCATGATTGACAGCATTTAGAATCACTCAAAAACAACCCATATTTTCGTTTTTATCCACAATTAAAAATAAATACAGGCGGGAAAACGAATGGTTTTCTGTCTGTATTTATCAGTAAAAATCAGTAAAAACGGAAAACAGGGAGCCTTACTTTTGATTGCGGAATATTACACAGTTGTGACAAGTATGTACTATTGCTTTTACATTTCCAAATGAATTTTTGCGAATTGCCAATTGATGTACAATATGTAGATAGCCTAGAAGTACTAATGCACATGGCTGAAAACCGTTTTGTGGACCACATCAGGAGAGTTTTGTGTAAAAAAAAAACTCTATTACAAAATAGGGGAAAACATATTTTACTTTTTCCACATTTTTTAGTTAGTGCTCTCACTTTTAGAGGTAAAATAAAATCTCAATTTCCTTGCCACCATCTCTTTTTTGAGTAACTGTTTCAATTCTCACCGTTTGCCTCTACCTGATATCATTAAAAAGTAAACGCTTTGCTTAATCCAGGAATCACGATTATGCTTCGCTACAGATAAAAAATTCATAGACACGTTCGATAGCCTGGCTCATTATTTCTTATCGCAGGGCCTTCGACTTTGTGTGTACAGTACAGTATCTGTGTGTTCGGTTAAACATCTCAGCCGAGACTGCACCAGTCACTCAATGTCTTCTCCTGTTCAAGGCAGCTAATGAGGTCTGTGTGGGCGAGTGCCTCCGCCATCTTCGCTCTGCCGCCTCACGCGGACCCTCACGTGCCACTGAACAGAATGGATTTCTAAAGGTAGTTCGGCTCCCACTTGCATCCAATCAGCTTTGCCGGCTGCTGTTCCACAGCTAGGGTAATTTTCAAAAAGGCATGGCATCTTGAATGTGCTTTGTGGCATACTTTGCGCACTATTTGTATTTATTTTGCTTCAGTAAAATGGCAGACGAGGGCGAGATAGACATAAACTATTTAGTATGGCATGTGTTTAAGTGTGTGGGATTGGGGTGAGTTATTTCATTCCCAATCCACTATGAGTATAAAAAATATCAACTACTGCCCCTCTGCTGCCTTTCTTTATACCCAGAAAACACCAGGGGCCTCATTTATGAGAAATGGCGCATCGCTGCATGAAAGCAGCCATGCGTCACTTCTCAGTGCGCACTCCTTGCAACATACCTGATGCGTCATATTTTAATGTATGAGGTATCATGTCGCAAGGAGCTACAGATAAGTCAGTATTTCTGACGTATCGGTAAGTGCAAAAGTGACGCCCCCCCGTGCATACATTATACCTGACGCATGTATAATGTAGCGCAGGGGTTTACAAAGTGACGCATCTGCTTAGATGCGTCACTTTGTAAATAGTGCGCAACAGAAGGCATGTTTTACGCCGCCGATGCTGTGACGCATCGGAAGCGCAAAACTGACGCAAGGCCTCATAAATGAGACCCCAGATATTCAGTCAGAGGCAATGCTTAATTTGTAAAAAAATAAATAAGTGTCAGGGTCCTTGTAGGGAGGCCAATGCATGATGCACCACACATTGTCCCTGCCAGCACTGCCAATATTAGTCCCAACTAGGGTGACCAACCGTACGTAAATTTCATGGACCGTCTGTTATTTGGGCCTCTTGTCTGTTGTCCCCGATGATCATTTTCACCAGCGCCTTTTGTCTCTAATTCTGGATATTGGAGCAAGCTGCGCTGCCCCCCTATGAGAAGCCTCAGAATTCTGTAACACACTATAGGGGCCAGCTCCCACTCCTGCGGTGAGCACAAGGGCCTGCAGAAGCCCCTCCCTGACCTGGCACAGACTGCATTCATCCCATTGTCATTCTGATTGCCGGCTGAATATTACATACAGAATGATAATGGGCCTCTCTGTGCAGTTACAGCATTTGCCGGGACTCCTCCTGCCCCAGCCTAGGGCATGGCATTCTGCTTTTGTTCGGGGACTGGTGTCATCTCACCAGGGGACAAGATCTGGGGAGGTGGAGGGGGGTGGCATTTTGACACTTCTTACAACGTTAAAAGCACAGACTTTAGATCCCTAGTGTGCCAGCAATTTCTAGGTGAAAAACATCAGCTTAACTTTGGTGATTAATGTATCTGTTTGAGAGATTTGAGTTTTGCAGCAGCGGCTCCCCCGCTAAGGTGAACTAGCATCTCCCCACTGCTCTTTGAGCGGTGCAAGGGAAAAATAGAACGATAATAACAGAATGTTATTATCATTTTATTTTTGGTATGGAGCCAGGTTAGGGGAGGAGGAGTGGCTGGTGCACCATAAGTGCTCATGATGGTTTGAATGGCCGTCTTGGGCGGCCAAACCGTCATGCACACTTAAAAGATTTTCCCCCTGTAGTATTGCACAACCTGGGTGGAGAACTTGCACAGGCTCCCACTCCCTATCTGAGTGCTGAACCAGGCCACTCAAACCAATGACAGCACTGCTGCATTGCTGGTGACAGCAGCGTAGTGTTTGGCTGTGGGAGTCTAGGAGCCTGAGTGCTCTGGTGAGCCAGGAAAACACGGAGGACATAGGAGTGGCGGCGGCTGGTAACCAGCGACCAGCAGGTACGTCTAATTTTACTTTCTTTTTTCTAACACTACCCTACTGCTCTGTCCCCCGCCACCACTCCCAGCCAGACACCATTGGAGTTTTTTCTTATCTGAGTTTTCATTCATCATAAAGTAGCAGAGCGATAGTGTACCTCCAGCGAAGCACAGAGTCCCAGACCTAGGGGAGAAGTCCCTCAGCACGACGCGCAGGTCGTGTCATTACCGGTGCACAGAGGGTTGGGGGAAGGTACTTATACCTCTCCCTGACTTTCTGATGCCTTCTTTGCTGATGGACACACCGTCTCCCACTCTACCGCTTACCCGGCATGTGGCGGAGAAGCATGGTTAGGTAGTACCTTGTAATGCTCTTTTCTTTGTGTTGCAGCTGGAGTAACCACTGCTACGCATTCAGTCCCAACTACGATGGAGTCAAAAGACAGACAGAACTTCCACCAGAAGTGAGAAGCTGGCCTCAACCGCACCATCAACTTCAAATACCATGCCTCCTACGTGTACCTGTCCCTAACTACTTCTACCGTGATCACATGGCTCTGCAGAACTTCTGCTGCTTCTTCCACAAGCGCTCAGCATGCGAGAGGGAACTGGCAGAGAAGCTGGTCAAGTACCAGAAGGAGCGAGGTGGACGAGTCTTCCTGCAGAGCATAGAGAAGCCGGTACGGGATGAGTGGGGCAGTAGGCCTTGAGGCCACGGAGGTCGCTCTGCAGCTGGAGAAGACGGTAAACCAGGCGGTGCTTGACCTGCAGAGACTGGCTGGGGATAAGAATGACCCCCCATATCTGTGATTTCTTGGACTCTGCATTCTTGACGAACAGTGTGGACACCATGAAGTCCCTGGGCGACCACAGCACTAGCTTGTGTAAGCTGGGCACCATCAGCCAGGCCGGCATGGCAGAATCCCTCTTCGACAAGCACACCCCACGCTGAGCATGTCCATTGTAACCGCAGGTGGGACCACTCCCAGAATGGAGTTCTTAAGGATCTGGAGCAGTAGAGGACCACAGGATTATTTCAGACCACTGAGGGTCTGGATACCGGTGTGCAACATTGAAGCCATTTCGGACCAGAGGCTCTGCCCTTGAAGCCCTGGAGACTAGTTTTTAGGTCTCGGGCCTGATCCAACGCATGCGCTGCACTGGTCTGAGACATTTAGTAGCTGCTTTGAAAAGTGCTATTTTCCCGGCCAACAGCTTACAGTCAGGCGCACAAGCATGCGCGTGACATGCACAGCTGCCATCGTACACAGCTGCCATTTTGCTTCTTTTATTGCACATGTGAAGGCCCTCCCTGACCAACGTGCGCCTCGCTTCAATGCCTGCATCACTCTACTGGCCTTCATGTCCGAGTCAGTGGCCTCTACCTCACCTTCAGCTAACTGTATTGTCAATTGGATTTCTTTCAAGCATGGAGGCAAAAATACGTGTACCTTTGAGGGCCAACCAATATTTACACACCAGCTGCAGGCTCACAGTGATGTTGTTTAAAGCTTCAGATCTTAATTTTGTTTATAGAACCATTCCGCACTCGTTCCGATTTTTGAAGACTTTAGCAGTGGTTCTATCTCATTGAGATCCCGCCAATTTAACTCCGCTAAGGATACACAATGTAATCAGGAACTTTCATGATAGCGTATTTCCATCTACACCCTGTGTGACCTCTTTTGCAGTTATTTATGCTCATTACTCACTCGCATTTGCAGCGCACGGGGTAGGGGCTCTAACTTCCTTCCGGTTTGATTGGAGTGAAGCGCTCGTCAGCACTTCTTCCGTTTTAAACATGCCAGTACTTGTAGTTATTCTTACTTTTTCCAGCATGTCTCTGTTTTGTTAAAGTCATTATGTACGAGTGGTATAAATGTCCTGTACAGTTTACGGCCACAAAATAGTAAATAGACGCAAATTTGGAACTACCTTTGCTTCTTGGTTTCCAAGTCTTTCAGGGGGTGTCTTGTTTTGGAAAGGGTTTCCCTGGCACTGGCACAAGCCTCACATTCCACAGCTGCTTGTGGAAAAGCATTTGACCTTTGAACTGTCTTCTAAGCAGCAGGACCTGAGCGAACAGCAGCTCATTTATTCCAGCACGAGGCTTGACAGTGTGCTTGTTAACCCCTCCGCTGCTGGGCTCCCATGACTCATGTCTGTGCTTGTACGGACCAGGGAATAAGCAGAGGGTCTTATTCACATTGAGAGATGGAAGTTTAAGTGGTGAGCGGGTAGGTCATGGTATTCCTCAGTATGCAAGATACGTTATTAGGGGAATGTGCATAGTGTGAAGATGTTGGGGGAGATCTCACTGCACAGGCACATAGTGCTTGGTGGAGAGCACGTGTGCACAGGCAGAGAAGGGTGAAACAAAGGTTTTAAACAAACCTACTGGTGAAAATCTTGTACAAGTAGAAAATGCCTCATCATCTGTCCTGCACACACAGCCTTGCCGATGTTATCCCTAAAGTGCCTTGAAACCGTTCCTACATGGAAAGGTCATCAACCCACCAATATTTTCTTTAATGTAAGTTGAAGCGTATACACAAAATGGTTAACCGAACTCTCCTTAAATTTTGCATGATATGGAGTGCGTGTGACACGTTGTATTACTGTTTGCTTTAGTCCACACTGCATGTTATTGAGGTGTGATGTCAGGAAGTGCCTGGGAGAGGGATGGCAGTCAGCGAGATGCGACAAGAGTTTGCACTGGTGTTTTTTTGTATCCTCCAGGTACTTCTGCGTTGCACAGCCTCTCTATAATACTGATCACGCAGGATCAAACTTTGTGCGTCAAGCGAGCATTTCCTCATTTGCACAGTGATATCGTCATTGCAAATGGGGGAACACCTATGCCCCTACGTTCTTACCTCTGACCTGTGCTGCACAAGGACAAACAAGCTCTCTTGTGGTGCACTAATAGTGGGTCAGCAAGGCAGTGACGTACAGTTAATGCATGCTTCCAGAGCGCATTTTGGATGGGGAAGCAGGAATCTAGTGAAATCCCAGGCAGACAGTGCACCCAAATGTTGCGCCCATGCCCCCACCTTCAAGACCGCTATTCACTGCTGCACTACCCTAGAACAGGTGTAAATTCCACCCTCACACCTGCAAATCCATGGAAATGAAATTCAACAAGCATTGGCATAGCCAATAGGTCTCGCCTTTGGGACCTTATAAGTGTTTAGCCATATAACAGTTGATGTTGTTGCACCAAGGATATTGTACTGCATAACTAAATACTTATAAGCTCCCAAAGGCGAGACCTATTGGCTTTGCTAATGCTTGTTTAACTAAGAATTTTTCCATACAGTTCAGAAGCTCTTCATATTGTTTGACCTTAATGGACCCGAAAATCTAAAGTGTAATAAAACTGTGGTGCTAAGAACTGTGTAATTTGTGGGTGCCCATTAAAGTATTGACATATGAACATATGGCCGTTGCTCGGTGAAGCTGTCCTATGCAACTATAGAGGAGTCTGGCTCTGGCTCACCCCCTCGGCCGTTACCTACCCAGCCGGACATTGGACATTGTTTTCCTCGTCTCACCTTTGTGTTTCTTTTCCCAA
The DNA here is from genome assembly GCF_964263255.1 of Lissotriton vulgaris. Classification (NCBI taxonomy): domain Eukaryota; kingdom Metazoa; phylum Chordata; class Amphibia; order Caudata; family Salamandridae; genus Lissotriton; species Lissotriton vulgaris. The sequence continues at coordinate 144,306,241 of NC_141698.1, forward strand.
TCCCGCTTTCTCCCTCCGTGAATCTTTGACTGCCTCCCCTTTTCCAGCCTTTCATGGAACCGTGGAGTCAGCTACATTTATTGTTTTTGTTTGATTTTGTATATCCCTGAATGACCTTTTCCTCTAGTCTACCCCACCGGTTGGACTCCCAAACACCTCCCCTCTTATACTTTCAACGATACTCAGGTCGGTTTTGTCTGCCTCTCACTTTGACCACTTTGTTCCCCCTGAAGTACTTTTACCCTTTGCCGGTATGCCTGACTCTATCTGCACTCCTTAACCCTGTTTACCATTCCCCTCAACGTTTCATTCCCCACAAGACATATGTCTTGGCTATGCTACGCTATGCACTAATAACAAATATTTTGCGAAATCTCAGGTTTTTTCTCCTATGTCTATACCTGGCTCCTGTAATTTGATGTAATTATGTAATCTAAAACTCGCTGATCCTCATGTAAGCGCTCTGATACCTCCGGGTCTAGCCAGCGCTATATAAAACAGCAATTTTTTTTTAAAATGCAGATAAAAGAATTGTTTTTATGTAGACAGCTCAGAGGGTTACTGTTTTTGTCACATGGACCCTTTTGTTTATTGTAGTTCATAAGATACAGTCTTAATATAGCACAACAAGTATGAACCACAATCAAATAGCAGCATGGAACCTAAAAAAGGCATGGGTTTACAGCCTTATTATTTTTCTCTAATCTTATTCTAAGGGTGATAAATAGGTTTCCTTTGAATAATAATAATTACTTATTGGTAAACACAGCCCCAACTACTATGTTATGTTTTAAATCCTGAGTTTTCATTTCTCCAGACTAAGTAGTCTTAACATTTAATGCCTGCCAATTTGGATGACTTGAGGCTTCTGCACATTGTACTCCTCATTGTCTTAAACAGGGCCACTAGAATTATGCATCTGGGGAGTTCCAAATTATGCAACAGGGTTGAGTAAGTTATTCTGAAAGAAAAGTCAAATTATGTGACTTAATGCTGCACATTTTGTAATAGTATTACTTAATTATTTTGTGATTTTAAAATGTGTTAACACTGCCTGGGAATAGGTTGCACCTCATTAGTACCAGTTTACCATCCAAATATAGCAATAAGCAACAGAAAGGTGACCAGTCACCCTTTGTAAAGGTCCTTCCACTGCACAGAAATCATTTGAGCTCAAATCTGCAGAATGTGCGGCAGTTGATGGATTATGTGGTGAATGCAGAAAATCTATAAATGTGCAAAAATCACAGCAGCCGGACAATTGAATAATTCGAGTGGCCCTGGTCACAAGTGTACATTGGCTTACACACGTATACAAGTCATTGTGTCTGTGTAATATGTGTGTGATATAATGCACTCCAACACCCTGCTCAACCCTATGTACTTGGAATGAGTAGAAGTGTAAAAGAACTCCACATGAGAACAAGTCTGTATAGAGATGAGGGGCACCACTGGAGGTTGTTACTGATTAAATCCTTGGAGAAGGAGGTATTTGGGGGGCAAAATAAATAGTCTCACACTATCTGGCACCAGCACTCCAGCCAGCCCTCTCAGGGGCATAGCTGTCAGGCCCTGAGGTAAAAGCACTTCAGAAGCTGATTGGGGGGCGCCTGCTAGGTAGGCATTTTAATGTAATCAGTGTTTCTATAAAGGTTTTATTTCAACATTTCCAGTTAATAGAAAATGAAGGGCAAATGTATCAAAGTCTACATAACATGACTGATGTGCTCTAATCCCAGAATCTTCCAGTGACACACTGTAACCTTCCAGACAAATGCTCCAGACTGGAACCTTGAATTCATTTCACTCTCATTATTTGAAAAAATGTCCCTTTCTTAACAAACAGCGATTTTCTACCAGTATGTATGCATATGTCATTTCAGTAGTGCAACCCTAGCAAACAGGCAGCGGAGCATTGTACAAAGTCCAATACAAAATTTAAATCTGGACACTTGTGCCAAATCTATGAGTGTTATATTTACTAACCTTCCACACCGCACAGCATAGTAAGTGTAGTTACTGCGCTGTGTTGTGTGAAAGAGAAAATGTAGAGTAGCACCATATTTTCAAAGATATGGTACATTGGAATAGGGATTGAAAGGTCTGCCATGCAAGTTACAAAGTGAACCTTAACATAATCTCTGGGTTCACTCCCTATTCAACCTCTTCATCTCTTGTTTCTCTTTTTGCTATCTGTTCCCTCCTCTTCCTAGCCATTCGTCTCTGCCTCTCTCCCCCCACATGCTTTCGCTTGGTTCCCCACCTCACCTTTTATATACCCCCCTACCTCTTTTCTCCTTTCAACTTGCTCTCGGTCACCCTCATCATCTTTCTGTATCTTTTTTTGCCTTTTCTCTACTCCATCTTTCTCTGTTGTCTTCTTTTCTCTGTTCACAATCTATTCTCACTTTCGGCTTCTCTCTCTTGTTACTGTTCACGCTCACTGATCCAACCTTCTGTCTCTCCCTCTCAACAAATAGCCTTCTCTCCTTTCTCACCATCATTTCTTTCCCCTTTTCACACTCTTTAGCACTGCTACTGCTGTGAACTATAAGTCTATGTTCAGAAACAGAGCAATGCGTCTGGCACTGTTATTCATTGTACGGGAGAAGAGCTGTGAAAGCTGCTTCTGTTGTCAGCTGTCAAGTTCTGCTTTGAGTGTATATGTTTTCTAGTTTTTCATCTTTAAATCTGTACAGAGATTTGTGCATGTTTGATCAACACTCCAATGTGTTATACAAACTAAAGAACATAAATCTATGTTGGCGTGTACTTCTGTCAGATGTCTGTTTTATGATCGCACAAAGACCGCAGATGGGTCCCTTAAAATGACCCTTTGTCCTGAATCTTTTTCTTGACTTTTGACCCTTTGTCCTGAATTTTTACTCTCAATGTTAAGAATTTGCCTTGCTGCCAGGTGGTCACCCTAGCACCAACACAAGTACTAACCATCAAAGTCTTACAAGTGTGACAATTCAGACTATTCCAGGCCCCCAAAGCTATAATAATGGCTTAGGCCCACAGGTAATAGTAATTTTCAATCTATATTGAATTAATAAGCCTCTATATTTTTGCTCATCTCAAAATTAGACAGACAGTGAAACCATGTGGCAGACTGACACAAATGCCAGTGTTGACAATTAAGTGCCGGTGCCTAGCACCAGAAACCAGTGGCTAAAATTAAGCACTGGTCAGGGTCAAAGTGACTCCCCAGCTTTACCAGCTACAGTGGGCGCAGGGTTCTTTATGGGCCTCTTTTATGTGCAACATGGCAGATAAAAGCTGGTAATTATCTGTGAAAGAAAGATAGACAGATAGGAAAGGAGGATGGACAAGTGGATACATGAGTAAATGAAAGGATGGATAAGTGGGTGAAAGGATGGGTGGATGAAAGGATAGAAGGAGGAGTGAGTGGAAGGATGGATGGATGAATATATGAGTGGGTGAATCTATGGATTGATGAAAGAATAGCAGGATAGGCGGGTAAAAAGATAGATGTGTGTGTGAAAGGGTAAATGGGTAAAAGGATGGATGGGTGGTTGAAAAGTTGGATGAATGAGCATGAGAAAGTATGGGTGGGTAAAGGATGGATGGGTGGGTGAAAGGATGATGGATGAGTGGGTAAAAGGATGATGGATGAGTGGGTAAAAGGATGGGCCGACGAAGGGGTGAAAGGATGAGTAGGTGAAATCATGAATAGATGGGTGGCTGAAAGCACAAAAGAGTAAATGGAAATCTGAGAGTATGAATGGATGGATGGAAAGATGAGAGGGACAGATGGATGGATGGATGGATGGATCGAATGATGGATGAAAGGATGGCTGAGTAAATTGAAATCTCAGAGGAATGATGAATATGTGGGTGGATGGGCGAAAGAATGGCAGAGTAAATGGAAAATTAAGAGGATGGATGGGTGGAAGAAAGGATGGCTGAGAAAATGGAAATCTGAGAGGATGAGTAGATGGGTGGGTGTAAGGATGGCAGAGTAATTGGTAACTTGAGAGGAGAGATGGATGGCATAGTAAATGGAAATCTGAGAGGATGGGTGGCAAAGTAAATGGAAATTGGAGAGGATGAATGATGGATGGATGAATGCATAGGAAAAAAAAGAATCTTGATGTATAAAAGCTTTTATTGCTGGCTGCATAAGTCAAATGATGGATGTGCAAATGGATGTAATTATAGAAGGATTCAAGCATAGGTGATGGATGTCTTCACTTATGGCTGATGAATGGATGGAATAGTAAAAGACTGAATGATGGGAAACATCCTTTACGACGCAGGTTTTTCAACGCAAGTCATTACAACGAATTGCACTGGGGCGCTCTAGGATAGGTAATAGTTGTATTTACTATCCAACACCGTCCCTACTATCCACGGGGCCTGGAGTTGGAATAGTAAATTAAACTATTTACTATGCAGCACCCCCAACGCAAGTCGTTGTAACGACTTGCGTTGAAAAACCTGCGTTGTAAAAGCATGCGTGGTAAAAGCATGCGTTGTAACAAACGTACATCCCTGAATGATGGATTAAAGAATGAATTGATGCAAAAAAGTAAATGTGAAATTGTTGATATCCACAGGCGGGTGGAAGGGTGGAAGTTTGAACAGATAAATTCTTGGATGGAAGAGACAATGGTGCTCTTCTAGGGAGGTTCAAGTTCACATGCCTCACTTGCTTAATGCCATCAGAACTTGGTTTCAAATTGGGGAACATTTTAATTTTCTGGTGACTCCCCAGCACACAGTCATCTTATTCTGACCATTTCTTCACTGACACTTTAGGGTAAAGATTTCACATCTCCTTTTAACAGATTTTTATTTTTGTTTTAGTTAGATTTAACATTATTTACAGGAGGGAAATGAAAACACATTGCACCCATAAAAAAAAAAACTTACAAGCACAAGCAGGGATTTGTATCTCCCCCTGAGCATACTTCTGTGTTTTGTTTTTAAAGTCACAAACATTCCCAGAAGTACACTTGGAAAACTGCTCCAAGCAGTGGTTTTGAAGTGTACTAATAGGAATGTTAAGTGACATAGCTCAAAAGCTACCATTGCACCTTTGCAGAAATCTGTAAACTGTAGATCTGAGCACAAGGAAAATAGAGGCAGTGTACGACCATTTTTTACGTACAAAAAGGGGAATTTGGTCCCTGTGCGATCGCAAAAAATGTCTGCCAAATGTAGTAACCTGTTAGCAATTCGCAAAATATGGTTAGCGACTGGCTATTAGGAAGGGGCATGCTAAGGCCGTCCCTTCCTAATAGCCAGCAAAGCTGCATTAGACACAGCTTCAAGGCACGCTACTGGGAAGTTGTGTGGCATTTCCTGTTTCTCCAATGTGCAGTTGTTCGCACTGTACAACCAGTTGTGCTGTGCACCCCTCACAACAGCATGTAAAGCAGGGGATTGCTACTAAGACTGATGGGCTTATAAGCTGTGTCCAATTATATTTTGATCCTTCTTCATGGGCCTCTTCTGTCCACACGTCTGTCAACAAATGCTCTTGATTAACACTGAAGATGAATACCATTACAGAGCTGATGTGTTTTGGACAAGGATTTAACAATGAGCCAAGTGAAGTCAAGGAGATGAGGAAAAGAGAATTCACAAAAATGATGGAAACAAATCAGAGAATGGCGAATAGAGCGAGAGAGCAGAAAAAAACAAGGTCAATAAAAAATGGAAAGACTGGAGTAAAAATGTTAACGGATGAAGGAGAATGGTAAAAGGAAAGGAAGGTAGGAAGAAAAGAAGGAATGGAGGACATGTGGAAGGAGAAGCAAAAGTATGAGTGAAGTGTGAAAAGAAGTAATGGTCAAAGGATACATGAAAGGGTGATACAATCAATGGTTGAAAGGATGGATTTAGAGAATAGTAACAAGGTAGATGAAAAGGTGTAAAAATAGATGGGTTAAAGGATTTATACTAGAATTAAATACTCATGGATGGATGAAAGGGTGGATGGATATACAGATATGTGGATGAATGGTTAGTGAATGGATTGATTGTAGGATGGGTGAATGGATGGATGAAATAAAGATGTGGTTTAAGGTTGGGTTGTATCTATTTTCTGCTTGCTCACTTCATTACAACTGAAAGGCAGTCCACTATACAAATGCTATATTTTACCTTTTATTTTCCCAAGGAAACATATTTTCCCCATTCACAACCCCCTTACCCTACACCTCTATGAAGTTTGTCCATGGAATGGGACTTACTAAAGCCCTTTGTTTGAGTAAATCTCTGATTATTTACAGGGTGGTAAAGAGTTCAAAAAATAAATATTGCCTGCCCCCACGGCTGCCAGAAAAGATTTGCTTTCAATTTTGGTGTAATTAGTTTAGCCCACAGTATCCAAGTGCTTAGTGCTAGTCTCAGCATGGTGCCATGCGTTCACACCCAATGTCCTTTTACAAGTTATGAATCTGTATTCTTGGTAAATTCACAAGATACAAAAAACGTTTCCTTAAGATCGTTACACTATTGCATGTGGACTTCACTCACCAACTTTGCTGCAAGCTCACCAAGTTTAAAAAGTGAAAGCAGCTACAGTAAAGCAGGGGCTTCTGGCACTATTGCTTAGCAGATTGGTCCCCAAGTACAGTTTCTTGACCTCAAACGCACAACAATCAAAAGGAGGGCAACCAATTCCATGATATTTACTGATTCATAATTTATTAATGCCTTTAGCCTGTAGTTTTGTGTGATCATGTGCAGTAGGAGCCTTGTGGCTCTATGCAGACTCCTCACAAAGTTATGTAATGAGTTGCGAGGTATTTGGGTGTGTCTGGTTGTGGTCAGTAAAGGCTATGAGGTAGTACGTTCAGTTAATGGTTGCATGCCGAAGAATAAAGACTTGTATTACTGAACTCAATGTGTGGCGTAGTCATTTGCATGCTCTTGATCTGGTATGGATGCTACAAAGCCTATTCACAAATTGATGTATGTGAATTAATGTGAAACAAAAATTGAGAAACCACATTGGAAGAAACCAAATCATGAAAAACTGTTTTAAGGAAAGACAACTTAAAGAAAATGCTAAAAAATCCCAAATTATAGGAAACATTATAAAAGAAAGATAATTTTGAGGAAAAATCCAACATTACATTACACCTAGTTGGATTTTAGGGCTACTGTGTGATTTTGGGGTTCAAGGAGGGGTTATGTTGGGGTGATGAGGGGTGTTTAGGTGTCAGGAATATTTGGAATTTGGGCACAGAAAGGGTTTTTTAGGGTTCACAGATGGTTGAAGTGTAGGGGTGGTATGGGTTTTTTAGGGTTCATGGGTGAGTGGTCTTAGGTGTTTGAAGTGATTTTATATTTCAGGTATTGGTGGAGTGTAAGGGTGTTGAGGGATTTAAGGGCTCATTGATGGGTGGAGTTTATGGCTGGTGAGGGTTTTATGGTTAAATTATGTGTAGCAGTTGGGGTGGTGAAGACCTTTTAGGGTTGAGGATGGGGTGCAGCTTAGGGTGGTGAGGAGTTTTAAAGATTGAGGGATGGATGGAGTTTAGATGTAGAAAAGGGATTTTAGGGTTTATTTATTTATTTATGTAACATTTATATGGCGCAACGAATCATCCCCAGGGGGTCTCTCGGCACTTGGCAGCACACTAGCAAGACCCTCGCCCACACCAACCCCCTAAAACAAGCAGCTTTTTAGGCATTTCCTAAAGTGTACCAGAGAGGTACAGCAACGTATCTCTTCAGGTTACCTGTTCCAATGAAAGGGGGCAAGGTAGGAGAAAGCGCGCCTTCCCATTCTTCATTTATTGATCTTGCACGGAGCTAGAAGGTTTTGATTGCTTCACCTCAACTGGCGACCCGGGGCATAATCCCTTACCTTCTTTCTTAGGTATACTGGCCCCAAGCCTCACATTGCCTTGAAAACCAATCTGAGAAGTTTAAAGACTCCTCTCTTTCTAACAGGCAGCCAGTTTTAGGTTTGTAGCAAGGGTCGAAACGGGGAACGTCTAGGTTTATTCAAAGCCATTCTTGCAGCAGTATTTTGCGGAACCTGGAGCCTAGAGAAAAGCTCTTCCCTGGCTCCTACCAGTAGTGTGTTGCCATAGTCCAGCCTGCCCACAATAAGCGCCTGAATAAGGGTCTTTCTTGCATCCAAAGGCATCCAAGGAAATACTTTCCTTAGCATTCTCAATATCCCAAACCAGGTGCTTGAAAGAGCCTTTACATGATCTTGATACAATAATTTACTATCCAACAGGACTCCCTAATTCCTAACCTGTTTTGTGTGGGAGGAAGGCTCCCCCAATTCTGAGGGCCACCAATCTGTCATCCACAGTTCCTCGACATTCCCGAACAGGAGAATCTCCGTTTTGTTGGAGTTAAGCTGGAGGAAGTTGTCCCCCATCCAGGCAGCTATGTTCAACATGCAGGTCTTAAACTTGGCCCTGGTGTCAGCAGGGTCCGATTCGAATGGGATTATCCCATGCGTGTCATCCGCATACAAAATCATCTCAAAGCCGCAAGACCTTATGATGGCGGATAAAGGGGCCACATATATGTTGAACAGAGTAGGGCTTAGGATGGAACCCTGAGGTACCCCCTTGTCAAGTGGGGTGGTTACTGACAGCGTTCAGGTAAGAGTAGTTTAGGGTGATGAGGAGTTCTTAGAGGTTATGGATGGCTTGTGTTTAAGGGCGGAGATGGTTTTTTAAGGTTCAGAAATGGGTGGAGTTTGGGTGTGCTGCAGTGTTTTAAGGGGTATGGGATGGGTGGAGTTTAGGCATCGAAAAGGGTATTTAGGGTTCAGGAATGGGTACTGAGTGATTTAATGATTCAGCAATGGTGTATTTTTGAGGTATTTTAGGCACGCTATGTGTGGTGAGGGGCTTTGACAGAAAGGATTGATGGTGTTTGAGGGTTTTGGGGAGTCAGCGATGGATGGTGTTTAGCAGTGGTGATGGGTCAGTGAATTAAAAGCATCTGATGTAATTCTATGACAATATAAAATATATAAATAAGAAATGATTCCCCCTGAAGTAAAACCATTAAATAAATATCTCCAACAAAACTGTTCCTAAAAGTAAATTCTTCAACCATTACCTTTACTATTAAAATACAAGCATTTGAAAGATAATTTCGACCAAAAAGACATTCTATGAATTTGATTCTAAGAAAAGGTAAATGCCATTCAGCTTGAAAATTTCCATTAAACAGTTTAGATGAAATGGTTTCTCAGTAATGGTATTCCATGAAATCGTTTTTTATTGAAATCACACACAACCTATTCAAATAACTGTGGTTGGATCTTACTTTTTGTGACAGTACAGCTTGCTTTGCTACTTATGGTTTTATTCTACAAGGAGACCCTATATCCTTACAATGCAAAGAATGATATCAGGCCAACAATACTGACTGGTCACACCTCAGCCCGAAGTACTATATGTGGTAAAATGATTGACGCCCTACTAGAACTTCCATATGAGGTAGAAGATGTTAGTGAGGCAGATAAGGGAGTAATCAGATCAGTGTTCCATTAAAATATCAAATTAAAAATACTGTAGGACAAAAGTATTATGTCAGAAATATTGTGGGACAGAGTATACAAAGTAAGAATATTTTTCTATAGGTACTTTTTATCTTTTTAATATAATTCTATGCAATGTTATTTATTATTTTGTTGTTTTATTAGTTTTTGTTTTTAGGTTATTATTACTTTAATGTTAAATGTGTGTAATTTGCTACTGCCATTTATTTTGTTTTTTTAATTTGATAATATATCTAAAGATGTTTTAATGTTGTTTTACTTCGTATATTGCTCTGTTGTTGGATTTGCATGGAACTAGGGTGGTTAAAAAAAGATGTATTTGCTGTTGTTTATTATTAATTTTTGTTATTGATGTATTCATTAAATTATTATGTAAATTATTGTATTTAGAAAATATTTAGTATATCATGTAAACAGAATGGTAAGTAATAGTTGCCATTTCAATTGGTTAGATTGTTGATTTTTCAAATTATATAAATGATTTTAATTATTCATATTTCGAATGATTGCACTATGATTTTATATTTATTCAGGTTAGTACTTAGTACTATTTGGTAAATTAATGTGCATTATTATTTTTCAATGTATATTTTTAATTCTTTTTGTGGTACTCTGTTTTTTGGGTAATAGTTGGGAAGTGTTTGAAAACTGAAAGACATATTTTATAAATATTTCAATAGTGTTAAGTGATAAATATGTTTAATGTATTATACATTTTTGTGAATATTTTTTTAAATTAAATAATGTAAAAATAATGTGTTTTTGAATACATTTGTTAAAATGCATTTTTACATGTATTTTTTTTATTTATGAATTGGAAAACCAAAGTTAAGCATTCAAATGTCCAACACTTCCCTAATGCTCTTTGTATTAGAGTGGGAACAGTAAATCTAACCCCCCCAAAGTCCAACGGTTTTCCTATTTTTGCTCGGATTAGACAGGGAATAGTACATCTGACCTCTCCAAAATCGAACATGTCCCCCACTGTTACTTATGTTAGAGTGGGAATATTAGAAAATATCCCTCCAAAGTCAATCATTTTTGCTCATGGTCCTTAGTTTGGAGTGGAAATAGTAATTCTGACTCTTCCTAAGTTCACATCTTTCCCTACAGTTACCTACTTTGGAGCGGGAATAATAAATCTGACCTTTTCAAAGTCCAACATGATCCTTGCTTTTGTTTAGGTTTGAGGTGGTAGAATATATCTAACCCCTCCGAAAACCAACACTTTCCCTATAGTTGCTTAGGTTAGAGTGAGAATACTAATCAATCTGACCCCACCAAAGTCCAACTCTTTTCTTACTGTTATTTAAGTTGCTTTGGGAGTAGTACATTTGGCTCCCGCATAGTCCAACACTTTCCCTACAGTTGCTTAGGTTGGAGTGAGAATAGTAAATATGACTTCTTAAAAGTCAAACACTTTCCCTACTGTTACTTATGTTGGAGTGGGAATAGTAATTCAACCCCTACCAGTCCAATTTATTAACATTACATTTTTGTTTGTAGTTTTAAAAAAAAGGTGATTTATTTTTAAAAGTTATTTTAATTTATTTGTTTAATCATGTATGTTTAGATTTTGAAGTAATATTATTTTTATTACATTTTTTGTTGCCCAAATTGTGTTGTGTATGCATGTGGGACTGAATGCTTTGCCTCTTCTTTTTTCCTACCAGACACTGGACAGTTCAGTTCTATAAAACTTTTAACAAAGAGATTGTAGGCAATAGGCATTAAAGCAACACTTCTAGACGGAAAGACATGTATGTTAATTTTTGGAACAGACACACTATTTGACTGTGTTTTGATCCTACTGGAGGCTATTCAGACTGCATAATTAATTCACCCTATGTAACAGTTTCATATTATTATGCCCAAAAACCTGTTGTATTGTATTATATTCACTGTTCCCGATAAGCTGCCCGGGAGCACGCGCCTGCACCAAAGTCACCCAAAGTGCGCACTGTGCTGTATTTAGCGAGTACAGAACGACATCCGATCCTCCAAGACTGTACTCATGTTAATTGCAGCGCACACGTGTGCTGCAATTAACATGAATACTAACTTAAGGACCACAATCAGCCCCGCAGCTGTGCACTGTTAAGAAAAGAAAAACAGTGTCTCAACCACGATGTGTGCTTTAGCACACGCTGTGTTTGAGACTCTGCTTTTCTTTTCTTAACCCCTCCCACACTCATGACGAGCTCAGCTGGGAACCATGAGACATGTATACTTCAGTTTGGTGTGAAATCATAGGTTTTGGGAATCAAATAGTCTTATAGAGACAGAAGTAGCTCCACAGAGCAACCCTTCTGCCATTTTCCAAAATGACAGCTATAATAGAGGAAGATGAGCCATATATAGAAATGAAACAAATAATAATGTTTTTCAATACTTTTATGTATTTATGTATTCACCAATCAATGTTTCTGATCTGAATATAAAAAAAAAATGTTTATCAGTCCTGTGTTAGATACATTATCATAGGTCACTTTATTTATTTGTTTTGGCAAATGCCCATGGTACATTTGCAGAATGTTGAACATTTAAGAAGAGCATATCTACAGGAACATCTTTTTGTAGCACAGGTTTTTCAAGTACATGTATGTGTAAGTTCTGTGGGTAGAGTCTGTAGAAATTTCATTGGTTTTAGCACCCAATCAATATCTTCCCAACCAAATTCACACGGCTCTTTCTCTACATATGCGTGAACCAAAACATTTAAACGTCTTCTAGTCAAGTAGAACACTCATTTAATGTGTACATGCACAGAATGTAACATTGGTGGAAGATCACTTAACCCAACTGATCTTTTGAACTCACTGTACTGAAGATTGTCAAATTTGTAACAGTTAGAACTCCTTTTCCATACACAAACAAGGTATCTTTCTATGTCTTTAAAGTCACATTCTTCTTCTGGTTCAAGCAACTCCTTTTAGAAACTTCACAGGTTCAGCAGTTAAAGCTCTAAGTTGTGTTCCAAGGCGCCGATTGTCTCCGCCTCCTCCTCGGTGCCCTCAGACGACGTGGTGGTGGCGCGAGCCGAAGCTGAGAAGGTCCAACAGGCCCTGGAGACGGGGATCTCCGGCACTCGACCCGAGGACCAGCAACCGGAAGAGTCATAGCCGGCGCCCGCACTCGGTGGTGCCTGCTCCTGGATCCACACTGTGTGCTCCCGGCGACATGGGGAAACCTAGGGGAGCCAAGGGGACTACCCCAGCCGCCTCAGACTCGGAGACCCAGGACAAAGAGGAGCGTGTGGACCCGGAGAGTTCTGGTGGTGCGCCAATGCAGCAGCAATTTGACCGCGTCTTGGAGGCGATTGCGACCACGCGCTCGGCCCTCCAGCAGGACATTGCCCAGGTGGCGATGAGCCTAGGCCTCCTTAGAGCGGATCACGGCAAACTTTCGGACAAGGTCAAGGAAGTGGAGAGCTCGGTGAAAACCTTGGAGCCGGCGCAGCGAACCTTGGCCGCGACTATGAAGGATGCCCTGTCCCGGATTACTGCCCTGGAGCAGCGAGCGGAGGATGCGGAAGGCCGTAACAGGCGAAACAACATTCGTGTGGTGGGCCTGCCGGAGAAGATTGAGGATGGCGACATGGTGGCATACTTGGAAGCCTGGCTCCGAGACACGGTGGCCCCGGAGGGTCTATCCTCCTTCTACACCTTGGAGCGAGCTCATAGAGTCCCAGCGAGGCCACCACAACAGGGACGTGCCCCGCGACCGGTGGTGGCACGGTTATTGCACTTTCGAGACAGAGACCTCATCCTCAATGCCGCCAGACATAATGGTCCATTCAAAGTGGCGAACAGCCAGGTGAACATCTTCCCGGATTACACCTATGAAACCCAACGCAGACGGTTTTCCTTCTTGGCGGTCAAGCGCGAGCTCCGGAGCGAGGGCATCCAATACTCGCTCCTATTTCCTGCAAGGCTCCGCATAATTGTCGATGACAAGACGCAATTCTTTGATACCCCGGAGGATGTCTGTAACTGGCTTGAACTCTATAGAGCAGGGAAAGATGGCTTCGGCTCCTCATCTCAGCTGGCGGCGGAGCCGGAGCAGAGACGGTGGTCCAAAAGGATTCGGAGTCGCCGTGGCCGCTCAGGCGGACCCTCAACTGCGGAGACATCGACGGAGCGGAAGGGAGTGCTGGAGGTGTTATCTGCGCTGTCTGGCTCACGGGACGGTGCCATTGAAGAGGAAGCGGACCCTGGTGACGAGGGGGTACCGACGGACTCCGAGGAATCGGTGACTGATAGCGTCCACACGCCGGTGATCACACCGAAATCGGTGGAGGACCTTCTGGATGGACAGGGTTAACGGGGTGAGCTACTTCAATTTGGGTGGGGGCCCGACACGGGGGTGGCGGGTGCCGACGATTGATGCTGACTCCCGGGGAGGGGGGGTGGGTGCCTTGCTTTTGCCCCGAGGGTTTCTGGCACTGTTTTGGGCTTGCCTTAGTCCTGGTGGCCTGGGCATCGAGGGCCCACTGCCAACGCCCGGCCCGCACCTGGCCCTTAAGGCCTTCCTACGGTGGCGACCGCAGGATTAGTCGGGGACAGTGGGTTTTTGGAGGGTATGGTTTGGATGGGAACTAGATGGTGCTATTTGGGTCCTGTTCTGGGGAGGGTGGATGGGGGTTTGGTTCGATCTGCGGTTGTTAAGTTTTGGTTGGGGAAAATGGCCGCCATCAGTGCTGGGATGATTGATGCTCTTTCTTTGTTGGGACCCAGATGGGGAGACTTTGCGCGAACGATATGGGACAATGGCTGATGTTGCTAATCTGAAATGTATTACTTGGAACGTGCGGGGGCTTCACACTATGTCTAGGCGTCACAAAGTCCACGCTTATTTAGTGCGTAGGGGGGTACAAATGGCGCTGCTACAGGAGGCCCATCTGAACAAGGCGGAAGGGGCGGCGCTACAGCGTAGGTGGAGGGGGCAGGTCTTTTGCACTTCGTACTCCGCGTATGCCAGAGGGGCGCTGATTTGGGTTAGAGCTGGGGTTCCCTTCCAGGTCACGAAAACAGTGATAGATCCAGAGGGGCGTTATGTGGCCATTTCGGGCACTTTGGGAGAGAGGGACCTAAACGTTTGCTGCGTGTACGCTCCCAATATAGACCAGACTGCCTTCCTTTCCAGGTTATCGGGCTCGTTGGCCCACTTCTTCTCCGGGCCCCTCCTGCTCGGTGGAGATTTCAACTCAGTAGTGGATGTGGACACTGACCGCTCGCATCCGCCCCTCCCTGATTCTCCGGTTCGCCGCGTGGCTAAGGGTCGTAGGGACTGGCAGACACACTGGGGTCTAACGGATATTTGGAGGGCGCAACACCCCACAACTAGGGACTATTCCTATTTCTCGGGCCTCCATGAGTTGCACGTTAGACTGGACGGATTTCTTGGCTCGCCTGAACTGGTTTCGGCAGCGGTCCGGTCTGAATATTTGACCAGGACCATATCAGATCATAACCCCCTCCTGCTGGACCTTCGTTGGTTTCCCGGGGTGCCTGCAGTGCCCACCTGGAAGTTACGGCCCGAGATCCTTGAGGACAGTGTTTTCAAAGCGGACCTAGGCGATAAGATCTCGGAGTACTTTGCGTCCAACGGAGGCACCACGAGCTCGAGAGCGCTAGAGTGGGACGCTTTTAAGGTGGTGGTGAGGGGATACTGTATTTCTAAAAAGGTCGGCATGAGGCGAATTATCCTTGCCCACCTAGATACAGCGGACCGGAAACTCCGCGAGTTGGAACTCCACTGCCCCGGGCGCCCTGAATTACAGGAACGCACAGCGGAGGCGAAGGAGGCGGTAGCGGCGGAGGTCGAACGGCTGCGCTGTTTTGACTACAAGGCCTATACGGTTAGGTCCCTCGCAGAGGGGGATAGGTCGAGTGCGTTGCTGGCATGGCTAGCCAACCCTACGCGCCAGTCCTCATTGATGACGTCCATGCGCATGGCAGACGGGACTGCAGTACACACTCAACCTAAGATTCTGAGCTGCTACCTGCACTACTACGAACGTTTGTACCGCAGTCGCTCTGTCCGAGACCCTGACCTGCTTGATAATTATCTACGGCCTCTGGAGCTCCAAACAGTAGAGCAGGACGTGGCGAAAGCCCTGGGGTCCGACATAGAACTGGGAGAGATCCGCAGCGCCATTAAAAAGATGGCGAGGAATAAGACCCCGGGCCTGGACGGCCTTCCTGTGGAGTTTTATGCAGCTTATGCTGATCTCCTAGCCCCAAGGTTATTAATAGTATACAGAGAGGCGAAGAGGCTTGGGCGGCTCCCAGGCTCGATGTGCGAGGCCTTAGTGGTTCCCCTCCTCAAGCCCGGAAGGGACTCATCCGATCCGGGGTCTTACCGTCCCTTATCAATGTTGACGGTTGACTATAAAATACTGAGCAGCATCTTGGCTTCGAGGCTGCTGGGGCACATGAGCTCTCTGGTACATGAGGACCAAGCTGGATTCATCCCCAGGCGTAACACGACCATGAACATTCGCAGGTTGTTCCGCTTGCTGGGAGAACCGCTCGTGGACGCCCCGTGCCCGGTAGTCTTATCGTTAGACTTAGAGAAGGCTTTTGACAGCCTGGAATGGGACTACCTTTGCACTGTGTTACGGAGGTTCGGCCTCGGTGAGGGCTTCATCAGATGGACCACGGTCCTGTATGCCTCTGCATCGGCCAGGGTTCGGGCGGGCCCGCTAATTTCCTCACAATATCCGGTGGAGAGGGGCACGAGGCAGGGATGTTCGTTATCCCCGCTTCTCTTTGCGCTGGCGGTGGAGCCACTCGCGCTGCATCTCCGGTCGGGAACCCATTATACTGGCCTGTGGACTCCTTCGGGCCCACACTACATTTCGCTATATGCAGACAACCTGCTGCTCTTCCTTGAGGACCCGTTTGCTGCCTTGCATGGAGCTGCGACGGCGCTCACAGTGTTTGGGGAGGTCTCGGGCCTCCGGGTGAATTGGGCTAAGACCTGTCTTTTCCCGGTTCGCAAAGGCACCCCTAGCCCTGCTCTCAGTAGGGAGATTAGATGGGAACCAGACTGCTTTAAGTACCTGGGGGTGTACGTCTATCATGAACCATCTGACCTCCTGGATGGGAACATTGCCCGCGGCACTCGAGCACTTCGGGGCAGTATGGACTTCTGGGCTACACTACCGCTCTCGGTGGCAGGGCGGATCGCTTTGCTCAAAATGGTGGCGCTTCCCCGGTTGCTGTATTATTTCCGGACGCTACCGATCTGGGTCCCACCGGCCACGTTTCGACTATTACGATCAATGATAGTCGGATTCCTCTGGGGCTCGGGCCGCCGAAGGGTGGCCCTCAAGACCCTGATGAGGCCGAAAGCCGAGGGTGGGCTTGCGGTGCCGGACTTTGAAAAGTATTATTTAGCGGCGCAGCTCCAGACCTTCACCCAGGAGATCGCCCGGGAATTCCGGGGCCCAGAAGACAGAAGGGGTACGGGTATGGCCAGGCATGTTCTCTCCTTCATAGCGCTGCGACAACGTTTGGCCTTACAGGACTTGTCGCTTGAGGAGAGGACCGTTCGCCTGTGTTGGAACCGAGCTCACGCCCGGGGCCACCTGAGAATACCGTATGCGCCCGAAATACCTTTGGGGATGCTGACGGCTTTGCCCCATGGCGGCGATTGGTCACGGTTGGCGAACTGGGAGGACGCAGGCTTACATTTGATAGGTGACCTCTACGAGGACGGGGCGCTCTTGCCCTTTCAGGAGCTCATTGATCGCTTCGAGGTTCCTCGCGGCGACTTTCTGTTGCACTCGGCCCTAGTCCGAGCGATCCAGGCGCACTGGAAACGCGGGCAGGAGGAACCCCCTATATCTCCGGTGTGCCAATACGTCATGATGTCTGCGGGCACGGTGAAGGCGGTCACTTGCCTCTACGGCAGACTGATCAATGAGGGGCTGGCTCCCCTCACTACTCTGAGAACCCGTTGGGAGGAGGACATTGGCAAGGAGATCCCAGAGATGACCTGGTCCCAACTGGTGCGGCGAGCCTGGAAGGGCACACGCCACGCCCGCTTTCAATTGGTCCACTACTACGTGCTCCATAGAGCATATCTGACCCCGGTGAAAATCAGGCGATATTTTGCTACGAGCTCGGCGGACTGCCCCAGATGCCCGGCGCAGGAGGCGGACTTTCTCCACATGTTGTGGTCCTGCCCGGGATTGTCCTCCTATTGGGTAGAAGTGGGGAAGACCCTGGAGGAGGTGACGGGGAGATCCTTATCGGTTGACGCGGCAGTGGGACTCCTGCACTGGTTCCCTCATACCCCCAAGAACAAAATTACTAGCAAGTTCATCGATTTGGGGCTTCTCCTTGCTAAACGAGAGGTGACCAGGAACTGGAAGGCACGGGCTGGTCCGACAGGGAGCCGGTGGCACAGCGAACTTTTGAAGTGGGCAGCGGGGGAGAGCACACTGAGATACCAGCTAGCTAGGAGACAGCGTAATGAGAAGGCACAGGAGGCAGCGCTAGAGTGGGAGACGTTAGTGCAGGCCCTCAGGGATTATTGCGCCCCCAGCGACTCTGAAAGTGAGGAAGCAGCTCGCCCCAAGTCCCGATAGACGATTACACTTTTCAGCTCTGTTGCTTTCCCCATGGGTCCTATCGCAGATCCTGCTGCGGTTGTTACCGTGCACTGATGGCGGGGTTGGGTAGGGATTACTTTGGTTCATAGTGTTTTGAGGGTGGGGTTTTCTTTCTGGGTTTTATAGGCTTGTTTGGAAAAGCAGATGACGGACAGTGGATCATCCGGACCAGCTTCGCCTTCCTGCTGAGCCCCCATTGAATTTCGCCGCCCGACCGCAGGTTTGTGGGCTGAATGGCTGTGTACGGGAACTACTGCTGGGGGACGGAGGGTTGTGTTTCATTGATTTTGCTTGTTCTATAATGCTGGTCGATTATGTAACAATTTACTGATTCCTGCAATAAAAATATATTTAAAAAAAATAAATAAATAAGTTGTGTTCTAAATTTGCTCATAGTGTCATCACCCGTAAGAATATGGCCTTCATAAGATAACTTGGCATCTCTAGATCAAGTTTCTTGCACAGAATATGAAGTTAAATTTAGTGTACTTTTTCGCCTGTTCCATATGATATCCATACCTCTGACAATCCTTGACTCATGAACTTCACAACAAATCTAAGTAGCACAATAAAAACATCTGTGTCATTTGACAGCACAATGGCTCTATTGGAACCATTTTGTACAGCCCACGCAACATGTGGCATAACACAAAGGTCAGATTCCTCCAATTTGCTGTTAATTTCTTGAGCAATATGTCCTGTATCTTTTGAATATATATCTACAGGCACCAACTCCTCTTTGGCAATCATTCCACTTGCAATAATTGGAAATTCAGTGTTCACCGAAGCATCAGCAATATTTTGGCGAGTTTACAACTCCAAGTTCATCAAGTTTGATCTTGATGACCAGAATTTATCAAATGTCAAATTGTTTATGCCAGCAAATCAAAACGGAGAGAGAGGACTAGATAAGCCAGTCCGGATCCCCAAGTTAATATGTAACTATCAAAATAGGACTAGCTTGGTTGTGTTCAAAGGGAGACTCAGTACGTATGATGGCAAACCATTTGGTTTGGTTGTTAAGCCCTCACCCACCGACCTAGTCGGTGGCATGCTTCATCATCGGGCCCACCACAGTGACACCGAATGCGTCCCGGGTGTGCTTCGACTCCAGATTACTGAGGAGCTGGTATACTTCTCTGAGTGTGCTGTGAGGGGGTGTATAAGAAAGTGAATTTAAAAGCTATGCTGTGGGTCCCAGTGCCCGAGGGTATACAGAACTTTAATAGCTGGGCCCACGCTAGCGTATAAAAAGGCAAGCGGACGCGGTGGAGCGAATTATGAACTCCCGCGTCCTATGTGGTCGACATGTTTCAGCCAGGCCTTTCTTGTTTTAAAACTGGCTTTCCTCAGGACCAATGAGAGTGTGAGTGAAAAATATAATTATTATTAAGTGAAGTGAGTTTTAAAATGTGTCGCACACGCTAAGGTGCTATACGTGTATGGAGGGGGATTCCCTCCGTTTTAACATGCTATTAGCTGTTAAAGCCTCATGGGTCACCAGGCAGGGGAGAGCGGACCGAGATTACCGGTCTGAGAGCTCCATGAACCTGTAGTCCTGCTGCGGTGTCGCCAATGTCACTTGTTCCACTTACAGACACTCGCCTGATTCTCTTGCATTCTTTAACCGATATTTCAGGATAACTTTCAAACACAGTGTGTATATCTTGCAAGGCGCACACTGACTTTGATATCTGTAGAACAGTCTGAACAACCTCTCTGAAGTTCTGAATGGATGAAATCTTGTCCATTCACAAATGTGACATAAAGTCAACAACAACAGCAGTTTAAATGAGGACAATTTTTCGAATTGAAATTCTTCAGGTGAAAGGTTTTTTTTGAGCTCTTGTACAAATTTGTTTTTCACTGGTTTAGTTGCAGCATCTCCATCAAATAATGTGTTTATTGGAAGAAGATCATGCAACAGAATGACCTTGATAAATTCACCCCTTTCTTTTGCCACACCCATCTCTCTATGTGCTTGCAAAAGTAGTTTTTTTGGAACCTGGTTTGTAGTGTATGGTTTTTCCACCTCTAGCTTCTTCACTCTTTCCTAATACCAGGACCCATATCTCAGGTAGTTTATGCAATCAAATTTGTGAAACACAGTAATCAGTGCTGTTACAGTCTTTACATGCAGCTTCTAATCACCTTCCTGATTAGCATGTACCAAGTTTTTAACTAGATCTATCATGTGCAATACATTTCCCCAGTGCTTGCAACATTTACATTTTTCTTCACGTTCTTTGACAAACTCTACAAACTTGGTTTATAGGTTTTTTGGTTTTGAATTGAGTGTATTGAACATTGCCTGGCTTTGCAGTATGTCTTTTGAATGAAGTGCACCTTGTGACTTGTTCAGTTCTGAGATAAGAAATGCAAAACCTAATTTGTCATTCTTCTTCCAGAAAGCATTCCAATGTAATGTTTCTATAGCCTCAGATATAATGAGCATACCTTGTAACAAAAGAACATAATGTGTTCCGCTCAGTACTGATTGGACAGTTTTGCTTACAAAGATTTCAGCCTCAATAAGTGCATCAGCTATGCTACATCCACTGAAATAACTTTCTGCACACCACAATGCAACTTTTGTCATGTGAAAAACGCCCATCATTGGATAAAGATCATCAAATTCTACGGGATTGCTCTTAGAAAATGTCATGTCAGCTACTCTACGTAAAACACCTTAATTGCCAAAAATTGGCAGGATAGTCTGGTTTCAAGCTGAGCACGCACATTTTGGACATTTTGCAGAGCTGTGTATACTGTTGCGTAGTTTGTGACTGGAGATGATATTATTGGTAAAAACCTAAGCTTCTTCAATGGGATGGTATTCTGTGAGATCAGAGCATCCCAGCCCATGGAGGAACTGGCTTTTCTTCATCCTTCAGTCCGCCCAAATAAGTGATATGATAAATTCAGTTAAATCAGCTTTATGGACCACAGCATCAGGTAGAAGAAGATGCTTTCCTCAGCCACAGTGAAACTTTCTGGTAGACTGGAATGTGTTGTTGGCTTGTAGGGATTTTGCAATTTTTTTTTTTTAAATCTTTATTGAGATGTTACGGTGAATGAGGTATAAAGCGAGAATCAGCACATATGTAATACAGTTACACAATCAGAATGAATACATTAACAACAATAAATAACAAATATTAAAAGGCAGATAGTTGTTAAAAAATTCGTACCAGGACAAATCAATAAATATGTACATGGGAGCAGCTTATCTCTATACACATTTCCCCTTAAATTTTTCCTCAGCGTCTAGATTCCCTCCATTTCCTGAGGGGGGCCCAGATATTTCTGCCCATTTCCTGTGTTTTCTTTCCCTTAAAATTATACAAGCAGTCCTCAATATTATGCATTCCTAAAAGCCTAGTGAGCCACAGCTGAAATGTGGGTGCTGTAGTGTCCTTCCAACCAGCAGAGACTAGTATGCGCAGTACAGCTACTGAGATAAAAACATGGGCTTCCGAGCCCCCTTCAGCCTTCAGCTTACCGTCAGTACCTAATAAAACCACAGTAGGGGATAGAACAATGTTTTGTTCTAGCAGCCCCTCCAAAAACATATGTATCTCCCTAAGGACTGGAGCCAACTTCGGGCAGTGGTAAAACATATGAAGTATATCTGCTAGACTCATGTTACACCTAGGGCAGCTGTCATTATCTCTTACGCCCCAACTAAACAGTTTGGCGGGGGTAAAGTACAGATTAAAAAGGGTTTTGTAGTGCTGAGCCCTCAGAGTTGAGGACCGAAAGAGTTTTTTGTTCAGAGCTAAGGCAAGATCTAAGTCCACATCTGGATCGCCAATTTTCTGAGCCAAGGTAGTTTCCGTTTTTTCCATATCGTCTTCAAGCTCTTGTTGTAGGTAGTTATACCCTATTCTGATTTTCCTACCCCCCTTTCTCAGGTAGTTAACTATTAGATTCGTCAAAGAAGGAGAGATCCTAGACCTAATTGAGCGAAGTGTTTAAACAATTTGCCCATATAATAGCCACTGACTTACTGGGATACGAAATTTCTCTTGCAGTATATCAAAACCCAGAATATCATTGCCTTCCATAACATCCCCCAGACGCTTTACACCCAGCTCCTTCCAAAGTAGACTGTTTCTATTTTGACCTAAATGAGAAAAGAGGTTAGAGTTCCAAAGGTTGATATTACAATTAATTTTTGGGATGTTTAAAAATTTCATTACAGACTTCCAAGTCCCCCAAGCCCCCATCAGGGTCTTATATCTAGCTCACTTGTAATACCTGCAGTCAACTTCACACATTAGTAAACCCACAGCCTTCCTTCCCAATAAGAGCTCAAAGATGGAGGGAAGTACATGGTTAACAGGCTGGGATTCTGATACTGCAGGATCGTACTGAAACAGTATATTCATTTGTACCAATAAGCACGTCCAGTGATACAGCCTGAAATTAGGCATCGCCAAACCACCCCTCACCAGGGGTAGTGACATACGAGCAATCGATCGTCTCGCTTTCCCATACTGCCAAATGAATCGAGTGAATAGTGCTTCTATTTTCCTGATCATCCCCTCTTCTAATAACAAAGGAATAGCGCAAAACAGATAAAGGAGCTTAGGGAACATAGTCATTTTAAGCACATTTACCCTGCCTATCAGTGATAAATGTAGGGATTTTGCAGACATTGACAAAGCAATTGGGTTATGAGCTTACAGCTTCATTTGTTTATGCCTACAGTTGATGCAGCTTGCTTTCCAGCAGCTACTTCATTGTCACAGTCTTGAAAAAGCAACATGGCAGGATGTCCCAGACCAAGAAGAACTGTCTTCAAAATCAAAATTAGGAAGAGCAGCAATTGTAAATCCTTTCCTGGTAAAGTGACGTGAAAGTTGTGTGCTGTCGGATTCACAAGATATTACATAAGGAGCTGCTAACAAGTTCCTGCTCCGTACTATGGGCCTTATTACAAGTTTGGCTGCCCTGTGGAACACCGTATTGGCGGTGGCGGCCCGAGTGTGGTGAGCTTGGTTGTACTATCACCATATTACGAGTTGGGCAGATTGGCTTTGCGAAGAATGCCTCAGGACTGCTGAGACCGCCAGCAGATTTCCGACTGCTGAGTTCATGGTTGGGGGATAGGCAGCCGCCATAGGGCAGTACAATGGAGCTGCACCCCGTTAGTATTACGAGTTGCTTGTTCCACGAGCGGACCGCTGCGGTCTGACTGCCTGCTTCAAGGTGGTGGTGACGAAGGATTTGAAGTGAGTACTCACCCCTTTCTTCTTCTTCCAGGCAGATTCCGATGTGGATCCCTTTCTCCAGGTCCCCCATTCACATCAGGATCTTCACACGAGGAGTACGACTTGTTTGCGGCAATAAACATGTGAGTGCTTTTTGAACCATGTACCAATTGCCAGGACTTCCCAAATATGGGCTGAACCCCGGTAATGGGTATATGGTATTACTACACCAGCACATCCACTCTCCCTACTTTAGATACCAATATTTCCACACTGAACCAGATTGACTGAGTTAGTCAGTCTTTCTCCCTCGGTTCTATGGCTCTCTCATATAATATGTATTGTAACAACAAAGGTGGAGACATTAGTAGGCAAGATTCTCCGATTAGCTACTGTTCTGCAGCTCATCTATCAAAGCAGTCACTTGGTCATACCGCCCTTAATATTGACGCTCCTGTTGCACCTTTGTTTTATAAGGTATTATCTATTGAACTCAGCTCCTCCTATATTTTTAGTTATGGATAATTTAGCTAAAGGTACTTTATCAAACAATTCTACTTCTGTAACTACTCCCCAGACCAACTAAAATCTAATATTTCTGGTTTCATGGAATGTAGCTGGTCTTTGGTCAAAGCTCTCAATGCCTGACTAGCTCCCTATTGTGGACAAGCATGACATATGCTTTTTCCAGGAAATATGGTCCCTAGAGCCTATCCATCAGACCAGTTTCTTAAACTTTTGTATTCTAGCTATTCCTAGCCACCGGGTCAGACCGTCTAGAGGCCTAACCATTTGGGTTAAAGCTTCCCTCGATTGTCTCTTAAATGTAAGCAAATAACAGGAGGAATCCACAAAGAATACAAAGCGTCTCATTTTAAACTTATTTGACCCACTATCAAAATATTCGAAGCTAGGGCCTTAGGGTCAGCCTTATATGGAGCCATTCTAACTTTGCAACACTAACTACTGCTGAAAACAAGTTTTTACAGAATTTGGCTTCACTTCCCACTAGCACACCCTTGATCCCTCTTTTTAGGGACTTGTGCCTACAAAACCTTCAGGACAAAGCCAGAGTCTGTCCATTCTTGTATTGGAGGAGGTTATGGTCTACTCCTGAACTCCTGCACTATACCATAGCCCTCCAGAAACCATTGGAACCCCCAAACATTTGACCCAAGCAGCCACTATATCCTTCCCTTCTAAAACCAATTTAGAAAAGCTATATTGGACAGCTGTTGAGGAAAAATTAGCTGCAAGAACAGACCTCTCTGCCCTAACACAAAAATGCTTATACATCAAGCCCAGGAATAGCTATGAGTCATACTGGGACTTTGTGACTGTGCCCTGTGATAGACAATTATATTTCCAATTTAGAGTGGATACCTTGCTGTTAAAAGCTTTCAAGAAGAATTGGTCAGGCGAGGGTACTGATACTTGTCCTGCTTGCCAGGTTCCGGCTGAAGTGTCCCATACGTCCTCTTCATTTGTCCTGCTTATGCCCAGGTGTGCAAGACCTGTCTGGCTCTCATTTGCAGGCGTATAAGTCACTGTAGCCATTTAATGGCTCTTCATATTTTGAGGTCTGATTGCACCCCAACATATGCTATACCTCTTGCTAAATTTTCAGGTGCCATGTGGATTCTCCGCAGGAAAATCGTACCTTCTGATTCCTATTCATTTATCTGTTTTAAACATGGAATTGTATTTTTCAACTTTTGTTTACTGATAATGGTATACTTTCTGTCTGGGATGTTATATGTAAACACATGTAGAGATTTTTAACACTTTTTTATGTCATTTATATTATGCTTGTACTGTACATTTATGGCCCTTGTGGCTAAAAGAAAGTTATTTACAGGCAAGGTATTACTCCACATATGTTACGCATATGTGTGGATCAGACACATCTGAATGTGAAATGTACTCACAGGCATAAATATATTAATTAAAAATACTCACCACTGCTGAAAAATCCCCAGATCCAGGCTGCCATCCCCATAGTCAACTTGTAACACGGGGGTCTTTAGACCGCCAGCGCAATGGGCTGCTTGCGGGAGCGGACGTGGTCCTACAGCGGTCGGACCGCCAAGCTCATAATAAGGCCTTATGTCATTATAACTTCTTGATATACCAATCCAATTCATTGAATTGATTAGTTCTCTACTTTTACACTTGTTATAGATTGCGTCGGTAGTCATCATGTGTAGCAGAATTTTCTTTTTGCCGTGATCTGATTCATAAAACATGATGTGGAAAAGACAGTACATTTGCACAGCATAAGCCTGTTGATACATGGGATTGTTTTCCACTTCTTCGCTTATATCTTCAAAGCCATCAACAATGTTGTCGGCTTCAGTTCCGAACTCAAGAACTTTAGTTTGCAACAGTTTTGGCTTGCTGGTATTAAACAATGATGTAAAAAATGATGAGGGAACATCAGTCATTCTTGTTGACTCCCATGATTTGCAGAGCTCTCAGTATCACAAAATTTATCAATAAGTCAAAAATCTAAATCTTTCAGGACATTTCAGTAAATGGTTTGTGCTGATTTTACTGCACCCTATGTTGGCAGCAAAGCTTGAGGAGTCAAATCAGCTGATAACACAAGTAACAAAGACGAATTCTGTCATTGTACATTCTCACCAGAAAAATCTTAATTTAATTATTATGGATCAGTACAGTTTGATCAATGTTGATCATTATTTCTCTGATTTCACTGAGTATGAACCCATATTCAGCACTCATGAGTGGCTTTAAAGCTTAGTTCGCTGTTTCAAAGAGTGGAAACTTAACTGAAGGCTGGCGTTCACTTAGCTGCTTGGAGCTCATTGTACATTCATATTTTCTAATGCTTGCAGCATGCAGTTCGGGTCCCTGCAGATACATTCACTTCACTGTTTCGATTAGCAACTCAGCTGAAAACTTCATCATGGAAGAAACTAACGGCAGAGAAAAACATTTTTGCCCTTTGAGACTCACATACTCTGTATTTTATTCTTTTATCAATCCTTTGGTCCTTGTTCTGGCTAAACCACAGATAATACATTGAAAATGCTCTGCATTCTGATCAGTTGTTGGAGGTGGACGAGGAGTAGTCATAGAGCTTCTAATTGGATGGGCATTGGGTTTAGTTGTTGTCGCTTTCTCAGAAGATTCAGATTCTTGTTGTGATTCACTAGTTTTTGCTATTTCTTGACAATTTGTTTCCAGTCTTTTTCCATTGTATACAACTTGTATCACTTGTCACAAAGATAAAACATTTGATCCTCTTCACCCATCAGTTTCAATCTTTTATGAACTTAATTTTGACGCATTTCTGCAGCATCTCAAACTCTCTTCTATCCAGCTACAATTGATGCTAGCTTCTCTTTTGGATTAATTTGGCATATGACACATTTTTCTTTGTTGTAGGAGTT
The DNA here is from genome assembly GCF_964263255.1 of Lissotriton vulgaris. Classification (NCBI taxonomy): domain Eukaryota; kingdom Metazoa; phylum Chordata; class Amphibia; order Caudata; family Salamandridae; genus Lissotriton; species Lissotriton vulgaris. Next base: position 144,333,013 of record NC_141698.1, read on the forward strand.
TCCAGATTTTGTAGTTAGCAATACTCTTTCAGGAAGTAAGAATCCTCTGCTACCATCTGCTTCACTCACTTTTACGAGTTTGACTCAACATTCAACTTGAAACAAAAAAATATTAAAATAAATTACCAATATGAAGTTAACATATCATTGTAGAGCTGCCACTTTGGAAAATGGTGGAATGGTTGCTGAGAGGAGTTATTTTCTGTCTCCATAAGACTTGACCCCCAAAACCAATGTTTTGACACCAAAATGAAGTATATGGGTCTCATGGTTCCTGAAATATTATCATCATTGTAACACATCTGCATTTTTTAAAATGTTATCAAGAGAAATTTGTCCTACATTAACAATGTCAACCCAAGCTAAATTACTCTGGACAACAATGTTTACGGAGGTATATCAATGGGCCAGGACTACAGGTTTTAGGAACAGAACACTTGCACTTTAGCACTGGTTCGCAGTTTTAAAGTGCCCAGAGTCCTAAAGCTAGAAAAAACGAAGTAAGCAAAACAGAAGGTGAGAGGGCAAAAATGTCAGTGTCAACCACACCAAGGATGCCAAGTCTAACAATTATATTTTATTATTTTACTAAATGTACACTTGTTGTAGCCTGGAATTGAATATGATAAAACTCATGGGATGCTTGCAATCCGACCTCTTAGGCTGCAACCAGAAAGTTTTATTTGCAGAAAAGTGTTACACAAAATTGGTGCTAGTGTATAATTACTCATCACTCTTCCATTTAGCTCATTCAAATCAGACCTGGGGGTTAAGTCACAGCTTTATGCTAATGACACCTCACCATATATATGTAAATGGATTATCATAAAGGTCCACCATCCAAATGAATATTACCGTGTCCATACTTTGACAAATTGACTGTCTTAGCATGAATAAAGTGGGAGTGTGTATGCTTAGGAATACTTGCTTTAGGAATCTATATCAATGTTCTAAATTGTGCAGCTAAGAACACAAAATCACATACAGAACACAATCAGAACAATTATATACAGTTGATACATTTTTGCTAAAATTGGCACATCATAAAATGTCTGGAAAACAAGTTAAAAATAACCTGAAAATTGCACACAAAAAAGTGCTCAGATATCAGAAGTAAAACTCTCTTTTACCGAGAAAAACATTCAATCCCACAAAGTGCTGTTTAAAGAGATACATCTTGTGCTCATACTTAGAAAGAGTACAAAGACAGACCCGTCTAATACAAACAGAGAGAGGATTCTTGAAAATAGGAGCCACTTGTGTGAAAGTTTGACTTTTTGTCTGGGATTTTGCAACTGTAACCATGATAATCTCAACATGGAATTGAATTGCTGTGTATATTACCAATGGCACTAGCATCCAAGGGTTTGGATCCGTAATAGGAGACTGTTGGACCTGGTCCTTCTTTGCAGGGTCACCCCAAACATTTTGCTTTCAAAGATCCCTGTTTTCTGGACCCATTTTATTGGTTTTTAGGGCTCTGTGCATTTTACTACTGCTGAAAAGTGTTAAAGTGCTTGGGGTCCCTTCTTTAAACATTTTAAACATGGTAAAATTGGCTCACACCCAATTTGCATGTTTTATTTACTTATACGTCCCTAGTAAACTAGTACTACAGGTACCCAGAGCCTGTCAATGAAATGCTACTGGTGGTTCGGCATCACTTATATGCCACTCACTTAAGTAGGCCTTTAAAGAAACGTCTCACACATGTCACTACAGCCTGTGTTAGCAGCTTTAAACTGAAATTTCTACCTGGCAAAAAAAGCCTTTTCCCAGGCCTAAACCTTTCTTTTTAATGCAAATAGGTCACCCTTAGGGCAGGACATAAACAGCTCAGAGGGCAGGGTGTGTTGTATTGAAAAATTTGGACATGTACTGTTAAGTTTTACATGTCCTGGTGATGAAAAGATCTCAAATTAGCTTTTTAGTATTGCAAGGCCTACTTCTCCCATAAGATAACATTGGGTTACCTTATTCCATTTAAGAAATGATTACATTTGTTTGGAAGCAGGTAAAAATATCATGTTTGGTGTTGCAGGAATTGAAATTCTAAGACCTTTTTAATGGTGAAATTGGATTTTAAGACACAGTCCTGAAAATGCCATGTCTATCCAGTTGGTATTTCCCTGCCCAACCCATTTGGTTTCTGCAGACTGCTTCCTGTGACACATGACTAGGTGTAGTTGACAGTTGTACTTTGTGCATTCCTTGCTGACGGTATCACTTTTAAAGGTGTGTATGATGGCAGGACGGGCCATCCTGACTTGATAGGAGAGTGGAGCAGTCATCCACCACACTTACACTTCAATGTCACTGGCCCAGAATACTCACAAATAACTTCAGACTAGCTTATTGTATACCCAGATAGGCAGAGACCAGGGCAGGGAGCCAGGATACTTCAAACATTTCTGTAAGCGTGACTCCAGATGCTTCTCCCACTTCAAAAGGGGGCACCAGAAATAAAAAAAGGCCCTTCAGACTATGCATGGGCAGAATTTTAATTCCACCAGCGAAATTGGAGGAATTTGGTAATTCCACGCTACTCTAGTAACGCACAATCACTGAATAAATTCCACCACTACACTAGAGGAATTAATCTGCAGTGATTTTAATTTTTAACAGGGTTGGAAGAGTTTTTTAGAAACTACTGAAGGTAAAGTTTAACCTGCAGTTATTTTTAAACATAGAGGGACAGCTCCTTCTTCCAGCTCTGTTTAAAGACCACTGCAGTGGATACCCCCGTGCTTTGCAGACCCCTCGATGTCCTTCAATAAGAATGTAAGGTCATAGAGGGGTATGCACTGGAGTGGATACCCCTCAGTGCCCTTGCAAACTCATTTTACATACTTCTGTAAGGGCCCCTAGGGGGATGCACACGCTGCCCTATTGTGGATTTCCACAATTCCATAGATTGAAACACTGCCAATTCGACTCACCCTACTTCAGACCCACTCTTCAATACACTCCTGTGAATACTACAGAAGAAGTAGTGCCCTGCTGTCTGAGGTCTGCTATGCTGTCTGAGAAGGAAGACTGGACCTGCACCCTTCATCCCTGTCCACCTGAGTGACACCAAGGGCTAATATCTGGCCTCCTGTTCTGAGCTACTGGGACACAACAAGCTCCAAAGTTCTCCCGAAAACTGCTCAGCTGACCTGCTGCACCACTGGACCTGCCTAAACCTGCAACTGTACTTGCCTGAGCCTGAGTCTTAACAATTCTATGACCACCACCTACAACCAGTAAAGGCAAGACCTGCACTTCGCACTACAGCATTGACAGGCCATGGTGACCACCAACACAAAGCTTTAGCAACTACCATCCATGATTCTCGAGCAGCTCTTCGCACTGCAGCGACAACCTTTTGCAATGTTCTCCCTGCTCCTAGAGGCCTCCTCTACCATGAAAAGAACTCTTTGTGCTAGACATTACAAGGAAACATATTTTAGATCAACTAACTTGGTCCCTGACTCCGGCCCATACTCTATCACAGTCAGCCTGAATTTATGACTTTCACCCGGTCTTGCATGGCCAGATATCCAAGAATGGTGCTTCATGCTTTAATGTCCTTTAATTACTTTACATATTTATATTTAAAATATCTCCTATTGTACTGATTGGATTTTTGTTGTTTTTGGTGTCAAAAAATATATTAAATAATTATTTTTTTTAATTGGTGAGTGGTTTTTCCTGTGTTGTGTTTTTACTTTATTACTCTTTGAGGGCTGCATAAATTCTTTACACGTTGCTTCTAAGTTAAGCCTGACTGCTTTTGTGCCAAGCTACCAGAGGATTAAGCACAGGTAAAATGTTGTGAATTTTTGAGGTTCACCCTGACAGGGCTGTTGCTTTAGTAGGGTTTGACATCCCTCAACCAACAACCCAATTTCTCATGGAGGGCCTCCAAAACTTTATACAAAAAAGCAGTCATATTAAGGAATTTTCTCATTTACCAGTTGCACGCACTCTCTGGTTGTATCTAAAAATCCTTGTTGCTCTTGTGGGAACACTGCAGTAAAGGTGGGTCACTGTGCCACAGGGGGATTACCGCCAGTGTACAGGGAATTACCTTGAGGGAGCATTTAAACTTACCTGCAGTCGTTGGAAGTCGAGATGTTCTGTTCTGCAGAGTGCTGGGTGGGTCCTCTGTCTGGCAGCCTTTGACTTGTGCCATGGACAGTGGAGGTGGGTGGCGGGACCATTACTCAGCAACTGCCTCTCGTCCTTCGTGGAAGAGAAGGGCTTTCACTTGTCTAAGGGCCTACATGAGTCTTTTAAGAATATAAATATCAGTCCTTATTTTCCACGTACAGTCTTCAAGTTACAAGAAGTAGGTGCTCTATTTTTTGCATTTCTGTTTCCCAGTCTCCAGTGAATTGTGTCATGTGAATTTTAAGTAATTTCCTTTTTCAGTTTATACACTATTTAAGGACATTCTTCCTTATCACTACATTGCAACCCAAAGGTTACATTTTCAGCGGATTCCATTCTACTCTATTTTTGTCCCTGATTTTTTAATGATGGTTTTGCAGAAACCCCAGTCTGGCCTTGTTTCTGTCTACATTGTTCTCATTTACATCAAGGCTTCTAGTTTTCAGCTGTAGCGGCGGATCACTGACAAAATATCGAATACAAAAATATAGACTTACCAAAATATCGATGCCAAAATATAGAATGCAAAAATATCGAATTACTATCTACAAAACAGGTAAGTACAAAAATATGAAATCAAAAATGTGTTTTAAAAAATATAGTTAGTCAAAATATCGTTTTTTTAAATGTCTTAAAAGCAATTTAAAATTAATGAAATAATAAATATAATTAACTAAAACAGACTTAAAAATACTTAAATAACTTTTAAATTATTAAATAATTAATTTATTACCACTCCAGCCATTGCAACAGTAGGGAAAACGTTGGATAGCGTAGGGGTAAAAATTACTATTCCCACTCCAGTGAGTGCAATAGTAGGGAAAACGTTGGATAGCATAGGGGTAAAAATTACTATTTCCACTCCAGAGAGTGCAACAGTAGGGAAAACGTTTGAGACTAGAGAGCGGACAGTGGATATAAGCACCAAGATATAGCACCAATATCGTATCAACCAAAGAAAGTAATTAATTCACAAATATATTCAGTGTGCCACTTGCAAAACCGATACCCTCTGTCCAAGGGCACCACACGTGAAGCACAAGTCCAAAATGATTATCATCAAGTTTCAGGGCACCACTCCAATACAATACAGTAAATTCCAGTTTTTCAGAGTCCTCATCCAATTAAGGAGTCTTGATATTTGCTGAATTTGTATTTATTTTCTTATACCAATTTGTCAAAAGAATCATCAGCCAACGCGTTTCGTTCTGAACACCAGAACTTCTTCAGGGCTGGAATAATCAAACATACATAAAGACAAAATGTCACATGGATATATATAAAAGCACATATAAAAACACATATAAAAATGCACATACAACCATATAAATACATATAAAAACATATAACATGTGTGTATATTTAAAACACACAACCATAACGTTACATGACAATACATTTGCTGTGTGTGTAGTTTTTAGAGGACTACCACCTCATTTCTCATTTGTCATAAAAGACTCTCAATGTTTGTTCATAAGACAACGGACTCTTACAACCTGATTTGACAATTAAAGCTCAAAGTGTTACTATAGAAATAACAAAGCAACATTGCAAAAAAGAAACACTAAAAGATGAGGAATGGGAAAGAGAAGTCTCTGCATACCGTATGTGATTGTAGACACCATATACAGTGATTTCCACAGATGTGTATTGGATCCCTCCAAACAACAACATTATTCTGATTACAGTATCTGGATTGGGTAACTGAAAAAAGGAAATATGTAGAACAAATCAATGGCCATAGATGTTGATACAGAGGAAGCGCACCACTGATCATATTTGGTTGGGGGTGGATTAAAACCCCATAGTATAATCCCCAATAGTAAAATTCATTGTTGATCCCAAAGAGGGGGATTAAGAAGTGAATATATTTCCAAATATAATAATACTCCATATAATATGAAGGGTCCCAGATACCAGTGTGAACCTATATCTGGTGCAAGGTTGAAGAGAATATTAGAATTACTAGTAAAAAAACGAAAACATATATATAGGTTCCATATGGTCTTGACCCTAGACGTAATGCACGCATATAAGCAATAGCAAAGTCCAATCAACTAAGTAACTAAATATCACATAATAATGCAAAAGAGCTTTCCTACCTGAGTGAGTATTTCTCAAACAATTTTTCACTAGTTTGGGTTTAAGAATATGATAGTCCAACGTCAAATATTGTTGTCCCAGTAGAAAGCCTATAAGTAACCAGAATGAGCTGTTTCAAAATCGTATGAGACACTTGGCGTAGTTGCATGTTATTTGAAATAAACACCTAGAACTAGCGCAATGAAAAACTAGAAACAGGAACAGTCATACCTTATTTAAGTTCTTAAATATATATCCTCCTTGGTATTCCAATGGATAATCCAACAGAGTATAATCCAGAAACGTAATGTTATTCGAGTTCGTGATAATAATCACTACCTAAACATAACGCCAAAAAATAACAAAAAAGAGGGAACCCCAATATTAATGCACATAGGCTAGAGGCATAAAATCAAGCTACAAATATCTCAAAAGAATAGCGACCGTAATGGAACTATCAAACCCAAGGGCACCGTGTTAATTCAAAGGAACCCGGCCAATCGAAGATTAAACTCAAGAGTACCCTCCCGCAAAGCTTGGAACCCAAGTAAATCCCAAGAACAATAATTCTAAAGCGGGTAATAACGCTTAGGTTTCTACAACGGTGTGACTACCCGAAGAAAATGTATTCGAACGCTTACCACTGCAGCTCGGCCATATACGCCCAAGCAACAAACTGCCTCTCCGTCCGGGACCTGTTTGATTCGCGTGTCAAACGTCCTGGGCGGAACCACCATATTTTTTGCGTTCCGCCCGCGCGTACTCTCGCGTCAGCACCCGCGCGCACCGTGTCACTCAAAACACGTTCCACGGCGTGCGCGTAGCGGCCATATTAGAACATGTCCAATGTAAATGAAAGTGACTAGACATAGCACTAAAACAATACGAAGCAAGTAATGAACACATAATTGCAAAAAGGTATGGAGCAACACATACAATAACGAATAAGTAAACAATAATAACATAAAAATAAAATGAATAGAAAAAAGTAAATATAAAGAAATAATCCGTGGATCCAACTTTGAGCAAAAAGATTCTCTGTGAGGAGTAATTTTATGTCAAAGAAAAAATAGGAAACGGGTGAGGTTAAGGGTTCAAGGAAAAAACCCTAGGAATGACCATATAATAATCCAGGATTCATACCCCAAAAGGTAAAGAGCAGGGATGTGGAAACTACACCAAATTTGCATTGAGCCCAATGCAATATGTTTGGGCATGAAATGAAGATATATCAAGTGCCCCTTACGTAATTGAAATCTGTAATAGGCAAAATGTCACATCTAGCCTCTCTTTGCATGGGAACTCCCAGAAGGATGCTGGTACATTGACAACTAAGCAAGAATAGAGATATAGGTGATATTTATGCACCAAGAGAAAAAATGGTGGTACATCCGCAGATCTGAAAGAATAAATAACTAACTAATGGTCATCATACTTGGTCACAGAAAATAGTGCATCTCATCATCGGTATTATGGCCCATTTCTATGCATTTAATACGACAAATCCACATGGCTTCCCTTTTTCTGAGGCTAAGTTCCCTATTGCCCCCTCGTGGATTTGGGGGAATGTGGTCAATGCTGTGGAACCAATTTTTTTTGTCATTTACATGATTCTCCCGCATATGATAGGCCATAGGATATTTCAAGTCATACTTTTTAAGTGCTCTGACATGCTCCTGTATTCTAAGTTTTAAAGGCCGGACATTACTCCCCACATAAATCTTATTGCATCCACAGCCTATTACATAAATTACGTGAGTGGTGTTACAATTTATGTAATGCCTTATATCGTATTCCTTTGTGGTATTGTACCTGAAGCCCTTGGTCTTGTTCTTACCATAGGGACACACATTGCACCCAGTGCAGGTGTAAAATCCATTGTGAGCACCCGGAAACCAAGTTTTGATAATTTTACTGCGAGGTTAACTTGGGCACAAAAAGTTCCGTAAAGTTTTACCCCTTCTGAATGTGACCTTAGGTGTAGGTGTGACTAAGTCTCTCAAACTGGGCGTTTCATACAATAGTGCCCAATGTTTTTTCAAAATCCTGAATAGATTTGTGCTGTTATTAGTGTATTGTGTTGTAAATGTCAATCTAGCAGTTTCCTTATTTTGCTGTTTAGGGTATTTACCTCTGTCCAGCGTACTCTTTCTGTTTACCTTTTGTATTCTCATATCTGCATTTGTCAAAATATCTTCACAATAACCCCTTTCTCTGAACCTCTCTTTAACACCATTGATGTTTTCCCTGAAGGTATCATCTGTGCTGCAGATGCGGCGTACCCGCACCATCTCGCCAAAGGGTATATTCTTAATGACAGAGCTGGGATGTGCACTCAAAGCATGCAGTGTGCTATTACAGGCTGTAGTTTTACGGTAGAGTGCACTCTGTATTTTGCCCTCACTGATGTGAAATAGGATGTCCAGAAATTCGATGCTTTCCCTACTGTATTTCATGGTCAAATGAACATTATGTGGATTATCATTTAAGTATCTGTGATAATCCTTGAGTTGGTCAGGGGTCCCCTTCCATATTATGATGATGTCATCAATATACCTCCCCCAGAAGACAATCATGTCCATCCAGGGGGAGGCATATTTACCGCAAGCATGTTCCTTTTCCCACCAACCCATGAAGAGTCCTGCATACGAAGGGGCAAATCTGCTTCCCATCGCGGTCTCCTGGGTTTGGTGGTACCATGTGCCGCAATGTAAAAAGAAGTTCCTTGATAAGATAATGTCAATCATTTCCAACAACATTTTGTTGTGTTCAAATTGATCTGCGGTTCGTGTTGACAGATAGGAGATAACTGCTATATGTCCAAAGTGTTTCAGGATACAGGTAAGGGCCCCTAGGGGGATGCACACGCTGCCCTATTGTGGATTTCCACAATTCCATAGATTGAAACACTGCCAATTCGACTCACCCTACTTCAGACCCACTCTTCAATACACTCCTGTGAATACTACAGAAGAAGTAGTGCCCTGCTGTCTGATGTCTGCTATGCTGTCTGAGAAGGAAGACTGGACCTGCACCCTTCATCCCTGTCCACCTGAGTGACACCAAGGGCTAATATCTGGCCTCCTGTTCTGAGCTACTGGGACACAACAAGCTCCAAAGTTCTCCCGAAAACTGCTCAGCTGACCTGCTGCACCACTGGACCTGCCTAAACCTGCAACTGTACTTGCCTGAGCCTGAGTCTTAACAATTCTATGACCACCACCTACAACCAGTAAAGGCAAGACCTGCACTTCGCACTACAGCATTGACAGGCCATGGTGACCACCAACACAAAGCTTTAGCAACTACCATCCATGATTCTCGAGCAGCTCTTCGCACTGCAGCGACAACCTTTTGCAATGTTCTCCCTGCTCCTAGAGGCCTCCTCTACCATGAAAAGAACTCTTTGTGCTAGACATTACAAGGAAACATATTTTAGATCAACTAACTTGGTCCCTGACTCCGGCCCATACTCTATCACAGTCAGCCTGAATTTATTACTTTCACCCGGTCTTGCATGGCCAGATATCCAAGAATGGTGCTTCATGCTTTAATGTCCTTTAATTACTTTACATATTTATATTTAAAATATCTCCTATTGTACTGATTGGATTTTTGTTGTTTTTGGTGTCAAAAAATATATTAAATAATTATTTTTTTTAATTGGTGAGTGGTTTTTCCTGTGTTGTGTTTTTACTTTATTACTCTTTGAGGGCTGCATAAATTCTTTACACGTTGCTTCTAAGTTAAGCCTGACTGCTTTTGTGCCAAGCTACCAGAGGATTAAGCACAGGTAAAATGTTGTGAATTTTTGAGGTTCACCCTGACAGGGCTGTTGCTTTAGTAGGGTTTGACATCCCTCAACCAACAACCCAATTTCTCATGAAGGGCCTCCAAAACTTTATACAAAAAAGCAGTCATATTAAGGAATTTTCTCATTTACCAGTTGCACGCACTCTCTGGTTGTATCTAAAAATCCTTGTTGCTCTTGTGGGAACACTGCAGTAAAGGTGGGTCCCTGTGCCACAGGGGGATTACCGCCAGTGTACAGGGAATTACCTTGAGGGAGCATTTAAACTTACCTGCAGTCGTTGGAAGTCGAGATGTTCTGTTCTGCAGAGTGCTGGGTGGGTCCTCTGTCTTGCAGCCTTTGACTTGTGCCATGGACAGTGTAGGTGGGTGGCGGGACCATTACTCAGCAACTGCCTCTCGTCCTTCGTGGAAGAGAAGGGCTTTCACTTGTCTAAGGGCCTACATGAGTCTTTTAAGAATATACATATCAGTCCTTATTTTCCACGTAGAGTCTTCAAGTTACAAGAAGTAGGTGCTCTATTTTTTGCATTTCTGTTTCCCAGTCTCCAGTGAATTGTGTCATGTGAATTTTAAGTAATTTCCTTTTTCAGTTTATACACTATTTAAGGACATTCTTCCTTATCACTACATTGCAACCCAAAGGTTACATTTTCAGCGGATTCCATTCTACTCTATTTTTGTCCCTGATTTTTTAATGATGGTTTTGCAGAAACCCCAGTCTGGCCTTGTTTCTGTCTACATTGTTCTCATTTACGGTAAGGTAATAACTTTATTTCGATACAGTACGTATCATAAAAGCAGTACAACATCAATAAAAACAGTACAGAATATACAATATAGTGCTTTAAATTCAAGGGATAAAAGCGTTAAAAACAAGTGTACAGATAATAACCTTTTCCATATATACACCAGCAAGAAATTTAGTTTTATCAAGGGACACTTTACTGGAGCAGCAACAACCTTGAAGTTCTTAAGCGCCAAGCCCAACCTAAGAATTTCGCCATGCAACATGCAAAAAACGGGCCTGCATCTGAGCGCAATATGCGTAGGGCTTCAACATGTGACCTTGTTCCCAAAGTCTTGCACAGGGGCTTCAGCCATTTCGATCTTGGCGCTGCATAAATTTCACACTCAAACAAAAAATGGGCGACAGATTCGACCTTTGTGTCACAGAACGGGCAATAAGGAAGCGTTTGGAGCGGAGGGTTCCAAGAGGAAGTGAATAGTCCTAAAGGGAGCACACCCACCCTAAACTTAAAATACAGCGACCTGTCTCCAGAATTATGAATTTGGTCCAGATAGGGTTCCCTATAAGGTAACTCCTTAACTAGCAAGAACTGGACGACAGATTTACAATGGTTGGGGTAAGTCATTCGCTTATTATCTACCCAGAGCCAATACACCTTCTTAAGTAACTGTTTGGGGGGTGCGGTTTTGTTGACCCAGGCATCTCCCAAACCCAGCTCATAGAGCAGAAGTTTGACTTCCCTCAACCAGGGTACCTTATTACAGCCTGGGAGCGACAGAAGATCTCTTAGGGCATCCGCATAGCTACAAAGTTCAGGGACATTCCATATCCGAGACCAGAGTAGCAAGGGACGCAATTTTGCTTGCTCACAAATTAGGCGTGTGCCTGTATCTAACAAGAGAGGGATTGTGGGGGTACTGTGAGGTAGCCTCATCAGATCTTTATGAAAGTTGTTTTCGAGATGGGCCAGGGTATCAACTCTCTGCAAACCCCACAGTTCAGCCCCATACAGGGCTGCGCTCACAACCCTTGCTCTATAGATATCAATCAGTGCCCCTATTGGTTTTAAAGATGAGGCTCGCTGTTCTTTAAGCAAGGCTCCAGTAGCCCTTTTGTGAGTCAGAAATACCTTCTGGTGGTGAGCTTTCCAGGTCATGGTATCACTGAGACGTATTCCTAAGTAGTCGAATTCTTTGACTCACTCCAGAGGGATAGAGTCTAAGACAGGAGGAATAACGGATTTCTTGGGGGGGTTGAGGACAAGGAATTTTGTCTTGCCTATATTTATTGCAAGTACCTTGGAGTCACAGAAGGATTTGAAGGAAGTGAGCAATTTCTGGATGCCCGCTGGAGATTTGGATATCAGGAGGGTGTCGTCCGCAAACAGGAACGTGGGCACTTTTATGCCCGCCAGGGTAGGTGCATCTGCAGGATGTTGTAGCAGGTGCTCCACCACTCCATTGACATAAAGAGAGAACAGAGTGGGGGCGAGCACACATCCCTGGCGGACGCCCCTGTCTACTGGGATTCGAGATGTTTTTTCTCCCTGGACACCCCATCTGATCTGGGCGAAATTGTCCTCATGGAATTTCCTGAGCAGGGACAGCAAGTAGGGGGGTAAGCCTAGACCATCGAGGACGTTCCAAAGTAGTGCCCGTGGGACCAGGTCGAAGGCAGTACGCAAGTCAATGAAGACTAAATACAAACTGCCCCCTCCCAGCACCACTACTTTCCAGTATAGCATTAGGAGACGGAATGTCTGCTCGATGGTGCCTGTCCCTGATCTAAATCCTGCCTGAAAGTCAGACAGAATCTTTTCCTCGTCGATCCACTGCAAAATCCTGCCCAGTACCACTTTTCCTGCCACCTTTTGGGTTGAATCCAGCAAACTGATGGGACGATAGTTGGCTGGATCATCCCTGCTGCCTTTCTTAAAAATTGGCACCACTTCAGCGCCTCTCCAAGAGACAGGAAAGGAGCCTCCCAGTAGAACCTCGTTTAAGAGTGTGGCAATTAATCTACCCCATACTGCTGGGTGAGACTTCAGCAGGTCACCAGGAATCCCGTCCGGGCCTGGAGCCTTGTTAGAAACAATACCACCAATTGCCCTTTCGACCTCCTGGGTAGTGAAGGGGTCGACGATGACAAGAGGAATAGTTGTTGGGCAGATCATGGGGCCTTGAGGGGGAGTTTCCCCCGGTGTAGCAGAGTATAATTTGGAAAAATGGGCAAACCATACATCGCCAGGAATGTTGCAGGTTAACTGCTGATCAATGGGCTTGTTTCTTGCTCTCAAGAGATCCCAGAACCCCTTTGAGTCCTTCCTATTGCTTGCCTCAGTTAACTCCCGCCAAAAGTGATTTTCATGAATCTCCTTTGCCTCAGTCACCGCTTTTTTGTAAGATTTCCTTGCGGAACTGATGGTCACTGGGTCCCTATTTTTTACTGCATAGATGAGGTCCTTCTTTGCAGCTCTACATTTGGCAGAGTACCATTTATCTTTAGCCCTAGGGACACTATTAGCAGCAGTCCTGACCTTAGTTTGAGGGATAACAAACAGCTCACTCAGCACTTCTATGGTCTCTATAAATAAGGGTAACACGTTTAGGCTAGATGAGCATAAAACATCCAGCTGAGACTCCACCCCAGACAAAATGGCCCCAGCTTGCAACAGTCTGCCCTCGTCTGCTTTGACTTTAGCCCACTTCAAGCGCCTGCTGCAGTTTGTCGGAGCAACATTATGAGATGATTTCCAGATATGGGGGGGCTTATCCTGCTTCTTTGTCTGCCACGGGGAAGTAAGAGTTAAAGAGAGGGGGTTATGGTCGCTGTCAGTAGAAACAATAACCTCCATGTCATTATGGAGAGGCCAAAGATTGTAGTTCAACATGATAAAATCAATTCTGGAGGTGTGGCCCGTCCTGTTATAAGTATGGGCGCCTTCAGGATCCGAATTGGAATGACCATTCGTCGAACGCAAATTGTGCTCCATGCAAAGTGCATTTATGTCTATCGCACTTTGCGTCCATTTTGGGATTGGATCGAGAGTCAATATCGGAATTCCTCTTTTTGTGTCCTCATCGAAGGATTCCAAAATGTCCTCCTTTGCCAATGGTTCGAAACAGCAGTTGAAATCGCCTGCAAGGAGAACATAGGAGTCAATTTTGCAAGCAGCCAGGTCGTTACTTAGGCCTGTCGATGGTAGGTTTGATGACCCATTCCTAGCGCCTCTCAGGTAGAGGTTAAAAACCTCTAATGTCCTCCCACCTTCGCAGTGGATTGAAATTCTCTGTAGGTCAGAAGATTTAGTGGGCCTAGAACTTACTTTCAGGCCCAAAGCAATGCTGACCCATATTAAAAGGCCTCCCGATGGTCGGCCCTTAGATCCACTTTGCTGGAGAGCTGGAACAAAGTAGATTGCGAAGCCTACCCTATGTTTTGGTTCCTGAGTCCATGTTTCTTGCAGGATACAGATGTTGTAATGCTCAAGAAACGCATTCCATTCTGGGTTATCGAGGTTGCGGGCAAGCCCTGCCACATTCCAGCTTACAAACTTTAGCAGTGGCGCCTCTATAGGAGAGTAAACAGCGGAGTGGGCAGGTTCGAATGTGGAAACCACAGCCTCTGCAGGAAAACTATCTAAGGGTTCGTTTTGAAAGATGTTGGCGGACGTAGTATCCTCCAACGCATGGTTTAGCGCTAGCATGGCTTGGGTAGGAGGCATAGGTGAAGTATGAGGGGGAACCAACTGGACCTTCCTTCCACCTGGGCAAGAATCACCTGGAGTCAGATCAACTGGAACAACCTTGCTCATAGTCCTCGGCCCACCCTCCCGAGATGGGCTGCTTGATGTTCTGGCCAGGTCAGGAGGGAGGTCGATGACTAGGGCATCCCTACCACCACAAGGGGAAACAGGGGGGCCTTCAGCTTCCAGGTCCCTGGGGAGTCAGTCCACTTCCTCCAGGCCTCCAAATCTATTTGAAGTGGGGAAACCGTTCCAGTTTGAGTAGGGATCCACACGATTGTTAGGGCGGCTTCCCCTAGCTTGGTGGTTAACAAGTGACCAGTTGTTTAATTGGTTATATGGAGGGCGTGGAGGATAGAAAAAGGACAATGGTCTGGGGATGACAGAAGATCCTTCACTACAGGGCCACGAGCATATATGCTGTGCTGCGTGAGGGTCGTCAAATGTTACAACTATACAATCCCCAGGGTTGCTCTTTCTCGTTTGACCCACCCATGGGGTTCTACGTACCATCAAGACTCTACTTCTATGGCCATTGGGAATTGGTCTATTGACGTTAAGCCAATGCATTATTTTATTTTTCAAGGACCAATGATTCTCATGTTGGTCGATACCAATCTGAGGAACACCCGTCAGGACAACCACAAAGTCATTGGCCTCAGGTGGGAGGTCAATGTAGCCCCCTCTAAAGTTGCTCTTGACTGGGGGATCCTGAGTAGGCTGGTAGCCCTTGTCGCCAGAATGATTTTTGGGAATGGCTCCAGGTTTGGGATTTGCAGGGTGGTGTGAGGGGGCGCGTTTAGAGGCCTTGGGGTTTGTACCAGTTGAAATTTGATCCACAGGCACTGTCCTTGGTTTGGGGACCGGGCGAGTGGTAGGGATTATAGGGAGAGGTTGAGGGGCTTGTGGTGTTGAAACTAGAGGTGCTATAATAGTGTCTGGAACAACCTTATTCTCAAGACTTCTCAGGCCGAGAGTGGCAAGAGCAATAATGCTCTTTTCCATTTCAAGTAAATTATTTTCGATCCTTGAGAGACTGAGGTCTAGAGGGGAGAGGAGTTTTTGTAAGGTTTCCCACACTAGATCAATAAATTCTCTATCGTTGTTGGCCAGACCATCTACCCGCGGGCCCTTGTCTTCAGAAATCAAGTTGACCTGCTCAGGGGCTGACTTGGTGGTTAACCCCCCCCCCTCCATTACGGGCTGTACCACAGGAACCTGTACACCCTGAGTGGTGCTGACTACGCCATCTAGTCTTACTAAATCATGAGACACCGCAATCTTTGCCTTCTTCCGCGAATAAGCGGAGCGAGAACGGTGTTTCCGTTTAGGTAAGATTGCGCCAGGGGCATTAAATGTCACCGGAGATGGAAATTTAGCGCTTGCATTCTGAGTGCAAGAAGTGGCGGGTACACCCACTTCGTTTAGTTTAGGTAGTTGGGCGGGAGGTGGAATAGGAGTCAGAGGGGGCGGGGTCGGATGGACCTCAACCTGTGTGACAACACACCTGGGAATGGTAGTTCGCTCTGGGGTAATAGCTGCAGCTATGGGGCCTAGGGAAGATTTTTTGGAAGTGGCAATAATTTCTGACAGCCTTCTGGCGGCGCCCAGCTCTAGGGATACCCGGGCTTGTAGTTTCGATATTTCCTGATCTATAGCGATGTTAGTGCGGGTAATGAAATCATCCATGGGGCCACTAATCGGATGGCCACTTTTGGCGGCTTTGCTCCTAGTCATCCTAGAACTCATGCCTTAAGGAAATGGAGAAAAGTAGTAACACTAGGAGAGGGTGGGAGAAGGGGTCGCGGTAGTTTGTAGTCCTGGATTGGGGTTTGAGATGGTATGCGGGGCGAAAGAGGATGGGCCAGTCCAGTCCACTCAGTCCTCGAACGGCCTCAAACGGCCCGCTCTTTGCCCGGTCTTCGCCCCGGTTACCGCCCCGCGCGCGTCCCGCGATGCGCGTTTAGCGGGTTCTCCTAAGTATAACAATGGGGCGTGGCACTGGGAGGGGGCGCGGCGCGGCGGGAAGAGGAACCAGCTGGAGATGACAGAAAGAATGCTGGTCCTCGCAGTCCCGCTCGCCTGCGCCTCTCACCTCCGCTGCGGCCGGACTTCTCAGAAGACTTTCCCCCACTGGGCGTTGGCTCCCAGCCACTCCTGTGGCGAGCAGTGCAGTAAGACTTTCCCCTCAGCAACTCCTCAACTCGACTCGAGCGGCACCCGCGAAGCGGGGGCCGCGAGGAGTAAAGAACTCTCCCAGGCAGGGGGGCGTGGCACTGGGAGGGGGCGCGGCGCGGCGGGAAGAGGAACCAGCTGGAGATGACAGAAATAATGCTGGTCCTCGCAGTCCCGCTCGCCTGCGCCTCTCACCTCCGCTGCGGCCGGACTTCTCAGAAGACTTTCCCCCACTGGGCGTTGGCTCCCAGCCACTCCTGTGGCGAGCAGTGCAGTAAGACTTTCCCCTCAGCAACTCCTCAACTCGACTCGAGCGGCACCCCAGTTCTCATTTACATCAAGGCTTGTAGTTTTCAGCTGTAGCGGCGGATCACTGACAAAATATCGAATACAAAAATATAGACTTACCAAAATATCGAAGCCAAAATATAGAATGCAAAAATATCGAATTACTATCTACAAAACAGGTAAGTACAAAAATATGAAATCAAAAATGTGTTTTAAAAAATATAGTTAGTCAAAATATCGTTTTTTTAAATGTCTTAAAAGCAATTTAAAATTAATGAAATAATAAATATAATTAACTAAAATAGACTTAAAAATACTTAAATAACTTTTAAATTATTAAATAATTAATTTATTACCACTCCAGCCATTGCAACAGTAGGGAAAACGTTGGATAGCGTAGGGGTAAAAATTACTATTCCCACTCCAGTGAGTGCAATAGTAGGGAAAACGTTGGATAGCATATGGGTAAAAATTACTATTTCCACTCCAGAGAGTGCAACAGTAGGGAAAACGTTTGAGACTAGAGAGCGGACAGTGGATATAAGCACCAAGATATAGCACCAATCTCGTATCAACCAAAGAAAGTAATTAATTCACAAATATATTCAGTGTGCCACTTGCAAAACCGATACCCTCTGTCCAAGGGCACCACACGTGAAGCACAAGTCCAAAATGATTATCATCAAGTTTCAGGGCACCACTCCAATACAATACAGTAAATTCCAGTTTTTCAGAGTCCTCATCCAATTAAGGAGTCTTGATATTTGCTGAATTTGTATTTATTTTCTTATACCAATTTGTCAAAAGAATCATCAGCCAACGCGTTTCGTTCTGAACACCAGAACTTCTTCAGGGCTGGAATAATCAAACATACATAAAGACAAAATGTCACATGGATATATATAAAAGCACATATAAAAACACATATAAAAATGCACATACAACCATATAAATACATATAAAAACATATAACATGTGTGTATATTTAAAACACACAACCATAACGTTACATGACAATACATTTGCTGTGTGTGTAGTTTTTAGAGGACTACCACCTCATTTCTCATTTGTCATAAAAGACTCTCAATGTTTGTTCATAAGACAACGGACTCTTACAACCTGATTTGACAAATAAAGCTCAAAGTGTTACTATAGAAATAACAAAGCAACATTGCAAAAAAGAAACACTAAAAGATGAGGAATGGGAAAGAGGAGTCTCTGCATACCGTATGTGATTGTAGACACCATATACAGTGATTTCCACAGATGTGTATTGGATCCTTCCAAACAACAAAATTATTCTGATTACAGTATCTGGATTGGGTAACTGAAAAAAGGAAATATGTAGAACAAATCAATGGCCATAGATGTTGATACAGAGGAAGCGCACCACTGATCATATTTGGTTGGGGGTGGATTAAAACCCCATAGTATAATCCCCAATAGTAGAATTCATTGTTGATCCCAAAGAGGGGGATTAAGAAGTGAATATATTTCCAAATATAATAATACTCCATATAATATGAAGGGTCCCAGATACCAGTGTGAACCTACATCTGGTGCAAGGTTGATGAGAATATTAGAATTACTAGTAAAAAAACGAAAACATATATATAGGTTCCATATGGTCTTGACCCTAGACGTAATGCACGCATATAAGCAATAGCAAAGTCCAATCAACTAAGTAACTAAATATCACATAATAATGCAAAAGAGCTTTCCTACCTGAGTGAGTATTTCTCAAACAATTTTTCACTAGTTTGGGTTTAAGAATATGATAGTCCAACGTCAAATATTGTTGTCCCAGTAGAAAGCCTATAAGTAACCAGAATGAGCTGTTTCAAAATCGTATGAGACACTTGGCGTAGTTGCATGTTATTTGAAATAAACACCTAGAACTAGCGCAATGAAAAACTAGAAACAGGAACAGTCATACCTTATTTAAGTTCTTAAATATATATCCTCCTTGGTATTCCAATGGATAATCCAACAGAGTATAATCCAGAAACGTAATGTTAATCGAGTTCGTGATAATAATCACTACCTAAACATAACGCCAAAAAATAACAAAAAAGAGGGAACCCCAATATTAATGCACATAGGCTAGAGGCATAAAATCAAGATACAAATATCTCAAAAGAATAGCAACCGTAATGGAACTATCAAACCCAAGGGCACCGTGTTAATTCAAAGGAACCCGGCCAATCGAAGAATAAACTCACGAGTACCCTCCCGCAAAGCTTGGAACCCAAGTAAATCCCAAGAACAATAATTCTAAAGCGGGTAATAACGCTTAGGTTTCTACAACGGTGTGACTACCCGAAGAAAATGTATTCGAACGCTTACCACTGCAGCTCGGCCATATACGCCCAAGCAACAAACTGCCTCTCCGTCCGGGACCTGTTTGATTCGCGTGTCAAACGTCCTGGGCGGAACCACCATATTTTTTGCGTTCGCCCGCGCGTACTCTCGCGTCAGCACCCGCGCGCACCGTGTCACTCAAAACACGTTCCACGGCGTGCGCGTAGCGGCCATATTAGAACATGTCCAATGTAAATGAAAGTGACTAGACATAGCACTAAAACAATACGAAGTAAATAATGAACACATAATTGCAAAAAGGTATGGATCAACACATACAATAACGAATACGTAAACAATAATAACATAACAATAAAATGAATAGAAAAAAGTAAATATAAAGAAATAATCCGTGGATCCAACTTTGAGCAAAAAGATTCTCTGTGAGGAGTAATTTTATGTCAAAGAAAAAATAGGAAACGGGTGAGGTTAAGGGTTCAAGGAAAAAACCCTAGGAATGACCATATATTAATCCAGGATTCATACCCCAAAAGGTAAAGAGCAGGGATGTGGAAACTACACCAAATTTGCATTGAGCCCAATGCAATATGTTTGGGCATGAAATGAAGATATATCAAGTGCCCCTTACGTAATTGAAATCTGTAATAGGCAAAATATCACATCTAGCCTCTCTTTGCATGGGAACCCCCAGAAGGATGCTGGTACATTGACAACTAAGCAAGAATAGAGATATAGGTGATATTTATGCACCAAGAGAAAAAATGGTGGTACATCCGCAGATCTGAAAGAATAAATAACTAACTAATGGTCATCATACTTGGTCACAGAAAATAGTGCATCTCATCATCGGTATTATGGCCCATTTCTATGCATTTAATACGACAGATCCACATGGCTTCCCTTTTTCTGAGGCTAAGTTCCCTATTGCCCCCTCGTGGATTTGGGGGAATGTGGTCAATGCTGTGGAACCAAATTTTTTTGTCATTTACATGATTCTCCCGCATATGATAGGCCATAGGATATTTCAAGTCATACTTTTTAAGTGCTCTGACATGCTCCTGTATTCTAAGTTTTAAAGGCCGGACATTACTCCCCACATAAATCTTATTGCATCCACAGCCTATTACATAAATTACGTGAGTGGTGTTACAATTTATGTAATGCCTTATATCGTATTCCTTTGTGGTATTGTACCTGAAGCCCTTGGTCTTGTTCTTACCATAGGGACACACATTGCACCCAGTGCAGGTGTAAAATCCATTGTGAGCACCCGGAAACCAAGTTTTGATAATTTTACTGCGAGGTTAACTTGGGCACAAAAAGTTCCATAAAGTTTTACCCCTTCTGAATGTGACCTTAGGTGTAGGTGTGACTAAGTCTCTCAAACTGGGCGTTTCATACAATAGTGCCCAATGTTTTTTCAAAATCCTGAATAGATTTGTGCTGTTATTAGTGTATTGTGTTGTAAATGTCAATCTAGCAGTTTCCTTATTTTGCCGTTTAGGGTATTTACCTCTGTCCAGCGTACTCTTTCTGTTTACCTTTTGTATTCTCATATCTGCATTTGTCAAAATATCTTCACAATAACCCCTTTCTCTGAACCTCTCTTTAACACCATTGATGTTTTCCCTGAAGGTATCATCTGTGCTGCAGATGCGGCGTACCCGCACCATCTCGCCAAAGGGTATATTCTTAATGACAGAGCTGGGATGTGCACTCAAAGCATGCAGTGTGCTATTACAGGCTGTAGTTTTACGGTAGAGTGCACTCTGTATTTTGCCCTCACTGATGTGAAATAGGATGTCCAGAAATTCGATGCTTTCCCTACTGTATTTCATGGTCAAATGAACATTATGTGGATTATCATTTAAGTATCTGTGATAATCCTTGAGTTGGTCAGGGGTCCCCTTCCATATTATGATGATGTCATCAATATACCTCCCCCAGAAGACAATCATGTCCATCCAGGGGGAGGCATATTTACCGCAAGCATGTTCCTTTTCCCACCAACCCATGAAGAGTCCTGCATACGAAGGGGCAAATCTGCTTCCCATCGCGGTCCCCTGGGTTTGGTGGTACCATGTGCCGCAATGTAAAAAGAAGTTCCTTGATAAGATAATGTCAATCATTTCCAACAACATTTTGTTGTGTTCAAATTGATCTGCGGTTCGTGTTGACAGATAGGAGCTAACTGCTATATGTCCAAAGTGTTTCAGGATACAGGTGTACAACCCTTCACATCCATGGTGACAAAAATAAGTTCATCCGACCATGTCAATCCATCAAATTTTCCCAAGATGTCACCGGAATCCCGTATATACGCTGGAAGATTGGTGACAAAGGGTTGTAGGAAGCCATCTACATACTGGGATAAATGTTCGGTGGGGGAGTCGATCCCTGATATAATAGGGCGTCGGGGGGGAAAAGCTCCACCTTTGTGTATTTTAGGAAGAATGTAGATACAGGGAGCCAATGGATTTTTGACCCTCAAGTATCTACATTCTTCCTCCGACAGTAATCCAATCTCACCCCATCCGTGTATCTTTGTATTGACATAATTGACAAGGGAGTGAGTGGGGTTGTCATTTATCTGCTGGTAACAGCTGGTATCTTCCAATTGACTTTTTATTTCATTGTTGTAATCAATAATGTTCATCACAACCACATTCCCTCCCTTGTCAGCCTCCTTGATTGTAATGGAGTCATCCATACCAAGTGTATCCAGAGCCAATTTTTCAGCTCGTGTTAGATTTTGCTTATGATTAGAGAACATGTTAGGGGATTCCATAAGTTTGTACAGATCATTAGTCACTCTTTCCTTGAAAGTGTCTATATTCCTATGAGTATTTATAGGTATAAATTTGGATCGCGGTCTCAATCCGCTTGTTATCTCCAAATCTTCACTGATGTTAAGATTCTCTCTAAGATCCTGAACAGAGTAGTAATCATCATCACTTATGGAAAGAAGCATTTGCATATTCAACAAATCTGAAACAGTATGAGTAGTAACTGTAGTGGAAGAATGTTTAATCGACACATTGTTTACAGAATTGTCTTGAAAGTGGTCTTTTAATTTCAATAAACGTACAAACTTATACAGATCCGTCATCATTTCTGTTGGATCCCCAAACTGAGCAGGGCAAAAATTCAAGCCTCTTTGTAATACATTGATCTCTGTATCCGTCAATGATTTATCAGACAAATTTACAACAGTGAGTGCATCCTGGCTGTTGTCATTTGTAGTGTGCTTATTTAAGTCTTCTTGGACCGAGTGTCCATTGCGTGAGTGGTCTCCTTCCTTGTTCCCCTTGTTCCGCCACCTCTTCCCACCCCTCCTTGTCCTGCGTCTTTTTGGACCATTTTGTTCCCCAGTCTTATTCTCTCCATTTCTAATAAAAAAATCCTTTTACCAGATGGGGTTGCTGACATTGCCCCTTCTTCTCTGGAAGTCGAACTTTCAACTGAGGAGATGGAGCTGCTACTTATTGAGAGTGACTCACTGGAATCCTCTCTAGGTCTTTTACCTTCACATGTAGATTTGACATTGTCAAATTTGTGCGCAAAGGTATATATGCGCCCATTTTTATAATCGTTGTCATCTCTCTTGATTTTCCTGAGTTTTTTGTCTCTAAGATAGATCTGGTGGGATTCTATAACTCCATCAAATATCTCATAGTTTTTCTTTATCACCTCCTTGAGGCTGGAGCAGTCAATTTCACGTTCTAGTTCAATAATTTCCTGCTTAAGACTGGCTACCTTTTTCTCAGAATGTTTTATGAGTATTCGCATCATGGTGTTTGATGCCTGCTGTAAATTGTCTTCCCAATCCTTGAGTGCCTCCTCGTCTAGGTCCTCAAAGGGGGGGAAGATCAATATACGTAGCCCACGGGGGATTTTTTGATTGTCCAAATATTTTTGTAGTGTCACCCCGTCCCACCAGTGAGACATTTCCTGTTTTCTCAGTCTTTTTAATTTGAGGAATTTAGCTCGCAGTCCCTCTACAGTGTTGGTCTTATTAGTGGCTAGAGCGGTTAGAGCTACTGGGTTGACCCGTTCCAAAAAGCCCCATTGCCATCTCCTCTCTTTTATCATTAAACTTAGACATTCTAAGCAGATATGTATAATTTAGGTACACAAAACACACAAAGCTCAGAAACTCTATTCCCAAAATACAATCATAGGTTCAAACATCCACATTTTTTATATAGAAAACAATTCATGGTCCGAGTTGTGCAGAAATAATCCAAGAAAAGTCTGAGACTAGAGAGCGGACAGTGGATATAAGCACCAAGATATAGCACCAATCTCGTATCAACCAAAGATAGTAATTAATTCACAAATATATTCAGTGTGCCACTTGCAAAACAGATACCCTCTGTCCAAGGGCACCACAAGTGAAGCACGAGTCCAAAATGATTATCATCAAGTTTCAGGGCACCACTCCAATACAATACAGTCAATTCCAGTTTTTCAGAGTCCTCATCCAATTAAGGAGTCTTGATATTTGCTCAATTCGTATTTATTTTCTTATACCAATTTGTCAAAAGAATCATCAACCAACGCTTTTCGTTCTGAACACCAGAACTTCTTCAGGGCTGGAATAATCAAACATACATAAAGACAAAATGTCACATGGATATATATAAAAGCACATATAAAAACACATATAAAAATGCACATACAACCATATAAATACATATAAAAACATATAACATGTGTGTATATTTAAAACACACAACCATAACGTTACATGACAATACATTTGCTGTGTGTGTAGTTTTTAGAGGACTACCACCTCATTTCTCATTTGTCATAAAAGACTCTCAATGTTTGTTCATAAGACAACGGACTCTTACAACCTGATTTGACAAATAAAGCTCAAAGTGTTACTATAGAAATAACAAAGCAACATTGCAAAAAAGAAACACTAAAAGATGAGGAATGGGAAAGAGGAGTCTCTGCATACCGTATGTGATTGTAGACACCATATACAGTGATTTCCACAGATGTGTATTGGATCCTTCCAAACAACAACATTATTCTGATTACAGTATCTGGATTGGCTTAACTGAAAAAAGGAAATATGTAGAACAAATCACAAAGGACATAATGCCAATGGCCATAGATGTTGATACAGAGTAAGCGCACCACTGATCATATTTGGTTGGGGGTGGATTAAAACCCCATAGTATAATCCCCATGAGTAGAATTCATTGTTGATCCCAAAGAGGGGGATTAAGAAGTGAATATATTTCCAAATATAATAATACTCCATATAATATGAAGGGTTCCAGATACCAGTGTGAACCTATATCTGGTGCAAGGTTGAAGACAATATCAGAATTACTAGTAAAAAAACGAAAACATATATATAGGTTCCATATGGTCTTGACCCTAGACGTAATGCACGCATATAAGCAATAGCAAAGTTCAATCAACTAAGTAACTAAATCACACCCAGATCTTTTGACTGGGTGTGAGTGTTTGATTGATTCAGATGCTCCATCCATCAGAAACCCCTTTTGTACCGCTTTTGGCCGCCATAAGTGTGGCAGGGTATGCTCAGACGTGAGTCCCTTGCTCACTTTGCCACTGGATTCAAGCAAGCCGGGCTGAAGACGGCTGGAATGCCAGAAACCGGTCCTCGGAAGCTTGTTTCCGGTCCAGGGAAGACATGGCTTGGCAGTTTGGGCTGGACTGTTCCCATGAGGCACAGGGTCAGACTGATTTGCATATAACCATGTCTGAACTGGGGTGGCAGAGTGGGCTAAAGAACGGTGATGGATTAAACCCAGATCTTTTGACTGGGTGTGAGTGTTTGATTGATTCAGATGCTCCGTCCATCACCACCCCCTTTTGCACCCCTTATTGTGGAAAGGCATTGGGGGCTTCCAGACGGAATGATCCATATCTCAAACAGTCTAAAAAAGTGGAAATGGGACAAACATTGGTGACCAGTCTTTGACAGTATATATTTCGGGTTCATGATGAACTATTGCCCATAGCTAAAATTATTTTTGGCTGCAAGTCACATTTTGTGAATATCTTGTAGTGGTAATCCAGCCATTTGTTCACATGAATTACACTTGTTTGCACTAATAGCTTTGTGTATCAGGGCCATTAAATTCTCAATGGAACAGCCAAAAAGTTTGGTTTGACTACAATGATTTCTTTGTACCATACAGATATCAACGTGCCTAACGCCAGCCTGTGCCTGTCAGTATTCTTTCTTAACAGCATTTTCATCAGTGCTGTATTTAATACCAGACAGAACAAGCCAGTGTTTTTCAAGCTTCTAATCGGACTGCTGGCGCCAGAGAAAAACAGGCTTGATTTGAATTATGAAACTCTTCCGAACATGCAATATTTCTGCTCTGTCTCTTCTACTATGCATTGCAGCTCACGTACTGAGACCTTGCTCGCTGCCCTTGCTGTTGGTTCACATTTACTTACAGTGTTCTCTGGCAGAGGGTGACTGTATTTGTGCTAATGTATTATTATGTGAATCTGATTATTTTTCAACTATAACCTTCATCTCATTTCTATTCTTCTCTTGAGCTGTGGCGAATGGGCAAATCAAATCTACGCTGTCTGGCCTTTCTGCGTCACCCGCATCCTGTGTCATCATTCAGTGATGCAACTTCAAACCTATTGAAGTCATTTGATAGCTGTGTTTTTCCAAATGCATGTTAGCCACATCAGTATTAGGGACAATACAATGAATAAAATGAATACTATATCAAGCTGCTTCGATCTCAATAATTATTATTTGATAGGGGATATGTAGGCTAGTATAATAGTTGCTGTAGATACACCCATAGTGATAGCTAGGGAAAGGTAGCTCTCATGGCTTTATTTCAGTTAGAGTTGTTGAAGAGTAGTCAAGAGCTACTCTGCACTTATTGTTAAATTGTTTAGTCTGAAGGGAAAGTGTGACTGAGAATATCTGATCTTTTTGGGTTTTGCCTGCAGAGCACTTGAACCGTGTTTGTGAAATCCATTGTTTTTAATATAAACTTAAAAGGGACTAACATCCCACCTCCTCTCGTTCCTTGCTTCTCATTGGTTGCTGTGTGTTCCACTTACCTTTCCTCCATTTCTATTGGCTGTAGCATAGGAATCTATTGTTTTTAATATAAACTTAAAAGGGACTTACATCCCGCCTCCTCTATTTCCTGGCTTCTCATTGGTTCCTGTGCGTGCCACTTATCTGTCCTCCATTTCTATTGACTGTTGCATATTTTCCTGTATTTTCGCCTGCTTGTTCCTCATCTGCTTTTCTTATCAGTTTCCTGCTGCCTAAATATTGTTAACATCCACTTTGGTGGAACTATGTCTTCATAAAGTTTTGCCTTTTAGTATTGCAGCATATTTATATACCAATTCTTTATCTGGAGAGATTACGTGATTTGCATGGAATCACAGGATATTACACTGGCAATGCTGAGATTCGAACCGGGACCCCCAACTCGTTAGTCAGCAGCTCTGGCCACTGTGCCACATACTCTGCACTCCCATGCTATTTGTCAGGGAGCTCTTTCCTTCTTCTGGATGATGATTGATGAAAACAGCTCTTTTCTTTCATTACATAGGTGAAATCAATGCATTACCAATGCTTATTTACTTATGGCTTGACTGCATAGACCTCTGCAAACCCTATTAATTTCACTATACAAAGAGTGAGTCAACACCCTTCAGGCACTGACTTGTTTAGGTCAGCCCCATTCAGATAGTCCGCTGATGTTTTCTCAATCACAGTTTGGATCAGCCCAAAGGAGCGTATATCTCTAACCATAAGCTCCTGATGGTATAGTGTATCGCTTTGCCTCCTAGGAAATATTTCAATTGCAATGTTTGCGTTGTATTTTACTTATCATGGTGCAAGGACTATTTAGTGCTAGAATCCTAACAAGGGTTCAAGTTAACACAATACCTATAGCAAATTTTAAACAAAAAAAATCAAAAACCTAAAGAAAACATTATAATATGAAAAATATGGAAAATTATACCAACAAAGACACAGAAAAGGAAAAAGTAAAGAGAACAAGGAGAAAAAAGAGAAAACCCATGTTTAAATATTTAGTGAGGAAGTATGCTGTCTTAGAAAGGTTTCACTTTCCTAAAGCAAAACCTTCTTTGTTCCCAAAAATTCCTTCTCGTAGCATAGTCAAAAAAGTATTGCAATGCTCTTTGTTATGTGACGTGTTTAACTTTTAATAACATATTCTTTGGTGTGGGGGAAGTAAACGTTACATAAAAATATAAAACAATTCTCTAAAAATGAAACCTAAAATATATTATTCAACATTTATATAGTGTTCTTGCTTAGCTGTTTTATAACTTTAGTGAGACTTCCTGGGAAAGAATCAGCTTGAAGCTTTTTTTAATTTAGGCTTTTTGTTTTTCTGTCTGCTGTATGTCCCATTGGGGTCCTCCTTGTTGTAAGGCATAGGTTGTGTGTGAAATTGTGGACTTTCTTCAATGTCACCAATTGCATGTATGTCCTTACTCATTTGTCCCTAATGTGAGCTCTCAGTTATAAGAATAAATTAGGGTTAATTAAAACCTCTTTGTAAGTCGTCTGCTATTTTCCACATAACTTAAGATATTAAACATTGTTAATGCTCATCAGTTCGCCTTCAGAAGGTAGAATTTTGAAACATTAGCTTTTTTTCTATTGTTGATTTGAAATGGATACTAGAAAGGAACAATTCTAAGGCGGACAAGCTGAAACGCTTTCCAAGCACTTAATAGTACTGTATGGTTGCTCATGAAAATGAAAAATAAGTGCTTAGGTCTATTTCGGTCTCATGGCTTAGGACCTGGGTATTCTGTTCTCTCATCCTGTGTCTCAACCCTCATATTCTGGACTTTCTATATTTGGCTTTGTTCATTGTAAGATTTGTTTGTGACTTATGATCCATTCTTTTCTGTTGTCCAGCAAAAGAAAACATAAGCAGTTTCTCAATATTCTGAAGTTAACAGGGTAATTTCTTTTATGGGCACCCAGGCCTGCTTGAAATTGTCCTACTTTGCTATGTCTTCTTTTTTCTGGTTAGTGGTTATATCCTTCAATGAGTCCAAAGTACTGATGATACTGATCAGTACTTCTTTGAATGTGGTCACATAACATGAGCTAAAGTCATTCATCTTGTATTCATACAAAGAGGCGAGAGAGAGTGTGAGAAGTTGGCCTAGTATATGATGTTCCCTATTCTAGTGGGCACCTTCCAACAGTCCAAACGACCCTTATTGATGGTAGGTTATAAAGTCAACCTTATAGAAAGCTATCCTAGTGGTAGCTGTGGAGAGCAGCCGTCAGGCTAAGACTTGGAGATGAGTTAAGCCACTTGTTTTACCATTTATTATCTCTTGAGTACCAAATGAAAGCACACCACACAAGGTATATATCGAATATATATATGTATTTGTTCTAAACACAACCCCTCTGCACTCTTTATGAGGTCAGAGGTAAAAGTACAATACAAGGAACTAGATTAGCATACGATAAGTTGCACAGTATATAGTAAGCCCTAGGGGCCTCACAAACCATATATTAAAATAGTGGCATAAGAACCACGTGTGGAATAGAAAGCAGGCCTAAAGCCTGTGGAATCGCAGGGGCTTCTAGGAACAACCAACGATTAGGATGTAGGAGGCCCACGGGAGACGCGTGCAGTGTCTAAACACAGGTGCGGGTTACCATTGACTTTCTATGGGGAATGAACAAGTTACAATTTTAAAGATTAAGGGTACAAGGAGGTGAACTAGGATGGAACCCTTTTAGACTAGGACAATTGGAGAGTCAATACCCACGGGAGCACCAGAGTACTCGTGTTAATTCAGCCAGGGGAGCCAGATGCATAGGTGTCTTTTTGTGTCGGGTTTTGTTGTCGATTCCAATAGAGAGCTGCAAAGAAGTGCTGCAGGCGACCAGAGGAAAAGTGTCCAGGTGGATCCAAGGGTGGATCAGAGATGTGAAGAACCTGAAAGCATAAGGGACAGAGTCTGGGTCATCACTAGCCAGTGACCAGGATGGCAATGGGAAGCTGCCAGCCAATGTCGGGTGATTTCAGATGAAAAGGTGAAGTTTGTCTCTTCAGCCACGAGGTCCAGAAGGTGTTGACGATGACCAGGAGCTGGATTTGAGCTGTCCCACAAAGGATATAGTTGACTTCGGTATTGGTATCCGGATTGGACCCAACAAGCCTTGGCAAATGCAATCCACGCAAGATGTCAAAATTGGCTTTGGTGCAGACCAGCAAGATCTGAGGAACTTCGCTTTTGGAGAGAAGTTGGAGCAAGCCTGGAGCAACCAGGAAAGCAAATTAAATCAAAGATTGGTCTTCTTGGGGGCTCACTAGCCAACGGACTAGGAACCGCAAAGACGCATCAAGCTGAAATGCACAAAGCGGACCTACAGGACACTCGTGGTGTGTGGGCCTCTGGGCTTCAGTGCAAAAGGTGCTCAGGCCTGGGGCTTCAAGCACTCTAAAGCACAACTTCTGGAGACCTCGGGAATTAGGTGCAGGTTGCAAAATGCAGGGTGTCCAGGAGTTTGGGTCCCACATCTCTTATGTCCGCTACTGGTCTCAGCTTTGCTGGGAGCCAGGTCAGCGTTAGAGATGTCTGGAAGTCTATGTTCTTTGTCGGAGATTCTTTGGGATCCCGCAGGAGCCTTGAAAATTCAGACCGGCAAAGATGCAGTTGGTGCCTGTTTGAACAGGGTGGTCACTCCTTGACCATAAGGGAGATTTCTTCCGTCTTCTAGTCGATATGGAATGTTAAAAGTCCAAGATATATGTTGCAGAGTTTCATCCAGGGTAATCTAAAGTCCTAGGGACTGGGGTTCTATACTTATATTAAGTTTAGGGGTAGGACTAACTCTAAGGTCCCTCCTATGGGTGGACCTGGGGAGGGGGTTGTTACACCCCTTCCCCTTTGTCCAGTTTCGCGCCAGAAGTTTCACTGGGAAATGCATGGAGCACCTTGTGTGCCCCAGGCAGTGTCTGAAAAGCATTCACTGAATGCAACCCACACTGCTCAATACACTAGCACCTCCCTAGGCAGGAAACCTATTGTTCAGGCCTCCCCTGCCGGAGTTTCATCTAGCAGCAGGAGGGAAGACTCATGTCTGTGGCAGCAGCATCCATTTTGTGATGCTGGGGCTCTGTTTAACTTTAACCAAGTTTACCAGTAACTACATGTATTCTCCCTCTAGAAGGGTGGACTGCTACCCTCGCCGCCAGGACTGGCGGGGGTGGGGGTAGTATTCCAAAGTGTTTGACACCTTACACAACATGTTTTGATAAAGCCAAACCAAAGTTAGCATTAACCGCGAGGATTATAATGCACTTAAGTGTATATGGTATGGCTATATCATAGAACAACTATAAGGAGATGGTTCTGAAAGCTGCAGAGGGGCTCAACTCATGCTAGGGCACCCTCTCACACAAAACAAAGCACTCTGCCTCCTCCAGGATTGTCAAGGCCTGCCATAGGAGTGACTTATAGGATAATATGTGTCTATACATATATATAGATGTAGGTATACTATATGTAGGTAAGGGGTGATTACACCACCTTACCCAGGCTGCAAGTGCAGACCTGTGGTGGCAGTTTGGAAGGCTATCCAAGGGTGGCACAATACATGCTGCAGCCCCTGGTAGGCCCAAGGTGCACCTATGCCCTGGGTACCTAAGGTACACTATACAGAGGCTCACAAGGGTGACCCAGTAACCAATCTGGTATGTACCTAAAGTACATGGTATCAATTTAGAGAGAGAACAGCTAGGCTGTGAGCCTGATTAGCAGGACCACAGCCATACTAAAGTTGAAAAACCAGAGAATCACAGAAAAAAGAGGGATAACCAAAGGAACAGACCCTACTCTCTTACAGAGAGCAACGAAACACACTGTTAAGTATCCTTGCTTATTTATTGCAAAAGCAAGGTTACCTTGTCAGGAATATCTAACTCAGTGTTGTTTAAAAACCCGTCCTGGGGCTCTCCAAACTCATTTCAAATACCTAAAGGATGATGTCGGGAGCAATATAATGTGTGCATGAAAAACTCAAGTACATTCTGATAACCTGGCATCTTTGGTGTGATTCCCACTGTATTTTTGCTTCATATCCTCTGGTTTTTTTACAGTGTGCTGTATTTTGTTTTTGCTGGTTTTACGCCTCTGGGCACTTAACCACTGCTGAACGGCGCTAAAGTGCAAATGCTCCAGGTGTACATTGTATTGGTGATTGGTTTAGCCATGAATGGCATGTTTGATTTACTAGTAATTCCCTGTTAAAGTGTATCAGGTGAGCCCAGGGCCTGTATATCAAATACTACTAGTGGGCATGCAGCACTGATTGTGTCCCTCACAAGAGTTGCCCTGCAAACATGTCTCAGATGACATATAACTCACTGCCAAGCCTGTGAGTTATATGTTAAACCGCCATTTCGACCTAGCAAGTGCACCCACTTGCCAAACCAAAGCTTTCCTTTCATCACATGTAAGTCACCCCTAAGGTAGGTCCAAGGCAGCCGCCTGGACAGGGTGCAGTGTATTTAAAAGGTATGACATGTATTAGTGCGTTTTACATGTCCTGATAGTGAAATACTGCTAATTTTGTTTTTCACTATTGCATAGCCTATCTCTCTCATAGGGTAACGTAGGGATTGCCTTGAAATATCCTTTAAGTGTAATTTTCCATGGGGAGCTGATAGAGATTTAGAGGTTTGGGTCTCTGAACTCACAATTTAAAAGTACATCTTTTGATGAAGTTGGTTTTTAAATTGTGTGTTTGAAAATGGCACTTTCAGAAAGAGGGCAATATCTTGCTTAACCATTCTGTGCTTCTTCCTGTCTTTAGAATCCACATCTGGGTTCTGATGACAGTTGGGCTCTTGTGCATTCACTCTAGACAGTCACACAAAGGTAACTGAGGTGTGCCTTGCGTATCCTGATAGGCCATCACCAGGCTGATGTGCCTTACTTAGCTAGAGTTGTGGAAGGAGATCTCGCTGACACCTGAATAAGCCTGGGCCTGTCCTCACACAAAGCTGTCTCCACCCCCTGTAGAGTGTCTGGAGCCAGGTCAGAGAAAGGCAGGGTCTTGTGCACTACAAAGACTTTCCCTTGAAGTTTGCATACTTCAAAGACAAGAAGGGGTATAAGTATTGGGCTCCTGACACTTCTAAAACATAACACTTCTGGACGAAAGGACATTCTGCCAGGAATAGGAGCTAGATACTGTGGGGGGAACTGGCATTCTGCCTTCTGCTCCGTTGTTCTGGCCTGCTGCTTGCTGCTTCTGCCCTGGGAGTGAAAGGGCTGGACTTTCTTTTCTTTCTGTATGCTGCTTCCAAGGTTCTCCAAGGGATTGTGTGTGCTTGCTTCCTGTTAAGAAGTCTAAGGGCCATCAAAGACTTCACCAACCAGTGCCTGGGCTATTCTGCTGAGTGTACCCAGTGATGCCAAATCCAGATCCTGGGCCCTTGGAAGTACGATTTGGTGAACTGAATGAGAAAATCCATGCATCAACTCTCAGCGTCTATTTTCATTGACTCATCGGTACAAACTTCGATGCATCGGCACTGCCAGCACCGGAGCATGGTTCTCGATCGGCGCATTGACCAGAGCTTCACGGCAGGCCCAGCTTTTTCATCAAAGCACGCCAGAAAAACCACTGCAAAGTGAGTTTTGAGCACCGCATCACCAAGGTCTATGAGGTACTGCTCCAACTCCGACACGTCGCCTGCTTCACAGATGTGGAATCGACACAGCGCGTGCATCACTGCTGTCACATAAATGCAGCGAGTCTTGATTTTTGACACATTGTCCCTGGGCATCACATTCTTTGTTACCATTCCCAGCAGTAAGGAACCGAGGCTTTGTGTCCAGAGATCAACGCATCACCTTCCCTTCCAGGAAGAAGCAGGCGCATCACCTCCCCTGACAGTAAAAAATGGACGCATCACCTCTCCAGCGTAGCAGTAAGGAACCAACGCATCACCTCCCCCTGGCAGTAAGGAACCAATGCATCACCTACCCTGGGAGTAAGGAACCAAACACATTGATTTCCTTTTTCGACGACTCACCTCCCTTGCGCCTCACATCGTCTATGAGTTTTGACGCATCCAAAGTACTTTGTGCTAAAAAAAACGCCTCCATTGATTTCTTTGGATTGAACTTATTTACCCTTTGAAAAGTGATATCTCTGCTTGTGTATGTTGGATTTCTGTTGTTTTTGGCCTTGTTTTATTCAGATAAATATTGACTATTTTTCTAAACTGATGTGTACTCATTTTGTAGTGTTTTTACTGTGTGTGTATGTTCAAATGCTTTTCACATTGCCTCTGAGATAAGCCTAATTCCTTGCTCCAAGCTACCAAGGGGGTGAGCAGGGGTTATATTAGCTATGTGACTTCCTTACCCCGACTAGAGTGAGGGTCCCTACTTGGACAGGGTGCAAACCACTGCCAACTAGAGAACACATTTTTAACACATACATTTTAGAAAATGCCTAGGGTTTATGAAAATAATCTTTATTTTGAGCAGCTCTTAATACTTGAAATCTTGTGTATTTCTTAGTTGGCTGATTCCAAAAAGTAAGACTATTTTGATTGAATTTATTATTGAGTTTCACATCACCGAGTACCTGTATTTACGATGCCCGCACAGGAAACAGGACTGATGCTATTTGCAGCTCCATGAGATCGGCTAGAATCACCTGCAACCTTGGCCACTGAGCCCTTCTCTCAACCAACACAGCCCTCATCCCAGGCATTTGCACAGGGTGGGTGCCTGTGCATGTGTGAATGTGTGTGCACAGCTATGCATTTGTATCAGTATGTATATGTCTGCGTAGAGGGATCTGTATGTAGGGATGTGTGTGGGTAAGCATCCATTAGTATGTGGACATTTGTTCGTGTACCATTACTACGCAAGCGTTAGTAGGCATGCGATGTAACAATGCGTCACCTTTAGTACGCGTGCTGTTACATCGCAAGCGTTGTACAACTCATGCGTAGGGGGCGGGCACTGCTTTTGGAGGTTATCACAGCGGCCATTTGCTCCGAGGGTCTTCTTTTGGTGCTTTTCCGGGTCTGCTGCTGCTTTTCCTGGTGCAGGCGAGGACGTAGGAAGGCCACAACGGAGGAAGTAGGAAGAGGGAGAAGATTGGAACCACACGTGGTAAGAGGTAAGTGGGGCTGCGTCAGGTCGTGTAGGGGCCGTGTAGGGTTCTGCAGGGTTGTGTTCTTGTGTAGGGTTTTGTACTTGTGTTTGTGTAGTGTAGAGTAATGTCAGGGGTCATGCAGGGTAATATACCTGTGTTTGTCTGGTAGAGAGTAGTGTTGGGGGTCGTGCAGGGTAGTGTTTGGGAGTAGGGACAGGGTTGGAGCTAGATGCTGGGTCGTCCTGGGGGTAGTGTTGTAGGGTTTATGGTAGTGTTCTGATGTTATTATAGTGTAGGGTACTGTTTTAGGGTGGTGTCTTGCAGGGTAGTGTTTGGGAGTAGGGACAGGACTGGAGCTAGGGGCAGGGTCATGCTGGGTGTAGTGTTGTAGAGTTTAGGGCAGTGTTGTGATGTTAGTCTAGTGTAGGGTAATGGTTTGGGGTTTAGGGTAGAGTTGGGCATGCAGGGTAGTGTTTAGGAGTAGGGAAAGGACTGGGGCTAGGAGCAGTGTTTTGGGTAGTGTCGGGGGGTCGTGCAGAGTAGTGTTTGGGGGTAGGGACAGGACTGGGGCTAGGAGCAGGGTCGTGCTGGGTGTAGTGTTTTAGGGTTTAGGGTAGTGTTGTGGTGTTAGTGTAGTGTAAGGTAGTGTTTTAGGGTTTCAGGTGGTGTCGTGCAGGGTAGTGTTTCGGAGTAGGGAAATGACTGGGGCTAGGGGCAGTGTTGTGCTGGGGGTAGTGTTTTATGGTTTAGGGTAGTGTTGTGGTGTTAGTGTAGTGTAGGGTAGTGTGTTAAGATTTTGGGTAGTGGCGGGAGTTGTGCAGGGATAGTGATTTAGGGTTTAGGGTAATTTAGTGATGTTTCAGTAGTGTAGGGTAGTGTAGTGTTTGAGTGCTTTGGTAGTGTTTTAGAGTTTTAGATGTGTAGGCTACTGCATTTCTATTTATTTATTCTAGTGTTGTGTTTTAAACATTGAAAAAAGGGGGTTACATGGCTGTTTTTAATATGTCACGTTATTCCGCATATCTAGGCAGGTTTTTACTTTGCATACATTACCACACTCAATGTAATGGTATGCGAACTAAAAACTTGCGTACTGACGGTTATTGCTAAATATTAACCGCATAGTAATGGCATGCGAAGTAATGGCATGCGAAATAACATCTCATTTTTGTGTGTGTGTGTGTGTGTGTTTGTTTGTATGTGGCCTGTGTGTTTACGTGTGTGTGCATGTGTGTGCATGTGTCAAGGTGTGTTTGTAGGTGTGTGCATGGGTCTGTGTACGCCATTAATGTTATAAAGATATTGATAATTAAACATTGGGTTTTGGCTGCAAAAAAACTACTTTATTTTCTTAGATCCAATCTTGTTATTGAGAGAGGATGCTCCACTTATTAAACCTTCAGAACTTTTAGAAATGTTACACTGTGTCCCTCAGCTCAGGTTAATACAATGATTGATAAAGATGTGATTGTTTTTATTGATGTGCCACCAGTCAGCAACAGTGAAAAAACACTTGCCACATTCATTAATGGGTAGCTCTCTGATTTCATGCTTTCTCATATTGAAAAATTGCATATAATGGATTATGATTTATTGGCAGTGTCTCTGCCCTCTTGAAGATAAAGAATGGATCTAACGGTAGAAGTAAGCATAATAGTACAAACAACTGAGAAGGTGCCCATTTACCTGAATGCTGTCCTATTTCAATGTTCTCTTGTGATTCTCATAAGCTTGAATGTTATTGTCAGAATCTCTATGTGATTAATTAAGTGATTAAATCAGTGTATTTTTACCAAATGTCATGGCATAGCTCAAATTCTGCTTTGATGGCAAAAAAAATACTACCTATAAGATACTTCAATGTCAAGGTATGGTTGGGATTGTAACAGAATTCTTACTACATATTGCTTATTCTCTTTTAATCCAGAAAACATGCCTTCTTTTTGATGAATTTGAGTCAGACAGGTTTAGCTATCTATAGTATTTTCACATTACCTGAATAGCTATCATAAAGGGGTGGACATGAAGGTGGAACCTTCAAAGATACAATTGTGTATATTTCATCAATTTATTAGCGGTGAAAATGATTTTTTTATATGAGGACTTGCATGCACTGTTCTGTCATTGTGAACTTTTAGTTCGCTCCTGGGAATCATCTTAGTTGAGACGTCTCTAGTGAATTGGGAGACTTCGGAAGTCAGGTTTTAGTTTATTGCTATTAGGTGACTGAATGTGGTAAGAGCAAATCAGTGCTTTCTACAGGAATCTATGTGCTTCACTTGTGTGGATTGTTCAATGGGTACTACAATACAGACCATCCTTGAGACAGCCGTTGTAAAAAATCTGGATATTAAAAGTGATTCAGGTAGTGTTGGATTAAACCCTGTGGAGGCCGCTATGCAGTTGAAATTTCGCCCGCAACCCACACACGCAAATTATCTCATAAAATCCAATGCACCTTGGGGCATATTATCAAGGGGGTTTATCTCCGCTTTTTTGGCTTTAAAAGCCAAGAAAGCGGAGATAAAATTATCTCCTTATTACCTAGCTGTCGCTAACACCAGTTAGCGACAGCTAGTAGGAGATAGCGACCATCTTGGGCCCCACTTTGCCTTTCAGTGATATTTATCACTAATGACATGCAAAGTGGGCGTGCCAAGATGTTAGCGACTGGAAACAGTCGCTAACATCGCTATCTCCTATTACCAACTTTTGGAGATATACGCGCTAAGCGCGAATAGTTCCAAAAGCTAACACCTGCCCTGAGCAGTTCTTAGCCATGTTATCCAATGGGAGGTGGATAACATGGCTAAGAGCATTAGCTCGGTAATGCATGAATATCGCTGACTTTTCAGCGATATTCATGCATTGCGGACGATTTTTATCGCATTTGCGATAAACCTTGGTAATACCAAGGTTTATCTGCAATAAAAATCGCCGCAGCTCAGCAGTAAATTTTTGTCTCTAACCAAGCAATAGCGATAATTATCGCTATTGCTTGGTAATATGCCCCCAAATTTTTTGACAAACTGACTGCTGCCAAAAGATAAGCTTTCAAGAGACAAAAAGTTATGTGAATCTGATGTCTCTGGTTTATGTGCTTTAAGTTGTATTTTGATCCTTTGTCCTGGGGCCCCTACAAGGGGTGGGGCCCATTGGATGCCTATTTGGAATCCCGGAACCAGATCTAGGCAGACTGAAATACCTCACCTGGGTACTAGGATAACGTTGCTCCCTTACTGGTTATATCTTTGTAGCTTGTGAGTCATTTGGGAGATGTTTAAATTTCTTATTGAAGAAAAACATCATTCTCAATGTTGTGTAATAGCTCTGTAAGATAGGAATGTAGTTACTACTCATGTGTCTCATGCTCTCCCAAGTTTATTGCCCCTTCTGAGTGCCCTGTATTGGTCTGCTTTGTAGAATGTAAGTGGACTCATTTAGTATAAATAGTCGAATCAGACATAACTGTTCTTGAGGAATTAAAATGTAAATGTCATAGTATGATAACCAGGGATGTGCTCTCAAAGGTAACACAAGTCTCTCAGGTATATGCAAGAAGGATTTGGTAGGGTGGTAATTGATGTAGGAGACCGTTATGAAGAACAGAGGTTTCGACTTTCCCTTTTTACCTGCTCTGACATCACAGCAGTAAAACACTGGGCCTTGAAGGCCTTGTTCTGATAGGCCGGATCCACCACCTCCTCTGTGTCTCCAGGTACCAGAGAGAGATGGCAGAATACTGGTAGCCTCCAGGCGCGAGCTGTACAGGTAAGAGCGGTGGGGTGGTGGGGCGGCGCAAGATGCAGGGTGGGGGGGAAGTAGAAATATGATCTGATAGGGAAAGTATAATGAATAAATAAATAAAACCACTTGCCTTGCGCTTGCCGCATCGCTGTGTAGGCAATGCGGCGAGCGGGAGGTAAGTGGTTTTATTTATGTATTTATTTAATTTTCCCTATCCCGTCGTATGTTGATTTCTCCCACCGCCCACACCATACTGCGTCCCCACTCTTACCTGTGCTGGCCGCGGCTGATAGCCTCCATCTTTCATTAGCCCCATACTGACAGTGAAACACAAGCCATGCTCGTGAGCAGCTCTCAAAGAATTGATGACATCATAGCGCTAGCTCACTGCTCTCAATACTTCTTGTTGAGAGGTGATATTCATAGGAGGGTGGAGGAAGGTGGTAGACACTGGATAATTGAGTGGAGGGTAATGATGATTTAGGTAGGGGTGGGTGCCAGTACTCCACTCAATGTTACTTTATTTGTGCTGGAAAGAGGGGGTATTAACAAGGGAAGTGAGATGGTGGCAGTGTACCAGGTTGAATATTTAAATGTAACTTATCAACATCTATTTTCGCCAACACAGAAGAGGCCATATTATGCATGGCTCCTCCATGACTCTTCTGTCCTCTAAGCGAGGGAAAGGTGAGTTGGGGCATTACATAATATAACATTGTACATGGACAAATGTAAGGAAAGAGGATCTTGTTCACCTTAGGTGCTGAGGATCATTACAGACTACTTGAGCTAAGCCTTCTGATTATATTACATTTGTTGTCATTCAGAACCTCTTGGTGGGAAACATACACATTTTTCACATTTACCTATCTATAATTTATTCCAAAAAATAGCTAAGGTGTTACTTCAAGACATTGGTATCAATGTCATAAATTTAACAACAGATGTTGCGCCATTGGGCGCATGGCACGCTATAGTTGGTTATTCTACAGCTTTGACAATGCAGATAGAGCCATATTAAACCATAAATAATGAGCTTTGTTTTGAAAACAACTGGAATGAGTGTTGGGAAGAAAATATTGTGAAAGGAGGATCAGGTTATATCTTTGCTCCTCTGTCAATCTAGGCCTGAATTACCCTTCAAGGAAATTGTCAAAGATAGACCTTTACCTTCCAGGTGAAAGTCGGAAACTTCTTATGTAGGCAACATAATGTAACTCAATAGTTGTTTACATTTGTTTTAGAAGAGGAAAGCCTTGTGAATCTAAAAACAAAAAAATCCTTGATTATGTCTTTTAGGAAAACAAGGTATGCCAGCTTTTGGCACATAGATGGATATGGGTTACAAGAAGTCAATGAGTAAAAAAAACTTAAGGATAATGAGTTTAGTTAGCAGCCATGATATGTGGTGAGGGCAATTACTACAAGGTTACTTGTTAATGCTCTACACCAGTTCAACATTATATTTGGAGGCTATGCAGTTTGTCTGTGTGTTGATGAGGGACTACGAACCCAATATCTTCCTACGGATAACCTATGAAGCCCCACCATGACTCCTATGTGTCTGTAAAGCTATTGACCCCATGGAGGATCCTACCTAGGAAGGTTCTTGGACCGATGCCATTCTAATCTTCCCTAATTAATAGGCATTGAATTTGGTGTTAAGTTATCTTGGGTTATTGCTTTGATCATAGGTCTAAGTTGGTACATGTCCCTCCCCAATCATCCTGGCCAACCAATGTCGATTAGACAGGCTTGCAAGAGGGATTTTGCAGGTTATGGAGCTAAAACATAATGCAGAGCAGGGGGACGGGGTGCAGGTGACACCCGTGCACTGTTACCGTTGTATCCTGCCGTGTTTGGGTGTCGTGGACTCCTGAGGGACCCTTCTTCTGTTGACGCGTGACTGCTCATGCTACACGCCTCCAGAGGACCGGAGCAGCAAGCGGGCCCGTTTGCCGATGCTATTTTGGTATTGCCTTTCATCTTGTTCTTGGCGTTGTGGACTCTGGAGAGACATTTCCCCTGCTACAAAGGGGCTGCTCCTGCTAGAGCCACAGGGACCTATTGGTGCCCAGATATTGGCTGCAAATGAGGCCACGAGTGAGCTTGTCCAAGCAAAAAATTGAGGCTGTTTCTCGGGATGTTGGTCTTCTGTGAGTAGATCTTCGTAAGGTGACGGAACGTTCACTAGCCACTGAGCATGATGTCTCCAACCTCCAGAGGGAGGTTGCCTCCCTGCAAGCCGAGCTGGGAGCCCTGTCGAGCAGAACGATTACTCTGGAGGCTAAGGCTGAGGATGCGGAGGGGTGCTCCTGCCGCTGCAACCTACACTTCGTTGGCTTTCCAGGTGTGGAAGGACAAAACCCAGAATTGTTTCCTGAATGCTCGATAACAACGATGATCCCCTCGGCCCAACTATCCTCCTGCTTTGTGGTTGGTGAAAGCTCATTGTGCCTTGGCCCCGAAGCCGCCTGTTTAGCAACCTCCTAGCACTGTGATAGTGAAAGTTCTCAATTACAGAGACTGGGATGCTATCATGCAAGTGGTACAGTTTGTTGGGACCCCAAATTTGAAAATCATGTGATCTGTATGTTCCCTGATGATACAAGACAGGTGCAGCAGCTGTTCCAAAACATTTGGTGGAGTCAAGCAGAAGTTGAGAGACATGGGGCTCCATTATATCCCAAAAAGTCAAAGGGAAATCCCTGGGGTGTGTCAATACGTTACTGGTGTCAATGCTCACACGGTTGCACTATAGCCCCTAGTTAGCAGGTTGCTGTAGATCACCGTCAGAAGAACAGAGAATTTTATAATGATTCCCACAACGAAAAATATTTGTTAACAATCTAGATTTTTTATTAAAATAAAACAGAAGTTTACAATAAAAATGTACACATTTAAAATTTCAAAGGAACCTTTCCCTGAAAAGTAAAAGTTAATCAGCAAGATATCATTGAACAATAAAAAACTGTAAAGCATATAAGTATATTCACATTACATTGCATATCATGAACACAAACATTGGTTATTATAGACAACACATATAATGAAGTACAAAGAAGAAAAAAAGGAAAAAAGAAAAAAGACCCCTTTAAAACGGTGGCACTTTGATGTTTCTACCACAATTGATTCCTAGATCCACTAACAGGAAATGGCCTATGTATTATAACACACATGTGACAATAATATATGTACATCCAGTGCGTTTGGGCTAAAAGTGGATTCTCTCATATAGAAATGCGTCGACGCGTTTCGGTGCTTTGCACTTGGTAATGTGGCACCTTCCTCAGGACTTCTTAGTAGGGGTTTTCCGTACAAGAAAGACTTCACTTTCCCTAAATATAGGTGAAAGGATAAACACCGTTCCTTTATCGGTGGGTCCTAGGCGCCAATTAGGTCGTTCCAGGGCAATCACTCGGGGATCACTGGCTGTATTTGGCCTCTATGTGATCTTTCAAGCTTCTATTGGTGATGTTCCTTTATCCTCAGATTTAGTCTTGTCTTTTTCTTTATTCTTTTTGTTTTAAAACCCGTTATCTTCAATGATTTTAAAACTCGCTTTGAACGGGCATATTTTAGGGGCCTCGCTGAAACTGGATATGTTCTTTGTGCGTGTGGCGCCTCGTTTCTGCCTCGTTC
This sequence comes from Lissotriton vulgaris, assembly GCF_964263255.1. Classification (NCBI taxonomy): domain Eukaryota; kingdom Metazoa; phylum Chordata; class Amphibia; order Caudata; family Salamandridae; genus Lissotriton; species Lissotriton vulgaris. The sequence goes on from NC_141698.1 coordinate 144,374,905, forward strand.
AATCTGCACTGCACTGCAGTGCACTGCAGATTGAACGAGGCAGAAACGAGGCGCCACACGCACAAAGAACATATCCAGTTTCAGCGAGGCCCCTAAAATATGCCCGTTCAAAGCGAGTTTTAAAATCATTGAAGATAACGGGTTTTAAAACAAAAAGAATAAAGAAAAAGACAAGACTAAATCTGAGGATAAAGGAACATCACCAATAGAAGCTTGAAAGATCACATAGAGGCCAAATACAGCCAGTGATCCCCGAGTGATTGCCCTGGAACGACCTAATTGGCGCCTAGGACCCACCGATAAAGGAACGGTGTTTATCCTTTCACCTATATTTAGGGAAAGTGAAGTCTTTCTTGTACGGAAAACCCCTACTAAGAAGTCCTGAGGAAGGTGCCACATTACCAAGTGCAAAGCACCGAAACGCGTCGACGCATTTCTATATGAGAGAATCCACTTTTAGCCCAAACGCACTGGATGTACATATATTATTGTCACATGTGTGTTATAATACATAGGCCATTTCCTGTTAGTGGATCTAGGAATCAATTGTGGTAGAAACATCAAAGTGCCACCGTTTTAAAGGGGTCTTTTTTCTTTTTTCCTTTTTTTCTTCTTTGTACTTCATTATATGTGTTGTCTATAATAACCAATGTTTGTGTTCATGATATGCAATGTAATGTGAATATACTTATATGCTTTACAGTTTTTTATCGTTCAATGATATCTTGCTGATTAACTTTTACTTTTCAGGGAAAGGTTCCTTTGAAATTTTAAATGTGTACATTTTTATTGTAAACTTCTGTTTTATTTTAATAAAAAATCTAGATTGTTAACAAATATTTTTCGTTGTGGGAATCATTATAAAATTCTCTGTTCTTCTGACGGTGATCTACAGCAACCTGCTAACTAGGGGCTATAGTGCAACCGTGTGAGCATTGACACCAGTAACGTATTGACACACCCCAGGGATTTCCCTTTGACTTTTTGTCCTTTGTGCCCTGTTCCCTGGCGACAGTGGGGTAACCTCTCTTTTGAAATCAGCTCCATTATATGCTCCTCTACCCAATGAAGCTGAAGGTGCTTCACAATGACCGCACATACTTCTTCATTTTTGAAAGTAGGGGACCCCTATATATTCGTACTAATATACTTGCTATACATAGGGAAGTAAATCAGGTTGGAAACGGTCTATAGCCAAGTAAATTCAAAACTTATAAAAATTATATGATGTACATTATGACATGTAAGTATGTCAATACCCAGTGTTTAAGTGAAAAAGTCACCCACAAACCAATTTGGAAAAATATTATTTCATTTATTTATTATAAAGTTTTTTTTCTTTTTTTTCCCAGAGGGTTCAATTATATCTTTTGTTGATGTTTTTTTTAACGTATAAAAATTATTACATAACAGGTAGCAATTGATGAATCACATACAGGAATTATAAAAACAGTTATAGACAGACAGTAAGAAAGTTGAACAAACGGTGTTAGCAAAATGGCAAGATGGTTCACAACGCGCGTTTCGGCCTAAGTAGCCTTCCTCAGGTGGCTGTGTATTGCTCTGAAATTTTTAAAAAACACATATTACGGGTGAGACTTAGACACTTTAGTGCACTGGACATTATACCACATTTAGTTATCTACATTACATTCAGCATACAAACAGTTATATGTACATTTGTTTAGACAAAGAAAAGAGAGAAATCCACAGTTATTTTCCACATTTGAGATGCATTTCATGTTTATATCGTAACCTCGCATGTACAAAACAAGTTGTTATATACATTTCCTTCAACATTTAATCATTATTTTTTCTTCCAATTGCCCATCTTTTTAAAAAACGCATTGTTTTATTATGGTAACATAATTTGTCACCACATTTTCCTCTGTTTCTAAATTCATTCATCATATAACATGATTATATTGCATTTTTACCATCATTCATGTTTCATAATGGAAATAGATACAGACTGAACATATTAATTGTAACAGTAGTTTGTATGGGGGTATTATCGCATAATTTATTGCATATATTTATCAAATTAGTGTATGTACTTACGCAACCGAAGGTATCCAGACATATGATATGTAAACTAGAAAAGATATTTATAATATTCGCCAGCTCTTGATTGCAACACTGAAAGGAAGCGCAAAAAGAAAAGGAGAGGGTCTTCAGTTTGTCGATTGCGGTGACTGATTGGTTAATCCATATTATGCGAACCTCACTTCTATTCAAATACAAGTTCTCATTGATGTTTCTCCTAAGTCTATATTAAGAGGACCTCATTACTTTTCAAACAGATATTCTCATGGACTATTTTTCTTTAATGTTTATGCCTTACATGTTTGTCATACTGACTAGACTGGATAATATGTGCATATGAGGTTCACTTCTTCACCAGCCCTGAGACAGTTTGGGATTGGCTGAGGATCTATAAAGATGTGCAGATTCTGGCACTGCCCTCAAGACTCTGGTGGCTAGACTTGGAATTCCTGTCGCTCATGACCCCTTTTTAAAAAAAATTTTTTATTGAGTTTAAATGGCGGCTAGTAGTTATACACAGAAATGTTACACAGAGAAAAAGCAAAACAAAAATATGTCCAGCAGAGAGATAATTATGAAGACCAGTAGATTATTGTGAAGCAAAGCATAAAAACAATGATGTACACATTACAAAACATATTAAATCCAGTTAGAAATAGGTGCCCAGAGTTTTTGACCAAATATCTTTTTTCTCTTTCCCTTTAAATTATATATAGCTTTTTCCGATTGATAAACACTTAATAATTTCAATTGCCAGTGGTGAAACATCGGTGGGTCTGTATCTAGCCAGCGTGAAGTTATGCAGTATCTAAATATAGACATGGCAATAAATAGAAAGCCTTCTTCTGCTTCTATTGTAGTCCCCCTCTGACCAGATTGTATTCCCAATATTACTAGTTCAGCAGATATTACAATTGATGTATCTAGAATGCTATTTTAAAAAGTTTGCACTTCATTAATAAATTGAACCAATCTAGAACAATGGAAAAACATGTGAATTGAATCCGCGCCATAGTGTCCACATCGACTACACTTAGCGCCCATATTTGCTTTCCATTTTGCCAGCTTTGCCGGAGTGTAGTATAAATCGAAAATACACATAAAATTTTGACTTTTTAGCGATCCATTAAATAAGACAGTGCTGGCCATTTCTAATTAACTAGATAAATCTATATTCCTTGTGCCTAAGCCTTTCTGCCATTTATCTGTATAGATTTTAGATTATCTTCAATTCGGTTTAACATTGTCTGATAAATCAAACCAATTATATTCTTTTTCTTACAACATTCCAACACATCAAATCGGGTCATCTTACTGGTATTAAGTAGGTTTTTAGACTCAAGGAAGCTTCGTATTTGGAGGTATTTAAAGAAATCTCCTCTAGAAAAATCATATCTTTCCTGCAAATATGTATATGAAACAAGCTGTTCATTCTGATAAAGATCTCCTAGTTGACATAGCGTGAAACTTTGCCATCTCTGCATAATAGAATCTTTAAAAATTGCAGGCAAATTCTGGTTATTATACAAAGGTGTGTAAAAATTAAGGGGCCAGATGTAGGTCGCCAATTACCGGTCGGTAACGGCCGATTTCGGCCGTTACCGACCGGTAATTGGTTTTTGAGATGTAGGGGCCATTATTTTACAGAAGCGGTAAATTTACCGAATCGATAAATTTACCGGTACAATACAATTGGGTGGTAAAATACCGAATTCAGGTGTACATGCACATCTGTGCATGTACACCTGTGCCATGTAACACACAGACATGCCCTTTGGGCATGTATGTGTGCCACATGGCACACAAGCCTGGATTTAGGGTGCTACAGGGTGTCAAAGTGATACCCCGTTCACCCTTGCAGGATTCGGTATTTACAGATTCGGTATTTCCCATTGATTCCTATGGGCTTCAAGGCCCATAGGAATCAATAGGAAATACCGATTCGGTATTTACCGAATCGGTAAATACCCAAGCAGACCAATTCGGTATTTCTAAAATAAGAATTACCTACATCTGCCCCCTTCCTATTTACCTACTCTTAAATACCGAATCGGCAAAATTCGGTACTTAAGAGTAGGTAAATAGGAATTACCAAAATCTGGCCCAATATCTTCACAGCAACGAAACCTCCTTTTAAATTGCTTCCAAATTTGAAACGCCGCTTGCATAATTTTAAATTTGTTTTTTTTGTAATAGCTTGGTTCAATTCATCTTACCAAACATTGACGAGCTTCAGCCCCAAGACCATTTCATAAATAGAAGGATATATAGATTTGTCCATAAGAAAATCTCGAAAAATTAAAATGCCCATAAGCCTTAATGAAACTGCCTAGTAATATAGCCGAAAGTTTGGCATCCCCCAGCCTCCCCTTTCCCTGGGAAGCGTACACCACTTAAGGGATCTTCTAGCTCTCCTATAACCCCAGAGAAATCTGGGGACAATTCTATCTAATTTGTTAAAGAATACTGAGGAAAACAGTAGTGGAATGGTACGAAAAAAGTAAAAGAATTTGGGGAAAATAATCATCTTTATTACATTAGTTCGACCATATAAAGATAGATGTAGGTTATTCAGCCTCTCAAGAGTCCGATTGGCCGAGACCAGCAAAGGATCTAAATTAAGCGCTAAAATGTCTTCTACCTTAGCAGAGATTTTTACGCCCAGATATAGAGCTGAAGTTGCCAGTGTTAATCCTTCCGGTATGCCTACAGTAGAGTGAATTACCTGTGTCTTCAAAATATTTAATTTATACCCCGAGAATTCTCCAAATTCACAGGCTAATTCTATGATTTTGGGTAACGCAGTTTGGATGTCAGATGTAACTATCGCAACGTCGTCGGTGTATGCAAAAACCTTAAATTCTATTTTATGAATTTTTACAGGAGGAATATCACATTCTTTTATAGGTCTTTGTAAGTATGGCTCTATATAGAGCGCAAACAATAGGGGGGAGCAGGGACAACCCTGCTGTGTCCCCCTTGTGATCGAAAAAGGGGTAGAGGTATCCGCTGCTAACCATATTACAGCTTTAGGATTGATGTATAGCGCACTGATAGCAGTCAAATATTCTTCAGGAAACCCCTTCCAGCCTAGCACAGACCACAGGAATCCCCAGTCGACCCTGTCAATGCCTTTTCGGCATCCAACAGGGCCACACCGACTGGAGATCCCGTGGCCTGCACCCAATCTAAAAGAGTGATATTTCGCCTTACGTGATCAGTTGTGTCTCTTTTTTGAATGAAACCATGTTGGAATTTGGAGACCAGATTGGGCATGATGTTATTTAACCTATTCGCTAGAATCTTAGAAAAGATCTTGCTATCTGATGTTATAAGAGAAATTGGTCGATATGACCCTAGATCAGCAGCTTCTTTTCCTTTTTTTAAAAATACAACTATGGTCGCCAGATCAAGGAGCGGGTGGGTCACCTTGAAACGTCTGTTGAAAAACCTTAAGAAGTTCCGCTTTAAGCATATTACGGAAAGCGCAATAGAAATCAAGAGGGATGTTATCCGGCCCCATCGCTTTACCTAAAGCTAGCCCAAGAATAGCTGTTTCCACCTCTTCCCAGGTAATTGGGGCAGCCAACTTCACTTTTTCTGTTTCCGTAAGAGCAGGATTTTCTAAATTCCTAAAATAAAGTGACGAGTCACTAATCACACTGGTGCCATCATCTGTTTTATCATATAGTGATTGATAAAAATCACTGAATGCATTCAATATCCCCATTCTAGATTCTTGAACTACTCCTTCTAGATCAATAATCTTTGTAATGTCATTCATGGTGGCCTTCTGTCTTAGCCTTTGTGCTAAAATTCTACCTGTTTGCTCATTACATTCGTAGCATTCCATTTTATATTGTTTGTATTTAGATGCTACCTGATCAGCTAAGTATGAGTATACAGCAGTACGTTCAATTGTTAACTTGCGTTGTGCTTCTTCGATACTTTGGCCAAATTTAATGTTACCAGCTAGTTTTAGTTCTGCCACCATTATTTTATCCAATGATATCATATCATTGGATAAAATAATGGTGGCAGAACTAATGATATCTTAAGTTCTTCCTGTTTGTTTTCCAACGGAAATTTGAAACGCTCAGGGTTTTCCCCCTTATTATAGATTTGAAGGTGTCCCATACTGTTTGGATCGAAGCTGTTTCATTATTATATATGAAAAATTCATTTATAATCTTAGCCATGTGTACAACATAATCCTCATCTACCAACAGATTCCTTTGAAATGACCACTGTCTATTCTGATTGTTATACTGCAAGGGTAGCTTGAGTTCTAGAACAAGAGGATTATGGTCAAGAACCACTCGTGGTAAGATGTCGATCTTGACTTTTTCCAAGAGAACTGAGGAAATAAAGAAATAATCCAAACCAACAGACTTTTGGTGTGGAGCAGAGAATAAAGTGAAGCCAGGTTCAGTAGGTCTTAATTTATTCCATACATCAATCAGTCCATTCCCTAATATTAACTCCCTAAGTGCCCTATAAGTCCTAGTCTTGCGGCCTTTATAATATCCAGTGTTCCTAATATTAAAATCGGCTTCCAAATGAACATTGAGATCGCCACAAAGAATTATAGGTAAACACCAGTCCGCTACTTCTAAATTAATAGTATTTATTACCTCGCTATCATCCAAGTTTGGACCATATATAGAACAAACAGTGAATTTATTACCTTCTATAACAAGTTATGCTAGCCCCCATCTCCCCCATTTATCCGCTGTGGTTCTGACACATTTCCCCACCCCTTGTTTCATAAAAATAGCAACTCCTCTTTTGACACCAGTCTGTTTTGAGCAGACTAACAACTCGAAACCTAGTTGTTTTAGCATGTTCCATTCATCCCAAGAGATATGTGTCTCTTGTAGACACAGGATATCAATTTGCAGTAATTGAATTAATCTACGTAGGATCCCTATCTTCCTGAAATCATTAAGGCCGTTAATATTTAGCGTACAGAGTTTTATTTTCTTATCCATTTTACAACTTTAAAAATTAACCTGATTAATGCATCTCTACTCTGGTTCTTGCTACCTTTACCGAATAAACATTGAAGATTAACTACCGCTGCCTTACACCCCACAACCCACCACCACCACCCCGAACGCCTCCACCCCCTGGTGAATGACCAACCCCCCTCCCCAACAAATGAGGCTCAGGAACTCTCAGTTCCTGTAAAGTATGGCATGCCGTGTCCCCCAAAATCCGAGGACTATGAGAGGGAGTGTTCAGTTGAGCTTAAGGAACAACTATGAAGTTTAATATATATATCCATCCACCCCTGCCGTCCCTAAAAACCCCTTGAATATAGAAATTTTATTCATACAACTCATAGAGATTCTAAATACTCTTTAGCTTTGATTTCTGATAAAAAAAATGTAGTCTGCCCTTTCCAGATAGGTTTTAGCTTGGCTGGGTTTTGCAGGTACACAGTGGCCCCTTTTCTCTGAAAATCAGGTATTAATTGCGATCGCTTGGCCACTGTGGCCTGACAAAAATCATGCCTCACGAAAAATGAACATTGCTTAGCTGTTGCTTTTTTCTCAGGTCTAGCTAAAGAGTATATCTCCTCTCTGGCAAGAAAATTATTGAAACATACTAGGATTGCCCAGGGGTATTCACCCTCCCCCTGACGAGTTTTCTTGGCAGAGAAGGGAAATCAGTGTGCTCTTTGTACTTCTCTTGCCCAATCACATGCTGTCAACTCGGGAAAAGCCTCTGTTAGTAACTCAACAATAAATTTCCTAGTATCGCCCCACTCTTTTTTCTCAGGTATTCCTAAAAAGCGTAAGTTATTTCTGCGGGCCTGGTTCTCCAAGCCCGTTAATTTGTAACAGAGATCGTCCCTATGAGCTCTAACTGTCTCAAGTTCTTGCTTCTGTACAACCGATTCTTCTTCCAGAGCAAAAATCCTTACCTCGGTTTCAGTCACTCTATCAGCTGTTTCGGTGCATATCTTAATTGCTCGATGAACAGCATTCTTCATTTTCGAGCAAGTAGCTTGAGTACGTAAGTTTTCCGCTTTGCTTTCAGAACGGTGAGCCATCATTGTGTTGTAAATAGTAGTTAAAGTAATTTCTGTACCAGTCTCCAAAGTCTTTCTATTAACTTCTGCATCCAGATCGATTACGGGAATAGTTCCACCCTCCATTGATGGGCTTGCTGTGGCCCCATTACTCGTCTTGGGATCTTCTCAGCATGGGTCTATATTTTTAGAACCAGAACGCTGCAAGCCTCTTTTTCTGCGTCTTCTAACAGTCCACATACTAAGATTGGGTGAAGTAGATTTAGCGCTCGGGTCTTCTCGCTCAGCCGAGCTGCTTTCCGCTCATTGCCCTTAGGTGGACAGCGGAGGCAAGGTGGTGGGGCCACCAGATCCTCCTTTTGTGCGGTGGAATAACAGTATGGTATGTTGGACTTGGAACAGCAACGGTCAGAGTGAGAGGCAGTGATGGTGTTGATGTAGACGGTGACAGCCTAAGGCTCAGATGTGGTGCAACAGATGTGGTGGAGGAGACCCCAGAACAGGTAGAGGGCTGAACTGGTGACTGACTCAGATAATGGAGCTGATTCAATGTACTTACATGATAGATTGTGGCCACCCCTTCAGATGGGTGTTCATTCAGCTGCCTGTTGAACTGTGGGGTGTGGTAGCCTCCTTGTGGAGGGTAGGTGGCATGGTCAGAGTTTTTAAAGTGTTGATGTGTGACTCTCGAGACTGGGTAGAATGTGCTGAGAGAAACTGGGTAGGCCACACCTCTCCATCTTGCACCTTTGCAGTTCATTTTGGTCTTAAACGTTTTGAGGTGTTTTTAAACTGATATAGGAGTTTGAGATGTGTGTATGTACATGTTGATTGCATAGGAGTGTGGCTGGTGTGGTTTGGGTGTGTGAACAGGGTTTGACAGGGCTTGGGGGTGGTGACTACAGTCTGATGCTGGGTGCTGTCTCCCCCAATAATATTGAGATTGCGTGCTGACTGAGGGCTTTGGGGAGTTCCGTGCGTTGAGCTTTTTTGGTGGAATAACATTTTGTTAGGGTGGGTGTAGTGGGACTGTAATGCTTGGGGAGACATGAGTTGTTATGCTGTGTTTACCCAGTGGAAGAGGTGGAATTTTATTGTTTTTAATTTTTTTGTTCATGCGGTGGCAATGCAGAGTGGGATAGGGTGGAGAGGTAGGGTCCTGTGGTTTCAATGACGATTTGGCTACTCACTTGAAGGTAGTGACATGGATTGTGTGGGGACTAAACTCCTATGTTAAGTGCTATAGAATCCATACTTACTTCAGGTGGCAGGGTATCAAATCGCTCTGTTACAGAAAACCCAAATCTTAGACAATGAATCCCAGAGGCTGCAGCAGAAATGGAGGGGCAGTTTTACTCTGCTATGAACTCCAGCTATGCTCATACCGTCTCCATTTGGGTCTCTCCTCAGGTTTATTTTCACATGTTTTAAAAAAGATGTTGAGGATAGATATCTACTGTTATGTGCCTGTTGGATGGTCGCAAAGGGTGCCTGTTTTGATGTGTATGCTTCCAACCCAGGCAATGGGACCTTCTATCTTAGCTGGGAACAAGAGCTCCTCCCTTCCTTTGGAACCCTCCTGCTGTGGGCTAGGGGCTGCAATTGTGTAGTGGATGGTAGCTGGGATCGCCAACCCCCAAGGCAGGGTGCGAAGCCACATATGGTGGCTGAGTTGCACGGTGTAATTTCCCGATGCATGACACATATAGTCGCCTTGATCAGTTCTAAGCGACTGAGAACATCGCAGCTAAAACAGTAAGGACTCAGATATTGGGTAGATTCCTCTCAGACCATGCAACACTGCTTTTGGAGTGGGGACAACAGACTCTTTCCCGCTATGGCATCGCCATCTGGAGGCACTTTCTTACTTGTAGTTCAGTGAGGAGCTCAGCGCAGTGACAAGCGGTTATTTTTAATCCAATAGGTCAACCACAGTGCTCAGGGTAGTAGTGTGAGATGCCCTTAAGCTAGTGATGCGGTTGAAGTGCCTGTCTCATATCAGTGGCACTAGATGCCACCTGGAAGCCCAGCTGCTTAAGGAGAAGAGGCAGCTGGTGACCCTCCAGTGGGATGCCCTATGTTTGAGGACGAGCTGGAGTTTTTGTTGGCAGCCTGGAAGGTCATGGGGAAGACCGGGGATAGGTTAGACCATCTAGTTTGGCTAGACTGCTGTCTGCTACTGCAATTGGAGGATGATAAATCAGGACCCCTTTTGGAGTGGTTGGTAAAAAGGAAATGCCTTCCTCCTGGAATTCTTTCCCTGAAACACCTAGGTGGCACCATCTCAGTCTCACAAGTTGCAGTCAATCTTCTCTTACAAGATCATATTGTGGTGGTTTATTGTGCATCCGGAGTTAGTCAATTTGCAGAGGCCAGCAGATGTTTGGATGGTCTGTTGTTCCCTCGACTCATGGTGAAGCAGGCTGCGGGTCTGGAGGGGTAGCTGCTGGTAGAGGAGTTGAAGGCTGCTGTCCGAGGCATGGCATGATGCAAAGCACCTATTGGAATACTATCAAGCATATTTGGAGTTACTTGTTCCCAGATTGCATGTGGTTGTGGGGTGCTACTGCACACCATGCATGAAGCCCAGATAATTATGCTTACAAAGCCAGGTAAGGATCTTCAGATTCCGGTTCTAATAGACCCCTGTCTAGGTTGGGGGTGGATGCATAAATACTCGCAAAGACCCATGCCACTAGACTGCTGGGTGTGGTTACCCACATAGTGCAGAATGATCAGTGCAGCTTTATGCTGGGTAGGGGGACTCAGATGAAATTACAGAGGTCGTCTCATGTGCTACATTCGATTGCTGACAGTGAGCTAGAGGCAGCACTGGTCGCATTAGACATTGAAAAGGCTTTCAATACACTTGCTTGGGAATATCTTTGGGAGGTTCTCCGGAGAATGAGGCTGTAATCCTTATTTTCTGCCCTGGTTAAAACTGCTCAATCCTGACCCGGTTGTTTATGTCCATACTAGGCGTGTGGTGTCAGAATGCTTTCCTATCAGACAGGGTACTAGACAGGGATGCCCCCTGCTGCTCTTTTACACTTTGGCAATGGAGCCGCTGGCAATTTGCCTTTGCAACATGGTTGAATGGGGTATTGACCTGGGAGGCATTACCCATGTTGCCTCGCTTTATGCAGACAACGCACTTGTGTATGTCCCCTGCCCTGAGCAGTTGGTTGAGGTGTTTCTGTGGATAATGCCAGAATTTGAAGTAGTGTCTGGCCTCCATTTCAACTGGAAGAAAACTGTGTTGTTCCCCTAGGCTACTCTGGTGGGAAAGCGACCAGCGAGCTCCCGGTGATTGGGCTTGGATGGGAGAAAGACCACTTCCGGTATTTGGGGATCCAGTTTGCTAATGCCTTAGAGGCCCAATACCATCTTAATATGGGTCAAGTCCTCAAGGGCCTGGAGGACTTCATTGGATTTTGGGTTTACCTCCCTTTGTCGGTAATGGCTAGGGTTAAGCTGAGAAAAATGTTTTTCTTACCTCGCTGTCTTTATGCTCTCCAAAATGCCATGTACAAAGTTCCACAATCCACCTTAACTAAACTAAATAGCCTCCTGGTGTCTCTTGTATGGGCGGGTAAGCTTAGCAGGGTTAAATTGGATATTCTCAAGCTGGACACTGATATGGGGGGCCTAGGCCTGCCTGGCTTATGACTGTAATACTTTGGGGGTCTCTTGCAATATGCTGAATAGTAGTGTCTCGATGGCCCGAATACAAAGAGAACCTACTGGGTGCTTGGGGGACAGAGGCGAAACTCCTGCAATGCTTCATGTTGGAAGTAGGTGTCACGGATGACCACCCCTATATTGTTCGAGAGGTGGCAGTGGCCTGGGAACATACAGTGAGGCAGATGTTGCATCGGGCACCCTATGCTAGACTTTTACCCCTCCGTTGGTTGAAACCTATTCGTACTATCCAGTCTGTTATGGGTCTGTCGCTGTGGTTTGCTGGCGGCAGCAATACCCATGTGATCTCTACCTTAATGGCATTTTCCTCACTAAGGCTGGTGTACAGGATACTTTTAGCCTTCATCAAGGCCAATACCTGCAAAATGCTAATGTGAGATTCGGACAGACTTTCCCACTGAGCCTGCAGAATCCCAATCGTTGTAGGTAATATTTGACCCAGGGTCGACTCGGGTTTCATCTCGCGCATCTGCAAAGGTCTTAAGGGGATTGCCATATTGACATGACAGTGCCCCGGAACAAGTGGGTTGATGCTCTGACTCTGCTCCTTACAGAGTGTCCCTTGAAGAGAGATCTTGCACAGGTTAAGGAGGTGGCTAGCAATGCGAAGTTCCAGCTTACACTGTTTTATTACTTGTACCAAGCCTATATAACCCCCCTGTGTTTACATAGGATCAACGGATCTCGTTTGGATGTTTGACCTAGGTGTGGGTTTGCTCCGGCATCTTTTCTCCACATGAAGTGAGAGTGTAGCAAATGGCAAGACCTTGGGGTGAGGTCCTGGGGACTCTGCGCCAAGTTATGTGGGTGCTGGTGGAGGCTTCCATCAAACATGGCCTGCTTGGAGTGCCTCTGACCACTAAGTATGGGGCCCAGATGAACCATCAGTTTGTACTCCTGGGACTAGTGCTGGCTCAGTGTCGGGTGGCCATTCACTGGATGTAGTCCGCAGTGCTGGCAAGGAATAGATGGATAGTAAATTTGTATGAGTGGGGTGCAGCAGAAGAGAGACCGCTGTGTGCAGTGTGCACAGATGAACATGTCAAACGAGATTTCGAGTTGTGGTAGCAGGGTATGCTAGATAGCTTGACAGAGGTGGCTCTGCCAGTGGATGACCCCCTCGCTGTCTCTGGGGACCCGGAGCTGGAGCGTTATACCATGGAGTGTTCACAAGCTGGTATGGAGGTTGGATCTGATGGAGGCCTTGCTGCTATGTGTGTCTCAGTGTGTCAGTGATGGTACATTCAGGGTAGTTGCTACCATTTTTCCTTCCCTTCCCTCCTTTCTCCACCTGCTCCCTCTGTTTCCCTTGCCCCTATTGTGTACTCATTTATCCCACTCAACCCTCCTTTAATAGGGGATGTGGGTGGGTGTTTAGTCTTGGTGAAATGTTGTTTCACCCTTTTTTGCTGCTGATTTTCTTTTGTGTATTTTCACGATAAACCAATAATGAACAAGAACAAATGTCTCTTAACCTTGGCTCTCTCTAGTAAATACTAAATTCCAGAAGAGGTTATGTTGAGGTTCCGTGAATTCTGAATCTGGGTCATAAAAGTCGTGGTTCTGTTACGATTTTGGTAACGGCGAACCGTAAACAGTGAGCTCAGCAAGTATGAGTTAGGCATGGGCGGAAAATCCGTTCCGCTCGCGGATTTTGCGGATTTTCGGGAAATCCGCAATCGCGAGATTTGCGAATCTCCCGCAAAATCCGCAAATCCGCGAGCAGCGGATTTTGCTTGCACTGCTCGCACTGTTCGCGTGAGTTCGCGTGAGTTCGCGCCCCGCGAATAAGTGCAAAATTGCAGAAATACGATTTTAGCAAAACTGAAAGTAACTACTTACCAGGTTCAAAAGTTCAGGCTCATCATTAGTAGCCATTTCCTGTAGTGCTTCCTGAGGGGCCCCTCCAGAGTTCAGTTGCCAGTTGAAACTATTATGTGACCATGCTCTGAACCTCAGAATAGTTACACATATGCCACAAAGGTCCTGAATTACAGCTAAGGGAGACAAGCAGGAGCCAGGCTGGAAGTTAAAATCCATTATTCAGCCCCTAATTCATTATTGTCAGTTGGGGCAGGGCAGGTGTTGTAACTAATTTTGCAACAATGAAAGCACTTAGCAAGTGCAAAAGATCACTAATCAGGGCGCACTAAGGAAGCAGGTGCCAGCTAAAAAAATATTCTGTGACACATTAATCAGCCCCAAATTAATTCAGGTCACTTGAGGCAGGGAAGGTGTGCTTTGCTTTGCCGAAAATAATGTACACTGGACAACCAGAGGGTGTGGTGATGAAACAGAGGGTGACATGGGTGGGCCAGAGGGTGGCATGAGTAGTCAGAGAGTGGCAGTGGTGACAGAGAGTGGCAGTGATGAAGAAGATTGTCCCAAACAGGCTGGACACGTAGAAACAACAAGTTCGCGAAACTTGCGACCCGACAGGTAAGTTCGCAATTTGCGAAAGTGTACAAAACCCTCGCGAACTGGCAGAAACACGGGCGAACACAAAAAAAAATAAAAATCCGCAAATTCGTGGGAATTCGCGGATTTTGCGGATTGCGAATCCGCAAATCCGCAAAATTCGCGAACGCGAGATCCGCAAAATTCGCTCATGCTTAGTATGAGTGTTTTCGTCATGTTACACCGATGGATTCACTGTGTATTTGAAGATTTCGTTCTGAACCCTTGGGTTCCATTTTGTGCATGGCAGCCATTTTGTGGTTGCCCTCACATAGGCCGATGACTTTAGATGACTTCTGGATAACCTGAGTGAACTGACCCTGTTGCCTGAAGCTGACCTTGTTAGACCAGTTTCTTGCCCAGTAGCTGATCAAGATTAAGGATCAGAGCACAGGAGATTGTAAAGTTTGGTATGCAAATACACACACCTTATCCTACTTCTCATCTGTTTCTGTTCCCTCTTTTATGGGTTGTTTACGATATGGGTTGTGGTCTTTTATTATGGGTTTGTCCGGCTTGTGTAAGAAGGAATGTTGGGCTTTTTGCATGCTTGCAAAAGCTAGGACTGACCCTTACTTTTGTGCTGAGTTTTGTACCCTAAGCATATAAAAGGTCTCTGTTCTCTGTCTTCCTCAGACTGCCTCATTCAGTTGCTAAGGCAGCTGGGTGACATAGCCTCACTTATTGAAAGTTTAATAAAGATGTATTTCCATATTTCAGCTTCTGTGCCAAGTTCTTTATTGATATTAGTAAGACCCCTGAGAATGAAGATTTTTCCATTTCCTCAAATGGCGCAGCCAACGCGGGGCTCATCAGAGAAGTGACTTTCTGTGGGAGTGATCTTGTCAGGAGACTGAAATCTGCTGAGGAGGACAGAACAGGATTCTACTTAGAAGGTACTCTGTGCACAGGGATTCTGGAGATTCTTTGTTTCTGCAGCCCAGTATATTTCTGATCTTCCTTATTTTGATCCTCCACATGATGTCACTCCTGACTGAGAACCTTTCTGGCGTGAGTATTCTAAAAAGACCGTTAGGTAATGTAGAACTTGACAGTTAGAATTTGGATAACCTCTTGATTAGTAAAAGTAAGAGTTAAGTATAAGTGGGTCGCTCCCAGTCCTTAGTTTTTGGTTCTTTGGGTCTTTGATTTGGTTATTGCAATTACCAAAGCCGAGGGGTTGGTTTCTTGGTTTTTGATTTGGTTATTGCAATTACCATAGCCGAGGGGCTCGTATATTTGCGAGTGCATTGGTAGAGATAACCCCTTGAAGTTTGAAGCTAGATTAGTGAGCTATAAGATGCCTGATCTTAGCAAATTTGGAAATGTAGCTTTGGAACTTTGGAATTTGTGTTGGCCAACTTTTGGTTTGTATAGGTTTGGATATGCGAATTGCAATTTGGGTAGACAGGTAATGAGGAGAATTTTCTCTATTTGGTCCTTAGGAACGGTGCACGTACGAAAAGTACCTTAAGCACTACTTTGATTATAATACTTGCGTATTCCGCAGTATTTTTGGCATGCCCGTTTTAAGCTCACATGGAAAAATGTGTTGCTTTTTTTTTAAAGGTACCATAGTATGATGTGAAGTAAATTATCCGGCTTCCCCTAAAGGGAATATCTAAATAGGTTAGATTTAAAAACATATTTCTTCCTTGGTGATTTTGTATCCCCAGGGAATTAAAATATGGCATAATACAAAACAAGGATCCTTTGTTCTGCGCAGTTTTATGAATGAAGATATGCAGAACGATTTTGTTTGGTGTTCTGCTAGCCAAAGCTAGTGAATTGAGTGTATTTTCGCTTCTTGGACATACATCAGTCTGTTGGGCTGTTGTTGCAGTCTTTTGGAACACTATTGAGAAGCGTTTCTTGTAAATTTGACTTACAACTAGTATTTGCAAATGGTTTGGTTCAAGTACAGTCTGTGTGCTGTTCTTCGTTTCTGTCCTGAGTATTGATTTGTGGGTCAAATGTGTGTTTAAATGCCTATGTGGTTTCCCCATTAGTGCAACTTCTGTAAGTGAATAGCGATGCCGCTATTCTCGAAATGCATGGCTAAAGTTCGCCGTATTGTGTGTCCTGAGTATTGACCCCTTTCTGTTTATGTCTGAAATGAGCTCAAATGTGTGTTTGTGGTTTTTTTATGCTTTCAGTCTATTAAGCAAAATTTTGTAAGCATATTCTTGGGTCTGTTGCTAACTTGCTAATTAAAAATTGTCCTTTAAAAAAAAAAAGATAAAACGTGGCGCAAACATTTTGTCATGGTATAAGTTAGGCCTCTGTGCTTAGGCTTATAAATGAATGCGTCTAAAATGATAGGCAAGGGATGCAGCTCGCTTTTATATGTGGAATTATCAAAAATGATTGGGTTTATTAAAAATAATTATTACATTTTGAAAAATAATTATTAAAAATAAGTGCTACAAAATTCGTTTTTTACTATTCATGAAGCTTAATGCTCATACTGTGACCTCCTAGCATTATAATTAAATTTAAGTTGTGCTATCCTGCATAATGAGGACATTACCATATGGAATTTTTACTTAGCGCAGGCGTAAAAAACTCATTTTTATAAGGATTTACATGGGATATGTCTAATGTCCAATATCTGCAATTTGTAAAGAACATTCTAAGGATGATTAATATGTAACACAATTATAGGATATTTATTTTTAAGTGCCCCTAATATCAAAGTCGAATTTAGGTAAAATAGACCATTTAAAACAGCATTCTTGCCATTTTTAATAGCTTTAAAGTGCTTTGGGCTTCAGTGAATGCATACATTTGGGTATAATACAAATTTGAAGGTTGTTCCCATTTGGGTTTGCTTTTAAATAGCCCAGTGAGATCCATTTAATGAGTACTGGGGGCTGGGAGAAGCTGCAGAGGCTAGCTCAAGTTGCGCTGAGATGCTATCTTTGGTTTCCCTGTAAACAATGGAAGAGGCTGTCATGTTGACATTTGTGACCTTTTAAATTAGGGCCTTGTCTCTGTGAAATGCAGAATGACCTGGCTAAACAGGCCTCTAAAAGGTGGGGTTTCTGGTTTCTCCATAAGAACATCAATACAATTAAAGAACTTCATTCCAAAGGGAAAATATAAAAAAGGTTTCTTTGAAAGTCCCAACATCATGTTAAATGCTCTGCAGAACTGATACATTTGTGTCTCTGCTCTAAACAAATAATGTCTGCTAGTTGCTTTTATTTGACAGCAAACAAAGTGGTGCATTAAGTATTAGACAGAAAATAAGACAAAGCCCTTTACTAAAATTTTGAAGGCTACATGCCTAAGTGAGAACGATTTGCCAATTAAGA
Organism: Lissotriton vulgaris; assembly: GCF_964263255.1. Lineage (NCBI taxonomy): Eukaryota > Metazoa > Chordata > Amphibia > Caudata > Salamandridae > Lissotriton > Lissotriton vulgaris. Next base: position 144,392,464 of record NC_141698.1, read on the forward strand.
ATTATTTTTTTACAGTGGAGATTGTGTCACAAGGCTAACATGGAGGGTCAGTGAAAGAATTTTACTTTTGGAAAGTTAAAAGGGCTTCATGTTGCAAGGTGACTGACAAGATGGTAACAGTTAAGCAATGGAAATTTATTTTTGTATTTGTTAATGTGTATCATGTTTTGTCTTCTGATTAAAAGTTATAATTGAAATTTGTTTGTTATCAGAAATGTTCCTCTTTTGTGTGTTGTGTATTTTTTTTTGCTTCTGCCTACAGATCATTCATGGATTGTTCTGGGTGATTTAAGGAAATCAAGACACGTGAGTTTGGTTGGTTGAAAGGAGATGTGTTTTTGCTTAACTCCTTTGGAAAGAAATGTTCATGTGTCTTTTATGTTGGTGTATTTGGTCCTATCATGAATTGTTCTTGCTGGTCCTGTATGTTAGAAAGTTGTATTTAACAGCAGATATCCACTAACTGGTGATCTACTGTCAAAAGGAGGGTGAAGATTTTAAGCCTGACAAATTAAGCAGGTCCAAATATTGGTAGTACATGACCTGGTGTTGTGCTTCACCGCTCATTTATATATGCTATTGTTTTGTCTATGTTTTTTCTGCTTGATATACAGCAAGTATAACCGATGGCTTGACATGTTCGTTTTGTACGTTTTTTTGCATGTTTTTGTTTTATGTTGCTGCCTTTGATACTATTACAAGTTTACCTGTGTTGTGAAGGGATATACATGACGATGCATATCGCTGCACAACAGTTGGGTTAATTTGCTAAATTTCACAGATATGATATTTTCATTTTTGTGAACGACACAGACAGCACTTCACCAGTGTATGTCAAATTTGGCTATAAATAGTATTCAAGAAAAATAAAACAGATATACAGGATTAAAATGTGTCACTTTCTGTTAGTCACAGCACTGCCCCCTCTTCCCTTAAAGGAACAGGCAGCCCTAAATGTATGTATCCTGATTGGACGTAAGGATAAAATTATAGATCTGTGACTCTTGTACATGGTGACCTAATTTCAATATTACATTAGTCAGTTTTGTTCTGCTTCCTAAGTAGTGTATGGCTTTGTACCATAAAGGAAACCAGGTTTCATTTTTATTTTTACCTGAAAAAGGAACTGGAACATTAGCTGAGGTTACCGTATATGGTTTTAGCGGCCAGTGGTAGAGCTAACTTGAAAACTATTGTGATTTGTTTGTGTATCACTCATACTCTTGGTATTGTGTCACATGCTTGACTATCACCCAAGTCATTTCTTGTTCTTCCTATAGATTTTTCTTTTGTCGCTTCTCCCATGACCGATATCGCATTGTACCTAGTTGTTGGGGATTTTAGCTGTGACCTAGTCCCATTTCTCTTTTCCATATTTCTTTCACTAGTCAGCTTTTATTATTGTTGATGTATTGTTCAGGTTCACACTTCCAGATTGCAGTAATTTACCAGAGACCCCCATATTATGTATAATTCCCTTTTGTATGACCAGACTGTTTTTTAAGAATTTTCTTTAGACTTAATCATGTCGCTATCTACCCTTAGATGATGAAGGATATGCTCTCACACGGAAACCCAATTGAAAAAGCCTAGAGGCACTGTTTTGCCTACTGCCTTTTTATTTATATTGTTTTTTTGAAAATAACAGTGTATTCTAGACCAGAATGGTCCCATGGCATGTGGCCACTCATATGAAGATTGCAGGCCACCTGTTTGCAATCCTCTTGTTATACAATGAACTATTTAAAGCATCGCACTTGCTCCATCAGACGGCATTGGACATCACAGAACCAGAATTTCAGTGCAAAAGAGCACCTGTCATGTGCTGGTAACCTCTGACAGTGTGCAGTCCCTTGAGCCCCTTGGCCTGAGTTTTGGCCACACACCCCCCTTTTTCTTTGCTCCAACGGAAGTGCAGTGCACCGGAGGATTCGAGATTGGCAAAAGGCATTACATTATGGTGCCCATGAAAGAGCAGCCTGAGCGTTCTCTGACACTGAGTAATGAGTGTCGGAGCCTGAGAATGTAGGCCTGGATCTGCATAAAATGATCTGTGCCCTTGATCAATGGAGAGCACACTACCTGTAGTGCCTTCCGCAGAGGAGAGATATTGGTGCACTGCCTTGAGACATTGAGACTTTCGAATGAGCTATGAGTGTTTGCCAGGAGGGCACTCCAACGGATACTGAGAAGCACCATTTACATGAAAGGCATGAATGAAGAGGCCCATGCGGAAGAAAACAACAAAAGAAGATTTGATGGACAATAGAAGCCTGCCAGAGAGGCTTGGACGGACTCTGGGTATTTCCTGTGTGATTACATAGAATGGGTGTTAGGAGACTGATTCTTGTTTTGCTGGCATTGTTTTAAAGTACTATTCTGTTTAGTAAAAGCAGAATAAAGCCCATTCTCTGTGGAAGAGTATCCCCTTTTCACCTCAGAGCATTGATGAGGGTCACCACTGTTTCACCTGAACATATAATAAATTACTAAAATACATAGGAGCCCTAAAAATGTTACTAGATAATTTTAGGATTCGCTTTTTGCTTAGGGTTGTGAAAAATTATAATTTCATTTGTAATAGTGGTCACTACTTTCTCCTGTTGTCTATATGTTCTTAACACCTTGGCTGCTATGGCTTTTCCCCTCCTGTGCTGATCCTGGATGAACCCCATTGTTCATTGAGCTCGTCATGAGCAGCGAAGGGGTTAATAAAGTGTTTTCTAGTGTTTTTTTAAACATGACGTTGTCTTTTATGGGTGGGATTGTTTTTTCTACTCAATTGACTTCTGCACCCACATCCCAACCTATGTCTCTTCCTACTACTACTTCTTTGCATTCTTTCCATACTTTACCTGAACATGAACTGGTTAGGAGGTCAGAGTTTACTAATAATTGCTTTGTACAGCTACTGCAGCAACACCAGTTAGTAGTGAACATCACTAATTGTTGGGTGTGTGGTCTTATGCCACATACTACAGATAGAGGTATTCCCTATTTGGTCCTGCCATATGTGGCCTTTGTGCTACTACGTGTGTAAGGAGACCTGTCCCGAGAGAGTTGCTAAGTAATAGGATTATGCTCCAGCCACATCTTGATGATCTGATGAATATAGACCTGGATTCAGATTGACGTGAGTTTAGGTTATTGCCTATGTAAGGGCAAAAGGAGGGTCTAAGGTTCCGTGAATTCTGAACCTGGGTCATAAAGGTCGTGGTTCTGTTATGATTTTGGTAACGGCGAACCGTAAACAGTGACCTCAGCAAGTATGAGTGTTTTCGTCATGTTACACCGATGGATTCACTGTGTATTTGAAGATTTCGTTCTGAACCCTTGGGTTCCATTTTGTGCAAGGCAGCAATTTTGTGATTGCCCTCACATAGGCCGATGACTTTAGCTGACTTCTGGATAACCTGAGTGAACTGACCCTGTTGTCTGAAGCTGACCTTGTTAGACCAGTTCCTTGCCCAGCAGCTGATCGAGATTAAGGATCAGAGCACAGGAGATTGTAAAGTTTGGTATGCACATACACACCCCTTATCCTACTTCTCATCTGTTTCTGTTCCCTCTTTTATGTATTCTTTACAATTGGGGTTGTGGTCTTTTATTATGGGTTTGTCCGGCTTGTGTAAGAAGGAATGTTGGGCTTTTTGCATGCTTGCAAAAGCTAGGACTGCCCCTTACTTTTGTGCTGAGTTTTGTAACCCTAAGCATATAAAAGGCCTCTGTTCTCTGTATTCCTCAAACTGCCTCATTCAGTTGCTAAGGCAGCTGGGTGACGTAGCCTCACTTACTGAAAGTTTAATAAAGATGTCTTTTCATATTTCAGCTTCTGTGCCAAGTTCTTTATTGATATTAGTAAGACCCCTGAGAATGAAGATTTTTCCATTTCCACAATGTGTGTAGTGGTGTTCCGTATCAATGTCAGGAGTAAACATTTCATAACACGTCAAGGTCAGCTTCTTTTCCTGGGAAACCACAATACCATACAGATTAAACAGGGAAAGCTTCTACCAACCTTTTTACTAATCAGTAGTCTTGGTCAATCTTTAGGTCTGGCTTGACAGTGGGCAGTCTACATACCTTTTGTTACCAATTCTTTACAAGATACACAGAATGGGCTTTGTCTGCACTTGGAGAACTAATGCACTCTCACCTTATGATATTGGCTTTTTGGTGCTTCATTCCACCTTCTATGAATTGCATGCATTGCTAAGTGTGAAGGGTTATTTTACATCTCAACAACACACTGAATATTCACACATTAAATTAGAATAATCGTAGGGACACTGTCATCAAAAAGTGACCATTTATTTCTGTGTTATTTCACTGCAACAGGCTTGTTAAAAATATTTTTTCCAGATCATAGAATGCAAGCTAGATCTACTAGTTTTTCCAGTGCTGTTTTTCTGGGACACAGACTAGTTCAAACACTGATGGTACTACTATTTGTCAAATTGTACTTGGTCACGGAATGTCATATTTGTGTAGGAACAACAGCAGGGGAATTTGCGGGCGAATGAAAAAGGTTAGGGTCTTCTATTTCTATTTGGGGAAGAAGACTCTAAGAAGAAAGACTGCAACACTCCCAGTATAGTCCTTCTCTTTCTAGACAAACCTTTCTTTATCTTTTTCATTCTCATATTTCGTTGAGCGTCATATTATAGGTTCTCTTCAAGATGTCTATGGAGAACTAGGAAGACATTACCTGCAGCCCTTTAAAGATTGGATAGTTGTGATGTGATGCATCGTCCACCTCAAGGAGTATATACGCTTCCTACCTTTGCATAGCATCCATATGCAAGATGCAATCAAGGAAAAGCTTTAAAGGTAAGATATGAAATCTTGGATTATATATTATTATCCCTACCCTCCTCTTCGAAAGAAAGATATAAGACAATTGCGGGATCCTTCAGCACTCCACTGAGTCTCCAAAAATTGTTACCAAAGGTTCCGAAGTGTGCGTATAAAAGCGAATCAAATTGTCTAAACTAATCCAACCGTGAACTTTCCACAGGCACTTCCTTCCTCTCTCCAGTATATACCTCTGGATCCTATAACCTCTCTTCTGAGTTAAAGTACCTCCACACACACTCTTTCTCACTGCACTTTCTCTCTTTCCTTCGATTTCTCTCTCTCTTCTGCTGCTATCGCATAAAGAGCTTGGAGCCCCTCCTTTCTATCTTAAATACGAATTTTTATTACTGACACCATCTGTATAAGACTCTTTGGGGGTGAATCACAAAGTAAAGGCATACTATTTAAGCTTGTGAAAATATTTCTAAATGTACACCATCTGAGAATTAAAAAATGCAAAACAATTTCCAGTATGATGCTTGGAATGCTGCTCCAGTCAATATCTGTGACTCGGTAATGTATAGTACATATTCAGTTGCTTTGATTCTAACATATTTGTATTTACCATTGCAGAGTGTAGGAAGAGGCCATGACTTAAGAGATGCATTTTTTTGAGGGAGTTGTGCTTAGGGGCGTGGAAAATCATGTAATTACCAACCAAAATTACACAAAATTAGTAATTTATGTAAAATGCACTTTGGGGCATCTCAAAGAACAATTTAAGGCGGGGCAGATCGTCCCTTCATAGTCATTCACACCTGCAAAGGGAAGGGTTCGCTAAGTATTGGTCTCTAGTGACACAATTTTTGCTCAACCCTTTCTCGTGTGAGACATTTTCTGCATGATCAAGTGCTCTGCAGCAAAAAAAAATTTGGGAATTTGCACTACAGTCGTTGCTGAAATTTTACACAATTTCACAAACTACACAAATTAAAGAAATGCAACAGAAAATGTTGCACGGCCACTTGATGATTCTGCCTTCCGTCAGCAATGGTATTACATAAAATATTCCTCTTGGGACGTCTGAGTATATGGATTATGGTGTGCTGTGCTGCCATCTATAGTATTTATAAGTAAATGTATTTCCAGGACCAGGATATGTGGGGTTAAATCCTTAAATTGATATAAAATTTGACAAAATGACCCTGTGACTATTTGCTAAAGTGTTTCAAATCATTGCAACATGTATTCTTTGAAATAATAAGCAGCGTTTTCTTTTGTAATTTACCCTGTGCTATCATAACAAAAAACAATTGGATTTTTGCACTGTAGTAATACAAATATGAAACTGTTTTTATTATTGCACCTACATTTGATAATAGTAGTGGGCCACATGTATTTTCACTTTCTTTTCAGAAATGCATGCATGTATACTGACCAAGAGCTGAGAAAGCTTCTCTGAGTCCAATTCCGCAGATTAATACAGTTTTTTCTATATGTCAACCTCTTTCCATACTATCATTGTCTTTTATCGTGTTTCTTTATTGATGTACAGAATCTGACAGGATGTAATCAACATGACAACAACAGGGATATGTGTATCCTCCCCCAGGAGCAGCATGTGATATTGGGGATGGGGAAGAGCTGCTTTTTGATATCTCCAAGGGATTTCTGTGAAGCCATGCACAGAGTGACCTTATTTGTGCTTTCCAGTTGAGTTATTGTGATGTCTCTCGTGGCAGGGCACAACAAAGCACCTTCTAGGTACAGGAAATATAAAAACAGCATTTTCAAATAACAAGCGGTCCCTCTGGCACAAGAGAAATATTTTCATGAAGTGCTCTCCGAAAACTGATGAGGGATTGTGTCTACCTCTTTCACTCAAAGTGAAGAAGAAACTTAAGAGTGAATCTCAACCCATTCCTCGTATGGAATGCAGTGACCAATGTGTGAGAAGAAATAGAGAGGCATTCTGCCCTTTAAGTGATCCAGTTCAATACGGTGCCAACAAAGTAACAATAACTCTCAACATTTTGCAGCAGCTTGCTGGGTGAGATTTCAGTATGTGTTTCGTTTTGCAGCAACTTTTCGTGTGAGATTTCAGAATCTGCTTCCTTTCGCAGCAGCTTGGTGGCTGAGATTTCCATATGGGCTTCCTTTTTCAGCATCTTGGCGAGTGAGATTGCAGGATGTTCTTCGTTTTGCAGCAGGTTGGCTGGTGAAATTTCAGGATGCACTTCTTTTTGCAGAAGTTTGACAGGCGAGATTTCAGTATGTGCTTCCTTTTGCAGCAGGTTGGCGGGTAAGATTTCAGGATGTGCTTCTTTTTGCAGCAGCGTGGCTGGTGAGATTTCAGGATGTGCTTCGTTTTGCAGCAGCTTGGCGGGTGAGATTTAATTATGTCCTTCCTTTTGCAGCAGCTTGGTGGGTAAGATTTCAGGATGTGCTTCTTTTTAGAGCAGCTTGACGGGTGAGATTTTTGAATCTGCTTCTTTTGGTAGCAGCTTGGTGGGTGAGATTTCAGGATGTGCTTCCTATTGCAGCACCTTGGTGGGTGGGATTTTATTATGTCCTTCCATTGGCAGCCGCTTGGCGGGTGAGATTTAATGATATCCTTCCTTTTGCAACAGCTTGGTGGGTAAGATTTCAGGATGTGCTTCGTTTTGCAGCAGCTTGGCGGGTGAGATTTAAGGATGTGCTTCCTTTTGCAGCAGCTTGGTGTGTAAGATTTCAGGATGTGCTTCTTTTTAGAGCAGCTTGACCGGTGACATTTCAGAATCTGCTTCCTTTTTCAGCAGCTTGGTGGGTGAGATATCAGGATGTGCTTCCTTTTGCAGCAGCTTGGCGGTGAGATTTCAGGAGGTGCTTTGTTTTGCAGCAGTTTGACGGTTGAGATTTTAGAATCTGCTTCTTTTTGCAGGAGCTTGGTGTGTGAGATTTCAGGATGTGCTTCATTTTGCAGCAGCTTGATGGGTGAGATTTCAGAATCTGCTTCCTTTTGCAGCAGCTTCGTGGGTGAGATTTCAGGAAGCGCTTCATTTTGCAGCAGCCTGAAGGTTGAGATTTCAGAATTTGCTTCCTTTTGCAGCAGCTTGGTGGGTGAGATTTCAGGATGTGCTTCATTTTGCAGCAGCTTGACGGGTGAGATTTCAGAATCTGCTTCCTATTGCAGCAACTTGGTGGGTGAGATTTATGCTTCCTATTGCAGCAACTTGGTGGGTGAGATTTAATTATGTCCTTCCTTTTGCAGCAGCTTGGCGGGTTAGATTTTACGATGCGCTTCTTTTTGCAGCAGCTTGGCAGTGGGATTTCAGGATGTTCTTCCATTTGCAGCAGCTTGGCGGGTGAAATTTCAGGATGTGGTTCCTTTTACAGCAGCTTGACGCGTGAGATTTCAGAATCTGCTTCCTTATTCAGCAGCTTGGTGGGTGAGAATTCAGGATTCGCTTCCTATTGCAGCAGCTTGGCAGGTGTGATTTTAAGGTGTGCTTTCTTCCATACCAAGAATCACTTTAGAAAGGAGAGTCTCAGTTTTTTTAACCCCCAGACTTTATTTGTTTATATTTTGGGGGGTGTTTAAAGCTCAGTGTTAAAAGTGCTACTTCTTTTAATAGCTTTTTTGGGTTCATTACCTTTGTTTTCATAGTAAAAATGTTTTAATGCATGTCCTGCGGCTGCTGTGCTTATGCCTCAATCGTAAAACAGCTAAGGGGCGGGGAGACTGATGTCAGAGCCTCAGAGTGGCAGCCAAAATCTGCGGCACCCTGTGGCAAGGCTACCCAGGAAGTAGGAAGGCTAGAGGGTGTGAGACCACCCCCTAGACCAGAACATGTGAACCCAAACAAAGGAGCTTGAGCTATGACCTATACCACAACAACAGACTCGAGATAGGTCTCCCAAAAGTAACTGAACGTTGTTGTGTCCAGCACCACTCTCAACTTTTTATTTTATTTTATTTTATTTTATTTTATTTTATTCATACATTTTTCCAACAGATATAGTCAACATGTTTTCATACATCAGCAAGTCAATCGCACTGTTTATATTATATGGTCGGCAGTTATATATGGTATAGCATTACGTAACAAGGTGGCCATCCATTGCCCACATTATTCTTTCCCCAAAAAGATAATATTGACAGTAATCATGCAGTAGGATTAAACAAATGAGGGTGAGTATGTAAATAGTCTGAAAGAGGCACCCAGAAATTAGCAGGCTTAGCTGCTGTTGGTCATTCTTCTGCGTAGATCAATAAATTATCCTTACAACATATAGAGTCCATTATACAGCAGTTTACAGTTGGTGCAGTTGAGCTGTCCCAATGCATGGCTACTGTCCGCTTCGCTAGTAGCAACAGTATAGCTGCCAGCTTCTTTCTCGTAGATTTCAAGCATGTCATATAGCCCAATAGGCATACCCCTGCATACATTCCAGCTGACAATGCAGCATGTCATTCAATAATTAGATCACCTGTACCCAGTATGAATGCACTTTGTGGCAATACCATGCCAAATGACCAAAATCTGCTCGGTCTAGTTTACATCTTTTACATTTCGCATCCGTTATCAGGCCATGTTTGTATAATTGAACCGGTGTGTGGTATGTCTGGTGTAGATATTTATTGTGAATTATACGCAAATTACCATTTGGCGTGAGTAGTTTGGTGAGTGCACAGCATGACTGCCACTTGTCTAGCTCTAGGGGCTTGTCCAGTATGCAGTTTCATCTGTCCAGCGCCTTTCGCGTGTCAGCGCCAATTTCCCTCTACAGGCCCCTATATAATTTCACCACAATATGTGTATGGTTCGGTGCAGTTATCAACAGTTGTAGTGGTTATAGTGTAGGGGGTTCAGCAGGGAATGATGTGTAGTGGTCCTGTACCGCTGCACAGAATCTATAATAAGCAAACATGAACAGAAGCACAACTTGCTTCAAGTTCTGCCAGCGGTGCATTTTACTTTAAATTAAGACTTATTAGAAGATATGCTTCTTCATAACTAGTGTCACTTCCTGCCAGAAAGCTTGTGATGTAGTATGTCCTGACATGCATGAAAACAAAGAAGGTTGGCACAACAAAATTATTTAATGAAGGAATAGGAGCAGCACAAATCAGTCCTGCGCTGCCTTTTACATTAACACCTTGGCTGCTGTGCATTTTCCCCTCCTGTGCTGTGCAGGTGTAATTCCCATTGTTCATGACGAGCTCAGCTCGTCATCAGCACAGCTCAACCGTGCCTCATGACGAGCTGAGCTCGTCATGAGCATCGAAGGGGTTAAGAGAGGTCTCAGGTTTCCCAGGTTTCCCAAGTCCATGCATGAGTAGTTTATCCAGGCAGGATTTTTGCTTTCAGTGTTGTGAATTGTGATTGTGTTTGTCTATAATAAAATCCGAACTTTAAGTGTCAGAATGAAAAGCAAAAAAAAAGATGGACTTGAAGTCTCCATCAGTGACCAGTATTTAGCACTAATGTGAATTTGCACCACTTAGCCCGAGCCAATAACAGCAGTGACTAATAATGAGAAATTATATGGGGCACACTGTATATTGGATTATGTTGTGTACTTGAATTCTGTGGGCTTGATTAGAATAGGATTGTATTAGATAATGAAAACATTTGTAGAAGTAGTAAATCCTCGGCTAATAGATTCTCATATGTTGGAAAGTGATCGTACAATTAACTCTGTCAGAGAATCTTCCAACTACTGCATAACTTGTGAATACTAAATAAATGCAGGAGAGCAATGTTGTTTTACTTAGGAGACGCCATCAGGGTAGCGGATAACAAGGCAGCCTAGGTGCATATGTATCAATATTTAGTTTTGCGAATCTTAAATTGCGAGCTTTTGTAATTTGCAGTTTCAGATTCGCAAAATGGGATGTATTTAAAAAATCGCTAATGTTTAGCGATTTCTTAAACATCGCAAAAAATTCTCAGAATCTTGATTTGCGATTCCTTAATTGCGAAATTCGCAAATTATGAAATCGTTAAATCGGGAATCTGAAATACAGGTGCAGCTTGATGACATCACAACCAGGAAGTGGGAGTGATTTGCTGCACCTGTTTGCCTGAGCCACAGTTAGAGGCAGTTTGGAGAGTGTGAGAAGCCAGCACAGCACAGAAAGAACCCCAATGGAGTCCCAGAGGCCACATGAGGGCATGGAGGGTGAAAAGAGGAAGAAAAAGCATACATTCTCTGACAAAGAGCAGGAGGTGCTGATAGAGGAGATGGTCTGCTGCCATGAGCTCCTCTTTGGGAAAAAAGCTCTGAAAGTACCAGAAGCAAGGAAAATAAAAATTTGGTTGGAAATACAAGAGAAAGTGGGTGTGACTCATCGTACTGTTGGAGAACTGCGCAAGAGGTGATACGATATGCGCCAAAGGTCTAAGAAGAGGGTTGCAGCCACACTAAAGGAGTCAAACAAGACCAGGGGAGGAATATCCACAGCAGTACAGCCAACACCCCATGGAGAGCTTGTGGAGTCCACTCTCCTGCCTGAGAGTGTAAGTGGTGTGGCTGACATCGACAGCTCTGACCCTGCATCCAGCAGTCAAGGTAAGATGCATGGCAAATATATCTGCACACATCCCCATACCAAGCACACTGTCTAGAACGTGTAAAATATAAGCAACACATGTCACTCCGGTTCACTCCTTACAGCACACACAGCAATGCATCATGGGAGTTGTAATTGAATGCAGTATAGTGTGTCCATGACACATAGGAAATCATATGCAAAATGTGGGTTAGTGATAAGGGAATAAGACAGTGTCAGAAGTCAGACAACACAAAACTTAGAAACTGTATTGAGTCCAAAATGCAGACAATGACAGAAACTCATGTGTCCCCCTGTACCTCCACAGTACAATCCAGGGCACTTGATGACAGTGCAGAGGGAAATGATTTTAACATTCCATTGGACCAGTCTGATGATGGGGACTCTACTGAAGAGTCACAGCACACTACCATCATGCGTGGAAGTGCACACATGTGCCCCCACTGCCTCCATTGGAGGATGACTAAGACGCCACAAGGGAGGCGTGTGAGGACAGAGAGGCAAGGCAGGGTGTGTCACACATCCGTAGACAGGAAACACCACAAATCAGTGTGGTAACAATGGAAACACAGAGGTCAAGGCCCAGTAGCAGCACTGCCACCGATGAGGAGCATACAGTATTTGAAAAATAACATGCTTGAAGTACAGCGCCTGCAACAGAAATCATTGCGCTCCATTAATAGCCAGCTGAGCACCCTTAACAGGAATCAGCGCTACATGGGGGAGGGCATCATGGCCATAGCAGGTGCCATACGTGACCTCTGTGACACACTGAAACAAAACCAAGATGCCAGGGACAGGGCTGCCTAACATGCCAACCCACGACTTCACAACTACACAAAGGCGGTGAACCGCCTCTGCACCACCACCAGCAACTTCACCCATCGCAGCATTACAATGCAGTTGCAAATGTCACACTGCTGCCAGGACATTGCAAAAGGGCTGGAAAAGGTCACCAGTGCAGTGGAGCAAATGCAAACCGCCAACTGAGGTGGCAGCACACTCATGGTCTCTGGGGAGTGTGAAGAGACCTCAGGAAGGAATAGCAACACACATACATTGCCTGAAGCACGACGTTGCAGTGGCAGACAAGGTGCAGTACCTAGGCACCCAACGGAGAGCACTCAGCTGGGGACAGACCAGCAACCAGCACTAATCCGTCACCGGAGGAGGTGAACTGCACATTGATACATTTATTGCAATGGGTGATGCAACCCAATAATACAGATTGTACACTTTCTTGGGGAGTACCTGCACTGTGTGCATAACATGTGCTGGGTACAGCAAGAGTTAATATTTGTGAAGTGTGAATAAACACATCACAGATTTATAACATCATTTTGGCTCATTATCATCATTTCTTACCTAGAAGTAGTTTTGTGTGATCTCGGTCCGTCTCTAACGTCCGGCAGCTGCCCCAGCTCCTGCTGCCCCAGTACCTGCTGCTGCCCTGCTAGGGGGAGGTGGGCAATCGTCATCCGATGTGTCTGTGTGGGTCACATCAATTGTGGTACCTTTCCTCATTGCCATGTTATGGAGCATTGCACAGCTTGCCACGATTTTACAGCATGTCTCAGGGCTGTATTGCAGTGCTCCTCCACTTTTATGCAGGCACCTGATCCGGCTCTTTAGGATTCCAAACGTATGCTCTATCATGCTGCGTGCAGATCTGTGTGCCCTGTTGTATCTCCTCTCCCTTGCATTGGCTGGATCCAGGTATAGGGTCAGGATGAAGCCCTGCACTGCATAGGCACTGTAACCTGCAGGGATAGAAACAATAGGTAAGTCAATACCCCCCCCCCCAGGAGATGTAGTGGATGGATGGATGTGTGCCATTCATTTACCTAGCAGGTATCCCTCTTCAAACACTCCAGCACTCAGACGTCTGTGTATCCCACTATGTCTATACAATAAAGAGTTGTGTTAACTGCCAGGGTATTTTGGTACAATGCCATTGATGATAAACTTAGCATTGCACACAATCTGTACATTCAGGGAAAGGTAGCATTTACGGTTTCTGTAGACATATTTAGTTGCTGCTGGGGGTATGATGGCTACTTGGGTCCCATCAATGCAGCCAATGACGTGGGGGAAATGTGCAATCTGGTTAAAGTCAAGTTTTGTTTGCTGTAATGCCTGTTGGGTGTTGGGGAAGTATCTATGATGTGATAGCCTCTGTAGCATTGCATCTAGAAAGGCATGGAAAAAGCGCAACAGGGCACTCTGTGACACCCCGCCAACCTCTGCTATGACTCCTTGAAAACTCCCTGAGGCCAGGAGGTGCAGTGAGCACAGGACCTGCACATGGGTGGGAATTGTTTGGGTGCTGCGTGCTGGGTGTTCCAAAAAGGATTTCAGCTCCTCAATCGAGTCCAAGATGGTCTGCGGGTGCAGCCTGTACTTGTCATGGATGTCCTCTTCAGTCTGCAAGAACAGAGTGATGCACAGCCTGAAGATACGTTCCTGTCTCATTCTCCTCTGTGCAAGAGCCCGAATAAGCAGCCTCCTGGATATCACATATAGTGCTGCCATTGTGGAAGTTTCATTGCATTGTGGGCTGCTTTACATACCTTGCACCTGGTTACCACCTGCATGCACTTGGTGGTAATTGCCATTTCTTAATTTGCGATTTTGACCGAATCGCAATTTGCGATTTTTGGTTACATTTCCTTGCAATTTCATAAATTGCGATTTTCTTTTTGCGACTTTCGATAACTGAGAAAATCGCAAATTAGGAAATCGCAAGTATATTCGCAGATTACATTTTTTCGCAACGTAAGAAATCGCTATTTTTGCGATTTCTTACTTTGAGATGCGATTGTGCCTCATACATCTGAAATTGCGAATTTTTTATCGCAAACGCTGTTTTTTGCGATTTGCAGCGTTTGCGACTAAAAATTAGGTTGATACATATGCCCCCTAGTCTTGAATTCACCTTGTGGCAATTTCTTCCAACGCCCTCTTCTTTCTGTCTCTATCAGTCTCACTCTCGTCTGTTGTTTACTAGTTTTCAAATTTGAGTGCCGGTGTCTGCCACCCGGCACAAATTAATCCTTACCTCTGAGCGAGAGGTTATCAATTTCTCCAGAAATCGGGTGAATTATCAATACCATCTAAGCATAAAGACGCCCACATTGTTTAAATAGGCCACGTTGTTTATGTGTGGAATATGGAGGGGTTTCCACGTTTTGAAATTGTCCGATTTCATAATATACTACAATTTTAGCTAAAACTACCCTCAAGTTTACAAGTGAAAACTGGGGTTTTCCATACTAAAATGCAAACCGTGTTAAATTCACCCTTTTCTGTTCAGAGCGCCGCATAAAAAAGTCACTTTCCTGAATATATGTTGAACAAATGCGTGCAAATGACTGCCCGCTGACAATGGAACTTTCCCACACTTCAGGGGATTCATGTGCTCGAGGAGAAACACATTCCTTGGCAAACACTACTATTCCCAGCATGATTGGAATTCATTTAAATAAAAGAAATCGTCTGAAAGACGCACATGTTACTGAGGCTAAGCCGGGAACTTGTTTGAAGCCTCTCTTGCTGTTTAATGTCACTAGTATTGAGACAGAAAATAATACATCGTCCCTGGAGAATTAATTATACAAAAACGCAACGAGAGATGCTGTGAGATGCGACGCCCAATGGGTCGCTGGACCGCTGCGAATCTTTTGGAAGGCTTTCTCTGATTTGCAGTGCGGGCAGGCACAATGGGAATTTAGTAGCCCTGGCGTATTAGACAAAGAGCGCAGGGATGTGCAACAGGTGCAGTGGCACCGGGCCCCACTGAATCCTGATAACTGCTGTGTATTGCCACCCCAACAGTACTCAAATGGGACATTTCCTTGCTTGCACTCGGACCCAGTACATTCTTGCAAAGCCACTAAAAAGAATGTGATTATTCCGAGTGTGATAAAAATCGAGCCCTCCCTTCCCAGCTCTCATTCCCACAGGCACATGGAGCTCTCAAAAGTCGCAGGTCCATGCCTGAGTAGCTCATGCAGTGCATATATTTACTTTGCATCATATTCTGGGACTTGTAGTCCTGTTTTTCCCATTATAGAATTAGGGCTACAAGTCCCAGAAGGCAAAGCAATAAACATGGGGCCTCATTTATGAGGCTGTGCGTCACTTTTATGCCGCCGGTGCGTCACTTTTGTGGCGCAGCAGTGGCGTAAAAAATGTGCCTTGTTGCGCCATATTTACAAAGTGACGCATCTAGGTAGATGCGTCACTTTGTAAACCCCTGTGCCACATTACACCTGCGCCAGGTATAATGTATGCAAGGGGGCGTATTGACGCAAGAAAGGGACATAGAACTGACGCAGTGAAATCAATAAGATTTTACTGCGCCATTCCTAGGACTCAAATGCGTCAATTTCTTACGCCTGCCTCACAGCAGGCGTAGGACTGATGCAGGCCCTTTCACATGGGGCAAGCCCCATGTGAAAGGACACATTGCAGGAGTTGCGTCACTTTTGAGACACACTCCAGCAATGCGTCACTTTTGCGCCATACAGATACGTCAGAAATACTGACGTATCTGTAACTGCTTGCGCCATGATGCGTAATACGTAAATATGACGCATCATTGGTGTCGCAGGGAGGGCGCAGTGAAAAGTGAAGCAAAAAGTGAGGCCCATGGTCTGGGTGAAGTGCTCAAGCATGGACCTGTGAGGAGGGCAACATATAAAAAACAATCATACTGCTGCATATATAGAACAAGTCTCTAAATTTTCAGAAGTACCACAGTTCCTCAGAATGACTTTGTTGAAGAACGGCTAAAATGATGCCAACACCATAAATATTGAAATCCATTTTTCAGGAAAAGACATGGAATCAGGGCCAGACTGGAAACCAATGCAGCCCTGGCAAAAAATGCTCAAACAAGCCCCACCCCTATTGTCTCATCACTCTATATCTCTTTCCATCCATGGATTGTCGCTCTCCTTCTGTCATCTAGCTCTTCTCCCTCTCTGATCACTTTCTCTCTAACTTCCCTCTTCCTCCCTCACTTGCTATCTCTCGAAGTCTCATTGTGTCGGCTGCAACTAAACTCGAGAAGCTGGAGACAGTGCCAGCTGTACTTAGACCAGTCCCCTGCTGTAAACACTGCCTCCAGGAGCTCTAGTCCACCTTGGAAGTCCCTGTGGCCCGGGCACCAAAATAAATGGGACCGCTATTAATGAATTAGAAAGCTTAAATAGTGGCCTGTGTTTGCACATTGGGGCAGTTTTGAACTTGTAAAGACGCGCTGTATATGGTTTTATGCAAGGTAAGGAAGACTGCATGGATTTGTGCTAGTTGCAGTAAATGTTTGTTTTAATATCAGAGAAATCAACAGTAAAAACTGGCCTAGAAAACCATAAATATGCCCATACACAGACAAGAAAAATCCCACACACTGACCTGTCTGACCAGCCCGACAGGCAATGCCTGATTGCCCTGTAGGCCAGTCATACCTTGCCTGTGGAAAAATGGCCTGTCCACACCCCCGTGGACCAATTTCTGCATCAGAAGCAGATGGGTGGAATTTTGAACCCCAAGACTACGAAACAGATGTCCCCATGACTACGAAGAATACCCCGCAACCAGCACGCTGCAATGTTAATGTGTCGTTCTTTTGTCTAGTTTGTTGTGAATCTCTGCAATGTTTCTGATGTAAAGCGCTCCGATACCTCGGGTCAGGCCAGCCCTATATAAAACTTCTTAAATAAATAAATATTTAAACATACATTGAATTTATCAAAGCCCATTGTGGTAGTTCTGGACTAAGTAAAAATACAAAATGCGTACCTATCAGTCAAATGGTCAGAACACTCTACACACATTTTTATATTCTGTCATATCAAAAGGAGTTATTTAGTTTATTTGTAAGAATTCAGAAAAAGTAAGGTGCTGATTTACGAAAATGATGTTGAGTGTTGATTAGGCATTCATCAATGCTGCTCTATGTTGGATTTGCAGAATACCTGTCACTTTCATCAGAGGAAAGTCAATTAGGATCCCAAGATCCCAAGGATTGAGGACACAACATAATTGAGAGTAAGAAAAAGCAATTCAGCCAGGGAAAGGTTTGGAAATAAAATCCGTCAAGGTATAATATAGCATTAGAACCCGCCGTAGCAGGCTCTTCCGGCCATTAAAGGCCTGCCCTAGCGTTAAAGGCCCGAACCAAAGGCGAGGGCCTTTAACAAGGGAGTAGGCCTTTAATGGCATGTAGAGCCCCTTAGAGGGCTCTAAGGCTATTAGAATAAGAACATTCCTCCTCTACAGAGTAGAATGTTCTAATTAATAAAACAAAGCCCTCACAGAACCCAAGGGGTTGAAATCCGCTCAAGCTCTGTGAGGCCTTAATTCACAGCAGCTGTGAACAAGCATTGGAATGTTGATGCTGAGGGCTTCTTCCGGACATTAGAAGCCAGGAGCACTCCATTGTCTTCAATGGAGCGATCAACCAGCTGGCTTGTTCCACCGTGCTTTTACGTCGATAAGGATTAAAAGATTCAACTTGATTAAACCACACAGTGTCGCCAATTGAAGAGGTTTTTCCTTTCTTCTGGATGATAATTATTGCTTTGTTTTTGTATACTGTGACCACACAAATTGTACTCTCTCTTATGTGTGCCTAGGCGTTTGTTCTTTTCTTGTCCTTGTTAGACAGTCAACCAGGTACTAGGCTTCTGGTAGAGGAGCGCATGCTCTGCTGTTGAAAACCCAGCGGTTTCCCATTTCCAAATGAAGGAGGAACCACAAGTGTGGAAGGGCCCGTGTATGGCAGTGCTCTCTCCCCACCAATCTTTAACTGACCCCCAGGTTTGTCTACTGTCCAAGAACCCATCCACCTCGAAGTGGTGCTGGAATAATTTTCAGAGTGTGGGTGCTGCCCATCGATGTCACCTTATTCGGGAGCCTTGAATGTACTTTCCACGCTGGTGATGAGTATTTCAAGATAGTTGTGCTTTACTTTGTAAATCAAGCACGCCTTTCTTTACAGTTGTATTGGAAAAGCGCTAGAATACTGTGGCCTTCTTCATCCACATGCACCCCAGCAACACTGTCACTAGTTGCAACGGCAAAATACTCCAAATTTTCAATCAGACAAAGGAATAGGAAACACAGCTCTCCATGTTAAAATAATTAACACCACTTTGGTGCTCGAAGTTGCCTGCTGCCATGAAACAGTTTAAACTTAAAGGCACAGTAAATGCTTCTAGGCTAATAAAGCCTCGTCATAGTTTTTTCTCCATTACATCTCCATCATGGACACATAGGGAGTAGCTGCACCCTCCGCACACCTGCTTCCAGTGCCCCTGCCATGCATGTACTTCCCATACAACACACCTTGTGTACTGATAACTATTCCACATGCAGCAGACGTAGTGCGCACTGTAAATGCAGAGCAAAGCATGAAGCGCAGAGAAGTTACCTTTCATATATTTATTTTTCGGTGAACATGTCTAAGTAGCCAAAGTGGAATCCAGGAGGTACAATTCGGCGTCTCTGTACACTGCTCTAAACACGAAAAAAATGGGAATCACATTAGTTGTGAAAGACTTCCGTAACAGCAGAGTTCTTTGCACACACGATCATAATGAGAAGCTTCAGCACTCGCTCATGTTTGAGTAAGCAGGACAGAATGGGTTTTTTGTGGTAACAATTCCTCCCCCGTTGGACACTGTGTCAGCGATGCGCTGCATTAAGTCACTTGTCTGCTGATACACTTGTCTGGCCAGCACCAGACGGTAGCGGCGTGCCCGTGCGGGCGATAGTGGAAGGCAAAAAATTATTAAAAGAAAAATATTGGGAAATGGTGATCTCTGAAGCAAGGTCAGAGGGTCTTTCCGCGCACTTAACTAGTCGCTTTATGGACATTAAAGCCCTACCGAAACTAGAACAATACTGGGACATTATTGCTAAACAACAGGATCGTAAGCTCTATTTCCAGCTTAGAGTAGGATCACTCCCAGTAAGATCTTTTACGGTTAAATGGGCAGATAAAAGTGGAATCGATAGATGCCCCAATTGTGAGGAGGAACAAGAGACAATTATATTTCAGGTTCCACTTTAAATGTTTGATAAGGTTTAGAGTCTAACAGTACTGGTCTGCACAGAAAGGAAACTCTTTTTGTTTACGTTTTGTACTTCCCAGTCCTTTCTGGCACAAGGGAAACTCTCTCTTTTTGTAAAGAAAAAAAACAAGAGACAATCAGCCATTTTTTATTCTTTTGTCCCCTGTATAAAGCCCCCAGATCATTGTGGATCAAGCCTTTATGTAAACTACTAGGGCTTCAAAGACACGCTGAGGCTCTGAGAATTTTAACTTCAGACCCGATGCCTACAATTGCTGTTGCCGTGGCTAAATTTATTAAATGGGCCTGGGTAATACGCACAAAATACATAGCGGTAAAAATGTGAAGACCAAAATGTATTTGTCCTTGCACTTACGGGCCACCACTTGCGAAGTTTGCACAATATTCCCCTGTACTAATGTATGTTTATGAAATAGTTTTTATATCTCTTTTAAACTGTAATTCGACATAGTCTACTCTAGTTTAATACTTTAAAAAAATATATATATATTGTATGGATTTTAATGTCTTTTTTTATCTCTATTCGTGTAATATATGTATGTATACTTTTATGACTTAATTGTCGAATAAAGTTTGTGAAAGGAAGGCCCTAGTATTTCAGCAGCTGACTGCAGGGTCACAGTCATTGTATTAGATCATGCTTTTCACTTTAGTGCCGATTACCTACTGCACATTGGTCGCAGTGTAATCTTGTTCTGCCATGCGCAGCACGCTGGCTTGCACACACAATAATTGCGTTGATAGAACAAACACGCCAACACTTACCTTACATAACGCACGTACTGTGCCGGAGCCCAGCTGCATGTGGGCAGATCCGCAACAGAAGGGGCCTGATGGAGGTAGGGAGGGAGCGAAGAACAGGGAAATCATGCGTGTGCACATATGCTGTCCACGCACGCACATCTCGATGGAGACAGGGAGGGAACGAGCAAGAGGGAAAGCGAAAGCGTCCATGTGTGGAAGCAAAACGAAAGTGCGCATTGTGGTAACACTGCAAGCCTTAGGCGTGCACATCGGCTGTCTGGGCCATAGCACAAACAGACGCCGTGAGCATGCACATCGCCTGTCCAAGGGGAAAGTACACATCTCCTGTCCCCCTTCCAAAGTCAAGTCGACAACAGTAGAGCTCGCTAGAGAGCAGCTGCGCTGCATCGCTAGGCGAGACCTAAAAATAACAAAATAATGAAGCAATACTATCTAAAGTGGGCCACATTGCGGCGCTTAATTTGACTTTTCTTGCTGAATTTATTTAATGTACCTCCCACAACTTTTTGTCCTCACCTGCAGCATAATTCTAGTGGCCCTTTGTGTAGGTATGACTGGTGAAGGTACCGCTAGGAATATCAAAGAGGAATGCAGTTCTGGGCTCTTTTGGATGTTCTAGCTTGCAAATTGTTGTTTTTATATTGATGTAATGTGTCCAGTCAAGTTAGAGTGCTCAGATAATTTAGAAATTCTCCTCTTGATGGCCACTAGAGGGCTTCGGAAAAAAGATTTGCACTTAGTACTGATGTTGAAGTTCCACTTCAGGACCATCAAAATTGCGTAGAAGTTTGTCATGAAATAAACTGGAAAATACATTTATGGTAAGCCTCTGTGTTGATGCTGATTCCCATGTCATAATCAACAAATTACATTGGTAACTATGTCAACGGAAATACACAGGACATACTCATGTTTTCCAGATTAGATGCAGGCTAATTGCTTCTTATCTGAGGGAGTGCTCCAAGTGCAGTTCTTACGTGAGCTCTACTGATATATTTGTCACTTCCACAGAAAGAATACTTTCTTGGCTGTAAACCCCCAAAACATGTAGGCTTAGAACTAACAATTCAATACTTCTGGCCTATTGAGAACCATGTAAATATAAAGGAATGCATTTCTGTCCATCTACTATAATTTTATTAGCTCAGCCAAAACAAAAAATTGATGGTAATCAGAGCAAACTTTTTAAAGATTGCTTAGTTTTCCTTAGATCTGACCTCAAGTTGTCAACCTTGGACCTTTTGGTGTTTATGGCCAGTGGTTTATAAGGTTCAATGTGTATCTTGTTTTGTATCTTCCACTCTGGGATGACCCTTTCAAATATTTATACTGTGTGCATTTGTTTATTTATTTTTCTGAATTCCAAAAGCACACAAATAATGTTAACAATACTGCCTATTCAAATATATCTAGAATTAAGTGCAAATTAACCAGAAAAAAACAGGCTAAACAAAATATCTAAAGATATCTAAGCTCTCCAAGCAAACATAAGGATAAACTGTCCTTACAGTCTGGTCTCTGTCTGATTGCCACCTACAGGTGTTGGGAAATCATCAGGCCATGCTTTGTGAGAAGGGTTTGTTCATTACATGGGAGTATCTGAAGGAGTGTGTTAGGGGATCACATATCCAGAACAGGTCTTCCCTCCTCAATTTCAAGACCAGAAAGGCATGAACACTCAGATGCGGTGTGACTGTAGTGCATGTTGGAGGTGTGAAGCACACCAAGAGCATTGCCATCAGTGGCGGCTCCTCCGCTATGGAGGAGGAGCGTCGCCACACTGCATTCAAGCAGTGTGAGAAGCAGAAACATAAAATAGTAATAACTTTCAGAAATTATCATTTTATGTTTGTGCTGCGCTGCAGGCGGGCAGGTGGGCGGCGCTGCTCTGCTCTCGAGCAGGGCAGAGGAGGAGTGGTTTGCCCACTCCTAAGTGCACAGTGACTTTTCAGTCTGTCAGCTCCGGTTTCCTAAACCAGTCATGCGTACTTTCCCCGTTCTCCATGCAGGCTGCCTTACAGCCTGCGTGGAGAACATGTCCAGGCCCCCATTCCCTGGTTGAGCATCTAACCAGGATGCTTAAAACAAATCACAGTGCTGCATTGCAGCATAGTGATTGGTCAGGGGAACCTGGTTGTGCTTCCTGTTCCTCAAGGAGAGCAGGAGCAGAGACGCTTGGCATCGCGGCAAGGTAAGTTATCATCATGTTTTTAAATTCTGCGCACTCCCTCCCACTAACTTGGCCCACTCTCCTGCTGCGCGACTCCCCCATGACTCCTCCTTCCTGCCCCCCCAACCCCGAGCCATGCTGGCCGCCACTGGTTGCCATCCAGCTGTCTGGCAGAGGGCGTGCTCCCCACATTCATGCTCATTTCTAATAAAACTAAAGCATTGCCATCAAGTGCCAAATTTAGGGCCTCATTACTATTGTGATTCATATAGTTTCGGGCTAGAGACCGTCCGACACAGAGTCGGTAGGTCCTGACAGTCTAATAACGATACAACCGCTGTGCAGGCAGTCATGAACATCCATTTTTCCATTGCAGTTTATGCTGCGGCCTGGAAAAGTGCTGCAGCACACGCCACAATGGAAAACGGGATATTTTTGAACATTCATGCACCTTGTGCCAGACACCATGCGGTGCCTGGAATATGGTGCATGGATGTTTTGGGGGCACCACATGTGCCTCCCGGGCCCCATAGTGGAGGCCCACAGGGAAGGGTCCTACCAGGTACCCCAAAGTCCCTTTCCCTTTTACATGGCAGCTGGACCGCCATGTAAAGGCAGAGGGAAATGGACATTGTAATCCCAATGGCACTGCCTGTGCAGGCACCACCCCCAGAGTAGGGATTATGGTCCAACTGCCCGCATAACGGGCTCCTTGAGCCTGTTGGAGGTGGCAGTCTTTCCCCTCACCCAAATCGCTCCGACCAACCTCTGGCATTGTGATCCATCAGTCGGACCGACATTCTGGATGTCGGGCGTACCACCATCAATGGCCTGTTGGTGGCGGGTCATCCAACATCATAATCGGGCCTTTAGTGTCCAAGTTTCTTGCCTTCAAATTGGTTGCTATGGGACTACTTCGAATGGTGCCTGCATTGCATGATGGTGCACCAATCTCAACATCTACCCGAAATGACGACTTTGGCATATATAAAGACAGAAAGCAGAGAATACCGTTTTTGCAACAAAAAAGCAAAATTGAAGTAATTCAAATTAATGATTTCTGATGGGGAATTGGCAATTTTCTCTCTTGATTGTTCTTAGTCATCATTTTTCATGGCTCGTACATTTTTTGATCAGATATGACCACCATGAAAAGAATATCTTAAAAATCTAAAATCAAACACTTCCGATAAGGATGTGTCGGTTAACATTGTCAGGAAAACTAATAAATATACCTATGGATCTAAATCTTTAACAATAAAGGTATATTGGAGCACCATGCTACTGAAAATCCCATGGTGCATTCTGTCTTATCTCAAGTGGAAGAAAATACTTTATGCTAATATGTCAGGTGCAAATCTGAAGCCGGAGCATGAAATCAGACAACTAAAACTACACACTGATGAAACTGTGAAAGATTCTCAACAGGAATCAAGACAATCACTACGAGCCCCGGCCCCTGCAGGTAAGAGCAGTGGGGCGGTGGGGCCGGGTAGGGGGGAGGGTTTCAGCATACACCCCTGAGCGAAAATTAAATAAATAATCAATTTTTCCTCGTGGTCGTATGTCGAAATCGCCCCACCTGGCCCCACCACTCTCACCTGCACGGACCGCTGCCTGTCCTAGTTGTCCAGGATTAGAGTACAGCAAAATCATTAGGCATTGCGGGCCCGATTCACAGAACTAACTTAAGACAAAATCCTAAACTTACTACTTTTGGTATTCACAGAAGTTAGGATTTTGTCTTAAGACTGATTTAAGAGGGAGGAGCCAAGATGGCGACTGGTGAAGACGTGTAGGCTCCCGGCTCCGGCAGCTACCTTTCCTCCGCGCTGGTATCCTGAATCCTATCCTGTAATTTTTGGCGGCGGAATGCGCGCTACGTTGTGCTGACTCATATCGTCTTTCCCGGGCTTCTCAGCTTGCCCGGCAGCCGGAGAAACCTGAGAGACGACTTCGAGCCCTGGCCCCGGGACTACGCCACCGACCGTCCCCGAGTCTGGAGGCTGAGGGGCGGCCGATCTGCCCGCGATTCGCCGACGCTGAGAGGGTGGCAATCTCCTCCCGAGTCGGACTCCTGGTTGTGCAGCCTGCTGAGGAACGCCGCGATCTGCGCCCTGAGATCTATTACCCCTCGGAACGCATTGCAAACGAGGCGTCTTTGTTTGAGGCGGGTGGCGAGAGAGAAGGAGCACACGGCCATGTTGGGAAGACGTTGGATGCCTGCTCCCTTGGCCCGGTGCGACCGCTTGTAGCGCTGCTGTCCTGTGTCGACAGCTCGACCTTCATCGATTTTACGGGCTTGGAGCCCTGTGCTGCTGATTGACCGCGCTGCACTCGCCTAGAAGCTTTCCCTGTGCCTTGCTCATCAGGATGGGGTCTGTTACCTCAGAGACTGGGGGTGAGCACCCGTCCCTGTCTACCGGTCATGTCGCCCGACGAGCACTGGGGGCCGGTTTGCTCGTTCCTCTCCGGGAACATGAATGCGGGAGGCTCCAACCACCGCTCTCCTACAAAACTATCCTGGCCGCCCTGTCCGACTTTAGGACGGAAATGTGTGCGGGTTTTCGAGCGCTGGGTGATTGCCTCGATACTATGGCGTCTGATCTACGGAGGGATCGTAATGTGGAGGGCCAGCCGACTCTGGGACTTTCTTCATCTGAACCTACGGGGGATGCAGTGCTTTTCTTTACTGGCGGTGAAGACGCGATTGTCTCTGCTTCTACGGATGCCTGCCACCGGCCGACCAGTGTATGTGCTTGCGATACTTTGTTTCCCCTTTCTCCGGGGCTTGTTACTCTGCCGCCTGACACAATGTTACTGCCTCATGCCCGGGACTTGCTACAGCTGGCCCCCTCGGTGGTTTTCCCATTGTTGCCTTCATTCTGCGCTCCGGAGACCCCATATTTCCCTGATGGCCTATGGAACTTGATTGTGAAGGACAAAGGAATTACTGGTGACGTTCGATGGCCATTTTGTGTGACTGGTTTACTTTCCTTCAATATGCGGCCATGTTGGTTCTTTGTCTTGGTGGGGGCGGGCCTTCCTCATGCGCCTCACTTTGGGGTCTGTCCGAGGTCGGGTCAGGGCTAGGTTCTTCTTATGCTGTCGGTTGCTTGGCGGGCAGGACCGGGATTGGAAGTGGTACATACTTGTTTAAGTCGCACACGTTATAATGACTTCCCTGACTGCTTTTGTATTACTGTCTGATTTTCAGTAGTCGCAAATTGTGTGGGGATAGTGTTTCTGTCTGAGGGGCTGGGAATGTTTGGATAGGCTCCTCCTCCCGCTTCACTTGTAGTTTTTGAGAGTTGCAGATTAGAATGGCCTATTCTCACTCTCTATAATTCAGAGTTATACTTTTATTATTTTTCTTCTCTTTTCCTTTCTTCTCTTCCTTTACTTGAACTACATTTCGGGTTCTTTATGGGGCGACAGGCACATTGTCGGGGGGGGTAGGCCGTAGCCTCCGCATTGGTGTAGGGTGGGGGGGTAGATTTTATTTCCCTTATTTAGTTTCTATGGGCCTTTTTCTCATTTTCCTGCGCTTTCTTGTACTGTTTTCCTTTCTGGGTCTGTGATAGAGGATGGTTGGGAGTGGGTGGCGCTGGGAGTGGTACGAGCATTGTTCCTGTTGTCCGCTTTGTTTTTCTACTGTATTGCCACTCGGATGGGGTGCTTCACGCAATTGCTGCTATTATTCCTGCTGCCTACTCATGTGGGGAACTACTGTACGGACTCGGATCTCCTTTCCACCTATCCTTCATTGATTTCTATTTAATCGGAAAAAACTTTAAAATTTAACCTTTACTGCTCCTTCTCCCCGGCGACATGTCTTTTCCAGTGTAACTGTTATTAATTGTTGCTATATCACCTGATGCCGTTGGGGGATCGTATTGCTGGCACCTGTGCTCAATAGTGTTGTGGCCGGCCGGATGGTTGTAGGCCCGTACTTGTTTTTTCTGTAACATGCGCAATAAAGGTTTTCAAAAATTTAAAAAAAAAAAAAAAGACTGATTTAAGACAGACTTAAGTTAGGATTCTGTCTTAAGTCTGTCTTAAGACAAAATCCTAACTTCTGTGAATACCAAAAGTAGTAAGTTTAGGATTTTGTCTTAAGTTAGTTCTGTGAATGAGCCCCTGCATGTATTATATCAGAGGGATTCTTTTGTCAGAAGTAACCATCAAGCATATCCTTTGTGGGCACTTTGAATACATTGCATTTTGTAGTACTTTCTCTGGTTTCCACTTTTCAGTCCGAATGCTCCTGCACCTGCCCTACTACAAGATCCTCAGTATCTCTGCAGAGAGATAACAGGGTCAGAATGAGTGATTCCGGTCAGTAATTCCACCTGCAACAACAGGGATTACAAGGGAAAGTACCCAGTTGGGGAATCATTTGTTGGACCCAGAATGAACGGTTCTTGCTGCTCAGGTTTTGCTCAGTTTGGGGAGTCTACTGCAGTTATGTATCACGTGCTCTGAGCAGGAGGGAAATATTTTTGGAGTGGGCGCTGGACATCAGTGAGTCTGAGGGGGATGGAGGGCCCTGTGTTATGCCACTGTATGTCATTACCCCCCCAAAATGTCTGTAGGTCCCCATGCTTAAGGAAACACCATTCTGAGCCCAAATGGATGATCTCATGCTGTGTACCTTCAGATTATCAAATATTTATTTTTTGTTTACAAACTTTTTATTTTTTCCATCATGTCAATAATTTGAGTCAGCTTCATACATAATATGGCTGTATACCTCCTCATTCTAACAATACACAGTTCTGCATGTAGTACATATACATTTTTGTGCCAATTATTCACCGTTTTTGTCAAGTCCCGTATCTCTACCCACCACCCCTCACCCCTCATCCGATCCTGAGTCATCACTTTCATTATCCGCCGGTGGATCACAAACACCTCCCCTGTATTCATCCCATGGCCCCCAAATTGTAGTCCATTTTTTGGGGCAGATCAAATATTTTTCAATGGATCACAAGCAATGCGTTTCATTAACCCTACTCCCCCTCACAAGCCCCCCTCCCTTACACACAGACATGATAAAGCCTGTCATATTCTCAGTGCCTACGAATTGTTTCAATAATAATAATCCACATTTATAAAGTGCACAATCACCCGTAAGGGTCTCTAGGCGCTGTTGGGAAGATTAAGCAAGCTATTGCCCAGTGTCACATGGTGCTGGGCTGAGCTGCCGCCGACCCTGGGGATCGAACCGTGATCCCCATATCCCGGAGTCAGTCACCCTGGCCGCGGCGCCACAGTCTGCCCGCACTGATGCTCCAGTTTGCATTATTCCTCGTCCGTGACACATTTCATAGACCTTTTTCTTATACCTACCTGCTCAAATGTTTATTTTTATGTTTTAAATCCTCTGGCATTTCGGAGAGTTTAGCAGTTTAAAAAGTCTATTCATCACATGTCCTGCTGGGTCCATGCCTACCGGGCTGCGATGGCAGATTGTCATGGAAGCAATGGGTGAGTCAGAAGAACGGTTACCAGCCTCCCTGCACGTGAGAAGCACTGTTCTGCCAAAGCAATTAATCAAAGCGCTGTCAAACCTGCCGAAACAGCCCAAAGCACTCATTTCAATTACTGAGTCAGGTAACAACCCCACAGCAAGCACAGACAGAGAGCAGAGACAAAGCGCACCGTCATGCTGGCGATGTAAAATGTTGTGAGACATGGCTGCTGCTGTGGCGCTGCAGCGGGATACCTGTGACGTGTTACCACCGTACACAGTGATGTGACATGACTGAACAGTGGAGAGCATTGTGCAGGTGCGGTCTCATTCAGCTGTCATTGTAGTGAATCACTGCGACTGCATATGCGAGGCTTTAAGACTTGTGGCGAGGGCCTTGCTAGCTTGGACAATCTCTCACTGAGCAGGAGGTGAAGCCCCACACCCGCACCTGTCAATCCGTGCCACCTTGGGTAAACCACTTTAGCTCTCGGCATTCATTACCACACATTTTGTCTTTAAAGGGCAACAGAAATGCCTGTCTACAATGTGAAGATTCGCATTGCAAAGGCTCAGGCAAGGAAAACATACAAGTCCTACTTTGTAGTCAATATTATTTATTTTATTTACTTATTTTATTTAAGTGATTTGTAGAGCATCTAGCTACTCGAGGGCTTCCCAGCGCTAAGAGACTGATACTGACAGAAGGCTTGAGGTTGGTCAATGATACTAATTGACAGGCACGTTTTAATCGAATTCCGGAATGCTGCTTCCTTTATCAGGCATCTTGATTCGCGCGGCAATGAGTTCCACAACTTGGGTGCCAGGTGGGTGAAGGATCTGCCTCCCTACCTGGCTCTCCTGAGTCTCGTAGTTTTTATCTGTAGTTCGGAGCCAGATCTCAGGCTCCTGTTTGGGATATAGAGGGTCAACAGGTTTCTAACTTTACTTGGGCCCTTATTATGAAGAGCTCTGTGAGTCATGCAGAGAGCCTTGAATTTGAGTCTGGCTTCCAACGGGAGCCAGTGGAGTGTTTTGAGATGCTTACTGGCTGATTCCTGGATTGGGACCTTACACAGCAACCTTGCTGCTGCGTTCTGGACCACCTGAAGTCTATTAACCTTTTCCGTGCTGATGACAGAACCGCTCCGTCATCAGCCGTGGTGGTGCTGTGCTGATGACGAGGCGGTTCCGTCATGGCCCGCCCGACGCGCCTGCGCGGCGCGGAATCCGCACCTGCGCTGGGCGTTCTATTGAGCGGGCGGGGCCATGACGGAACCGCTCCGACATCAGCACAGCTCAACAGCGGCTGGTGATGGAGCGGTTCCGTCACCAGCATGGACCCGCCGCGCGGCTGCCCCGCCTCCTTAGCGCTGCGGCGGCATAGCTAAGGAAAAGTGAGTTTCCGTAGTCCAGACGTGATGTGTCCAGGGAGCGTACTCCTGTCTTTCTGAGCTGTATGGAGATATGCTCCAGAATTTTGTGGCGCATTATAAGTAGTCTGAAACATGTGCATACTAGTAATTCCAAGGCAATAAACTGTGGCCCAGATTTGCAAAGATTTTGCATCCTGTTTGACTCACTTGTTTGATGAAGACCTGATACAAAATTCATTGTGGTATTTACAAAGCAACGCAAATGTCGATTTGTGTGCCTTTGTAAGAAAAAGTATTGCACTGCATTGCACTAAATTGCATTATTTTGTCAGGTAGGCGTTCCATGGATAGTGCATGGGCATTTCCATGCATCCACCCACTGATTTTGACCCAAATACATATTTACAAACAGTGGTAGATATTTGTTTGTGTTAAATTAAGAGACTGGCATAACAAGGAGAAATATCTCTATTTTTCCACATTATTTCCTCTTTTCAGGTGTGCTGCACATGTACAAAAGTATAGTTCTTGTGAGGGAAGTTTTCCATGCTGCACAAAACTTATCCTGAGCACAACGCAGACACTCTTGAACTATAAACACAAGGTTACATGCAGCGACACTAGCAGGGCTTAAAGTGAGCAGGGTCTTGCTGGTTCTCAGCACCGACAGTTCTTAAAAGCAGGTGCCGAGACGGGTCCCAATCGGGCTCTCCCTTCTTGCCCTCACCATGAAAAAAATTAATCTTAACTCTGCAGCAGTACCACCTTTTACTGCCTTTGGTGTAACTTCAAAGAGACATTGTTATAGTTCTTTCAGAGTCTTATCATGTCAGAATTGAAGCATTTCCAATATGCAACTAACAAGCATTGACAAAGCCAATAGTACTGGCGTGTTGTAAGTATAATGTTACTTGCTGTATTATAGATCTGGATTTAACGACAGAAGTAGCAAAATAGCAGTGGGTCGGCAAACTAAGCTAAGCATAGATTTTCAGCTTACCTGCTTTTAAGCCACGCCTGCAATTACATGGGCCACGCCCCTTTGAGAGACCCTCCAGTTTTTTAATCCTGCTTAAAGCCCTGGGCACTAGGAACCCCAAAGTCCGTGAACGCATGGAGAAAGCGGAACTGCACCATTTATTTGAAGAGATGGAACTGTTCTGCTCTCTCCAGGTGACACAAAGAAGTACAGCACCTATTTTTCCTGCAG
The DNA here is from genome assembly GCF_964263255.1 of Lissotriton vulgaris. Lineage (NCBI taxonomy): Eukaryota > Metazoa > Chordata > Amphibia > Caudata > Salamandridae > Lissotriton > Lissotriton vulgaris. The sequence continues at coordinate 144,422,913 of NC_141698.1, forward strand.
TGCGTTGCGTGAAATGTTTCTAAATCCGGACCTAAATTTCTATTGCATTCCTCTCCAACAAAAAAAAATTCACTTTACATAAGCCTTAAATATATTTTTCAAAAAAGTCTGTATTGCACCATGGACTTGATTATGAATAGAGTTTACTAAATGTTGAACGAAACATTTGTATCACCTTATTGTTGAACTTTAAAACATCTAGTTCGGACTGACAGACCTGCTTGTTTTATACTGAAAATGATAATTTTAGTTCAATCAATCAATTAACTTTATTTCGGTCTTTTTAGACCATAAAAGTACATAAAAATAATATTAGTACAAAAAAATAATATAACACATTTCCATCCAGATCTTAGCGATCGCATTCTTTGTCACAGTGGATTGGGTGGCAGACATCACAATTTAGTTTAAAATAAATTTTGATATTTGGAAGAAACTTAGGGCATGTGTGTGCGCAACATGAAACTTTGAAAAATGCACTTTAGTACATTTTTCAGTTTTTGCAAATTGCCATGAAGTTGTACTTCATGGTAATTTTCGTGCCCTATTAGCGATTTTGCTATTTTAAAAACTTTCATGCAGTGCATTTAAGGAATCTCAATATGAGATTCCTTAAATGCAATTAATCGCAATTTAGCGATTTCTAAAATTGCGATTTTTGCATTTGGGATGATGCATCCCATATGCAAATATACCGCTCGCAAAGGGGCAGATTCTGATAATCTGCCCCTTTGCGAGCGGATTTTAGCTTGATGAATCTGGGCCAGGGTTCTTGTCAGACGCCTTTGAGTATCTCTCTCGCGCCACCAGGCCGCTGAAAGCCGCTGTGCTCGAAAATATTTCGAGGGCAGAGAGGATCACTCCGGGCTTCCGTACCAGCTCAGCGACATGCCCTTTTATGCAGTAAGGATGACAGTGTGCCTGCTGCGCGTTACTTATGCGAACCCAACAGCTCTGCCTCACTTATCCATTAATCCCCTGAAGTGCTCCTGGCTTCGATGTGCGCACTTCGCTTCTTCCGAAAGGGAGACTGCCACGAAATAACACCATTAGCGATGTTTCTGCAAAGTGCAACTGCATCAAGACAAGGCGAAGAAGGTGTTGGCAGAAAAATGGCTTTGGATGGTATTATTGTCCTATAACCCCTTTCAGAGAAGTGCGATCCATATTGTCCTTGATTGCTTTATTAATGGTATCTTTGTTTGACTTTTATATAGCACCCTGGGAGCACAGATGTGACATCGTAGCGCTTTTGCTTTGAAATAATGAATTATTATTATAATAAATTTGTGTTTTATAGCGTGCTTGATATCCCTCATTCGGGGTATGGGGAATGAAAGCCAGAGATAATTAGAGTCCTTTTTTACTGCTAAGGATAGGTTGATCCCAGACTGGAGTATTTTTTAAACTTGACCTATGTTCGTAGTTACATGGGACATCACCAAGCAGGCCCGACCCTTCAGGGCTAGATATATATTCACTGAAGAAAAAATTAAAGTGACATTATAGTTAGGTTTTGTATAATTAAAAAAATTAGGCCTCATTTACCAAAAAATGACGCAGCGCGGCCCTGCAAGCAGTTTTGCAGAGCTGAGCTGGCTTCATTTTAAAAACACGGGTATGCGTTGTATTAACAACAATACGACTTATCTACAGCAGCGGTCGGCAGTAGGAGTTCCGGCAGGGCAGTGACGTGGGGAGGGGCAGGGTGGGGGGGGTAGTAATGTATGGATTACGGAGTTTAACAGGTAAGTAAACATATAAATAAATAAACCTAATTTCTTTGCGCACACTGCATCACCAAATGTGATGCAGTGCACGCAACGAAATTAGTTTTATTTATTTATATATTTACTTACCTGCTAAACTCCGTAATCCATACATTACTACCCCCCACCCTGCCCTCCCCCTCTTCACGTCACCGCCCTGCAGGAACTCCTACTGCCGACTCCGACTGCTTATCTATGTGATCTCTCCTGTGCTGGCGCATAATTGGCTGCCATGCGCCAGCTCAGGCACCCTTGGGTCCTGTTGATAGGGTGCCTGCATTGTGGGGATGATATTTTTGTGCAGGAAGAGACACCTCCCTGCAGAGAAACAATAATTGATGGCATTTTCCTCTTTATATGCGTACAAGCATTGAAAGAGGAAACAACTAGGTGAAATAAAAGTATTTCTCCTCGTTGCGCCACTCCTATGCCCCCCTGGGAAGGCGTAGGATTCTGATGCATTCCCAGTTTTACAAAACGTTCTAAACCTGGGATTGTATCAGGCGCCATGGATATTGTATCGGTACACCCACAGTAACACCCATGGCATGCCACTTTAACGCAGAGTAATGCATGTAAGGGGTCCCCATTTACAAGGCCATTAAAAGTCACTCAGGGTGGCTTCACATGGCCTTGTAACTAAGAGCAGGCACACTGTGGTGCCAGTGCGCAAAAAAAAGTGACACACCGGCGGCACAAGGGGCTTTTAAATGAGGCTCATTGTTTTAAAACGAAAACAATTGAAATTCATCTGTTATACTCGACGAGCTGACAATAACTTGCACCCCAGCCATTCACTGATTATGAACTCACATGTTACTTCACTCCTGACACATTAAATGACATTATTGATGACCAAAAGGAAAAAAGCCTCTTGATCAATCAGATCGCTCTATTTTTTCAATTTGCACTCCTTATGACCTCACATATAACAATAAAGCAGAGCTCCCAGGGGAGCAAATATTGGAGCGTGACGGGGAAAATGAAAAAAGAAAAAATTTAGACACTCAACTCTACCGAAAAAGCTCTACATAAAGAGTTGTAACAAAACAACACATTAATACATTGGAAATATCTCAATATTATTTATTTTTCTGCATATATAAAAACTTTCAGAAAACTGTGATTTAATCATAAAACTCATCGGTGTGGCCAATACAACATGTGATGTGGCTATTGTCCCTAAAGATCTTATGTACGGGGAATGAGAAGTTTAAGCTTGAAAGTATGACCATCTATAGAACAAGCATCTTTATGTATTTTAATCACTGTCCCTTGTATTTGGGATATGTTGGCGAATCTAGCAGGGAGTTCAGTACTAGATACAGTGAACAGAAGTCAGCTATCTGAAACCAAAAACAGGCCCCTCTCATAGACAATAGCATGGAGAATAACCATAGGGAAAGTGAACTTACATGGACAGTCTTGGAAAAGTATCAGAGATTACTAACAGAGACATCACTGCATATGAGAAATATTGGGACTTTTTTTGGATGTTCCATTTAGATACTGTAAGGAAGGGCTTATTCTAAGGAGAGAGGTTTTCTATGACCTCACATATTACATCACTCATAACAAGTTCAATTACATCATAAAGGACATCTCATATAACAATATTGACATCACTGATGACACCATTCACCATATTGATGTTCAATTTACTCTACAAACCAATACAGCTTTTTAATATGTAAATAATTACTAAATGCACAGAATCATGTAAAGCATAAATGACATAAACATACGGGCTTATATAAAATAAATAGACTGTAGTTCACTCCCTCCAGACACCCAAGACCCATTGGCTTGCTAAGCCCTACTACACTCTTCCATCGCTACAGAAATATGCTCAGAGGGCCGGATTCACAAAGATAAACTGAGACGAAAGTCTAACTTTATGACTTTTGGCATTTACAAAGGGCATTTACAAGTAGTAAAGACTGTTGTCTCAGTTAAACTTAAGTTTTGGTCTTAAGTATAACTGAGACCAAAACTGAGACAAAAGTCTAACTTTACTATTCGTAAGTGCCCTTTGTGAATACCGAAAGTTGTAAAGGTAAACTTTCATCTCAGTTTACCTTTCTGAATCGGGCCCAAATGTTTTTGCCCAAACTAATTGAAAACAGTACAGTTCATTTCAACTTCTTTTCTATAGCTAAAACCTTTAGGCCATGTATACAGAGTGGAAGAGTGTGAGACCTGTTTCAAATCTACTTCTTCATCTTGTGGAGTGCTCACATCCTGAAGACACTCACCCAGCTACCGAATTGAAAAGAAAGGTTTACCCTACCCCACAGGTGCTCCTACAATGGACTACACCCAGCCATCCATCAAGAAACTTCTTCAGTCAGCAATCAAAGAAGTTCAACAGACTACGATCAAAGCCAGACACGCACCAGAGAGCCCTGTGTGGTTGCAAGTACTGGGACGCTGGAGTAGATTCTGAGTTAATAGAGTACCAGTAGGAAATCAGAGACTTACATTATCACCCCAGTCTTTGCTTCATGAGGATCTACCAAATCAGGTGCAACAGGAATCATTTACACATGGATGTTGGCAGCCAGAAAGGGCAAAGTCCAGACATATAGGAGAAAGGTCTGAATCCAAAAGTAGCAGTTGTTAAAACATTCTTTCCAAAGGCAATACTCACAAAACCCACGCATAGATACATTTTGTGTGAAGTATGCATTTTCTATTTGTTTTGCAAATCTTTTCTGCAGTAGGATCTGTGAGTTGCTGAGAATAAAAAGCAAGGTTTTGTATTTTCCAATACATTTTCCTGGGTGTTACACAGATGTAAAAACAATGTAATAAATACATCTGAACACAGTTTCACTTTTCCCAGCTATACCACATAGGTCAGCAAACACCAAGTGTACATTTCATCCCCCTCATCCAAAAGGCCAAAAAAATTCCAAGAGGCTCCACTACAGCAAATCACCAAGCTCTAGAGGCACAAGTGGCAGAAGGACCAACTCACAGAAGGTGCAGACCCAGACATGCGGGATACAAGGGAAAAATCAGAGAAGGGCTCAAGGGAAGCAAATCCTATACAATGGCAGGGACCTTGTATGACTCAAGAGGCATATCTAAATGGAAACATACAGCCACTCCATGTACCAAGGCTTGCTTACGCCCACATGAGCACAGGAGAAGCCAGTAAAGTGCACAGCCACATAAAAAGACACTTGGGAAAGAAACATCAGAAAACCTAAAGCAGGGAACCAAACATGCACTTTCCTCGAAGATGTTCATCCCTGCCCTGTTCAGCATGGAGAAAAAGACAAAGCATATATTCAGATCTTGAACCAAAGAAGGTAAAGAGGAGAGAGCCCAAAGCATGAAAAGGAGCATGTAGCAATAAGTAAAGCATGCCCATGGCAGAGGATGGTTCATGGTTATTTAATACCAAAAACCACTCAAAAGTTGAGGAATCAATAAAAAGAGGTGCTCCAACCAGAGGAAGCATGCCCGGGACATGCATCATCTCAATATCTCACATTCTACAACTTGATAGCCAGGATCACCGACCCAAGTGGTCCAGAGGGACAAGTGGAGGATCAAACAAAAAAACAGCAATCTAGGTGAGCAGAGGAAGCAATGTCCTGCAGCGAGGACCGACTAAGGACCTGCAGATTGGAAATGTCAGGACTGTCCGCAAGGCATCAGTGCCTGAGCTACAGCACATACAAGGATTGTGGAGCCCACACAGAGAGAGCAAGAGGCAGGCATCGGGTTATCCTTAGCAGAGCCACCAGAGTACCCTATTTCCCAAAAGATCTGAGCAAAAAAGAGTGAGTAAGAATGCACAGGAGCCTGAAAAAAAGACACGTTAAGCAAGAGCTAGCCAGGGCATTCAAATTACCAGATACCCAAAACACCATGTCCAGCAGAGAGCAAGAGCACAAGGCAAAAAAGGTCCCAATATACAAAAAAAAGAAACAGGCTACTTTCAACATCAGTGATACCAGGTTTAAGCCTACTCACAGCAAGATAGGAGTGAAACTAGACACTAAGCACACAGCCTAAATATAGGTCCCAGTATGGCAGGAAGGGTCATGTATGGATGCCGTAGGACCCCCTGTAGGGCTTGAAGTGCTAGGACCATCCAAGACTAAGAGCCTTCCAAATGGATCATAGAGCCTGCACTCTAACCTGAGAGCATGTGGAATGCCCCAAAGAAGGTACAGTCCCTACACCCTCAAGGAAGGTGATTTCCTAACATAAAGCAAATGGGACAGTTCTCAACAGGTCACATGACAAACAAACAGGAGGGAAGTATAACTCAGTAACAAAAGCTGAAATCTCACAGATTTAGTCAAAAGACAAACTCTCTCTATTACAAGACTGAAGTAACCAGTTGTACCCTGTTTTAAGAGAAAAAAGTTTTTATGATATATTTTAACGAGAATTCATTAATTAATCTGCATCTTGTTTATGGATTTTATGTGTTTTAGCAGTAAGCTGCTCTTTTATGATTTAAACCAAATCAAAATAAAAGTAATTTTTCATTCATTCATTCAAAAGACAAACTAGGGAGGCCACACAACCTTCCTTCCACAACACACAGAAAGCAACACAAAAGCTGGATGGAAGGGCTGGAAAAGACTCCAAGAAATACATGGACAGCAACTACAAACACCAAAACCAGCAGGAAGCGAACAGAGAATATTTAGGGAGAAGATTAAGGCACAAGAACATACAGACAAAAAAGGGCAGAGGTGCCAGCCCACGGTGGAAATGTAACCTGCATCCTGGAAGCTGCAAAATGAGCATGGCAGTCCTCTCCCAAAACCCAAACCCAAACTGCGAGGTGGGTGGGCCAGAAACCCAAGTAAGTATTCCCGAGCTGTAAGGAGAACTAAGCCAACTTAAAATGAAAATGATAGCACTAGGGAAGTAACCCAAATTACTAAACCCAACAAGGACTGAGTGAAGACTTTAAAAGAAGGCCAGCATACACTGGTCCACACAAGAACACAAGCTCCAAGTCTCTGAACCAAGCCTAACCACAACAAAATAGGCATAGAAGGACATGCCATCACCAAACACCAACTACAAAATTAGGGGAGTGAGGGCAAACCTGAAATGAAGGAAACCCACACTGAAAAGTGCCTTCCACTCAGCAACCATCAATTTCTGTGACAAAAGGCAGGCAAAGGACAGCACACACAGAGGATGCCCGCACCAAGCCCAATGCAGAGTAGTGTGCAGGTTCCGGAGCACCAAAAACACTCTACAAACCTAAAAAGGAAAGCACAAAGAGCCTAAGGGAGATAGAAGTCCTCCACTAAACACTACACCCGTGGTACTCATAGTACGGCCCGCAGGCCGCCAGCGGCCTGGCAAGCCTTCCTTGGCGACCTGTGGACCTTGCAGGTAATGTACCTATGGCCCCCCAGAGAGAGAGAGAAAGTGGAGCGAGAGGGAGAGAGAAAGAGAGAGAGAGAGAGTGGACAGAGAGAAATTGGAGAGAGCTTGGAGAGAGAGAGAGTGGAGAGAGAGTGAAGAGAGAAAGACAGTGGCGAGAGAGAGAGAGAGTGGAGAGAGTAGAGAGAGAGACTGACCTGACTGAGAGAGAGACTGACTGAGAGAGAGACTGACTGATGAGAGAGAGGCTAACTGAGAGACAGACTGACAGTCCGTCAGAGAGAGACTGACTGACTGAGTAAGAGACTGACAGTTCGTGAGAGACTGACAGAGAGAGACTGACTGAGAGAGAGAGACTGGCTGACTGAGAAAGACTGATTGACAGAGAGAGAGAGAGAGAGAGACTGACTGACAGAGAGAGAGTGACTGACTAGGAGAGAAAGAGTAACTGACTTAGAGAGAGAGACTGACTGACTGAGAGAGACTGACTGACAGAGAGAGAGTGACTGACTGAGAGAGAAAGAGTGACTGACTTAGAGAGAGAGACTGACTGACTGAGAGAGAGAAAGACTGACTGACAGAGAGAGAGAGAGAGAGAGAGAGAGAAAGACACTGTGATGGAATTGGGGTCAAAGTGTGTATGAAGCTATGCAATGCCTCTTCAGATTGCTATTGTCTGCTAATAAAAATGTATTATCAAAATGTGCTCTTCGTAGTTACATCTGCTTTTGAACTACAGCAATGTCGTATTGTCTAATGTTTTGAAACAGGTTTGATTCTTTTTACTCTAGCCCCTCCCTTCCACTGACCCCATCCCTACCTGTGTGGCCCTCGGTCACGAAGCTCACTGTAATTTTGACCTGATAGAAATTTTGTGAGTGCCCACGCACTACACCATTGCAGAGTATACACGTGGAAAGAATGTACATACATTTAGGGCAAGCTAGGAATTGCCAATATTGAGCAGTTCCAACAAAGTCCCAGGCACAGAGTGGACACCTCAACCAAACAAAAGGGAGTGATGTAGAAATAAAGGCCTTGGCAGAGAGTCAAATCTCTCCATCCACCAAGCATAATGACACCAAGCAATGGATTCCTCTGTAGGCAAGTTCAAGACCAGCAGTGCGCAAAGGGTATCCCCATGACACGCCGTGAGATTCAAGTACTGTCGCAGGACCCTTACCCAGGCTCTCTAGCCAAGGTGGCGAACCCAATCATCAGTGGAAGCTCAGTGATATCAAATACATGAACAAACCAACGACCAAGCCAAGCAGAGAGGCAGAGAATGGCTAGCAAACACTGAACAATCATTGGATAGCCCCAAACAAGGCCAGCTGGAAAGCACAGAGCAGAAGAATCCAGGCTATGTGCGCGAGGGGGCAGAGGAAGACAGCAAAAGCAGAAACTATTGGCAGCAGAAAGTAACTGCCCGCAGCAAGAACAAAAGATCCAAATAAGACCGCAATTGGGGAGAATAAATCCCTTTGAGAGACATGAAAGATTTACTGCCTTCACAGACAAAACATGATAATTATAGGCACAGATGTCCTCTATTGGGTCACCTGCAGAGAGAGACATCAACTTTTTTTTCTTTTAGGTAGGTGGGGGACAATATGGCTCCCTGGTGTCAACACACCACTTGACATAAAGAAAGAGGACGAGGAAGTGATGAGAAGGTAATGCAACAAAGCAGAACAGAACAGCATTTGTAAAGAACAACATTCCTCTATGGTTAAGTAGATGCCAATAGTAGACAAACTAGACCCATATCACCTATGCAGGCACACAGCAACAGTTCCACAAACCACTAGTAAAATAAAATAAGTCTTCAGGGCTTCTGAAAAACCCATATATGACCCCATTGCATTGATCCTCAAATATAGTTTGTTCAAAGGTCGAGGTTCCAAACAATATAATGCTCTGCCTCTGGCCCTCGTTTTGCTAATTAGGGGTACAATAAATTATAGTTTTGAGTTAGAATGAAAGCATCTTCGGAATTTCTGCTCTTGAATCTATTTGTTAATGGGGACTTTTGAATTGATCGAAATATCCTCAACAGCAGACGCAGAGTTTTGGAGAATGATTCTCTGTCTTACCTGAACCAATGCAAATTCACTCTTTGTTGCAAAATAATCCATGAACAATTTTGATGGCCAGATTTCCAGTTGTCTGCAGTGCATTTAATAAAATTTCGGGGAGGTGTAAATACAGTAAATTACAGTCATCAATTTTAGATAATATGCCTGCTGACACTAAATGATTATGCAAATGCTTGGGTGAAAATGGCAAAAAAAAATCTGATGATTTTAAGTAAATAAAAACAAGGTTGTTAGTGCCTTTATCTGTTGGCTCATTTCTGATGGTTATCTAAATACATGCCAAGAACCTTTACCATAGTCATATGAGAGGAAGGAGCCCCATGAGCAGTAGGCCATAATGACTCATTCAGTCTAATGGTGTCTTATCCAGAGGGTTATCAGTCTTTTCAAAACATATTCTCTCACTGAAAAAAGTGAACTAATGATTGTAAAAAACTCAGTCTAATAAAAAAAGTGTCCCAGTCTTTCAAGCAGTAATATCTAGAAATAGTCCAAATACATATATATATTTCGTTATGTTAATAGGCACACTAATCAGGTAAATTCAGAAGTGAAACTGTATAATTCGTTTGAGGGGTCCTTTAAAATGACTGGCTAAGTACCACACAGTGATTAAAATGTTTCATACCATCTGGCTTTCCAAATCAAAGAAGAATCCATTGTAGTCTTTCAAAATCCTTTATTCATGACTTGACATAGATCTCACATCACAAATCAACTTCAAAAGCAATCAAAGTTGACAAGCACTATCACAATTTCTAAAACTGTGCCATATAATATGAAACTGTGGGGCATATTTACAAGGGCACTGCACCACTGAGCATTATGTTTTCGGACGCCTCGGTGGTGCAATGTCCTGCTCCATATTCCTAAAGCAGCGCTTAGCCACTTTGGGTCAGATAAAGGTAAAGTACATTTACTGATTCTAAAATACCGAATTTTACCGATTTGGTATTTTAGAATCGGTAAATGCTATGTAGCAAAAAAGTCAGTAAACATTTCCGAATCGGTAAGATTCAGTATTTACCGAATCGGTATTTACCGATTCGGTAATTGCCATTCATTCCCATGGGCCTGGAGGCCCATAGGAATGAATGGCAATTACCGAATCGGTAAAATGGGGGAAACATTCAAGGGTGCCAGGGTGTCACTTTGACACCCTGTTGAATCCCTGAATCGTGCTTGTGTGCAGATGTGGCACACATACATGCCCTCAGGGCATGTATGTCTGCCACATGGCACAGTTGAAAATGCACAGATTTGAATTTTCAAAGGTATTCATTATTTACCACCAACTTATAGTTGGTTGTAAATAACGAATCCTAAAATGGGAAAATCACTCATTTGAGTGCTCCCTACATTGCAATTTCGGTAATTTACTGATTTCTTAAAATACCAAATCGGTAAATTACCGAATTTGCAATATAGGCCACCTCCATCTCAGTAGCCTAATACCGGTCGGTAACAGCCGAAATTCGGTAATTTCGGCCGTTACCGACCGGTATTGGGTGAACTACACCTGGCCCTTTGTGTGGCTTAACGCAGCTTTGTAAATATCGTACCCTTTAACGCAGGTATCTGCATGAAAGGGGTGATAGAGTGCAAAGTTGCTCTTCCAATTGTAGGGGTGCATTATAATCACAATTAGTTTGCATGCACATATAATCTGTTGTCGTATTAATGTTAGGACATTAGATTGTGTATTGTGATAACGTGTAAGTGAAGTGTTATGTATTTTCTTCATGTAAGATAAAGAATTAACATTGCAATTGTAGGGGTTCAGATGAAATTATAATTGTGTAAAAGTATATTAATGCCTGATGAACGTTTTCGATACTAATGTTCATACAACATGTGGATATTTATGACCCATATGTATATTTACTCTAAACTCATGTATTGTTCCTATGTTAGCCAAATTTGGTAGGCCTAACTTTCGTTTCTCCCTGTTCGCTCTCACGTTGAAGGTTGCTAATAGAATTCATGTGCATGTGAAATTTTCCTCTATTCACGCTTCTGTTGCAAGTGCAAGAATTCAACCTCGTTAGTTAGAATATATCCTAGTTTTAGGAGTTAGACATAGGGAGGAGAGGATGTCTTTGAATAGTGGCGCTGATAATGTAGGAGGTGTTCTTTCTCGTCGGAGAAGGGCTGGGAATCAAGGTCATCCAGCAAGAGCCTGGAAGCACTGATGCCTCATGGAAAGTTACCTGCAGGAACGGGTTTGAATGGATGAGGCGGTCTCATGATGTGTTAAGGGGTGAGATTCTCGACTTTTGTATTGGGTTAGGGACAGAGTAAGGGGACTTTATTCCCTACTAGGTGAGAGGGGAGCATCATAGAACGAGCTCCGTAGCTTTAAGGTACTCAACCTCTTCAACATGAGTTTGCTTCTTAGGAAGACTTGACATGCTGACACCTTTCCTGAGGACTTGCCATGGGAAATGTTAGGAATGTTACGCTAGCAGTAGTGTAGGAACAGACGAATGTTTTTGTCTACGCACTGCCATGGAAGAAGACTATAGATGTTGGTGCAACAATTATCTGTTTGTTGATACTTGAATTTTTCACTCTCTGCATGTTGAACTTCCTACATTTCTTTCGTAGGTTTGGGTTCGTGTTAGTGCCCATGTACCTTTACACTCTCGGCGTGAGGTAAGCCCAGTTTTTCCTGGCTTTGTAATAAACTAACTAAAACTTTGTTTTGGGAGTCTGTGATTCTTCTGAGTCATGGTTCATTGGAGCTGTAATGTATAATTGGCTAATGATTTCCTCTCCCCTCCACACTTACAAGCAGGCAACAAAGACGCATCCGCCAGGGGTTCCAGAGTACGTCTAGAACGTGGAACCGGGCTCCCTCAGGGGCGTGCAATAGGTGTTGCTGTGGGTGTCCCACTCCAACACCCATTGCTTTTGATGCTGCCCCAGATTCACAAGGATCTGTAAATCTGAGGCAGCGCCACAGTGGCGCAACAAGGAGAAATACTTTTATTTCAACTCGTTTTTTGCTCTTTCTATTTGTGAAGCACAAGTAGAAGGAGCAAATTGCCTTTAATGATTGTTTATGTGCAGAAAGATGTCACTTCCTGCACATAAACAATCATCCCTGGAATGCAGACATCGTTCCACTGAGGTGCAAGGGAGTCTGCGTTGGCACTAGGCATCTACATCAACACAGGTGTGCATCGTATTCTTGTGAATACATTGCATCCCTGTGTTTTTTAAATGGAGCAGCGCTGCATCATTTTTTTGTGGATATGCCTCTGTATTTATGAAAATTGGTTAAATGGTGGTGACTTGTCAAACCAAATGTTGATTGTCGCGCTCATATCTTCTACGCCGTTGGTGTATGTGTAGAGTAGAGTTAAAAATGTGTTTACCTTACCAGAGATCCTGTTTTCAGGGATACTCATGTATTATTTGCTTTTCCATTAATCTCACCCAATGGCTGCATCAGATCCTCAAGGGAGGCTCCTCTAGTAATTGAAAGGAGGCATCTTTGGATTCACCCTTCTCCTTCACCCTTTTAGCACCTTTACCTTCCTGATAGAGACAAGGTACCAAGCTTTAGGATGAGTAACGACAAACATGCTATTCATTATCATTTTGCGGGATCCCTAATGTGCCGAGGAGCCTTCATGATTCGCATAGGAAAATGGACTACAAATGTATTTTATTTCATGAAACTATGTGGTCAGTGTCGAAATGCAACATGGTGTCGACCTCCTACAGAATGTGATGGGGTGGGCCCTGAGTCTCTCATATCTCACAGATATTCTTTGGCCTTAGGCTGAATGGAGGCCCCCCTGAAGAGTTGGAAGCCCCCCTATGCCAGAAGGGCTACCTTGGCCTTCATCACGCCCCTGTATGTAGTCAGAGTGATGTGTGTCACTGTGAATACTGTATACATTTTGCAAATGTACTGCTGACATATTTGCAATTGGATGCAGGTGGCATCTTAGTCGCCCCCTGAGCATTTTGGTGTGTAAAACAAAACCTGCTAGCCACTGCCGAGGCTTTTGAGGCGATACTGCCACTGTAGTCAAAAATGCCAGCACCCAGTGAAGAATGACTGCAATTCAATGCAGTTTTTTTCTATTCAGCACTTGAAGTGTGCAATGTTTGGCAGCACCCAGGTAGGAATGGCCAATTGAGCCATTGCAAAAATGAGGCAGTTGGCTGAGCTCATTGTTGTCCCAAAAAAAAAAGCACTTGAAAGAGTTCTACACTATTCAACCCGGAAACGGAAGCCATTTTCGATAGCACCCATGTTGACATTACCAATTGGCAGTGCCCATGACATTCACAATCAGACACAATATCTCATCTAACACTGATTCTTTGACTGCTCAAACAGAAAACGGTCCTAGGATGCTTCACTCCGGTCCATGGCCATGTCTGAACTGGGGTTATATGGTGAGCAAAAAAACGATGGATTTAGGCCCAGATCGCTGTACTGGGGTGAATGCATGACATTGTTCTGCATTCTGTCCATCAGCTGTTGTTTTTGCATTTGTCACCCCGAGTAGGACGGGTATGGTCAGACGTGAGTCCCGTGCTCTCCACGCCACTGGAGTCAAGCAATCCTGGCTGAAGACGGCTGATAGCCAGAAACCGGTCCTAGGATGCTTGATTCCGGTCCCGGAAAGACATGGCTTGGCAGTTCGGGCTGGACTGTTCCCATGAGGTACAGGGTCAAGGCTGATTTGCATATGGCCATGTCTTAACTGGGGTGGGGTGGTGAGCAAAAAGACGATGGATTTAGGCCCAGATCTCTGTACTGAGGTGAATGTATGACATTGGTCTGCATTCTGTCCATCAACTGTTGTTTTTACAAACAGAAGAACTGGGCAGCCATATTGATTTAGTTCACTAATTACTTATGAATTGAGTATAGTGCTGCATGTCATTTCCTGGCTACTTCAGAGTACTCTGCGAGGGAAATTTAATGTCAATACCGGTAATATAGTAAGAGACTAACGCAGTTTGAAGTATAGTCTCATGTGCCGCATTTGCCACATAATTCATCATTTTAACAAAAATTAAATTATTTTTATTTTAAACGGTTCAAAAGTTACTAAATATGCAGCAACACGAGTTGTCGTGCAATGGAAGGCCCTTTGCAAAAATTGACTAGTCACCATTCTGTTGCTTATTGCAATATTTGTGTGCTATACTGTTACCAATGAGGTGCAACCAATGACCAGACAGTGTTAACAAGTGAAAAAATGTCAAAACAATGAAGTAATTCTATTGCAAAATGTGCTGCATTGTGCTGCATAGTTTGTCTTTTTCTTGTCATGCTATTTGCTAAGCTCAGCCACATAATTTGGCCCTCCCCTGAAGCATAATTCCAGTGGCCCTACCTATAATTTAGCAAAACCGCGCTGAATAACTTAGTTTTCAAGAGTTTCCTGAAGGGCATATCTAGAACGTGCACAAGATGTAACACAACATAGGGTACATATTTCTATATCAATGCATGGAAAAACAGAAGGATTGAAGGTGTCTCTTCACAACTAAATAAAGCAAAATATTTCAACATGTTTTGATTACCAGTTTCTGTTCAGGAGTAACTTTCTAATAAACTTCCAGTTTCACTCGGGAATGAAATAGAAAAAAACTGTATTTGGAGGATATCGATGTGCATTTCTTGATTGCATTTTTTATCTAATCAGCTAGACAATCTTAATTAATTCAGACACTTGCCTCGGTGGTTTATTTGCCCTTTAGTACCTGCTTCATTACTCATGCAAATGTGTTCCTAAAATAATGAGATTGTCATTATCATCCTGCTTAATTTTGTAAGTCACGTACAGGACAAATACATATTGCAATATGGAACCTTTTCAAGCCCAGGAATAATATTTTATTGTGCAGTTCTGATAACAGGGTTTGAGGTGAATAGGGTTAAGCCGGAATTCCTTAAATATAGGATTAAATCCACAGGGTTGCAAATCCAAAAATTAACCGGCCATTCCAATTTCCAAGCCATTTATAAGGTCTGTTAATATTTTGACACTGTGGGGCAGATTTACAAGCCCCTTGCACCACTTTTGCGTCACTTTTCCCATACTAAAAGTGACGCAAAATTGGCGCAAGGGGCTTGTAAATCTGCCACCATGAACTTCAACCCCTTCGCTGCGGCGGCTATTCCGCCGCAGCGCTAAGGGGGAGTGGGGGCCGCGCGGCGGTCCCGTGCTCGTGACGGAACCACTCCGTCACGGCCCGCGGGTGAGCTGTGCTTGTGACGGAACGGTTCCGTCACGGCCCCGCCCGCTCTTCAGAACGTCCTGCGCAGGCGCGGAATTCACGCCACGCAGGCGCGGCGAGCGGGCCGTGATGGAACCGTTCCGTCACCAGCATAGCCCACCCGAGGCTCGTGACAGAACGGCTCCGTCACGAGCATGGGAGGGGTTAAAAGGGGAACTAGGCAGATGATGGCTTCATACCTAAACTTTGCTTTTAGGCTTTTGTTTAAAGTCTTCCAGATTGAATCATCAAAAGCTAATTTCTCAGATAACTCTTGGAAATGTAAAAGGTGTATAGGAATGGATTTTCGTGTCTCTGGAACCACTACAATAATTCTTAATTTTGATTATAATCTAACACTTGATACATAGCCTTGCTTCTTTTTAACTCTCTAAGTATTAGGTGTTAATCTAGGTTGTAGGGTCCAGGGCAGTCAGACTTTTCAGGGCCTCAGGTGTAACAACTTGGGTCTTTTCGTACCTGGTGTCCTGAAGCTCCTGTACTACAGCCAACAACTTGAGAAGCTTGTATCTCTCAGGGTAACGCTGCAGAGCAGTCCAAGGCTTACTCAGGGAAGGTGTTGCAGGCTAGAGACTCAGAACTCAGCAACACAGTGGGTTAATGAATAGCTGTCCAGTCAGTGCCTCAAGTAAAAAAAACACTTTATACACATCTAAATTCTACACTCAAATAAATATCCCAGCATCCGTTCCTCTTCAATGGAGGAGGAGCGTCGCACCACTTAGTGCAGAATGAAAAATAAAACGATAATAAAAAAATTGTATTATCGTTTTATTTTTCACTGTCAGGCAATGCATCCGAGTTTAGGGTGGGCCAGGCCCAGGCAATCGTCTGTTAACAGGGCAGGGACTGGGATGAGGAGTGGTGTGCAGTTGTAAATGCCTCATATCTGTTTGGCCGCCCATCCTAGGTTGGCAAAACAGACACGCACATTTAGGTTTCTCTAAACCCTTTGTGTTCCACAGGCTGGTGGAGAAGTGGCACAGACTCCCTGTGCGAGAGCGAGTGTCAAACCAGGCCTCTCAGGCCAATCCTCACACTGCTCTCATAGCATGAGAGCAGCGTCTGGATTGGATGGGAAGTCCATGGTAGGAGTGTTGGGAGCAGGAAGAGCACCAAGGCACGAGGTGGCCAGCCGATTGGTATCAGGTACGTTTTTTTATTATGAATTCCTCCCCCCACCACTGCTGCCCCTCCGCCCGCCACTGTACTTTGGCAACAGTTGCTACTGAAATATAAGTAGACTGGCAGGTAGAAATGCTTTTGGAGGCACTCACCTCACAACCTAAGTAAGCACCTCAAAAAGGGTATAGAAAGTCAGATAACCCCTTAAATATTCCTTTATCGTTCTATGTTTAACACACATATAACGGTACACAAACAATAAAGCCTTAACCTCTGAAAACGTCTGTTAGAAGTGGCGGTCTTTAGTTGGCAAAGGTAGGCACCTTTGTCCAAGGAGCAACCCTTGTTTCTAGTCAGTGTAAGGGGGATACACACTTTAGATAACCTGTGCTCATCCCCTTGGTAGATTGGCACGAGCAGAGAGGCTTATCTCAAAGGCAATATGTAAACACACAGTAACACAGTGAAAACACCACAAATGGACACCACACCAGTTTAGAAAAACAAAGTATCTTTATCTTAACCAAACAAGACCAAAATATATCAATATACGACTTTTAGAACAGTTATCTCAAAAATAGCACTTGTAGAAACAAATAACTCCACCATAGGCTATTACAACATCGTGACAGGCATAAATCCAAAGTACAGCACCGAACGCGAGGTGCTCAGTGTTGGGCACGGAGTCACATGGATGCCAAACAACTGTACTTTGGAAAACGAAGTCTATGGACAATGCATGGCGTCGTGAAGGTGAGGCGTCACTGCCCAGGTCGAGGCCGGTGCCCTGGTTGCCAAGGGGGAGGAGAGGGTTTGTGTTGGTGAGGAGGTGACATGTCAAGTCCAGGACAGGGGAAGTTAGGCTGCGTCAGCAGTGAGACGTCGGTTCAGTGAGGGGATGTGAAGCCGGAAAGTTTGTGAAGTCACCCATGTCATTTATCGGCTTCATGATAACAGGATGCAGGCGCTGGCTGTGACGGCATCAGTGCAAAAACTGGCGTCGGGAGGCTGATAACTGCAGGTGTCAGCAGGCAGGGAAGGAGGCAGAGCTGTGGTGCAGGTTGAGTGATGCATTGTGAACTTCACGAGCGGTGCCCCTAGTCTTGGTGCAGGTTGCGGCATCACAGGTGGCATCGCTGATGGCATCAGAGTTGTTTTTCTTGCTTTCTTTAACTTGCTTCCAGCTCCCAACAACATAAACAACCTCCAAAGGCCCAAAACTGGAATAAGCACCTTCTGGCAGGTCAGAACTTCCAGCAGTGGAGTCCAGGGGAGCTGGTGGTGAAGTATTTGTGTCCCCGAAACTTCAGAACAGGAGGCCAGCACACACAAGCCCTTGGGGATTCTGCTTCAAGCAGGTTCTCAGGTTCTGACACACCAGTACATGGCCTTCCTTTCACATACACTGAACCTGCTCAAGGGGGTACTGTGGGCCTACCTGAGGGGTGCCTTACAGGTAAGAAAAGGGAATGTTAAAGCTTGGCAAGTGTGGACACTTGCCAGGTCGACGTGAGAGTTTAAAATTTTGCATGCAGACACTACAGTGGTAGGTCTGAGACATATTTACTGGGGTACTCATGTGGGTGGCACAAAAAGTGCTGCAAACCAACTAGTAGCATTTGATTTACAGGCCCTGGCACACTTAGTGTACTTTACTAGGTACTTACCAGTAAATCAAATATGCCAATCATGGATGACTAATTATAATCATAATTTACATAGACAGCATATCCACTCTAGCACTGATAAGCAGTGGCAAAGTGCCCAGAATCCTATAGCCAACAAAAACAGGCCAGGAAAATAGGAGAAAAAATCAGGGACATCTTAATGATTTGGGGGCCCTGGGCCAAACCTATTTTGGGGGCCCCTGTTTGGAGCAAATTTGAAATCATGATACAATTTCAGCTTTTTCATGTTGTCTTTGATTAGGTCACTGACAATTCACGGGCACAGTAGCCCAAATTCTTTTTAACATTTTTTTATTTATTTATTGAAATTTATGCCAGCAGACAGACAAATCACAAATCATACAACAAAAACTTACATCATCTTCAGGACATTTTATAATCTAGATACAACAATCTTGTTTACACTAATAATTATCAACATTGTCATACGTTTATAAACAAAAAGAGAGATAAATTAAATCATTACAGCATACCAATTCATCCTACAATCCTATCCAATTAGCCATAGGAGACCAGAGTTTAGACCCTTGAATTTTCCTTCTAATACCCTTAATTTTATATAACGCGGTCTCAAGATGATAAATAGACAGCAATCGAGATTGCCAATTGATAAAAGTTGGTGGTTCGGCATCTAACCATTGAGACGTAATACATAAATGAAAAACAGACATACAGATAAAAATAAATCCTCCCTCAGCTGCCGACCACACATGAGCCGGGTTTATTTGGCAACTGAAAATGACCAACGGTGCCGGCAGTTGCAATGGAATACCCAGACCATGTGTAGAAAAAAACTCAACATCCATAATAAATTGAGAGAGCTTGGGACAAAAAAAGAACATATGAGAGGCATCTGCTGCATATAGGCCACAGCGATTACAATTATTCCCCCATGCAGAATTCCATTTAGCCAATTTCCCGGGCGTATAGTATAACTCAAAATTTGACATAAAATGTTGGCGCTTTAGGGGGCCATTAAGTAAAACATTAGTGACCATCACTATACTTCTCTCAAGACTAACTCGCTCAATCCCTAATTTATTTAGCCATTTTAGCTCCCAACCCGCTAGATCGTCCTCCACCTTTTCCATAAACAACTGATATAGGGGCCCCTATAATCATAATTTTAGTTATTTTCTGCTTTCAAAAGCACCGTAGCTGAAGATATATAAAAAAATCAGTTCGGACTAACTTATATTTCTTCTACAGAAAATCAAATGAAGCTAAATGGTTCCCCTGAAACAAATCCCCAAGTTTGCTAATTCCCAAACTATGCCACGTAAGCATGGCCTGGTCTCTAAATATCTCTGGAAGTAAAGGACAGTTTTGAAAGGGGGTATATAGATTCAAATTAGGGCCTATGCCAAGTTTCTTTTTTGTTTTCCTCCATATTACACAGGTTGCAATGACAACTTAAAATTTAGTTTTCTTATAATAACTTGGCTCAATTATGCGTTTAAACATTGTTTCGCCTCAACACCCTAGAGCATCTCATAAATAGAGGGGGCAGCAAAATCCTCCGTTAGATCTTCCGGCAATATTAACACACCCCTATGCTGTAGAATAGCTATCCAGTGGTATAATTGAAAATTAGGAACACTCCAACCTCTTCTCTCTCTAGGTAACATACATCTTTTAAGTGCTCTAGCAGTAGCCCAAATTCTAATGTGTTTCCATCTAATATTCAAGGATAGTAATGTTTGTTTTCAACATTGTAATGTAGCTGTAGGTCACTAATATTATTGCAAATAATCTCTGTGAGCCACTGCCATTTCTCAAACATGAGGTCCTGTTTCAATCTACACTGAAACTTTCTTATGGATGTTGCATGATGCTGAAAAACAAACACAACATTTCTCTGCATAATGTCTGTAAAAGACGACCACTCATTGCTTTTATTAAAAAGAAACTAAAAGAAAGTGGTATTTAAAGCAATCTACCTTTCCATGCTCATGACGAGCTCAGCTCGTCATGATGAACGGTTGAGCTGTGCTGATGACGAGCTGAGCTCGTCATGATTAGTAGGAATGACGAAAAGTCAGCATAGGAGGGGAAAACACCTAGCAGCCAAGGTGTTAAGAACCAGTCATGGCCATTAGGGCAGTACTGTGTGGAGAACAGAGCTGAAACTATCAGGGGGCCTCCTTAAAAGGCTGGGGCCCTGGGCCAGAGCCCACTTTACACATGCCTTAAAACATCTCTGGGAAGAAGCAAAAGGTTTGTGGATAACCATGCAAAAAGCGCCATTTCCAAAAACACCGTACCCCAAATGTGCCTAATACAACATGATGGATGCATTAATAGAGCCAGACCTACAGGCTTTGGTAGGATGTCACCACATAACTCAATATTAGAACATAAACCCTTGACTTATAATGCATTAAAAATGAACACATTTCTTAGTTGTACAAGTAATATGACTGCTGTGATTTGCATTGATATCAGAAATATGTATTGACTTAATGCTGACTTAATTATGCTTAATTATCGCTACATAGTAAAACAGCAAACTTTTAGTGAGTAAGAGCCTGATTTACGTTTCAGCGGATGGGTTATGTCGTCACAATGGTGACGGATATCTTGTCCGCCTTAATATCAACCCCATAATAATGTATGGGATTTATATTTCGGCAGACAGAATAGCCTTCACCGTTGTGATAGAGTAACCCTTCAGCCAAGATCTAAATTAGGCCCAAAGTCTTATATCTACATTGAACCAAGACTGCAGTTCCAAATAGGGCTGGATCCCAATGATAAACATCTTTTGTGGCCACTATTTTTCTCCTCCAAGAGACATATGACTTTCATCTGCAGTCTAACTAATAGTGGCATGGCTACAGAGTGCCAGAACGTATGTGAAAATGCAGGCAGTGTGAAAATTAAGTGTCATATTAAATGGTGTGCCATCTTTACATACATAATCCACTGCCAACCAGAACAGCAAGTATATTTACAAACATTGATCAGTGCTTCCCGGTTTATGACATTAGGAGTGTTTAGTCACAGGGCAGACATCCCAAGTGGGTTCCTGGTGCTGTTGGCCTGATAAAGGCATACCTGGGCTTAGATTGCCAACTTATTTTTGTTATTTGCCTTTACCCAGTAAACAATTGACTTAGCATTGCTTTTCACAAATAAACAGCATCAGGAGTAAGGGCTGGTGTCATCCCTTGTTTGTTTAGAACTGGCATGTGGACATTTGATTCAGGAAGGTGGTCCATGTGCACAGGAGTGGCAGGATAAACATGAAGCATTCTTTTTTAAAATACTGAAGTCTATCTGCAGCTACTAGCTGAATGAAACCCGAAAGCATAATGTATTGCATTTGAGGGACAATATATGGACAAACTTGGCTGCAAGGAGATACAAATATCTTACCCGTCACTTTAACAATCACAGAGAAAATGCAGGAGCTCAAATGGTCAGCAGCTGGATTCCAGAAGGGACACGCTAAACTAAGCATATCGGAGATAAGGGAGCAGGAGTACCCAGCCACAGGAATCAAGCCATCAGGCGAAGTACAGGACATCATGTGGATATAAATGTAAATGGGACTGTAACCCATAAGATGGTTCCCTGTGTGAGGATACTCGTGTAAAAGTAGAAGGGGATGTGACCCTAACTACGGTGCCCTGTGTAAGGCTAAAAGTTGTATGTTACCTATGTAGGCAAGTGTATATGGGCAAATGGGGCTAGTACCCATTCCCATCCCTGTTTAGGGTAAAATAATGAGCAGATCGCCAAAGGGAGCAAAGAAGGAGGTGTGAGACAAAATGGCATGCCACCTGCCCTGTTCAAAGCAAAGAGTAAGGATTGGGCGGATATTCTACAACCCCTCTTTCTGGAAATTAGGCAGCTAAATAGAATTCCAGAATCCTGGAGGGGCTCCACAATAGTCCCAATCCATAAAAAAGGGGACAAGGCCGAGCCCAACAACTACCGCCTAGTAGCTTTGATTGATAATGAAGCAAACTATTTTGCAGGCACCATATTAGAGGAGCTTACACTCTGGGCTGAGACGAACCAGATAATACCGCTGAACCAGACCAGTTTCTGCAAAATGACTAGCACATCTACACATATACTTGCAATTTCACTAATAATTGACCCAGCAAAAGCTTCCAAGTTACCTCTACACCTGTGTTATATTGACTTCAGTGCTGCCTTTGACAACGTCGAGAGAGGCAGACTGTGGTGAAAACTGGCGCGATGGGGGATTCCACAGTCCACCTTAAACATGCTGATGCTTCTACACACGGACACTTGGGTGCAGGTGAAACTAGGTGGTGGCACCCATCTCTCCTCAAAAGTACCAACAACAAAAGGACTGAAACAGGGTTGCACCAACCCTGTTCAATTCATTTATGGCTGACCTTCCAAAGGTGCTGGATGCCTTTAACTCCCTCTCTCCAAGGGTGGGAGGAAGAACTTTGACCAGTCTCATGTAGGCAGACAACGTAGTTCTGCTCAGCCATACTTACGTCGGTCTTCAACACTTATGGAAATGCAGAAATACGCAACAGAAAACAGCTTAAAAATAAACCTGAGTAAGACAAGGACAATGTCAATAAATAACAAAAAGAATTCACAGAAGAACTGGTTCCTTGGTGTCACTAAAATTGACTCTCCTTCTGAGTATAATTACCTAGGAGTCATATTTGATAAGGAAGGGTCGTTCTGGTACCAAAAAGAGGAAACAAGAAGGAAAAGTTTGTTAACTGCCCTGTCGATAAAAAAAATTGGGAAACCAATTGATGGGACCGACTTTGACCCCGATATTGAAGGTAGTTCAGGCCAAACTTCTCCCCTCAATCACTTATGGTAGCGTGGCGATGCGGGGAAGAGATGCTAAGGAGTTGGAGAGTAGGCTAGTCAAAGCTCACAGAACTATGTTCTGCCTTCCACTCTACACATCACCCGCTCAAATAAGGCTGGAGTTTGGCCTTCAACAACAGGTCTTAGCCAGGTATGGTGCATATATCATCTGTTGGCATAAGATAAGAAGTGGCATGAACAAAAATGGAGAGCAAGGGTTTTATTAGGGGTGAGTCCTTACCCCTGAGGTATAATCAAGTAAACAACGAAGACTGGCCCACTGTGTTGGAGTGGTGGAATCTAGTTAGTATTCCATGTCACCTGTAAGCGTAGCTGTATCAGCTGGGCACAAGCAGTCTTTCTTTAAAAAACCCTCACACACCAACCTGGTTGGTGTCATGCTTCATCATCGGGGTCCAGCCAGGCAGCCGAGTGCCACCTGGCTGTGCTTCAATGCCTGACTACTGCGGAGCGGGTGTCGTAACTAAGTCAACTGAGTAATCATAATTTTTTTACTACTAGTTGCAACACATAGTTCTTAATCAACATCCTGGGTCGCCACGAATAAAATTACCAGGCAAGGATTTCCAGAGGTGTATTTTAACATTCACTTCTCATTCACTTCACACTATTGCACGACACCCGCTCCGCTGTGGTCAGGCATTGAAGCACAGCCAGGTGGCACTCGGCTGCCTGGCTGGACCCCGATGATGAAGCATGACACCAACCAGGTTGGTGTGTGAGGGGTTTTTAAACAAAGACTGATTGTGCCCAGCTGATACAGCTACGCTTACAGGTGACATGGAATACTAACTAGATTCCAACACTCCAACACAGTGGGCCAGTCCTCGTTGTTTACTTGATAAGATAAGAAGTGCCACTACAAACACGCGTAACTGTTTGTTGTGGCACGATATACTACACAGGGAGTTCTCCCAGGCAAGAAACTTTCTTCAGTTAGCCTTGGATTCTGCCAAACTCTCTAGACTGTGGAATGCGCAACTCGGCTACCTCAACTTTAAAATTAGTCTGGAAAAACATAAAACTAATCTCTGTACTGGAGGACACAGCAAGCTTCGCATAAAGATCTTATACCTGGATGACCCTTAACTCCTACAAATCACTCGCCCAACAACCATACTTTAATCAGGGCTATCCCAGGGCCATCAAAATAAACCTCCTAAGGTACAGACTGGGGATCCTTCCATGCACCCAGCATTTACCACCATGGCTGAGGACAAAGGGAAAAAATACTTGCAGGCTGTGCAACACCAAGAATGGCAATATTCTTCATTTATTCTGGCTATGCGAAGAACTGGTTGAATCGCGGCAACAGCTCCTAAAAGAACCTCTTAAACAGAAAGGTATCTGCACAAGAAGGCAAGTAGTGCTGGCCTGTTTTAACCCAGCAAATGTTCAACTAAACTGCAGATTGTCAAAATTCTTGTCGATGGCCCAACAAAAAATGACAAAAATACCAAAAAATGCTTTACAAAACCCATCGCCGTAAATCTGACTAGCAGACGGAAAAAAGGACTTAGCGGAACCTCTTCTAAGATGCCTATCAGCAGCAAAGAGTCAAATCCTGCAATAAACAGAGAAAATGTGATCGGACAAAAGAGCAAGCAGGGCTGGAACAAAGATAATGTGAGACGAGCACATGACAGCAACCTATTGATTTTCCTTAAATTTAGCACAACCTAAATGGGATTTTAAACTGCAGTGAATTTTTCATCTTTGAATTTGAATTGGTTTTAATAACGATTTAAGAATGTTGTAGTGTTACTATTGCAATGGTTTTAATTAACTATGCAAAAATAAATAAACTTAAACTTAAGTAGATACACAGCACTCTACTGCTCTATGGGGTTCTATACTCAAACACTGGATGCACATCCTTTACTTGGGTAATAGAAAATAACTTGTTGAAGACAACGTGGGTAATAGAAAAGCTCTTAGGAGGTTATTCTGGAATGAAGAAGCCATATGTTCAAGGTAAGATGCAAAGGATCACTTCAGCCTAGGAATGGAGCCTGCTGCAATTCTCAAGACTTGTTGCCTAGAATGGGTGAGGTGGGGTAAAGGAGGTGATGGTGGAGTGCAAGGCGCCTCTAAAGCATAGTATTGTTGAGAAACATAGATCTAAAAGCCATTCAGTTGACAATAAAGGCGGCCAAAATCCTGGAATATGCCAATTACCTGCCCCAGCACTAACAGAAGGTTGTTGTTTTACTGTCTGCCTAGAACAAAAGAAGATTCTTTTTTTTCTTCTTTCTCTTTTGCTTTTCTGTCAGCCCAGCTACTCTCTGTTTTTTCACGTTGCCTTCTTCCATTCCTTTTCCTTTCCAACTAACACCTTTTTTTCTTTAACTTCTCCCTCCCCATTTATAAACTAACTGGTTCTAGTGAATGCTAGAAGAGTTATGGTACGTTTGTCAGAAACGGTTACATATTTCAGATGTGAGAGGAAAGCATTGTCCTGACCAATACTTTTTGGCAGTAAGTAGCTAAGCTTGCCAGTGCTAGTTTTCCTTTGCATTATCTAATCCCAAAATGAGAATTAGTGCCTTAGGATGCATGAGTTTACATGCAGACTCCAGTGTGGCCATCTTGAAATGGGTTTTCAGTTAAAGATGTATGCAAATGCTTCATGATGCACTGGCATCTATTTTAGCATTTAAAATTTGCCATTCTAACATGTCTGAAAGCAATTTTACAAATGGAAAATTAAATGAAGTTGCGGCTGCCAGGTCCACACACACAAAAACATGTTTTAAAAACTGTGAGCGGATCTGATGGCCAAGGGAAGGAAGTGAGGGTACAAAATATGGCAGGTGAGAACACATGAAAAGTGGAACCACGGGATAAGAAACAGAAAGAGCAGCAGGGAATACAAAACAAAGAGGGTCGTAGCATGCGAAGCATGAAAAGATCCATGGAGTGCAATGGTGGGTGGGGGATGGAAAGCAGAAATAGATGGCAATGATCTAATAATGTCAGGATGATCTATAACACACATGCACTTGCATAGAGCTCTGAAACTGGAAAAATTAGGCCCCATCAAGTCATCAATGGAAGGAAAGAACTTATCCTTTCAGAACACTTGGAGACCAAAATTCTCATAGGCAGGATAGACATGAGAATAAGAAGGAAGGTCACTGAACCAAAAGTAGAGACCTGATTTAGACAACAAAGCGAATAATCCATTAGCAAGAAACTAGCCCAAGGCCCACTATGCGTACTTGTGTTTCGGAAACAATATTTCTGCTAAAGCTGTTCTTAGCAGGGCTGGACTGTCTATAGCTGGCACCAGGCAATCCCCCAGTGCGCCGCACGGGTGGGGGCCAGTTTTGGGCATAGCAGCAAATTGGCCCTGTACCAAAGTCGGACGAAAACCGGCCCCGGCAAAGAGCTCGGAGGTACCTCCAACCCCCGAGTGAGGAGGGAGTGGGTGGGGGGCGAGCACTTTGCCAGGGCTGGTTGTGGTTAACAGTGGGCGTAGTGGGGCTTCGCGAAGCTATGCGAAGTGGGCGAGACACTACGTCCACCTACGCACTTCGCGTAGCCCCACTACGCGCCACCCGCCTCCCTAAATACTTAAATTACATTTTAGAAATGATTAAAAATCACTTACCTTGTCCGCCGCATCCCCAGGGCTTCCTCTCGTCATCGCGCAATTCGCGCCGCCGTCTTGGATAGTAATACGCATGCACGGCTGCCAGCGCATGTGCATTTCTCGCGAGAAATGCGCGGCCGGCCGCACATGCGCATTACTATCCAAGACGGCGGGGCGAATCGCGCAATGACGAGAGGGAGCCCAGGGGACGTGGCGGACAAGGTAAGTGGTTTTTAATCATTTCTAAAATGTAATTTAAATATTTAGGGAGGGAGGGAGGCGGGTGGCGGGCAACTGGCCGGCAACTTCGCTACGCCCGCGAGGTGGGCGTAGTGTTGCCTGCTACGCCTACTTCGCAAATGGCGAAGTAGGCAACACTACTCGAAGTGATACGCCCAGGGTTAGTTGTGGTTCCCAGTCCGGCCCTGGTTCTTAGCTGTTCTTAGCTGAAACATAAAAGTTACCAAGCAAGAGCCCAAAAGCTAAAGCACCACCCACAGAACCACTCTGCACCAGAATTAGTAAATTAGGATGACCATTTGTTTAAAGTGGCAATTAACAATGGATGTATGATGGTACAACGTGTGGTATTACCATGCGTACCGTTACAACGCAGGTTTAACAACGCAAGTCATTACAATGACTTGCGCTGGGGGGCGCTGGATAGTGAATAGTTTAATTTACTATTCCAACTCCAGTCCCCGTGGATAGTAGGGAAGGTGTTGGATAGTAAATTAATCTATTCCCTATCCTAGAGCGCCCTCCAGCGAAAGTCGTTGTAACGACTTTCGTTGTAAAACCTGCGTTGTAATGGTACCGCGTTGTTAGAGTTTCGTTGTAAAGGATGTTCCCCATTAACGATGAGCCTGGCAAGTACGTCACCACATTAGTGGGGCCACCATGCTCCTATGCACACAATTACATTCACATAACCCTGATGAGTGCAGCAGATGCTAGAGCCATGGATACATGCAAAGAGCAAGAAGACACCTTACTACAGCTCACAGGTAAGCAGAGGCCCCTAAGGAGGTTGGGTGGGGTTAAAGATCCTTAGTGTTGATTGATTTGATAGATAAATAACAACAGAAGGGAGATCAAAAGAAGATGATTCAGGATATTCCATGATTAAGGGAAAGCAATCAAAGTATCTAATATAACACTCAATGAAGTAAAGACTAAACATAACATTTCAAAATGAAACGAATCTCTAAATAATACTAAATTAGGAAAACAAACTAAGGGTTTGGAAGACCGTACTCAATCCATTATAGTGGTAAAGGACATTGCCAGAACTGGGTGAAATTTCAATTACATCAGTGTATTTACAGTAATTTTAGTAATTTCATGCTACTCTTGTTACTCCAGTCAGGTTAGCATTCTGCATAATTCAGCATAATTTAACTTTTTTTTCATAAATTTTGGCTGATTTCACAAAAGTGAAAATATGTGAATTTCGCAGACCCCTAAAAATTACCTTCACCTTCAAATTTAGAGAGGACCACCAGACCAGAGGTCATTACTATTCCCTGAAAGGTATCAATATCACACCAGTTCCCTTCAAAGTACAAAAGATTTGGTAGATGGCTGCTATTGTTTTTGATGGTCATCCACCACACCTTTAAACTTTTTTGTGATTTTAGAAACAAACTCACAAAGCTGGAGTTTGTTTCTTATCAACAAAAACGAATGACCCCCACAGCCTAGGAGTTTTCCTTCTTTTTCTGTCCCTCACTGCCAGGGTTTGTTTTACCTTTTGGCAATGGACAGGAAAAAGGCATAACATTGTCCACCATAAATAGGGCAGGCGGTGTAATGTCTTATTACTTACCGGTAATCTTCATTACCCCGATTAGGGTCCTCCCCGTCCCAGTCCTAACAACGTGAGGCAGTCCTGCCTCCACCCAGCCAATCACAACGCTAGTATTTCTATACTACATAAGCCCCGCCCACCTACCGCCATGCCTGTTATCAACAAGACTCCGACACAAACACAGCGGTAGGGTGGGAGGGAAGAGGACTGGGACGGGGAGGACCCTAATCGGGGTAATGAAGATTACCGGTAAGTAATAAGACATTACCCCCTCATGGGTCCTCCCCGTCCCAGTCCTAACAACGTGAGGAACTCACAAGCAGAGAACCAATAAAGAAAACACGCAGGACACCAGGGATCCATGCAGAGTACAAAACTTTAATCAATAAAAGATTAATGAACAACAGCGTTCAAGACGCCAACAGAAAAAATGGCAGCAGAGGCATGTAAAACATCAAGCCGATAATGTCGCACAAATGTGTGATGAGACTGCCAGGTGGCCGCCCTACAAATCTCCTGGATAGAGACCCCCGCCGCCTCAGCCCAGGAAGCAGACACAGAACGCGTCGACCGACCCTGTACGTGAGACGGAGGCGGCAAATCCAAAGACTTGTAAGATTGACAGACCGCCAAACGGACCCACCGACTGATCGTGGAAGTGGAAACCTTCTTCCCTTTAGCCACACCCCCACAGGAGACAAACAGGGCAGGAGAACTCCGGAACCCTAGGGAACGTTGGACGTAAATCTGGAGAGCCCTGCGAACATCCAAAGAAGGGGGAACAAGGGAACCCCCCTCAGCAGGCAAATCAGGAACAATCACCTCCTGCTGCAAATGAAAACTCGAAGAAACCCTAGGCAGAAAAGCCGGATCAAGCCGCAAAATGACCCGATCCGGGAGGAACTGCAAACAGGGAAACGAAACGAGCAAGGCACCCAACTCACCCAACCTGCGAGCGGAGGTAATGGCCAACAGGAAAGTCACCTTAGCGGACAGCCACAACAAATCTGCCTCCATCAAAGGCTCAAAAGGGGGCAACTGTAGACCACGCAAAACAGTAGGCAAATCCCAAGAAGGAATGAGAACAGGAGAAACCGGCCGACGAAGCCGAAAGCTCCGAAGAAGCCGACTAACCAAAGGAGCAACACCCTCCAAGGAGGCCCCAGGACCCCGACAAGCACGAACCGCCGCCCACTGAGCAGACAACGTGGAAGGGGAAAGGCCTTTCAAAAAACCATCCCGGAGAAACTCCTACACAGAAGTAGGAACCCCCAGTACAGGATCCACCCCATGAGAAGAACACCAAGAAACAAAAGAACCCCAATGGCGGCCATAGCACTTAAGGGTCAAAGGGCGGCGAGACAACTGGATGTCACGAGCCACCACCGATGAACAACCCAAAGACTCCAAAGTCAACCGCTCAAGAGCCAAGCCGTCAGCTGCAAACGACGAAGACAAGGCAGAGACGGGAGTGGAAACTGAAGAGGAGATGGACACAAAGGAAGCCGGACAAACTGACCCTTCGCCAGCTTCAGCAGGAGAGGAAACCAAATGCGGCGAGGCCAGAAAGGAGCAATCAAGAGGACCAAAACATTCTCCCTCCGAATCTTCTGCAGCACCCTCGGGAGGAGGGGAATGGGAGGGAATGCATACAGAAGGCCCGAAGGCCAGGGAATCGAAAGAGCATCCACCGCCCAAGCCTGAGGACACAGCACCTCCGAACAAAACCGGGGCAGGAGAGAGTTGTGAGGGGACGCAAAAAGATCGATCCAAGGAGTACCGAACCGAAGGCAAAGGGACAGGAATAGAGGAAGAGAGAGATGGTACAGAACAGAAGATGGAAGGTCGCGGCTCAAAGCGTCCGCATGAAAATTCAACCGTCCCGGAATGTACACCGCCCTCAAGGCCAACAGATGAGATTCCGCCCAAGCACAAATCATGGAGGCCAACAAGTTCAGAGACGCGCACCTGGTCCCCCCCTGACGGTTCAAGTAACAACGAGCCACCTGGTTGTCGGTACGAACCAAAAGATTCGCCCCCAGGAGAGGAACCTGAAAGAACTGCACCGCCTCCCAGACAGCCGCCAGCTCCCGCCAGTTCGAGGAACGGGTGCTGTCTCCCTGAGACCACCGACCCTTGGCTTCCAAGGACCCCAAAGTGGCCCCCCAACCCCAGAGACTGGCATCCGTCGTCAACAAAAGGGGAGGAGGAAGACAAAACCGCACCCCCTTCTCCAGGTTGGGCGTGCAAAGCCACCAGTCCAAGTCCTGAATCAGAGCAGGAGAGAGAGGAATCAGAGTCTCGTAATCCGCCCGGGAGGGGTCCCACCGAGCCAACAGATGAGTCACCAAGGGCTTAAGATGGAGGCGAGCCCAAGGAACC
Organism: Lissotriton vulgaris; assembly: GCF_964263255.1. NCBI lineage: Eukaryota > Metazoa > Chordata > Amphibia > Caudata > Salamandridae > Lissotriton > Lissotriton vulgaris. Next base: position 144,453,860 of record NC_141698.1, read on the forward strand.
ACAGCAGTGGTCGCAGCCATCAACCCCTGGACCCGCAACCAAACACGATCCGGGGCAGAGGGACGACCCAACAGATCCCGCAGCAGAGCCTGTAAGGAAAAGATCCGAACAGGAGGGAGAAACACCGCCCCCAGAGAGGTGTCGAACAGACCCCCGATGAACTGAAGTCTCTGAACAGGAACCAGATGAGACTTGGCCAAATTCACCTTGAACCCCAGCTCCCGGAACAGGGACAACGTAGCCTCCACTGCCAGAAGAGCCTGAGGGAAAGAGAAAGCAGAGACCAAACAATCATCAATATAGGGAAACACGGAGAAACCCTGATGTTGCAAAACCCCCACAGCAGGAGCCAATACCTTGGTAAAAGTCCTGGGAGCAGTGGAGAGGCCGAACGGCAGAACCTGAAACTGGAAATGCATCCCCTGGACCACAAACCGCAGGAACCGCTGACTGGCAGGATGGACCAGAACGTGAAAATAGGCGTCCTCCAAGTCCAGGGAAGCCAAAAAATCTCCCTCCTGGATGAGGGTAATGATGGACTGCAATGTGACCATCCGAAAATGATCCAGCCACACCAACTTGTTCAGGGAACGGAGATTCAATATGGGGCGGAAGGAACCATCGGGCTTTGGAACCAGAAACAGACGGGAATAAAACCCCAGGCCCACTTCTTCCACTGGAACCGGCACCACCGCCCCCTTCTGGAACAACAAGTGGACGCCGGACAACATGGCAGACCTCCGCACTGGGTCTCTTGACAACGGGGTAACCAGAAGACAATCCAGAGGGGAAGGGCCCCGGAAGGGAATCCGGTAACCCCACCTGATGATATCCAAGACCCACTGATCGGAGATCAGAGCCGACCAACGGTCCAGAAACAAATGGAGACGAGCCCCCACAGCGGCATAGTCACTTTTGTCCAGCACCAGAGGGAGGCTGCGGCAGCTGCTGCTGCTGTTGCTGCTGAGGCCGGGATTTATAATGGAACGCGGCCCCCCAACCACGGGCCCGACCACGAAAGGGCTGAGAGGACAACACCCCCTGAAACCCCTGCTTCTGGAAAAAAGACCTCTTCTTAGGAGCAGGCTGAAAAGGCTTCAACAACTTCTTCTCCTCCGCAGAGCGCTGCACCATCGAATTCAAGGCATCCCCAAAGAGACGAGGACCCTCAAAAGGCAGTTTATGGACCAAAGATTCTGAGCAGCATCAAGACGCCACGGCTTTGTCCACAGAGACCTCCTCCCAGCCACCACCGCCCCAGCAGCCGAGGAGAAAGCCCACAAGGAATCAAAAGTGACATCTGACAGGAATTGCGCCAAAACCTCCATTTGAGCCAACACAGGAGTAGGGTCCCCATGATCCTGAAGACAGTCAAACAGCCTCTCGAAATCCTTGAGCAGGACCTGTGACGCATAGGCCGCATAAGTGCTAGCACGCACCCCAAAGTGAGAAGCGGCGTAAGAACGCTTGAGAGCAGATTCCACCTTACGCTCCACCGGATCAGACAGGGAAGCCTCCTCCGAAGACAAAGAGGAAGAGGAGGAAGCCATAGAAGACAAAAGAGAATTAACCTTCGGAATCGCAGGAAACTGGGAATCAAAGTCCGCCAGGCGATATCGCTTCCCCAGGAATCGCGGAATACCCTGCTTATCCACCTCCAGCCACTCTTTCGTGATAATATCCTTCAGGACATCATGGAAGGGGAGGTCATCCACCACAGAGGAACTATACTGTGCGTAAAACCCCTCTTCAGACAGGGATTTAGGGTCAAACCCAAGCACCTCACGAATATGCACCAGCATGTCCGAAAAAACCTTGCCCTGGATGTACTTTCCCTTAGGGGAATTGTCCAGCTCTTCCTCATCATCCTTAGCCCGCTTAGCCGCAGGCTCCAGCAGCGCAGATTGGACCGCAGAATCAATCAAGTCTCGCAAATCAGCCCTAGAAATCTGCAAGACGTCGTCCTCCTGCAGATCCTGAATATAATGCTGCTTAGAAACAGCCTTAGCTGGCACAGGAGAAGAAGACCCCTCACTCATGGTGAAAAAACCCCGAAGAAACCAAACAGGAAATCACCACAACAAAGGAAGTGCCCAGCAACCTCCAATAAATACTGCCCCCAATCAACCAATCACGCAAAGGTGTGTTAAAGAAAGAAATAAAAAGAGGGCAGCCCTGACGTCTCCACCCACAGCCACAGGTCAAAAAGAGAATGGCCGCGGGGGCCAGACGCTGTGATAGTGCAGCAGCGCTGGAACGACCCGAGGCCAGGACACCATCAAAACTCCCCGCCCCAGCCCAGCACATGAGCGGGGAGCGCACCTGACCTCAGAACAGGAGCCCGGCCGACCAGAAAACCGGAGCGGCCGAGCTGTGCATTACAAGAAGAAAACAACAGTTAAAATGCAAACACAGACGAAAAACTCACGGAACCGCCACCAAAGGAAACTGGATCCAGGGACCGGAACCGGGAGCACCAGCGTTCCGACAGCCGTCGGAGCAGAAAAAAAACAGGCATGGCGGTAGGTGGGCGGGGCTTATGTAGTATAGAAATACTAGCGTTGTGATTGGCTGGGTGGAGGCAGGACTGCCTCACGTTGTTAGGACTGGGACGGGGAGGACCCATGAGGGGGTAATGCCCTTCCTTTGATGGCCTCTATCCATTGGGCCATCAGAGGGAGTTTTAAGAGTAAAGAGCTAGTGGGGGCTCCATGAACAGAAAGCTTAGGGCTCACCTACCATTAAATGAAGCAGGAGGACCAAGACTTTGGTGGGCAGGTAACTCTGTTGCATTTGCAACATAGTAACCTGTCTACCAAATTCTAAATCAGGCCTTAAGTTTCTAAGAAAGAAATGCAAAAAGATCTGAAACAAATGTATAATAGGCTCCAAAAAAGCTAAAGTTAAGAAGGTATTTAACTCACAAAGAGCACATTTAAACGAGACAGTGATCAGGGAGACAGACGTTTTTCTAGTGGCAACTTCACTGATTTTCTTTATGATGTATTGCTGATGAAAGTTCAATTAAATGAACATTGTGTAATGGCCTGAATGGAATGTTCCTCCAGGCATGAGCTTGTTGGAGTTTGACATAATAATGTCAAGGTTCACGTAGATTGTGTTGGCTTTGAACTGGTGACAGCTAGACATCGCTGTATGTCACCAGCAGTTTATCGTGTTGCTACAGAAATAATAATTCTATAAAAACTTACCTGGGTGTCCTGTTCAACTGATTGCGACATACTTTTACTGGTGACGAGTGCTGGGCGAGCTGCTGACATGGACTGATGCGTCCTGGAGGAGGAAACTGTAGCCTACCGCCTCAGTGTGTTAAGGATGTGCACAACCAAATATTGACGATGAAGGGTGATGATCTGACAAAGTGGCACACAGGAATAACAGGGGGTGACATTTTGGGTATGCCAAACTAAGTGGGTGAGTTGTAATGCGGCTGTGAGGTGTACAGGCTGGGGAACGCATAAGCTGGACACACATCGCTGAGCACAGTTCTCGCAACAGACACACCATTTTGTGGATGTGGAATATAGGACGTGAAACGCATATGTTTGTATTGGAACGCAGTGCATACACCACCATTTTGAAGAAGGCATGTGCTTTGATGCTTAACGCGCTGTTGAAGCATATGCTTTGATGTTTAATGTGCTGGTTTTCAGCACACAAGATATTCAAAGTCGACAGCCATATGACATTAAGTGGTCTGCATAGAGGCATTGCGGATTGGTGTACATGGTTGCAGATGCACACCATGCGCTTTTCGTGAAGGAGGTTAACACACCAGTTTACCAATGGCATCAGGTGTGAGCAGTGATGTACTGTGCATGTGCATAGTACAACTGGTGCAGGTGTGTTCACTGACCCACACACTACCTTACAAGTTGTGGTGTTGGCATCAAGAATGTGCATGTTTAGTCGCTGATACGCACAGCAACAACTCAGGAAACAGACATCTGTTTTGTACGCTGATGCGAATAGCATAATTTGTGGTTTGCCCAGTAAGCAGATACAGATGGGTGTGACAAAATTACTTGGTGAAGACGGGCATAGAATTTCCTACGTGGGTGCGCATTTTCTCGCTGATGTGCACAGCATGTTTGAGCTTCTTCTTCACATGTAATGTTGAAGTATAGACATTTGAAAAACACAGTGCATTTTTAAATGTTTTTTTTTTTTAATAAATTGCTGGTGTAATTTAATATATTTTATTGCTTTGAAGAGTGCTCCAAAAGTCTGGCAGTCAAACTGAAGGCTCATTATTAGTATAAGGGTGCTACTGAGTACATGTGCTTGTGTAGTATGTCGGTATGCACTTGTGTTGACATTCTTCTTCTTATTTTTTAATGCATATCAATATTTTGAGTCTATTAAATGCGCTCTGTAAAAGCTCTGGTTAAAATGGAGGCTGTAAGTCCTGCACCTCCCTTCCTATGAACCACCAATTACATGGAAACACTGGTATGATGCCTTTGAGACATATTTGATTGCCATTGGGGCAGTACACTTTTGCCCCGAACAGAACGAGTATCTATTATTGCACTCTTTAGGTTTTGAGGGCAGAGCCATTCTGAAACATCTACCTGATGTGAGGGTGGAGGAAGGGGAGGAGGAGATGGATGTATTCTAAGAGACAGTTAAGAAAGTACAACACAGGATTGATACTGAACCAAGCATTGTAGTTTTTCAGACATACATTTTTTCAGAGGGTCCAGAATTCGGGGAGCACATAGTTACATACATTTCGGCACTAAGGAGACTAGCAGCTGATTGTCAATTTAAAAAGTTTGCAGATCAGTTGGTGAGAGATAAATTCATTAGGCACTGTTGTGATAAAACCATTAAACAAAAATTGTTGTCTACAGGAAACCCATCGCTGAATCTTACTAACAAGACTGCCAAAAGTTTTGAAATGCCACAAGTATCTGCAAATGAATTGAATGGCAAAGGTGTGGGTCCAGTGCCAGCTGTCAAAACTTATATGAGCAAAGTTAATAAAGACTGCAAACAAGGGGAAATGCCTAAATCATTTTTATCACAACAGGATGTGTGTTTCTGTTGTTGAAATCTAATGCGTGGTAAGGGGTTAAGACAATGTCCTGCTAGAACTGTTGTGTGTAGGCAATGTAACAAACAGGGTCACTTTGCTAAAGTGTGTCAAAGTCAGAGATCTATCAGAGCTTTGTTGGTCAACTGTGTTATGAATGAGTGTGTTTTGGATGATGAAGAGAGCATTGGAAGAGGCTTGAGAGTCATGGTCCTGGTTGGCAAGAGTGACGTTATATGAACAGGTGACCCGAGTTTATGTGTTGATCCTTATGTTGAGCTCATGGTGGGTGATAAGGCCTTAAAACTATTAGTGGATTCTGGTGCACATATATTGATGATCAAACAAGAGCCATTTAATTAGGTTTGGCCAAATAGACCTTTGTTACCACCATGCCGAAAGGTTGTGTTGTATGAAGGATGCAGTATTGACTTGTGTGGGTATATAGAAAATATTTTGGAATTTAAAGGCCGGAGGATTGCAGGCAAAATGTATGTGTCTCTTAAGGGACTAAATACTCTAGGCTGGTTTCACCAGGAACTTTTCGGGATGGTTCTCAAACGAGGCACTAGTGAAAAGGTTCTGGCCCTTAGGCATAATCAAGATCTAGAAAGAATCCTGACTAAATAGCATAATGTGTTCTCTGATGAATTGGGCAAGGTTAATAATTTTAGGCACAGAATTTCGGAACTCAAACTCAGAAATGTGCCCTTTAGTATCTGTGGACATTTGGACAAAGAGTTGGATACATTATGTAAGGGAGGGATAATTGAACAAGTAGATTCCCCATTGCGGTTCTCACCTTTGGTGATAGCACACAATCACAGTGGGAAATTAAGGGTGTGTATTGATCTCTGGTGTATAAATAAAGAGATCTAGGCTGATGCACATCCATCTCCCTTAATCACAGAGTTTTTGGAAGGCTTGAAAGAGGCTAAATTGTTTCAAAACTGGATTTAGCTTCTGCCTACCACCAAGTGGAATTAGAGTTAGAATTGAGACATTTGATGGTGTTTGTGTCCCCTTTTGAGACTTTTAAATACTACTGTATTCAGTTTTTCAATTTTTTTTAAGGGTGATGGTCAGCATGCTCAAAGGGGTGCAAAGCATCTTCATTTTTCAAGACATTGTCTTGTTCTTTGCTCCTGATAGACCATCTCAGAATAAAATATAGACTGAGGTGTGTGTGCTGACCTCTGGTGCCTAAATAAAGAGATGTAGGTTGATGCATATCACTTACCCAAAATCTCAGAGTTATTAGAAGGATTGAAAGAGGCTAGATGATTTCAAAACTGGATTTAACTTTGTCCTAATACCAAGTGGAATTAGAGTTAGAGTTGAGACATCTGATGGCATTCGTGTCCCCTTTTGGGACTTTTCAATATTGCTGTATGACATTCTGTCCAGTGCCGCCCCTGACCCTTCTTCAAGCTGTGTGGGTTTCAAGCTGAAGAGGGGGAGTGCACAGGCTATATGTCACACCAGACACCCCATATATCCTTCTGCTTCTCTGGCACTCATTGCAAGCTTTGATCTCTGCTCACACTACATGCCAAGGTGTACTTCTCTCCCTGATCACCCTGCCCTCCTCACAATAATGCAACTTGTCACTGCCAGCAGCACCCAGCTGCATGCGGATGGCAAACAGACAGTGAGCTGGGAACAATGGAGGCAGAAGGTTATCAAAGGAGCAGGGAAGGAAAACCCTTGGGTGAGCCTGAGAGTGCCAATGATCAGCAGCTATGGGAATGGCATGGTGGGAGGTGTGGGGGCTGAGGGGGTGCACTCAGTGCTTCAGTGGTATTTGAGGTGCGAGGATTAGAAATCATGGCTACCATATCCAATTACTGTGATTTTTCCCCATTTTCAGATGTTGTACAACTCAGACATCTCTCAGTTTCATCTGGTGAAATGTAAGGAGCTGGGGTGCTATGTATTTGGTTTGTTCTGCATGCTGGCGCACAGTGAGGTGACCCCTGCATGCAGCAGAGTGGTGGTCTTGTCTTGGGAGTGTCCTCAGAGTATATATATAAAGAGTGCTGCAAACATGGGCAATCAGCAGTTGCATGGTGCCTTTTTGCCCATGTGTTTGTGATTGTCTCACAAGGGGGAAGGATGCACCACTATTGAGGGAACTACCCAACAACCTTATGACAAGGATGGGCCGCATCACACCTTAACATCACTTTTCTTGCTGCAACAGCGGCTGAGACACTGCAACCCACTTCTCACATGGGACTCGTGGAAAAATGTGGGTTGTTGTAACCCACTACTTTACCTCACCAAAGCAACGGTCCGGACCAGTTGTCCACAAAATGAGTGACTGAAATCCATGAGGGGCTGGTGCTTCAAGATGAAGCCCTACGCCACTCCGATTTTCACTAGTACTGAATAATTCTGGGATAACAAGTAAGTTAACTCATGCACAAATGCCACCTCCTGCCTAGAACTGATGACACATGAGAGACTCTGAAATGCTTGTGGTGACACTGGGATTCCCACCTAAATCTTCACCTTACCACTCTGAGGAATCCCCAGGTCGATGGGTCTCTTTGGTCTGCATGGAAGTGTGAAGGAAGTTCCTTACATTCAATACCTTTTTGACAGAATATCAAAATCGATACATTTCAATCTAAAGGACCACTGACTCCGGAGAAAAGTTCAAAAATGTATTACAAAGCCAAAACTAACTGGACATACAAGCACCTCAGAAAGAGGTTCAAGAAATAAACTGGTAAAAATACAAACATAATCCTACGCAAGATTCTTAGACGACTCAGAATAAAAAGCAGAGTTAATTCAAGAAGCATTAGACATGCGATCACTGTGCCCACTGGAAAACTTGACTGCATCTGTTCCAATGGGAAAGAAAAAGATTAGTCTGTCCCTACACTAATTCTAAAGTGACATCCCTACTTAACATATCTCACCAGGCAAGAGAAAAAGGTGTCAGCTGTGAAGGCTCCCTAAGAAGCACATTCACTTTTTCCTGGTAAGTAGCCTCAACTACTGAGCTCGTTCTAAGATGCTCCTTAGTTTCTCCTGCCTAGTCCAAAGAAAGACCCATGTCTAACTGCACATCCAACTGGACTGCCATAGACAGGACCCAGTCTAAACCCAACAGGCCCAAACCCTAGCTTCTCTAACACCGAACTAGAACTGAACTGGCTCTCCACCCTCGGGGCACTTTCCTTAATACAAAATCCCAAAAACAAGGGGTACGCCCATGGCACTCCCCCTTCAGCAGGTACAGCCTCGCATACTTTTCCAGTGTCGATCCTTCTTCTTCCAAAAACCGTTGCTGTGTCCTTGGATCCCTCTCCCTTCGTCCGCACTCCTACTCTAAACAATGGCTCATTCTACCTAACGAGATCCATGGCCTTGCACCTGCAAAAGAAATGCATGAGAACGATCCCTCTGCACGCTCTAGGTTTCAATTTGAAATTCCAAATGCAACTACGAGCCTCTGTCCCAAAGCACATTTCCTAACCCACCATCTCTAGTCATGCTAAGAAAACCACAATCAGGCCTCTGCTACCGTTTCTTCTCTCAGGCCTTTACTCCTTTAAATGCATTTCTAATACGGCAACATAAGCATTTCATTAATAAATCCTAACATTACACTCTATATTAACGACCATGCTTCTCATGTTAAAGCATTACATTTCCTATTAAGCAGCCTATGAGCCTCCACGCGCAACTTTAATATGGCACGTTTAATCTCAAGGCACATTTTACACACAGAGCAATTAATTCTAATTTACTTAAGGCATTAATTCTCTCGACTTAACACTACATTAATCAATACATGATTTGAGCATAATTCTATAGATGACAACACTCTCGATTAGTCCTACATTTCTAAACCCAAACATTAGTGGTGTCCTCTAAATATGCGGGTGCTGACTACGGGCGATTACGATGCACCCCTAAAATTTTCAAATAACATGGCGCTTTATCACTCGTATAGGCAAAATTACTCTGCTGTACCTTGGGGGAATTCAACACCTGCACTACAAAGGGGCAATAAGTGAAGCTTAGTTTTTATGATTTTCTTTTGTGCCAAAGACTCCTAGTTTAGTCCAATTACAAGTCACTAACCTTGAACAGAGACCAACATTCTTACACCCTGTTCTAAGTGCAGTGACGCTATGGCACTCCTGTTATGCTACATCTGTCATTAAACCATTCTGCACGATGGTGATACTGTGTGGCAAGGTTTGACAACCTTGCAGCCACAAAAGAAACAGTCCCCACAGCTAAGAGAGCACACGTTCTATACTTTATTTGAGCTCAAGTTCACAAAATGTTCCAGACCCTGACAGGCACCTGTCTGCTCAATGTCCACAATACCAGGGTTGGAGCAGTCAGTGCTCAATGTAGTTTTCAAGCTAGTACGGACTGTGAGAGTTTCATCCTACACTTCACCAAACAAGGCTTAAAGGAAACAATTGACAATTTTTGCCCAACCCCATGGTCTGACTGGCACATGTGGTTTCACTAATATAGAGGAAGAGATTAGTGCATACATTATTCAAGGATGCCAGTCAAACCAGCTTAGAAGAAACATCACAAGGCAAGTCAAATGCCTCTACAAGCAATGCCTGAGCTAGCCAGGTCACAGGAACTGTCTGACGCATTTGCTGCACATATCAAAGCATCCTTAGCTCCAAATTCAATCAAAATAGAACCTCCTGCTCTAGGGACAGATGTAAGTGGGGCAGTGAGAAAGCTTTCACTGAAGAAAACAGCAGGACCTGTGGCTACCATTGGAACCCAGCTCATCGAGATAGCCCATGACCTGCAGAAGGGAAAAAAGTGCCCAGCATGCAGCAAGGCGAATCACTTTGACAAAGTCTGCTGGTCCTCTAGTGAAAACGTGTTTCCCAGATGCCTGCGGGGCAGACATCGCACACCTTAGTACGTACCACCCAAGGAGACAGAAAGCGAGTCACGGCATGAGGGAGAGCACATCCACCTCATCTTTGTAATCTGGAACAATGGGAAAGTAAAGACTCACGAGAAGCCATGCTGTCATCTCAACATACAGTGTTTTGAAATCAATGACCTTATCCCCACAAGCTACACTGTATGATATGAGGCACTATGCTATCAGCCTACTCTCACTCCCACTACCACCAATGTGTATGCCTATGGTAAGAAGAATACCACAGAAGTTAATAAGGATTTTTCACACCATGATTTTGCATGTCACCCACTCGGTCTAAGCACAGTTTTTCTTGACTGTGTCAAGCTGAAACTCTTTGATCAGCTGCTGAGGCACTGCAAAGACACTGTGCCTCGAGTGGTCACATTCCATATACACGAAAACATGATCAAAGACCTCCAAAAAGAATTTCCAGGCTTCTTCGATGTTCCTGAAGAAAAGTAAGGAGTAAAGGTACACATTGACTAGTCAGTACAGCCTGTGGTGTCACAACACTGTCAAATTCTCTTGAAAACCAGGGCAAAAGTTGAAAAATAGCTTGACAACCTAGAAGCCACTGGATTTTTTTTTAAAGTCAGAGACACCATGCCCTCGCTTTTGCCTATTGTCTTAGCTAAATTGCTCAAACAGCCAGGTGAAGTACAATATCTGTAGGCAAGAGGTTTCCAAGCAATGCCATCAAAAGAGAAGAGGCACCTAACATAAACTGTAGATGGCATCACAGTGGAAGTCAACGGAATTAAGTGGTGCTTCAAAATTGAACTGAGGTGAGGGTACCAGTACCACCAACTCAAATTGCACAGAGAATCCCAATATATTACAACATTCTGCACCTACGTTGGACCACAACATTATTGATACTTCAGTTTTGGGGTCTCCAGAACAGTGGAAGTATTCCAACAGTGAACCCAGAAGTGAAAGGAGGACTACCAGGTGTGCTAAATGTTAGTACTGACATTCTCCACGCCACCACAATTGAGGAACATAATCATTGCCTGAGTGGTTTGACAATACATACAAATAACTAAGAATTCCTCAGACAGGGCATTGAAGTTTTTCTTTACCGCTTTACTGCAGGAGTAGCACCCAAACCAAACAAGATGTCAAGATGGCAGCAGCTCCCCAAAATGTCAGTCAAGTCAGAATCTTTTTGGGAATGGCCACGTACTGCAGGCAATTCATCCGAGCCTAGCTACCCTTACCAAACTGCTGAGATACCTGTTAAAAAACTGAAACATCTTGGGCATGGTCAGTTGCTCCTTGACAAAGAAGTCTCTTCCATCAACACTACTACAACCTTCCTCTGTCTACTGAACTCCTTGGTGATGTCATTGAGTGTTATACTGTGTGCATGGCAAGCTATCACTTGCAGACTGCAGCATAGTCATGAGAGAGAGGGGGCTTGACATACCAAGGACCCTAATCCCTAACAGTTTCAACCTAGCCCATTGAGAGCATCAGGGGGTCGTCAAGACCAAGATGAGGACACAACAAAAGGTATAGTTCCCTAAGATTGACCTTAAGCTAGAGAAAATGGTGACTTCCTGTCTGTTATGCCAAATAACTGAGCCACCGGAATCTCCAGCTTTCATTAACTCACAGGGACCTTGAAGAAACTCAAATCGTCATTCTCAGGCGTCTCACTAATAGAAAGAAGAACTTGACACAGAAGCTGGAATATAAAGAGAACATTTTTATTAAACTCAAATGAGTGAGGCTACGTCACACTGAAGCCTTAGCAACTGAATGAGGCAGTCTGAGGAGTACAGAAAACAGAGGCCTTATATATGCTTAGGGTTACAAAACTCAGCATAAAAGTAAGGGGCAGTCCTAGCTTTTGCAAGCATGCAAAATGCCTAACATGGACATGCAAGATCTGCCAAACATTAGCCAATAGGAAAACATTTTTAAACAAAGTATCACATGACAGAAAACTCAGTTTGGGCCAGAATAGAAGATCTCCGCCAAAGAGCAGCTTCCCTTGCTGCCCGACGGGCATTGCACCGCCAGCCTGCCGAAGGAGCAGGATACCGATGATGACGCTGGACGGTCATCGGCTGGGACAACAGTTGGGGTCCTGCCGGTAGCCTGTGTGAGGTATCCTTACATTCTGGAAAAAGGGTCTACATCATGCACTCTATACCCCCTCACCACCCCTTGTCTAATTAAGTGAGAGAGAAGACTGGCTGGGCTAAACTTCTAGCTCTCCTTGGGGAACTCTGTACAACCATTGTTGCTTACAAAACTCAGCATAAGAGTAAGGGGCAGTCCTAGCTTTTGCAAGCATGCAAAATGCCTAACATGGACATGCAAGATCTGCCAAACATTAGCCAATAGGAAAACATTTTCAAACAAAGTATCACATGACAGAAAACTCAGTTTGCAATAGCCCAACCCAAAGTTAATTATTAAGAATGTCCCAAATTCAATCTCCACAAGCCGGACAAACCCATAATTGAAAGCACAAAGCATGTAATGAAGAAACATAGAAAAGAAACAATGACAGATAACGAGCAAGATAAGGCATGTGTAAAGAACCTAAAAGTTATCGATGTCCTGAACATTGATTGGCAATCTCAAACAACGATCAACCAAGGAAATTGGCTTAGCGAGGTCAGTTTCTTACAGTTTACCTTAGAGTCAAGAAGAACCTAGTTAATGTATACCAATAGAGAAGGCCAGGTCGCTTTAATCGTTCAACCACATTCATCGGCCTGCGTGATGGCAACACAAAATGGAGGCACGGACAAAATGGAACCCGTATTCGAGACAAAGTCTCTGAATACGTAATGAACTCGCTAGTTAATGTGACAAATTCACTCCATATTAGCCGTACTTACTAAATACGGTACAACATCACCAAAATCGTGACGAAACCATAACCTCACAGGGGAAGACAGAATTTACTGAACCTCAGACCATCCTTTTGCCATTACGTAGGCAATATCCTAATTCATTGCTAGGCGAGCATTTTCCATTCTAAACATTTTATTAAAGGTATGAGCAGGAATACAAAGAGGACAGGGCATTGGGTCATAATTATCATATAGACAACAGGAGAAAGTAATGACCACTATTACAAACAAATTATCATTTTTCTCAACCCTAAGCAAAAGCAAATCCTAACATTATCTAGTAACATTTTAGGGCTCCTATGTATTTCAGTAACTTTTTATATATTCAGGTGAAACAGTGGCGATCCTTATCAATGCTCTGAGGTGAAAAGGGAATACTCTTCCACAGAGAATGGACTTTATTCTGCTTTTACTAAACAGAATACTACCTTAAAACAATGCCAACAAAACAATAAGAATCTGTCTCCTAACACCCATTTTATGCAATCACACGGAAACCACTTGTGAAACCACAACCATGCCCAGAGTCCGTTCCAAGCCTCTCTGGCAGGCTTCTATTGTCCATCAAATCTGCTCCCATTGTTTTCGCATTGGGCCTCTCAATTCAGGCATTCCATGAAAATAGTGCTTCTCAGTATCCGTTGGAGTGCCATCCTGGCAAACACTCACAGCTCACTTGAAAGTCTCAATGTCTCAATGCAGTGCAACAGTGTCTCTCCTCTGCGGCAGACACTAGAGATATTGTGCTCTTCATTTATCATGGGCACAGATCATCTCGTGCAGACCCAGGTATACATTCTCAGGCTCCAACACTCATTATTCAGTGTCAGAGGATGCTCAGGCTGCTCTTTCATGGGCACCAGAATGTAGTGCCTTTTACCAATCTTGGATCCTCCAGTGTACTGCACTTCCGTTGGAGCAAAGGAAAAAGGGGGGGGCAAAACTCAGGCCAAGGGGCTCAAGGGACTGCACACTGTCAGAGGTTGCCAGCACATGACAGGTGGAAAACTGAAGCCTCAAAATAACAGGAATCCTTCTCCTTCGCTCTTTTGCACTGAAATTCTAGTTCTGTGATGTCCAATGCCGTCTGATGGAGCAAGTGCAATGCTTTAAACAGTTCATTGTATAACAAGGGGACTGCAAGCAGGTGGCCTGCAATCTTCAAAGGAGTGGCCATCCGCCATGGGACAATTCTGGTCTAGAATACACTGTCATTCTCAAAGGCGATACAAAGACAAAGGCACTAGGCAAAACAGTGCCTCTAGGCTCTTCAATTGGGTTTCCGTGTGAGAGCATATCCTCCACCATCTAAGGGTAGATAGCGACATGATTAAGTGCAGGTGTTCCTAAATTCCTTATCTAGAACATCTCAAAACAAAAATCGCATAATTCAGATTATCAGGGACATGTAGATACCTCCCTTTTAATAACTGTGCATCAAGTGCACTATGCAACACACAAGCTAATAATCAAATGTGGATACAAAAGACAAGAACTAGAGAGTCCTGGTATTTCCATGATTTAGAAAACATCTGATCTCACCTAAAATTAAAGAAGCAGGAACAAAAGGGTAAAAAACCAAATTAAAATAGTCATTGAAAATTTGTCATGTTAAAAAAAAAATAAACGTAAGGTATCTCCTATTGAGGTGGAAAACTTGTCTTACTATAGTATTGAGTCAGTTAACCAGTCCATCCCTACCCTGACAGTCAGACTGGAAAACCTCGAAGTAGGCCTAAAGAAAATTCTTAAAAAACAGTCTGGTCATACAAAAGGGAATTATACATAATATAGGGGTTCCTGGTACATTACTGCAGTCTGGAAGTGTGAACCTGAACAATACACCAATAATAATAAATGGGCTGACTGGTGAAAGGAATATGGAAAAGATAAATGGAACTAGGACACAGCTAAAATCCCCAATAACTAGGCACGATGCGACATCGGTCAGGGGAGAAGCGACAAAAGAAAAATCTATAGGAAGAACAAGAAATTACTTGGGTGATAGTCAAGCATGTGACACAATACCAAGAGTATGGGTGATACACAAAAATCAAAATAGTTCACAAAGGTTTGCTCTACCGCTGGCCGCTAAACCATATACGGTAACCTCAGCTAATGTTCCAGTTCCTTCTTCAGGGAAAAATGAAACCTTGTTTCCTTTATGGTACAAAGCCATACACTACTTAGGAAGCAGAACAAAAATGACTAATGTAATATAGAAAATAAGTCACCATGTACAAGAGTCCCAGATGTATAATTTATCCTTACGTCCAATCAGGATACATAAATCTAGGGCTGTATGTTCCTTAAGGGAAGGGGGCAGTAACGTGACTAACAGCAGGTGACACACTTTGATCCTGTACATCTCTTTTATTTTTCTTTAACACTTATTTATAGCCAAATTGACATACACTGTTGAAGTGTTGTCTGTCTTGTGCACAGATATGAACATATCATATCTGTGAAATTTAGCAAATCAACCCAACTGTTGTGCAGCGATATGCATCTTCATGAAAAATCCCTTCACAACACAGGGGAACTTGTAATAGCATCAGAGGCAACAACATAAAAGAAAAACATGCATAAAAAAACTGCACAAAACGCACATGTCAAGCCATCAGATATACTTGCTGTATAGCAAGCACAAAAAGCATAGACAAAACAATAGCATATATAAATGAGCGGTGACGCACAACACCATGTCATGTACTTTATGCACTGTGAACCTGCAGCCCAAAACCCAATATTCCGGCCTGCTTAATTTTTCAGGTTTAAAATCCTTACCCTCCTTTTGACAGCAGATCACCGGTAGTGGAAATCGGTTGTCAAATACAACTTACTGTGTTGCTTCTGACACACAGGACCAACAGGAACAATTCATAAAATGATAAAATGCAAAAGTATGTAAAACGCTCGAACATTTGTTTTCAAAGAAGTCATAATAAAAAAACGCATCTGTTTTCAACATACTGCTGACACTGCACATAACACACAAAATATCAACTGTACCCAACCATCTTTTGAAAACATGCTAAACGACCTTAATTTTGACTTTCCAAAAAAATAAAACTCTTTCACAGACACTCTGCGTGTCCTGTGCGCCAACCACCCTTTCAGGCCCTGCTTTTCCAAGCAATGATTTCTCCATCTGTTTACACTTACTCCTAAATCCCACCTCACTGACCTTAAGGTCAAAATCTGCCTCAAGCACTCCATGCTCCTTAGCCCTTTCTCTCTTCCTCACTCTGAGGCTGACAAAAACAAAAAGCCTTCCCAACTCTTTCTAACCTGCAATAATTAACCCTATTTACAAACACATGTTATATATATTACTCCTTTTAGGGGCTACAATCTATTCATTCTTTAGATTATTAAAACATTTACTGTGAATAATTCGCAGAACATAATAACATAATAACCTGCAAATTTGTATTATACCTAAATGTATGCATTTACTGAAGCCTAAGGCACTTTAAAGCTATTATAAATGGCAAGAAAGCTGTTTGAATGGTCTATTTTACCCAAATTCGACTTTGATATTAGGGGCACTTAAAAATAAATATCCTATAATTGTGTTACATATTAATCATCCTCAGACTGTTCTTTACAAATTGCAGAGATTGGACATTAGACATATCCCATGTGAATCCTTAGAAAAATGAGTTTTTTACGCCTGCGCTAAGTAAAATTCCATATGCTAATGTCCTCCTTATGCAGGACAGTACAACTTAAATTAAATTATAATGCTAGGAGGTCACAGTATGAGCATTAAGCTTCATGAATAGTAAAAAACGAATTTTGTAGCACTTATTTTTAATAATTATTATTCATAATTAATAATTATTTTTAATAAACCCAATCATTTGTGATAATTCCACATATAAAAGCAAGCTGCATCACTTGCCTATCATTTTAGACGCATTCATTTAAAAGCCTAAGCACAGAAGCCTAACTTGAAACATGACAAAATTTGGCGCCACATTTTTTCTTTCTAAAAAGGACAATTTTTATTTAGCAACAGACCCAAGAATATGCTTACAAAAATGCTTAAAGAGAGGAAAACCTTAATTAAAATGCCTTCCTGTAATACAAAATAATGAACCTTAGTTTTGGAACCTTTTGAAAACAACATTCTGAAATGCAAAGATTCACCGTGTTTAACTGAGGGCAAAGTCATGGCTGAGTAAATACTCCTGTTTATTTAGCTTGTCTCTCAGCATTGTAACTTGAGCACGGTGGCAGTCTTTTACAAACGAAGACACATCAATGCATGTTCAATAATATGCGTCTGAGCTCAGCAAAAATGTACTTCAGCTGAAGTGTTTGCCTGGTAATATCTCATACAATGTATGTAAGTAAAACATGCTATACGTTTGGTTTCCTACAAAACACACCATTCGTTTTTGGGGGCCTTTTTATTCCTAGTGAATGTGAATGTTTAATTTTAGTTTTTTTAAGCATTTAGACATTTTGCTTAATAGACTGAAAACATGAAAAAAAACACAAACACACATTTGAGCTCATTTCAGACATAAACAGAAAGGGGTAAAAACACTCAGGACACACAATACGGCCCGTTTTAGCCATGCATTTCGTGAATAGCGCCATCGCTATTCACTTACAGAAGTTGCACTAATGGGAAAACCACATAGACATTTAAATACACATTTAACCCACAAATCAATACTCAGGACAGAAACAAAGGACAGCCCACAGACTGTACTTGAACCAAACCATTTGCAAATACTAGTTGTAAGTCATATTTACAAGAAACGCTTCTCAATAGTGTTCCAAAAGACTGTAAAGACAGACTGCTGCATATCCAAGAAGCCAAAACACACAATTGCATAGAACAAAGGATCCTTGTTTTGTATTATGTCATATTTTAATTCCCTGGGGATACAAAATCACCAAGGAAGAAATATGTTTTTAAATCTAAACCTATTTAGATATTCCCTCTAGGGGAGCCGGCTAATTTACTTCACATCACACTATGGTACCTTTCAAAAAAAGCAACACATTCTTTGATGTGCGTTTGAAAACAGGTATGCCAAAAATATTTGCAGAATATGCAAATATTATAATCAAAGTAGTGCTTAAGGTACTTTTCGTACGTGCACCGTTCAACAAAACCAAATAGAGAAAAATCTCCTCATTACCTGCCTACACAAATTGCAATTTGCATATCCAAAATCCAAAACATATCTAAAGTTGGCCATCACAAATTCCAAAATTCCAAAGCTACAGTAAGTGTTACTAAACTACCTTACTCTTACTAATCAAAAGGTTATCCAAATTCTAACTGTCAAGTTCTACATGACCTAACGGTCTTTTTTAGAATACTCACGCCAAAAAAAGGTTCTCAGTCAGGAGTGAATTCATGTGGAGGAACAAAATCTGGAAGATCAGAAACATACTGGGCTGCAGAGACAAAGAATCTCCAAAATCTCTGTGCACAGAGTACCTTCTTAGTAGAATCCTGTTCTGTCCTCCTCAGTAGATTTCAGTCTCCTGACAAGATCACTCCCACAGATAGTCACTTCTCTGATGAAGCCCACGTTGGCCGCGCCAATTGAAGAAACTCAAATCTTCATTCTCAGGGGTCTCACTGACAGAAAAAAGAACTTGACACAGTAGCTGGAATATAAAGAGAACATTTTTATTAAACTCAAATGAGTGAGGCTACGTCACACAGAAGCCTTAGCAACTGAATGAGACAGTCTGAGGAGTACAGAAAACAGAGGCCTTATATATGCTTAGGGTTACAAAACTCAGCATAAAAGTAAGGGGCAGTCCTAGCTTTTGCAAGCATGCAAAATGCCTAACATGGACATGCAAGATCTGCCAAACATTAGCCAATAGGAAAACATTTTTAAACAAAGTATCACATGACAGAAAACTCAGTTTGCAATAGCCCAACCCAAAGTTAATTATTAAGAATGTCCCAAATTCAATCTCCACAAGCCGGACAAACCCATAATTGAAAGCACAATGCATGTAATGAAGAAACATAGAAAAGAAACAATGACAGATAATGAGCAAGATAAGGCATGTGTAAAGAACCTAAAAGTTAACGATGTCCTGAACATTGATTGGCAATCTCAAACAATGATCAACCAAGGAAATTGGCTTAGCGAGGTCAGTTTCTTACAGTTCACCTTAGAGTCAAGAAGAACCTAGTTAATGTATACCAATAGAGAAGGCCAGGCCGCTTTAATCGTTCGACCACATTCATCGGCCTGCGTCATGGCAACACAAAATGGAGGCACGGACAAAATGGAACCCGTATTCGAGACAAAGTCTCTGAATACGTAATGAACTCACTAGTTAACGTGACAAATTCACTCTATATTAGCCGTACCTACTAAATACGGTACAACATCACCAAAATCGTGACGGAACCATAACCTCACAGGGCAAGACAGAATTTCCAGAACCTCAACCTGCGAGCTACCCTTGCTCTGCATGAGGATGGATTTCACCAGCTTCCCTTAAGGACAGCACCTGCTGGTTGCTGTCGATGATGTAACTAATATTCAGAACTGGCAGTCACTCCATCCACTGTTGCTGAGGTAATCATTCTAATGATAGAAACGATGTTTGCAATGCATGGATTGTCTTACAGTAGAGGGCGTGCTGGACTTAGGAATTGTATTATTTACTATTCCTACTTCAGTTTGTGCAACAGTAGGGAAGGTGTTGGAATTCATTTCCAATACCTCAGTGCCCCATACAGCGAGTAGTCGTAATGACTTGCGATGTAAATCATCACGTACTAACAACGTAGTTGTTGTAACAACCGTGTTGTAATAGTACTGCGATGTATTGACAGCATTGTAAAAGCTGTTTCCCACTTAAGGCTGGCACTTCACAGTAGTAAATGGAAAAAGTTTAAATGTAAATCCAAGAAACGCCAAAATTTTAAGCGGATTTGTAAATAGTTCAAAAGTTATAAGGGATGTTACAACTTATTTTTTCTCGCCAATAAAATAGAATTTCCTATAACCAAGTTTTATTAGTGTAAGTTTGAAACCACTAAATGAATGATAACTACATTTTTATGACACAACGGCCTTTCCATCATGCCACTTTCAACTTTTATTCTGGGAAGCATCTGTCCAGCTGTTTAAGATGAGTAGGGAAAATGAGAGCATGCAGTGTATATGTTAAAGAGGGAATATATTTAAAAAAACAGTGAATGTGCAGGCTAAACCAGCTTGCACCGGTAACATACCTATAGTGTATATTTTCAACATTTTGCTGACCCAGCCTTCACTGTCTGCTTGCTCACTCAGGGGCAGATTTACAAGGAACTGACACATCTGTATAGGTGTGTCAGTTTCCTTGCGTCAGTGCCGAATGTCCTTGCGCTGCAATGGATGCACTGTATTTACAATAAAGGATTAACAGATGCGTCAGAAATTCTGACTCATCTGTTGGTGCAAAAGTGACGCATTGCTTGTGTCGCTCATGAAAGTAACGTAACTCTAGCAATGTGGCACAATAGATGGTTGAGTCCCATTCAAATGCCCTGCTTCATTCCGTACGTCTGGTCTGAGCAGGAGTAGGAATTTTGACGCAGTGAAGGCGTAGAGTGGCGCAGTGAAATTTGTAGATTTCACTGCGTCAATTCTCCATGGCTTTTTGGGTGGGAAAACCAACCCTGCATACATTATACCTGACGCAGGTATAATGAGACGCAGGGCTCTACAACGTGAAGCATCTCCCTAGATGTGTCACCTTGTAAATAGGACGCAACATTTAATGCGCATATGCGTCGCAAAAATAACGCAACAGCGGCACAAAAGTCATGCAAGGGGTTTGTAAACCTGCCCCTCAGTCCCTTCTGTCCACCCTGCACTGTCAGCTTGCTGGCCCAGCCCCTCCCACCATCCCTCTATTTTCAGTTTGTCGTGTCAGCCCTTTCACTGCCCCAGCCGCTTCTGCTGTTCCTGTTGTCATCTTGCTTCCTCAGCCCCTCACGCCTGCGCTCCATTGTCAGCCTGGTACCTGAGCATCTGCCACGCTCCATCGGTTGTCTGTTTGCTTTCCTCATCATTTGTCAGCTTTCTTTCCCAGTCCCTGTTATCAGCTCTCTATTGACTACTTACTCTCCCAGCACCCTCCTTGTGAGTTCATGTGCTTCCCTTGCCCAGCCCTTCCTGCCTGCCCTCTGTTGTCACTAGGGGTGTCAGAAGTGTGGTATTGCACTCGTATGTTCAACAGTTATGTTTTATATGTTACGTTGTGTAACGCACGCCGAAGTAGCGAGGGAAAACTAGCGGGATCGTATACCGGGTAAGAGCACGGTTTGTAACATAGTGCGCAAAGCATAGATTGAAAATGATTGAGAAACTAAGTTTCCCCCCTTTTTTGGTTTACAGTGTTGAAACGTCACGTGAAATAGTCAAGGTTAGTGTGATTTATATCAATATGTGGCCACGGGTTATAAGGTGCAAAAAAGTGCACGATCTATTGATCGAAGGAGAATACGCATGTTTTATAACATCGAACAGTGAATGCGATACGTACATATGATATACAGATGATTTATTTTTTGGTAGTATGTAATAATAGACTCTAGTACTTAACAACGTGCATTATACATTTTCAGATTAATAATCCCCTGATGAAGAGCGTAATGCTTGAAATGCATTGGGAATAAACACAATCATGTAAAAATCAATGAAATATGTACTATATGGATTAAAAAACTTGCTACAGAATCATGTTTGGAAATGAAAATAAAATTTACAAACAAGCAACTAAACGTATGGAGTAAAATTTGAATGAAATTGAAAGGAGTGCAAGGAAGGAGTGGGTCCTGTGTACGAAGAGCGCACATGTCAAGTTTGTCACTAGGAGTGTGCCATATTCGCATAATTAACTTTCTTGTAATTATGTGACATTTCCGCATCATTGTTGTGTGAAATTACGCGTAATTTCAAAAAACAACCCCCCCACACACACACAACAAAAAGGGATATTCTTGTCGTTTTGCGATATATTTTAGGGTGGGAAATGCATTTTGGCATTCATTTTGGATGAGAGGATGCATTTAAAAAAAGCATTTGCAATGCAATAGGTCTCGCATTATAAAAGTTTGAGCTGTTGGCATTGCTAATAATAATGCAACACTAGCAGCTAAAAGATTCAGTAATGTGAGACCTATTGCATTGCAATTGTTTTATTTGTGTGTTTTTTTTATATAGCACAAACTACACACACAACCACACCAAGCATTGGCATAGCCAATAATTCTCGCTTTTGGGACCTTCTAAGTATTTTTTTATGCAGCATAATATCCTTTGTGCAACCACTTCAACTGTTGCGTAGCTAAACACTTATAAGGTCCCAAAGGCAAAACCTATTGGCTATGCTAATGCTTGGTGTGTTTGTTTGTGTGGTTGTGTGTGGCTGTGTGTGTGTGTGTGTGTGGTTGTGTGTGTGTGGTTGTGTGTGTGTGTGGTTGTGGGTGTGGGTGCGGGTGCAGTTGTGGGTGAGTGTGTGGGTGTGTGTGTGGCATTGGCGATAGGTCTCGCTTTTGGGACCTTATAAGTGTTTCTTTATGCACCACAATATCCTTGGTGCAACAACATCTACTGTTGCATGGCTAAACACTTATAAGGTCCCAAAGGCAAAACCTATTGGCTATGCCAAGGCTTGTTGAAGCACCTACAGAATGGAATGTCTCAGGAATGGAAGGTGAATGCCTCAGGAATGTATATATGGGGGGAGGGGGGTGTAAAATGGCCACAGTATAAACCACTGTGATGTATGGGAGTTTTGCACTGCATCAACACACTGCAGCGCATTACAGTACAGCAATGCAGGACAATATAGAATATGGAAATGCTGGAATAATTAGCATGCGGCATTGCATGAAAGCACTGCAGGCACTGAAGCACCAAAATACCCAAGATGGGGAGCTGTAAAGTCTGGTCTTTGGGCAGTGCGGACAATCTTAGCATGTATGCTTCCCATCACTTCCGACCCAGGCACATCATGGGCTCAGCCCTCCCTCATCAGAGCATAATGAGAGTAGCAAGACAAAATGCACCATAAACTATTCACTCCAAGGAGAGGGGGTGCATTAAAAAAGCAGGCTGTACTCATGGCAACTGAGAAGAGAGAGCTGGAGAGAGAAAGGTGACAAGGAGGATGAATGTGGCAAGGGAGGAGACGTGAGTAGTGAAGAGAGACAGAGTGAGAGTGTGCTGAGGTGAACAGAAAAGGGCGCGGACTGTAATATGTGTGAGGGGAAAGAAAAAACAAGAATGGACAAGGTGAGTGTGGAAAGAAAGAGCAAGGCAAAATGCAGCATGCGGAGAAGTAGAGGGTTGTGAGAGAATAAAGGAAATACCGTTTAAAATCAGACAGGGGCTGAAACTAGTAGCCTTTAAATACTACGCAGGAAAAAGTGCGCTAGGCTCATCCTCTGCCTTCAGCATTAGGGACTGTTTTTGTTGTGGTTGAAGAAAATGTTATTAATAAGATCAAACGTGGCAGGTATAGCCACGAAAAAGACTGTAACTAAGGTACAAAATGTGACGTGACTAGCGTTCACGTCAACTGCATACCGACTTAAAATATGTATTGGCAAAGCCAGTAGGTCTCGCCTTTTGGGGCTACCGGCTTTGCCAATGCAATTTGCCGACGCAAAAAGTGGAAAAAGGCATGATGAAGCAACTGTTATCTTCCTTATTTTTTAATATACCAATCAAAAATGGCAGATGGCATGTAGGTCAGGGAAAAAAAAGATAGTATAAAAGAACATGAAAAAAATAAACCAGAGGCAGAAGGCAAAGGAGGAATCGGCGGAAGGAGGAAAGGAAAAGCCATCACGACAGAGAGGTAAACTAGGGTGGGGAGACACACGCAAAGGAGAGAACAACACATAGGGTGGAGTGTCAGAAGAGTTTCCCGGGGGAGAAGCAAATGAGAGAGAGAGAGTAGTAAACAAAGGAGAGAGCAATATACGGCGTGGGGCAAGTTCACAAGACGGAGAGCAAAACAGAGCACGTGAGTGAGGAATTTGGCGGTGGCTAAGCACACAAGAGAGCTAGAGAGAGCCTGCAGCACACAAGGGAGAGCGCAACACAGAATCTGGGATCCACTAAGATGGACATTTAAAACAAATTAAAATCGAGACCAATAAGTTTCGACAATAACTTGCAATGGAGTGAAGGAAGTTAGAGGAGAGAAATTATGCTGTACTGGCCCTATGCATCTTCTTTCAATATGCAGTCACCAAGGTGACAAACATAACAGAGTGATTCTGTTTAGGCTGCACGTCAGTCGGTCAGTGCATATGAAAAATTACATATTTTGAAGAAAGCCACAGAAGTATGCTAGCACTGGTAACCAATCAAACAAGCAGCGACATGCGGGTGTCGGGAGAATGGCACGGGAAGATAAAGTGATTTACGGAATATAAATAAAAAAATAAGTACCTCTGCAGGAATGCAGGGGAGGAGGGCAGTGATTAGCCTGGAATCACAGGATGCTGAGCCTCTGGCTGAGACTCACTCACATCTGGTTCCCCAGCTTCAAAGCAGGCCATTGTAGCCGTACGCCACATCGAGTCACAGTGATGCACTGAGCAACGCTGCAGCAGATGCTTTTGTAACCAACTGGCACTCTGCAGGATAGGGTTCATGAGCTCATGCAAGTATGAGGCCTCTGCTTGGAAATGGTGGGGGTAGGGGGTGCCACAATCTGTACTGTGTGCATAATTGACTGTGGAGTTGTGGAAACCTCAGGGCACAGTAAGACTACTGGGGCGATGTGTCGCTTCCACATTACAACTATCAGTAATCTTGCCACAGGTCCTGCATGGCAGAGTTTATTGCCCACAAAAAGGATTCCACAAAACTACGGTACACTAAACTAAAATGGGACGAAATCGATCAAACAAAAAAATACCTCTAGCAGATCGTGCTGTTCTGTTTACACATACTGTGGCACTTTAAAAATAAGATTTTCAGGGCCGTTGGAGCTCGGAAACACGAGCGCTCGTGAAGCCGCTATAAGCAGCACGGCACATTACGTAGGAATAAAAAGAAATGACAGGGCTGTCAGAGTCCTGAGATTGAAAACACAACGATTGGATAAAAAACAAGAAGTGTAATGAAGAAAAAAAAAAAGCAGCCAGGAAATGCACTCAGGGCAAGAGTGGGAACGCAGTTGCAGAAAGAGGTTTTCTTGTTTCCTTTGAAGTGAAGCTCTAATTAGGGGGGAGGAGAAGTGAGGCCGAGCGAGCAGTGGAGGGGGGGAGGAGAAATGCGAGACACGGCCTGGCGGCCGTGAAGTGTGAAGCAGCGGGCGGGGGAGCGGATGCCTTTGAAGTGAAGCTCTCGGAGGCAGGCGGCTGGGGGAGCAAATGGTAAAAAGCGCATGCATGTGCTCATGCACTCGACGTAATCCGCAATGGTTTCAGAGCTTGGATGAGCCTCTATACTCTCGTCCTATTTATCGCTTGCGCGATTAATAGAACGAGACCTAAAAAACTTCGAACAGATCTCGATAAAATGTTAACTCTGTTTTCAGCATCTACCCCAACTCCTCTGAGCCGCCATCCATTGTCTTCTGCTTGTTCTCCCAACCCCTTACTCATGCCCTCCGTTGTCCGTTTGCCCACCAGCTAGTTTTAACGTAGGCCCTAGGTAAATTTCCATTAGGACAGGGGCGGATTGGCACTGCGGGCATTCGGGCATCGACCGAAGGGCCGGTGTTTCAGTGCCCTCTGTGGGCTGTTTTTTTTCTCCCCTTTCCCAGTCCACAGAGAGTGCTCTCTGCTGTCTGCTCTCTGACGACTGGGAAATGGGAGAAAAAAAAGGCCCACAGCACGGAGACAGAGACAGAAATGAAAGCGCTTCACTGTGCGGCCATACAGCAATTATCAGCTGTGACCTCTACTGCACCCCCTGCCCTGCAAAGCGATCACGCTGAGGGTGGCTGGGGAGGGGGTGATTGTTTACAAGGATCGACCTCCCTGGGGGCCAGGTGTCTCTCAGGCCTTTTGAGCCATTTTCACCTTGGCCCCCCTGGGGCCCACGCAGCCAGCGAAACAGTGTTAGTCTTAACACCTCGCCCACAGCCCCTCAAATTCAGGGCACAGTGGGGAGGAAGAATGGGTCTGACTGTGGGGGCCAGGTGATGTTTTGAAAGCGCACAATCTTCACCTTAGCCCCCCCCCCGTGCAAGAAGTTTAAAAAAAAGGGTTATAGTTCTTTCTCAGTGTCATCGTTTTAGAACTGATGCATTTTCAATATTACATTCAAGGAAGTCATGGTTGCAGCTTTTCTATTTTATGCAATTAACAACCATTGACAAAACCTATAGTTCTGGCTTGTTGTAGGTGTAACATTACTTGCTGTATTATATATCTGAACGCAATGACAGAAGCAGCAAAATACCAGTCGGGCAGCACACTATGCTAAGCACAGATTTGTAGCTTAGGTGTTTTAAGCTACGCCCATAATTACATTGAACACCCCCTTTGGAGAGACCCCTCAGTTTTGTCATCCCACTTAAAGCCCTGGAAACAACACCATGTCACAGACATCTCAGGGCCTGGCACTGTGCATCATGCATGACTCATGACTTCCAAGGTTTCAGATTGACTATGTGCAGGGGCATCTTGAACCCCTCCCTTTGCTTTAGGAACTACAGCAAGGGGTGAGTTCCTGATTAGTCTCTTCTGTCTGCAACTCTGCGTACAAAGGCTCAGCTCACAATTATTGTGAAAAGGTGGGTGAGAGAGTAAGTGAAGGGATGGCTGGATGGATCAGTGAAAGGGTGAATGGATGAATGAAAGGGTGAATGGGTGGATGATGAGAGAGAATGGGTGGATGGATGAGTGAAATGATGGATGGATTGATTAATTAATAAGTGAAAGTGTGAACGGATGAACAGATGTGTGAAAGGGTGGCTGTAAGGATGATGAGTGAGTGAAAGGGAGGGTACATGGGCGTAAGATTGGATATATGAGCGAAGGAGTGAAAGAATGGATGAGAGAAAAGATGGATGGATGATTGAAAGGATGGATGAGTGATAGGGTCAATGGATGGATGCATGAGTGGATGAGTAGATGGATAGTTGGGTGGATGGAAGGAAGGATGGATGGCTAAGTGAAAGGGTCGATGGTGAGAGAAAGGGAGAATGGATGACTGAAAGATTGAATAGGTGGAAGGATGAGCGACTGGGTGGATGGATAAGAAAGTGAAAGGATGGCTGGATGGGTAAGAGGGAAAATGGCTAGATGGATGAGTGAAGGGATGGATTGGGTGAAAGGGTGGATGGAGAGAAAAAGTGAGGATGGATGTGTGGATGACTGAAAGGGTGAATGTGTGGAAGGATGAGTGACTGGGTGGATGGATGAGTAAGTGAAAAAGGGTGGCTGGATGGGTGAAAGGGTAAATGGATGGATGAGTGAATGGATGGATGGGTGGAAGGGTGTATGAATGGGTGGATAATGGGTGGATGAGTAAAAGGGTGGATGGAGGGATGGATGAGTGAAATGATGGATGGAAGAATACATGATGGATAAGTTTGCAAATGGTTGAATATGTTTGGATCTGGATTAGCGGCATCTTATGTTTGCCACTTTACATCTCACAATGACTATCCAAGTAGATCTTCCGGACCATTTCTCTCACCAAACATGCCTGCTCAGAACCATGAATTGTAAACAAAATATCAGACTGGACAACCCAGTGCTGTAACCATATATATAGATTATTATCATATGAAATATCACAAAAAGACCTGCACAGTTGATCAAAGCTGTGTGCATACTGAAAAACCGTGAAGTACACGATTGGTTCAACCTGATATAAACTTATTTTGACTAGTGCTTAAATGGTTGTCTATTTACTTACTTACATAATAATGAACAACCTCCTCTGATGGGTCTGTAAAACGTACCTTTTGTCCTAAAGTTTTGTTCTGAATTTTGACCCTTTGTCCTGAATTTTTACACTCTCCATCCTGAATTTGCACCCATGCCAGTTGGTCACCTTAGTCCTGACCCTCCCATACAGAACTACAGAGTGTTCACCCTGCCTTTTCTATTTGGTTACTCTTCTAACCAGATGCACCACACTGCCAAGCTCTAACTCAAGAGGGGCCATCTAATCCCCTTGGCATCCCACTCTGCACAGGGCTGACCAAAGTAGGCTGAGTAAAGCAGTACTCAAAGCTACATCTAGTGTGCCTCAATCGTCATCCCACCGAATCCAGAAAATACTGCCCTAGACTCAGTGCAGTAGGTTTTCCTCAAAGGTTTACTTGACTTGCCACATCCAGCACCCAGAAATGCAATGTGTTGCTAGCCGATCCCTTCCTCTGAAGCAAGAAGGAACAGGTAGGAACCATTTTGTTTACCATTTCTTTGCACAATTTACTGATTCATTTGTGTGCCAGTTAATAAAGTAACTTTATTTTAAAGGCCTCATCCAAAATGCAGACAAGGGGCATATTTCTCTATATGCCAAAAATATGAATTAGTAAGTTTTGGTTAGTTTTTGTTTGTAGTGTGTAGGTCTGACTGCACTCTATTTTAGGTCCTAGGCCAGAATGTGGCAACATGTTTGTGTGTTGATTTCAGGACATGTCTAAGACTTTGTGTAATGTGATTTCTCAAAAGAGAGCTGTTTAGCCTCATTCTAAGCTAGGCCTTGTTTGAGGCATAAGCAAATTTGCAAACTTGGCACTTCTTTCTCTGTGCAGAAGAATTCACTTTTCCAGCATGTTCACGTCAGAATTCCTTTTTGCAGATTTTCTATCATTTTCATGGTTAATTAAGTAATCCTCAGTCTCCTCATGGCCCAGACTTGAAGGCAGCAACAGATATGAATACAACTGTGTTTTTGTATATCGACATCACCTGCTGGCTGTGAAATACATTTATGACTAGATTGTACAGATAAATGTTTTCAGCATTCTTTACACCCCAGACTGCCTTTTCCTCATTTGTGAAATCTTACTTTTGTTATTACATGTTCTGTTCCCAGAGATTCCAGTCTTACCCTTTCTCCTTGACTTTGTACTAGATTTCTGATTTATGTGATGATTAGCTGGTTGGGAAAGAGTATCTAATGACATTGTGCAGGGCGTTAAGACTGCAAGTAAGTATTCAGTTATCAGACCTGCAGTGCTCCTAGTCTTTACCAATGTTACTTGCTCTGTAAGCTTTAAAAGGCTTAATTTACTAAATATTTCTCTATGAATTAGACCTCAAAGAGTAACCAAATAGTGTTTCTTGAAAGGGCACGCCCCTTGAATGTGGGCCACGCCCCTTAATTGTAGGCCACGCCCCTTAAATGTATGCCACGCCCCTTGAACGTGGGCCACTTTTTTCGTCAGTGCCCGGGCCTTTTTGTGATCCCAATCTGACCCTGCATTAGGATGGTATAATGTTGCATATTTCACGAATTTCGTATTATATTTGTTATATTAAGTTGCCCGAATTATGCTCTTAGGCCACATGGCAAAACTTTAGTGCAGGAGCACAGGAATAAAGTAAGCAGCTGTTATTTGCCGCACTTGTGTTTACTACACTACATTTATTAGCGCAAAATGCTTTCCGACATCCTATAGTGCGCTCACACGTGCCACTCGCTGCGCCCCACAGCATCATTCCCAAGGAAAATGGACAGAGTCTTTACTGTGGTTTAACCAAGGGCGTAGCCTTTTAATCACATAGGCACAACGCATTGTGGAATGATAAGTCACAACCTTCGTCATAGTAAGGCATACATTGTTATGAGCACACCGTTCATAAGATCAGCCAGATCATACATAATTGTTTAAAAAGCCAGATATAGGGCAGATGAACAGTTCATCGATTGTGTAAGCAACACATCAGTATCACAACTTTCCTCTACCAAGGAACATTTCCAAGGTTAATGGCAAGTGCCAGCAGGCCCCTTTACCTTATCCATCGCCCTCCCCTTCAACAAAGGGTATACATTTATTAATAACTTCCAGGGCACCGCATCGCGGTCCAACACTGCCAGGGGGTACCTACCACTAGGCAAACTCCCCCAAAAGGTTCAACTTTCGGGCATCCCGGGGTAGGGCAGAAAGGTGCGGGACCACCAGCAGGCCAGTCCCCCCTCCTGCCTGCCCAGTGCTCATATTAATAAAAACCCCCCTTCCAAGGGGAAAGTCAAGTAAATCAGTCCACATTTTTGGGGTAGCCCCCATTTCTGCTGCCAGAAATCCGCCACAGGGCGAGTCGGCTACTGTCGAAATCGCCCTCCCCCCGCTACCCCTAAAAACGGGCCTCATTAATAACCCTTCGATTGTGCTGTTGCCCACAAAAGGAGTTGCTGGCTTTCTCTAATAAGACTCTACACCTGTTGAGTCCCTGGTAGACATACTCTTCTACGTCCTCTTGCCATCCTCATATCTTACCTACGGTTTAGAATCCTACAGATGTGCGTGCCTGCCACTGGTTGATATGCTCAGCTTACCTGACCCTAGAGTCCTTCTTTTGCCTGCTGGAAACCTAGCTGCCGACCCAGTCGGGCCGTGTAGTTATGAGGAGGGTGCAGGCTGCAGAATACTCACCTTTTGTGCCCCATGCGCACAACTTCGAAACTTGTGCGAATCCGGTGTAATGGATCTCAGAGCTCGGTGGAGGGAAAAAGAGGCCGCTCCCTCGCTTGCGGGGCCTTATAAGCTGCTGCCCCCTCTTGGCGCCCTCCAATGATGTCATGGGTGCGACACCTCCATTGCGGCGACACCGAGGAAGGACGATCACCCCCTTGGATGCTCCGGCCCGTATCGCGACTAAGGGCGCCCCTCTGCTATACGCCGGGTGCGCTTTCATTGGGCGAAAGAATGCATTTTGAGATAATATATAATGGTAAATACTGATTTTCCATTTTGTAGAATTTCGCCTAATTTTCGCGGAATTTCACTTAATAATGTAAAAGCAATTTTTCTGCAATTGGCTCTTCCCTGCTTTGATGTCCTTGCCTGGTCTGATAAAAAGCCACTCCAGGCACTTCCGTGCTCCACATGCGATCTGTGTCTCTTTCATCTCAGGAATGTAGCAGTGAGTGGAAAGATCGGGGCTGACCTCAGCTGTGAAACGCATTTCATTAAAGAATTTCTTGAATCCGGGCCAGGAGCTTTTTGAAATTCCCTGTATCAGGGCACTCAGACAGGCCGATCAAACTTCTGTTTTAAGACGCGAAATTAGATGTTAAAAACCTTTTTATTTGTGTCCTTGCGTGAAGGCTGAGAATTTTTACCACCGCACCTCGAGCACTTAACGTGAGTGATGAGCGTGTTTATCAAGCCATGTAACTTTATTGGGTTACTGAGCCCAGTTATTATTCTGCACGGCAGGGAGAGAGGCTCGCTATCTGATGAATAAATATTTGAGAAAAGCAGCATGCTCAGATCTTAATCGAGAGAAGAGGATTATTGGGGGCTCACTGATGCAGGGCTTTCCCTCAGCTGTATTAACTGACAACAATTGGGGGGCGGGGAAAGGGGGGGGCAGCGACAAGCCTGCCTTCCCTTTGGGTAACCCTTGCCTAGCCCGGGACACCCCTAGTGAAAGGGGTCTTGAGGGCAGGTGCATGGAGGCAGTAGGGCTCAGATTTAGTGACACTTTCCACCGTTGCAAAGGGATGCAAAGTGTCTCAAAGCAATCCATTGCTGTTTACTTTCCGGTAAAAAAGGTATTTTGTGCTGGGATGGTGCACCTTTTTCAACACAAAATGCATGGGGCCTCATTTATGAGAAATGACGCATCGCTGCGTGAAAGCAGCGATGCGTCACTTCTCAGTGCGCACTCCTTGCGACATTCCTGATGCGTCATATTTATTGTATGACGCATCATGTCGCAAGGAGTTACAGATACGTCAGTTTTTCTGACGTATCTGTAAGCGCAAAAGTGACGCATTGCTGGAGTGTGTCACAAAAGTGAAACAACTCCAGCAAGCCCCATGTGAAAGGGCCTGCTTCAGTCTTACGCCTGCTGTGAGGCAGGCGCAAGACTTTGATGCAACGGCGTCCTAAAAGTGACGCAGTGAAATCTCATAGATTTCACTGCCTCACTTCTAGGACCCTTCCTTGCGTCAATACGCCCCCCTTGCATACATTATACCTGGCGCAGGTATAATGTGGCGCAGGGGTTTACAAAGTGACGCATCTACCTAAATGCGTCACTTTGTAAATATGGCGCACCAAGGCTCATTTTTTATGCCACTGATGCGTCACAAAAAGTGACGCACCAGCGGCGTAAAAGTGACGCACAGCCTCATAAATGAGGCCCATTGTGTGCTCCTTTGCGTAACTTTCCGCCAAGCAGGCGTTAATGGGGTGTTAAAGTGCAAACACACACAGTTTGTGACGCAACGCCCGGTTAAACAAGATAGCCAGCCTGGGCTTTCCAACAGAAACCAACGCCTCTTGAAACAGGCTTAAACAAAAGAGAAACGTTCAATGTGAAAAAACATAGATTGCGTTAGTACTGTAGTCTATAGCACACTTTCAGTGCATGGCATCCATCTATGTTTATTTAAACATAGGAATTTTTGCTGGAAGCACATGCTTCCAATACAAACCTTAAACTAGACATGTATACTTAGCTCTGCGCCAGTGCTTAATTTGTAGAATATTAAGTGCCATTGCTTTGACTAGGTGGCCACTGCAGCTTGCACCACCTATCGCCCTTGTCAGCGCTGCCAAAACAACTACTAACCATCTCTCTCACATGTAAATGCGACAGTTCAGATTCTTCCAGGTCCCCAAAGCTAAAGAAATGGCTGGGGAGGCAGGTATGAGCAATTTTAATGTATATTGTAGTCCTAAACTACCGTTGTTCTGCTCATCTTTAAATTCGATGACCAGTGCCACCATGTGGTGGACTGTTCTTAGTATGGTGTTGACAATCAGGTGGCAAGCACAGGAACCAAATTAAGTGCTGGTGTTGAGCACCGGAAAGCACCGGCTCAAATTAAGCATTGCTCTGCACTAATAATACGAGGCTGTGCATTGCACAAGGCAGCTTTTAAAGGTGCTAGCACAGGGGAAGACAGCAGCAGTAGGCCAATCTGGTAAGTTTGTTTCTTCCACCTTGCACCATGCAGCATATTTTGATGCTACTATGCATTGCAGGACACATTATTAAATCTACTCAGAAGTAATTTTCTTTCCATATGTTGCACACCATGCCATTTCCCCCATTCTCAGCCACAAATCAATTTCGATTGATTGATTGATACTTTATTCGATATATTGTCATATCATAAAAGTACATTCATCATAAAAACGTTGACATTAAAACACATTTCATTACAGTTGTTTAAAATTTTCTATATACAATTAAAACATAAAATGACCCAAAGATACATAGCAATATTAAGATCACAAAATTTAAAAATGGATAGTTGGCGATCGTATCCGTACGTCCTAGTTACTGGTACCATTACATATCCTTGTGCGGGTGAGCCAAGCACTTGATAGGTATTTAGCCACACCGCAAACAATGAACAGAGGGAGCGTGTTGGTTGTAATAATTCGAAGTGCAACCCGAAAGTCTCTAGTCCCAAGCTCCCTGCAAACTGGTCTAAGCCATCTCTGTCTTGCCCTCTTGTATGTTTTGCAGCCAAACAGAAAATGTGCAAGGGATTCTGCTTTGCAGGGACAGCAAGGACATGCCCCGTTCAGTGATCTTGAGGCTCTCCATCCTTTGGTGAATTGATTAAGAGGTAGAGTTCCATATCTCATCTTTAAAAAGATCACTCTGTCTCTAGGTGTTGTTATCAAATCTAGAAAGGGTTCCAGCTTCCTGATTGATTTATGCTCAAGAAATTGCGTGGTTAGAGTGCCCCACCTTGGATTTCTCAGTTCTTGAGCCTCTACCCACTCCCAGTAGATTTTCTTAATTACTTGCTTTGGAGGTGGTGCCTGGGTAGTCCAGGATTCTATTAGCCCCAGCTTCAGAACCAGCTCTTTAAGTTTATTTATCCAGAGTATTTTGCCACCGCTGTTCAGAGCAATCAATTCATCCAGCACTAGGGCATAGTGAGCTAGCTCTGGGCTCCTCCTTAAACGAACCCAGAACAGCAATGGCCGCATTAGCACGGTGCCATCCACGCCGAGATAGAAAAGGACAAAGTCTTTTGCCATTTCTACAGCAAAGTCTTTAAGCATAGGACAAGCACAGTGCACGTACTCAAGGCTGCTAGGATACCGCAACTTTATTTTCTCGGGTCTTTCTCAACCTTGAGAAACAAGAGACGCTTTTCGCCTTCGTAGAAGCCTTTCTTGATCATATATATATATATACATATATATTCACTGAAAAAAACATAGGTTTCAGTGACTTTATAGTTAGCTGTACATTTCACTCTTACAAAACCATAGACATTCTGCTGTTATAGTCAGTCAGCTAACTATAACTCACGTACCCGCAATGCAATGCTCATGACGTCACATATTACATCATTCATGACATGGTCAGTGACATCACTGATGACATCTCAAATGACATCACTGATGACATCATCCAGTGACTGTGTGTTTCTGTAAAGTTTAAATATGTTTTATATATATATTCCAAGGTGCATTGAAGAATGAGTGGGTGTTTAAGTGTCTGGATGGAGGATTTAGTAGGTGTGTGACTGACTGTATAAGTGAGTGATTAAATGTGTCTTACTGAATGCATGGGTTAGTGACTAAACTGTGTGAATGTCTGTATCAGTCTGTCTGTTGTTGCGCAAGCTGCTGCATGGGTTGGTCAGTAGGGCCTGATGTGACAAGTGTGCAAATGCGCCCAGTGGCGCGTTTTAAGTTGGGTGATTAAGTCTCCTTGAATTCTGAGGGTCCCTGAGGACCAACTAGCCCACCAGCTACCTCCAGTAAGCTCCACAGAGCTGTGTTGCAGAGTGGTATAAAAAGGGGGTGTGGCCTTACACCACCACTCTGCAACACAGCTCCCTGGTGCTTACTGGAGGTACCTGGTGGGTTAGTTGGCCCCAACGGCCCCTTAGAATTGACGGAGAATTAATCCTCCAACTCAGAACTCGCCACAGCACGTGTTTGCACACTTTTCAAATCAGCCCCCTCCCTCAACAACTGTGTAAATGAGCACCCTCGTGCATTGTAAATTGGGGGATCAAATCCCCTTGAGTTCTGAGGGTCCTTGGGGTCCAACTAGCCCACCAGGTACCTCCACTTAATGCCACAGGGCTGCATTGCAGAGAGGTGTAAAAAGAGTTGTGGCCTCTGACCACTTCTCTGAAAGGCAGCCCTATGGCGCATACTGGAGGTACCTGGTGGGCTAGTTGGCACCCAGGGACCCGCAGTATTGAAGGGGTATTAAATCCCCAACTTAAAACGTTCCCCAGGGGGGTTGCTGGGAGGGGGAGGGTCTTTTTTAAATTGTTTTTTTTAGGAGGGGGCTGTGTGGCCCCCCTTTCTTTTGTTCTTTGGCCCCTGGGCCTGAGCCCTTTAAAAAACAAAAAATAAATAACAGGAAGGGGGCCGCGTGGGCCCCTCTTCCATGACCAATTCCAGCCCTCGGGACCCCATCCCCAAGGTCATGCCCACATATATTTATTTTTTTCAGGAGAGGGGCTGTTGGCCCCCCTTCTGAGACCTCTATTGGCCCCGGGGACCCCATCCCCGGGGGCAGCCTTTTTTTGTGGTTTTTTTAGGGGAGGGGTGCCGTGTGGCCCCCCTCCCGGGCCACTTCTAGCCCCGGGACCCCATTCCCTGGGGCCTGCCCTTTCCGTTGGGGACCATGGGGGGAGCTTCAATTTCCCCATGGTCTTGCCAGCTCACCGCGTTCTGCGGGAGCCAGCATTGCTTTTCTACACGGGGATCTTCTGACATGCAGCTCCCCGTGTGGAAAAACAATCTGCTTTGGATTTTGGTAGCTCTCGCCTCCAAAATCCAAAGAAAGTT
Organism: Lissotriton vulgaris; assembly: GCF_964263255.1. NCBI lineage: Eukaryota > Metazoa > Chordata > Amphibia > Caudata > Salamandridae > Lissotriton > Lissotriton vulgaris. The sequence continues at coordinate 144,489,660 of NC_141698.1, forward strand.
TGCTATGACAGGGCGGGAGCTCCGCGGCTCCCGCCCTGCCATAGCAAAAAACGGTGTCCTGGGGTGGGCACCCCGGGACACTGCAGGAGCTGGCCCTGAGGGGTGGTGGTCCCCAGGGTCTTTGAGGGCTACTGGCCCCCCTCCCTTCGTAAAAATAGCCCGGGGAGCTGGTGGTCCCTGGGGCTCAGGGGTCCATAACAGACCCACATAAAAAATATTTGTGCCCCAGGGAGGTGGCGGTCCCTGGGGCATGTGGGGGGCTTGAGCCCCCCCCACACAGGTTTAATAATTTTTTTAAATAGATGCCCCAGGGGGTGGCAGTGTGGTGGGCTGTGGGGGCTGTGTGCCCCTGCAAATATTTCAGAAAATTCCCGGGGTGGCAGTCCCCAGGGCTTGGGGGCCGTGGAGGCCCCACAAATTAAACAAGCCCTGGGGGTGGGGATCCGCGGGGTTGGGGGAGGGTCAAGTGCCCTCCGCCATATTGCAAACATAGCACCGGGGAGGTGGCGGTCCCTAGGGGCTGCGGGAGCCCCCGTGGGCCCCCTCTTATATTTTTTGCAATTGCCCTCGGGACCTGGCCCACCCGGGGGCCTCATTAAAATGAAGGGCGGGAGCCCGTGCTTCGTTGTTTTAAGAAATGTCGGTGGGATTCGAGACACCAGCGCAAATTTCACTGAATTTTTCTGTTAAAAAATGCTTTTGCTTGCCCTTGGGGTCCTTGTGGAACCCCCTGAGCAGGCCTAGGGGTTCAGGGTGTTTTTACCCTGCTCCCTTTTCTTTATTTTCACCTTTGTTTTACTGTTTTCTTATGACTCGGTTCTACTGAGTCACAAGATGGCTGCTAACACTTCCTGGTTTGGAGTGCTGGAAGCCAATCACAGTGAAGCTCGTGCTCAGGAGGGGTCGCGACTCCACAGCGTCTTTTAAGATGGGCGAGTCCGCCCTAGAAAAGATTAAATGTTTTAATTATCTAGGTTTTTTTTTAATCAGTTCATAACTGTGAGAGGCCAGATTTTTAGGGGACATATTGAAGCCATTTTTAAATTTGCCAGCAAGCTGCAAAATATTACCAATTGACGCAATGCTGAATATTTAGAAGAGTTAGTCTCTGTTGGTGTATTTTAATGGTGCTGTCCTCTGGGGGCATAATAGCATGGAAACAATACAATGCATAGCAAATCAATTCATGTGGAGACTTTTATCAGTCCCGGTAAACACTCCCTCTCTAATTTGTCACGAAGAGCTTGACATGTTGCTTCTGAAATATGTCAAGTCAAGTCAAGTCATAAAATTTGTATAGCGCACTACATACCCAGAGGGTTTCAAGGCGCTTAGGAGGGGAGGAGGATTATTTGTCAAATATCCACGTTTTAAGCTGCTTTCTGAACGCTAGGTGGTTCTGGGTGAGGCGAAGGTAAGCGGGGGGTGAGTTCCATGTCTTAGCAGCCAGGTATGAAAAGGATCTGCCTCCCATGGTGGTCTTGTTAATGCGAGGTACCGTGGCGAGGGCTTGGCTGGAAGAACGTAGTTGGCGGGAGGGGGTGTAGAAGGACAGTCGAGAGTTGAGGCAATCTGGTCCGATGTCGTAGAGTGATTTGTGTGCGTGGGTAAGCAGACGGAAAGTGATCCTCTTATTGACGGGTAGCCAGTGGAGGTCTTTAAGGTGATCAGAGATGTGTTCGTTGCGTGGGATGTCTAATATGAGCCTGGCTGAGGCGTTTTGGATTCGTTGGAGTTTCTTCTGGAGTTTAGCGGTGGTGCCTGCGTAGAGGGTGTTTCCGTAGTCCAGTCGGCTCGTGACCAGAGCGTGGGTGACTGTTTTCCTTGTTTCGGAGGGGATCCAGCGAAATGTTTTTCTGAGCATGCGAAGAATGTTGAAGCAGGAAGAGGATACGGCGCTGACTTGTCTGTTCATTGAGAGTGAGGAGTCCAGGATGACGCCAAGGTTCCGTGCGTGGTCTGTCGGGATGGGTGCTTTTCCAAGGGCTTCCGGCCACCAAGAGTCGTCCCATGCAGAGGGGGATGTACCTAAGATGAGGACTTCTGTTTTGTCTGAGTTCAGTTTCAGACGGCTTTGTTTCATCCATTCAGCAACTTCTTTCATTCCTTCGTGTAGGTTAGTTTTGGCGGTGCTGGGGTCATTGGTGAGAGAAAGGATCAGTTGGGTGTCGTCCGCGTAAGAGATGATGTTGAGGTTGTGTTGGCGTGCGATGGCCGCGAGGGGGCTCATGTATACGTTGAAGAGGGTGGGACTGAGTGAGGATCCTTGGGGTACGCCGCAAATGACTTCAGAGGCCTCGGACTTGAATGGAGGAAGGCGGACTCTCTGGGTTCTTCCGGTGAGGAACGAGGTGATCCATTCAAGTGCTTTTCCTTGAATTCCGATGTTATTGAGGCGTTGTAGAAGGGTGCTGTGGCAGACTGTATCGAATGCTGCCGAGAGGTCGAGGAGGATGAGGGCGACTGTGTCTCCATTGTCCAGTAGAGTTCGAATGTCGTCTGTTGCTGCGATGAGGGCGGTCTCAGTGCTGTGTTTTGCTCGGAAGCCAGATTGTGAGGGGTCGAGGGATTTGTTGGTTTCGAGGAAGGCGGCGAGCTGGTTGTTGACGGCTTTCTCGATGACTTTGGCCGGGAATGGAAGAAGCGAGATGGGGCGGTAATTTTTGAGTTCGGTGGGGTCCGCTGTTGGTTTTTTCAGAAGGGCGGTGAGTTCAGCGTGTTTCCAGTCTTCAGGGAAGGTAGCGGAGTTGAAGGAGCAGTTGATGACGTCTCGGAGGTGCGGTGCTATGACGGAGTCTGCTTTGTTGAAGATGTGGTGAGGGCATGGGTCTGTGGGGGATCCTGAGTGGATGGAGTTCATCAGGCGGATGGTGTCCTCAGTGGAGATTGGGTTCCAAGCGTTAAGGGTGTTCGCGGGGGGAAGAGGGTCGGAAGATGGTAGGGTGGGTTGGTTTCCGGGTTGGTTGTCAAAGCTGTTGTGGATGTCTGCAATCTTGTTGTGGAAAAAAGAGGCTAGGGAGTCGCAGAGGGTTTGAGAGGGGGTGATGTCGTTGGAGTTGGCTGAGGGATTGGAGAATTCCTTGACGATGTTGAAAAGTTCCTTGCTGTTGTGGGCGTTGTTGTCAAGTCGATCCTTGAATGCTGTTTTCTTGGCTTTTCGGATCAGTTGGTGGTGAGTGCGGGTGGTGCTTTTGAAGGCGTCCTTGGTGCTGGTGGTTGGGTCTTTTTTCCAGGCCTTTTCGAGGGAGCGGCAGAGTTTCTTGGACTTCTTGAGATCGTCGTTGAACCATGAGGCTTTCCTGCTGCCAGGTTTGCTTTGACGTTTTTTCAGTGGAGCTAAGGTGTCGGCGGTGTTGGATAACCATAGGGTGAGGTTGGCGGCGGCTTCGTTGGCGTTAGAAGAGAGGGCTGGGGAGTTTCGAAGGAGCGATGCGGAGATTTGGTCCGTGGTGATTTTCTTCCAGTTTCTTTGCAGGATAGGTTGAGAGTGGTTGATGGGTTTCGGCTTGTTGTAGGTGAAGTGAACGCAGCTGTGGTCGGTCCATAGGAGATCCGTAGTGTGGCTGAAGGAGACATGATTGCTGGAGGTGAAGATGGGGTCGAGTGTGTGACCTGCGATGTGGGTGGGGGAAGTGACTAGTTGTTTAAGTCCTAGGTTGGCGAGGTTGTCCAAGAGGGTGGTGGTGTTGCGGTCGTTGATCTTTTCAAGGTGAAAGTTGAGGTCTCCCAGAAGGATGTAGTCTTTGGAGGGGAGCGCGTGTGGAGTGACGAAGTCCGCGATGTCTTCACTGAATTTTGCGCGGGGTCCTGGTGGTCTGTAGAGGAGGGTGCCTCTGAGTGTGGTCTTGGGGTCGATGTGGATCTGGAAGTGAAGGTGTTCGGAGTTGGCGAGGTTGGCGTCAGAGCTGGTTGAGATGCGGATTGATTTCTTATGGACGATAGCGATTCCTCCTCCTGTGTGGCTGGTACGGTCTTTGCGGGTGATTTTGTAGTCTTCAGGGATGGCAATGGTAATGTCTGGTGCGGAGGAGGCATTCATCCATGTTTCCGTAAGGAAGGCGACGTCTGGAGAGAAGGTGTCTAGTAGGTTCCATAGGTCAATGGCGTGCCTGTGCACCGATCGAGTGTTGAGAAGGATGCATTGTAGGTGGTTGGGATCGGGATTCTGTGGTGTGGTCGTGGCAGAGATGTTGTCGGTGCCGCTGAATCTGCAGGAGTAGCAGGAGAAAGGTCCATGGGTGTGTCCAGGAGCGGCTTGGACGCAGGTGGGGGCGCGACCGGGGTCAAGGGCTAGGAGGGAGGCGGCATAATAGGTAATGCGGGGGGGCTGGGGAGCGCGAGGGGCAGGGGGTCTGGCGCTGGGCGCGGTCCAGGCGCGGACGGGCGTAGACGGGCTTACCTTTGGCGCACCTTCGCCGAGGCCGTAGCGCGTGGACGCTGTGCGTGGGGGCATTGGCCATAAATGGATGGTGGAAGGGGGCGGAGCGTGGGAGGGGCAGCAGCTGGGAGGCGGTAGCAGGGGGGAGGGGCGGGCTAGGGAGCGAGTAAACAAGATGGAGGGTCAAAGGGGGACTAAGGCAGGGGCAGCAGAAGCACCACGGCACCGGGGGCACAGATCAGTTTCCAGCGTTAGGTTAAATTAATTAAATAAATAGGGTTAGGGCTAGCACTCCTATTACTCTGGACAAAAATGTGGCCCTCACAAGAGGCTGGATTAACAAAATATTGTATCTCTGACTGCCTGCTATTAGCTGGGGCATATCAAATACCATGGTTAAGTACATGAAGGTTTCTTTTGCGTGCCTGCTGACTTTTTGATTTTTGCAATTCCCTTTTTATAGTTGGCCAAAATCTTAAGCCACGTGTTAAAGAGCAAGCCTTGAGCACTTCTTAAATAACCGCTTAGATGCAGCCAAAAAGAACCGATGTATTGTAAATAATGCTCAAGTAACAACAACCTCTAGCCTAGAGCCTTACCTTGGATTGATTACTCTAATTATCGTTATTGGCTTACCCTTTTTTAAGACTAAGCATTTTGCACTTTAAATTGATCTCTCCTGCAACGGGTGCCTGGCCTCAAGACCTACCCTCTTGCAGGTACAACAATAGCTGAACTCAAAATATCAGCCACTTTTTTTTGTGTTGCCACTTGTACCGGGAGCCAAGACTTCATTTCTTGGCACCCCTTTCAGTGAAGACCAATGTGAGACAGTACAAGGAAGGGCTACTGTTTATCAGGCACTAGGCTTATTTGAAATTTGCTACAAAGTACTCAATGTTATAAAATAACCACTTCAAATTAGGAGGGAGGGGTTATGTACCTTAAAAGATGCAGTTTCTGTATGAATCTGTTACTAGCAACACTTTTTTTAATCTCATGAAATGTTTGGAATTTTACTGAACGTATATTTTATCTGGCTCAGTGATAAGTGTTTTTATTTACCTTATGTTTAGGTCTTGCTAGAGTCAGTGCATGCACTGCTCTTGCGAGAAATGTAGTAGGTGGTTTGAAAGTGCTACCCAGGCCGGCCACCAGCTTGCTATTATGCGCACAAGAGCGTGCAACGTGCACAGCACTTTTCCCCATCATGCGCGCGAGTGCGCGCGCACAACTCGCATCATCACTTGCGTTTAAAAAATATACATATTTCCTTTCGCGGCCGCGCAACGTTACTTTTACGGCCGCGCGGCCAACGCTAGTTGTTTTTCGCTCTCCCTTTCCACACTCTCTTTGCCTCTATCTACCGCTCTCTCTCTTGTTCTTTCTGCCCCTTCCTCCTCGTTCTCCTTCCAACACTGTCTCCACCCCCTTCACTAATTTTTAGCTGTTTTCCTTCCCTCAAATATTCAGGATTGTGCAAGCTCTGGTATTCGCGGTATTTGGGTTGAAACATCCGGTCACCTTCTGCGGATTTTGGTTCACCCTTTCATCCGCCATCCTCATGTCCCTTCAGCATCACTCTCTGTTTCTCACTTTTCACTTCATGAACCCTAGTTCTCTCACTCGCCTGTCCTCTGCCCATCCCAAGCCTTCTCCCCTGTGTTCTCTTTCCGTTTCATCCCCCCAGGCTCTCATGTACGCACACTCGATCAGAGGCTCACACAAGCAGTCTCGTCTCACGCGCCTATCTCGATGGCACTTTTGTGCAATTTGCACTGTCTCACTCCCTGATCACCACCACCACTCTCTTTTGCTCTCCCCCTCTGCCTTTCACTGACTCACTCGCTTTCTTTCATGCCTTCCTCTCTCTTTCTCTGACTCTCCGGCTTTGGTGTGTTTCTTAGTCTGACTCCTCCCTGTCTGACTTCCTCACTCTCTCTCTCTATGTTTCTGCTTTTCTCCTCCATTGCCCTCAACCCTCTCCCTTTCCGTCCTTCCTCTCATTTCCTCCCTTCATCCTTCTGCGGGCTCTCAGTCTCTTTATCTCCCCTTTTTGTTTCTCTCACTCCCTTTCCACACTCTCTTTGCCTCTTGCTACCGCTCCCTCACTCTCTCTCTCGTTCTTTCTGCCCCGTCTGCCTCGTTCTCCTTCCAACACTGTCTCCACCCCTTCAGTAATTTTTAGGTGTTTTCCTTCCCTCAAATATTCAGGATTGTGCAAGCTCCTGAATTAAGAGCATTTGGGTTGAAAAATCCGGTCACCTTATGCGGATTTTGGTTCACCCTTTCATCCGCGATCCTCATGTCCCTTCAGCATCACTCTCTGTTTCTCACTTTTCACTTCATGAACCCTAGCTCTCTCACTCTCCTGTCCTCTGCCCATCCTAACCCTTCTCCCCCTGTGTTCTCTTTCCGTCTCATCCCCCCAGGCTCTCATGTACGCAGACTCGATCAGAGGCTCACACAAGCAGTCTCGTCTCACGCGCCTATCTCGATGGCGCTTTTGTGCAATTAGCACTGTCTCACTCCCTGATCAGTGCCACCACTCTCTTTGGCTCTCCCCCTATGCCTTTCACTGACTCTCTTGCTCACTTTCAAGCCTTTCTCTGTCCTCTCTCTTTCTCTGACTCTCAAGTGCTTTGGTGTGTTTCCTAGTCTGACTCCTCCCTGTCTGACTTCCTCACTCTCTCTCTACGTTTCTGCTTTTCTCCTCCATTGCCCTCACACCTCTCCCTTTCCGTTCTTCCTCTCATTCCCTCCCTTCATCCTTCTGTGTGCTCTCATTCTCTTTTTGTTTCTCTCACTCCCTTTCCACACTCTCTTTGCCTCTTGCTACCGCTCTCTCGCTCTCTTTCTCGTTCTTTATGCTCCTTCCAACTCATACTCCTTCCAACACTGTCTCCACTCCTTCACAAATTTGTAGCTGTTTTCCCTCCCTCAAATATTCAGGATTGTGCAAGCTCAGGTATTAGCAACTCTGCACCTGCACATTAAACCCTCTCATTGCAGGATCCTGGGAGTCCCAAGAATGGAAATAATGTCAATACGAGAAAGGCAGGGAAGACAGAGGGAGGGGAGAGGCCTTGATGGCATAGATAACATGCCTGCTATATGCAGATGATCTGGTATCTGTTTCCACCAGTGAGACTCCCCAACCTCCTCCCCAAGCTAGAGCCGGCCTGCTAGTGCTAGGAAGCGGGCCTCGCAGCCCAGTATGAGTGAGGAAATGCTCCTTCCCCAGAGGAGCCAAAGAAAGCCACAACTGCCCCCTCCAATAGCCAGGCTCAAATGCTCCCGCTGTACTAGTGATAGCTTCGACCTACTGGAAAGCATGGGTCCTGCAGGAAGTCCGTAAGAGGCAAAATCATGTTCTTCCAAAATAAAACAAAATGCGCTCAAAAGAACTGTATAATTCATCTCTGTCTCAGTAAAATTGACACGATTCGCAGCACCACCAGTCACCACATGAACAAAAACAACACATAAAAAGCCCTATAGAGAGAAGCTTCAAGTACTAGCAGATCCTCCGCCAGGCCTAGCGCAACACCGTCTTAGGTCAGGAGAAGGCCAGACTCCAGAAACTAGAGCAAGGCCTAGAAATCCTATACATCACCCACTGAGATGGCAGCGGGAGATGCACTCCAAGCTGTTTTGATATCGATCTGCGCACAGGCGCGACAAACCAGCAGCCGGCCAGGCTTCTGCCTTGAATACAGAGCAGACTGTCCTTCACCAGGTGCAGGCTCCATAACAACAAGCATTGGCCTAGCAAATAGGTCTCGCCTTTGGGACCTTATAAGTATTTAGTTATGCAGCACAATATCCTTGGTGCAACAAAATCAACTGTTGCATTGCTAAACACTTATAAGGTCCCAAAGGTGCAACCTATTGGCTATGCCAATGCTTGTTATAAATATGTGATGTTTTTATGTGCTTTTGTAGCCTCTGGCTAAATAAAGTTCATCTTGGCGGACTGGCAGTCCCCAGTAGATAGTTAAAGTTAGGACTTAGTTTCCACATGAAAAACGTTGTCTGACTTGTCTATATCTTTGGTGCCATTTAATGAATTGTCAAGAAATATTCCCAAAAAAGTGCCCCAGTAATTCTTGTTGTGCATGGTAAGTTCCTGTGTGATCCGTCAAGAGGGGACTGAGAAAAAGGGGGGGGGTCAAGAAAGGTGTGCTTCTCATGTTAAATCCCATAGGGATTTTAGACATGACTACAGACCGAACTGCTAAACGGAATTACAACAAATTTGGTAGAAAGGTAGATATTGGCCCAGAGTGTGACCTTTTTGTGATTTGGTTTAAATCCATTCAGAAGGTTTTGAGATATTAACCAAAAAACTAATTTGTACATCTATGGACAATGATCCTCTGCAGATCATCCTCGAATCCTTCTTGGATCCATATTGGATTTGCAAATCCACACACAAGCATCAATGCCATGATTGCCTGGCCGCAACCTGAGAGGAAAGCTGCGCCCATTATTTTGTTCACCAGGGCTCAGTTTTCTGCGGGGAAATACATTTAAAAAGTGATAGAAGGGGTTAGGGTAGAGGAACCCTGACACTATACGATTAATGAAGGGGTCTGTCAGGGGCCCGCATTGGAAATAAATTGTCCAAACCCCTTTTTTTACCACACCAGGTGCCGCAGATCCGCCCCAGATCCTCCCAGATTCGGGTGGATTTATGAATCCAGACCCCCCAAAAAATCATACACTCACTCACAGATCCACACCCCTACTCACACACTTACTCACACACTCAGACTCCCACTTACCCTCACGACCACTATCACAACCTTAAAACCACTCACACACCTACACAGCTTTCACACACCCAATTACACACATACACAACCACATACAGCCACTCACATACCCATTCAGACTCTCAAAACAACTCACACACCTGCATAGCCACTCCCACACTCACATACCTTCACAGCCAGTCACACACGTACTCACAGACTCAGCACACACTCATACACCCACTTACACACCCACACAATCACCAACACACCCAATCATACACCCAGGTTGCAGGGCAGTATAGTCAATTTAAAAAAACCTTAGACATGCACTGAAAACACCAAAGGTTACAGGGACATTATAGTTAGAAAATAGAATTTAAAAAAACTTTAGAAATTCACAGAAATAACCCCAGGGTACAGGAACGTTATATATAGGAAATAAGATGTTAAAAAACTTTAGAAATTCACTGAAGGAAACAAAAGTTACAGGGACATTATAGTTAGTATGCACAGAATGTACACACACAAAACAATAGAAAATCATCATTTATAATTATAGTTATCTCAAGTAGCTATAACTCATACTCTAAGGTAACTATAACTCATGCCCTTGCTATGTACTGCTAATTACCCGACATATTACATCGCTCATGACCCCTTCTATGACATAATTAATAATATCACTGCAATATTTGCAGTGAACTTATTGATGAGAAAACTGTGTATGGAGGGGGCATGAGGTATAGTTACCTTAGGGTACGAGTCTCTAAGAGAGAAGAGAAGTTCTGGCTGGAGGTTCTTCTGTACTCTGGCTGGGGACGCAGCAAGCAGTAGTGGAGGTCACTGCCTAAGTCTGTGGAAGGGAGGGGTGTGGCGCCGTGGCCAGGGTGATTGACTCCGGAATCTGGGGATCACGGATCGATCCCCAGGGCTGGCGGCAGATTAGCCCAGCACCATGCGACTCTGGGCAATAGCTTGCTTAATCTTTCTGACGGCCCCCAGCGCCTAGAGACCCTAACAGGTGATGGTTCGCGTTGTGGAATGTGGAAGCGTGCAGGTCTCTGACTTTGAGGCAGATCAACAAGCTCGTTTCTGGGGTCTGCTTGAAATGGAAATTTTGACTGCCGGGTCAAAGGTCATGGTCTGTATCAGTGCACTTGTAACACAGTGAAACCCTGCCCTGGGTACAGGTCACTGATGCAGTAGCACAGCCTGCTCATGCACCCTTCATTGATGCAGAGGCACAGTTTGTGTGAGCCCATGTTCCAAAGACGCCATCCACTTGGGCACAGCTTTTTGTTGTAGTGCCACAGTACTCATTGGCACAGACTGTTGTTGGAGCAGCATAGTCCGCTCAGGCATACTTTGTTGATGCCACAGTTATTAACTGAACCTCTCGTTTCCTAGAGCATTTAGTTTCTCTCCTCAGCCTTTCTGTTCGGAAGGACCTTCTCCTCCAAGGTCAAGCTGCGCCTGGACAGCCGCACCTCCTGCAAGTTTGGCAGGCTCCTTCCAACTCTAAACAAGAAGGTTGGCTTACAGTCATCTTAAGTCATCTTAAGTCAGTGGAACAACTTCTTCTTTCCTGGCAAGATTCCAGGTGATGTCCCCTCACCTTTGTGATGCTGACTGTCAGGTAGCCACCAGTTCTAGTTGCAGAGCAGTCTTTTGCATACTCTGCAAAGCACACATTTCCTTTTCAAAGAGAACTTGAAACAGTAACTACCTGTGGGTCGGTGGATCCCACTATTATAAAGACAGTGGATGTGAATTCTTTGGCTGCCATTTCAGAACCCGTTTGGGGTGTTTTTTCTTCCAAATACTGGCTTCAGTCTGTTTTACAGATACAGTCCTTATGTAGAGTTATGGTCCTCACGGCACAGTTGTTTTCAGCCTGGGGTGATCAGAACTGAGGCACAAAATAAGCGTTAGCTCTGTGCACTAGGCTTTCAATAGCCAAAGTGAACAGTAATCAGGAAGGAGACAAAAAGCTGGCCTCACCTATAGTATCCTTTTTACCCTTAATGGCAGAGACTGCAGTCCATCCTTTTACCTCCACCATCTACCATTTGACACTGCCCAGGAAGACTAATCAGCAGTCATTCTCTGAAAAAAATACTTAATCAAATTTCGAAGTGAGCCTTTCAGTATTTCAGTGTCTAGGTTTCAAAGTAAACATACTAACTGTAGTAGTGGGAACGTCAAGCTTGTAATTTAAGGCACTGTATAGAGTGAGAACACCAACATTAGCAGAAAGCAATACAGGGTGTGTGGTCAGTAGCATTTTGCTCTTGGCAGCAACAAAAGATGGTAATACAGTCAGTCTCATGCCTCACAAATGAATGAATGAAACTTATATAGCGCACGACTTACCCTGGGGCATCTCCGCGCTTGCTTAGGGAACCCGTCCTGGTATTCCCCTGTGAGATAACCCTGGCAGGGTATCCACAAGGTGAAAGCCAGGCCTCCCACCGCGAGGGGCCGTTGTGGAGATTAAGCAAGCTATTGCCCAGAGTCGCAGAGTGTGAACCCGTGAGCCGAGAAGGCACCGGAGCGAGAATTAACAAGTCCATGGAATTTTTTAGCACAAGACCCGCCGAGGCGGGGAATTGAACCCTGGTCCAGGGCCGAACTCAAGCTCCAGGTCTGCCGACTCTAACCCCTGAGCCACACTTCTCCACAAATGGCATTTTCTTAAGTCAATACCAAAATTCCATATTACCTGTTCCTTTTTTGCCTTCTCTTCAGGTCAGTTTGTGTTTCCTCTGTATTTAGCTCAAGTTTCTCTCTGACCTTAACTACTCACCTCCCTTTATGTTTTGCTCCTTCTTCATTCCTACTAATAGTTCAATCAATTTTGCCCTATCTCTTGTGCTTGTCTGTGCCTCATTGCATACTCTCACTTCCATTTCTGTCTGGCCATATTTCTTTAATTTCATACTCTTAATATCAGTCTATTTTTTCTGCTTTTCTCTGTCAAATCTGGCAATCTCATGAAAAAACCTAAACTCTAAAATTAGCTTCAAGTTCCATGACATTATTCTAACTCATGCAGCTACTAAGGGGCAATCTACTCTTAAAGAAATTAAGAGACTCACAAGGAACATCTATGGCCTCATTCATGTTGGATGCAAAGTCTTTCATCTGTTTCCCGAACTCTCTCACACCATCAACTGCTCCATCGAATCTGCCACCTTCCCTGAACACTGGAAATATGCAGAGATCACGCTCCTACTGAAAAATCCCTCTGCTGACCTTACTGACCTCAAGAATTACAGACCCATCTCTCTGCTCCCCTTCCCAGCCAAAGTCATTGAGAAGGTAATCAATGCCCAACTCTCCAAATTAATTGAAACAAACCACATCTTGGACTCCTCCCACTCAGGCTTCAGAAGCAACCACTGCACCGAGACTGCACGACTCACCACAACAGATGACATCTGCAATCTCCTCAACTGAGGAGAACCTCAGCCCTCATCCTCCTGGACCCCTCTGCCACTTTTTACACCATCTCTCAAAGCACCTTATATGCAAGACTCCACGACGCCGGCATCCGCGGCAAAGCCTTAGAGTGGATCCTCACCTTCCTCACCGGCAGAACCTAGAGAATCAGACTCCCACCGTTCTCCCCAGAACCTACAGAAATCAGCTGTGGAGTACCTCAGGGTTCCTCCCTGAGCCCCACCCTCTTTAAAGTCCACACAGTCCCACTGAAAGCCATCATCCGAAAATGCAAACTAAACATCGTCTCCTATGCAGAGGAAACCCAGCTGATTCTCTCCCTCACAGACGAACCTACAGCTGCAAAGAACAACTTCCACAATTGGATGAAGGCAGTCACCACCTGGATGAAGGACAGTTGCCTCAAACTAAACTTCAACAAAACCAAAGTCCTCATCCTGTAAACCACCCTCTCAGCCTGGGACAACTCCTAATGGCCCGAGGCGCTCGGAGCCCCCCACAGCCACTGACCATGCACGTAACATCAGCATCATCTGTGTCTCCTCGCTCTCAATGAACCACCAGATCAATGCGGTCTCATCCTGCTTCGAAAGATTTTTAAGCGGCTCCCCACCGAGTCCAGAAGAGTGGTCACCCAGGTGCGCGTCAGCTGCAAACTCGACTATGGCAATGCACTTTATGCAGGCAGCACCCAGAAGCTCCAAAAGAAATTACAAAGAATCCAAAAGCCGCTGCAAGACTTATCTTGGACATCCCCTGCAGCAGCCACATTGCTGATCACCTGAGAAACCTCCACTGGCTCACAAATCAACACAAGAATCCCCTTCAAGCTCCTCATGCATGCCCACAAGGCCCTCAACAACCTAGCATACCTCAACCATCGCCTTTCCTTCTACACTCCCACAAGACACCTCCACTCCGCCATCCTGTCCATGACCTCAATCCCACGGATCCACAAGACTATGGTGTAAGGAAGATCCTTCTCCTACCTCACCGCAAAGACCTGGAACTCTTTTCCTTTACATCTCCAGCAATCACCCTCACTGCCTCAATCAAGGAAGGACCTCAAGACCTGGCTCTTCAACTTAACTGGCTCTTAACTGAACTGCAGAACCCACCCCCAGGGCCTTGAGACTCTAATGGGTGATTAGCTGCACTCTCTAAGAACCCTGATTGATTGTCTGTGTTCAGAGGAACTCTTATGGCACTAGTGAAAGTTGCTGCTTCACATCTTGTAAAAGATTGTGAAGTTTCACTTGGGAGGATACCATCAGAGAGCTGCAAGAGATGGTGGAAGCCTCAATAATGAAGAACAATACCCTAAATCATAAGATAAAGGAGGTACAAACTCAGGCTGCTTTAACTACCATGTCAAAGTGGCAGCCTGTTAATTTACCAACACCAGAATAATTTGAGGAAGACCCGCAAAAACACCCAATGTTCGTCAATCAATATATTTCATTTTATGTTCAGACTTTAACTCCTTGAATCAAATCAAGAGAACATTGTTTTTTCTTGCTTTTTGGTTTCACATTTCTTTGGATTAATAGATAAAATCTAAAATAAAAAATGAGCTTGCCAGAGGTACAATTCCTCCACTTCTGTATTGAGTCGTTTGGATCAATCAAAGATTCCAGAAGTAGAAAAAAAAGAAAGTTGGAACAGCAAGTGTTTCAAGGTCGGGCTTTTGGTGTCCTTGACCACCTATTAGAAGCCATACAATAGGAGAAAATGTTGACAATATTACCAAACCTAATGCACATTGAAGGCAGACTCAGAAGTCCCTTAACTAGAGAAGACCCGAACAGAGAATTATAGAGACACTTTGTATAGTGGGTAATCTGACCATTGAATTTGCACTTGTCCCACAAGCCCAAACCAGAGTAACTCTAAGCTCACCTGTAGTAAAAGGGGTAGAGCAGATAGTTTAGCAATACCCTGTGTATGTCCAACTGGTGCCCTTGCCCATCCTACATTTTAAGGATGGAAGAGATAGATAGGACATTTTATTAATAGTTTATTTCTTAAAAACATGAATATTCCTAAAATACTAAAGCGAATGCCAGAACAGACCAATTCAGTCAATGGATAGCCATTAGCATCATTACCTGTTACACATCTGACTCAAGTAATCTAATCCTCATATATTGTTCAATCATTATGAAGTCACTCCATTTGATATAAACCAGGCACCAGCTTTTGATTTGATATTAGGTGTTCATGGCTTTTACAACATAATCTTCATCCACTGATTGACAACAATCGTCAATTGCACCGATCTCCAACTATTGCCAACAACAGTCTAGACAAGACGCCTCATTAAAGGTTTTTTTGGAATGTCAAAAACAAACAGAATTTCTGCTTACACCACAACCTTGGATATAATACCTTTGATGTGAGAATTACCTGGATGTCTTTGATGAAGAGGAGGTGAATGTACTTCCTCCACACTGCCCTTCTGGTTTCTCAGTCAACCTCAAACCAGGGACTCCCATACTACTGGAATGATTGATACATGCCTTTAAAAGGACTTCATTTCCAAGTCACAGCCAACAGCTGGAGCATCAATATTTGCTGTCAAGAAGAGAGATGGGGGTTTAAATCCATGCACTGACTATCACAAGTGACACAACTATTAAGAACCGATAGCCAGTGTCACTGATATAGACCTTACTGCAACAGATTCGAGGAGCAGCATGGTGTCACGGGCCCCTCACCTGAAAAGCAGTATCTCTGTGGAAGCAACATGATTTCCACAGTACTTACCCTAGGTCTCCTCAATGATCACCTCAGACTGAATGTTACAGAATATCTAAAAAGGGGAAGGCTGGTTTGGGGAAGAGTGCAACACTCGGATCTTGAGGGGCTTCTTACAATTTGCCTATTGTGTGCAAGTGTCAGGGTGCTTTGATTAGTTTACCAGTTATCATCCACCCACACTTTAAATTTGAACAAACACATTCATTAAAACTCCTTAAACTGTGAATGCAGAACAAAACTTTACTTACAATAGGTTTTCTCTACTTGTTAGCTTATACTGTTGCCAAAATAATCAGGCCCGAGCGCTCTTTTAATATTTTAGTGGGTTTTCTCCAAAACGCTTTATTGATTCACAGAGTAGTTCAAAACAATCCTTCTAATTTCAACAGTTTCTGGTAGCAAAAGATAACCCACAAGAAAGCTGGATCCTTAAAATACCTCAATAGATTAATCCAATTTTAGGAGTGTGGTAGCGTTTTTCTGAGTTTATATTTTTGTAAACAAATGCTAATGGTGAATAATGATTTTTATATAGGGCCCAATATAAAAATCAAACAAGTTTAATATGATGTACATAATTTTGTTTATTAGTATATTTTAGTTAGGCCACATTTATATGAAAACTCCATCTTGGATGATGTTCTGATGCTGTTCATTCTTGTATTCATCCTCTTTCATCTGATCCCACTGCATATTTTCTCTTCTCTCCTCACAAGCACTGAAAAAGTGAATACAAGATGATATAATGGATTTTAACTGTTGTACTCTGAATGAACTTTCTAGTGTTCATAACTGTTGCAATGTTCAAGGCCCTCCTGCTGTAGTTCCGTTGCAGGGCCTCTTTTGATTCATTTGTGTCAAGCATCATTGCGAAACATTTGAACATCTTCAGATGGAAATAACATGGAAATCACTGGACGCTTTCTCAAAATGGGAAAGTGCTTATGTGTCTTTTTCATATTTGCAAAAGACATTGTTACTTCTGATCATGCCACAAAAATTCTGAGTTTTCTCTAATTATCTATGCAGGAATTATTTATAAGAACCCCTTGAATATTTGGGGTGATCCAGAGGATTTTCCTTTTCTACTAGTAAGGCTGCTTGATTTCTTTATAATGCTGCTGAACTATTGGGATGCAGATTGATTTTTGATTTTGAATATTCTCCATTTGAGTCTTCATGGCATGTATTATGTACTGCTTCTTTTCTGAGATTTTTGTGTTAAAATCCTAATTTGCCCTTGATCTAGAACTCAGTTACTGAGTGATCTAAATTATTCCTTTTTATACACTGTTTTATTTATGTTGGGTAGGGTGCCTTTTTGTGCAAGGTCAACCAATGGAAGAATTTCTCAAAAGAAGACTTGGCTTTAAACTGTAAAACAGCAATGTATAGTTACAAATCAGAACAAAATTCACAAAAACAAAAAGAAAGGAGAAACTATATATATTCCCAAACATCCCCAAAAAATGTATGTTATCCCTAAATCCCACATGGGCATGCCCCCCCCCCACACGCCCCACACATACATCCAATCCTCCAGCAACAAACAAAAATATCACTACTTGCCAACAGCAAACATTTTGCAAACTACTTCTTTGAACCTACTTGATTTTCCCCAAAACAGTAAAGGTTCTAAGAAGGATGATGCAGCAGAGATTACTGGCAAAGGAAGAGTGATATTTACCCTCCAAAATCAATATTCAAGAAGTATATTAACAGTAAGTTGATACTCTATGTACAGTAGACTCACTCTCTGTAACACCTTCCCTGTAAACAAAAAAAAAAGATGCAATTTCTTCTCACTAATTACTTGAACATTCCCACTGAGTGAAAAATGTAATCTTAGATTTCAAGAAAACTTTATCAGTGCCTACGTTAAAGAAATGGTGTTCTTGTTCAGGTCAATCTCGTTGTTCAAGTGCATTGATAGCATTGTTCCTGTGCTCCTGCAATAGGATTTTTCTCAAGCAGGCATCAAGTTCATAAAATGTGGATTAATAGTGGAATCGCGGATAAAATCTGCAACTCGAAATTCAAGAGATAACACAATATACTCCAGACTAACAAAAATTAAACTTGGGCATACTTTATAGGAAATATAATTGGAATATTGAATTTTAAAAGTACACCTGTACAAAATTTCTTTAAAGAAAATGCTACAGGTAGGTTACCTATCAATGCCGAAGAGGTAGGACACTCGCTCACATAGTGAACCAAGGTATGTCTCAGTTGCCCAAAAGGCTCAGAAAGTGTGTCCACAAACAATGTATAGCTGCACACCTAGAAACATAATTAGAGGTAACATGATGCTATGTTATGAATTACAAAACATAGCAGCATGAGCTACATAAAACACACAGTGCACCAATTGCAAGTGAATCCTTTGTAAATAGTGAAAGAAAGGATTGGTGCCTATTCTTTATGTTTCATATTTCTTCTGAGATCCAGCTTTACATAAATGTGTTCTGCTTCATGCTCAAATAAGCGAATTGTCAAATAATGGTATTTGTTTAAAAGGTGTTATAATTACTGATTACAGCTGAAATATAGTTGTTTTTATGGTAATCATGAATAAACTGCTTTTTTAGCATTTTTAAAAGCATTTTCTCTTTTTCTGTCATTCACTAAGTGGAAATTATTTTGAATCCTCTTCATTTTCTTGCAGGGATACTCAAAAGAAAGGTAAGGAAAAAGGAAATGATAGGTGCAAAAAAAGGAAAATGAATTGTTCGAACGCCAAATCTTTTTACGGTTTGACTACAAATACTTGAGCCTTAAAAATCAAATGCAATTAATTAAATGTAAAGCCAAAAAATATTCGTTGTCACCACAATGCTGCCGTTTTAAAAGTTATTAAGCAATAGAGAAGTTGGATAATTTGGGGAAACAGACTTGGGAAAGTTATACTAAACATAGGAAAGGATTTCTCTCCTTTAAAAATTATAGCCTTTTAAAAATATATCATGACATAAATAACTAAAGCCCCATACCTTGACTTGCATTCTTTAAGAGCTGGCTTCATATTTGTATAAATAATAAATGTTATAATTAAAACCCTCTTACATAGCACATTTTAGATTCAACCTCTCCTATTACAGCAGCATGCCAATTATTATTGATATGAATATATCTTCTTTGTTCAATAGACCTCAGCAGTGAAGTCCTGGTCAAACAGTGGGACATTAACAAACAGACTGCCTCTGCTATTGGAAATATACATGTCAGTAAAGCGTGCTGGGTGTTTTCCTCACATGGAAGAAAATATATTTGTAAATGTATACAAATGTATACACAATCTGATGTCCTTTTAGATTTCAGGAGTACTGACCTTAATTTCCCTGAGAAGCTTGTGAGGTATAACAGTTTTCCCTCAAAGAAGGCTCATCATATTCAAGCAGGGGATAAGCATTATTACCATGCTACAATCCCCTTAGAATTCACCACAATTTTGGAAACTATGGTGGAACCACAAAATTGATTCACGTTGCAACTTAAATGTGTTGTCACTCTGTTGGTGGCTGGCTCATACCCAGAGGGTCAAGAACAGACACTTCCAGATTAAGGCCAGCAGAGGGAGTACGGAGCCTAATGATCACCATAACAGTCTTCAAATTAGCAAGGTGGTGCCTGGCAACGTTCTGCTTGTTTTATGGCTCCTGCTTGTTGAGTTGTTTGCTTCCACAGCTTATATCCACCTTTTTTTCCCTTTTTGAACTTGTTATCTTACCTCCTTTCCAACTAGAACCCTATGCTTTATGATGCATGGTTGGTTTGGCCCCATTTGTAAAGCTGACTAACTTGACTATATATTCTCTTTGTGCTTCTGGGCCTTTGGGTGTTTCCAGGAGCCTTCAGTGCTCGATACTGCCATCTCCTCTGAAGTATCCAGTGAGTCCCACACCGCTCCTTTTCTGTGTATGATTCATGTTTGATCCCTGTATAATAACTGCTATTGTGTCACTTGTTCTTTAACCCCTTAGCTGCGGCGGCTATTCCGCCGCAGTGCTAAGGGGGAGGGGTGCCGTGCGCGCTCCCATACTCGTGACGGAACCGCTCCATCCCGAGCCTCGGGTGGGCTGTGCTTGTGACGGAACGGTTCCGACACAGCCCCACCCGCTTAATAGGACGCGCCGCGCAGGCGCGAAATCAGCGCCACACTGGCGCGACGAGCGGGCCGTTACGGAACCGTTCCATCACCAGCACAGCCCACCCGAGGCTCGTGGCGGAGTGGTTCCATCAAGAGCACGCAAGGGGTTAAGGTCTGGGATCACTCAGTACAACATGTGTGCAAATGTATGCAAAGTTACACACTATTTTGTGAAATTCAAATCCGTCATTTTGCATTATGTGTTTGAGCAAAAAGTATCCTTGAGTCAATATTTGGAGTGAGGATGCATTTAAAGAAAGCATTGCGAGCAACACCCATTTGCATTCTGTTGTTCTCATGCATGTGCATTTCTTTTTTTTCCGAAAGACGGGTAATTATGCAAAGTGGTTTTGTAGGAGTTTTTTATGATGTGCAATTTCAAGTCACACGTTATTAGTGTGAACTATTTAATTTTTATGTTGCACATAGTTGTAACTGATGAACTAATGTTGATGCACTTGAAACAATTTTATTTTATTATTTGGCAGTATGATTGGTAACGTAGTATGGGCATACCACATTTCCGTGTGAGATGACATTTTATTAAAATGGATGTACTTTTCTGGTGTTCTGCTCAACTTGCTCCTGCTCAATGCCCCTCTGTGACCCACTGCAAACATTCTCTCCGCACAGTTTCTGTAGAGCACAGTATGCTATGACACAGACAGTAACTTTATTTAGAAACAATGGGCCTCATTTATGAGGCTGTGCGTCACTTTTACGCTGCCGGTGCGACACTTTTTGTGACACACCAGTGGCGTAAAAAATGCGCCTTGTTGCGCCATATTTACAAAGTGATGCATATAGGTAGATGCGTCACTTTGCAAACCCCTGCGCCACATTATACCCGTGCCAGGTATAATGTATGCAAGGGGGGGCGTATTGCTGCAAGGAAGGGTCGTAGAAGTGACGCAGTAAAATCTATGAGATTTCACTGCGTCACTTTTAGGACACCGTTGTCAAAATCTTGCGCCTGCCTCATAGCAGGCATAAGACTGACGCAGGCACTTTCACATGGGGATTGCTCCATGTGAAAGGACGCATTGGTGGAGTTGCGTCACTTTTGTGACACACTCCAGCAATGCGTCACTTTTGCGTTTACAGATACGTCAGAAATACTGACGTGTCTATAACTCCTTGCGACATGATGCGTCATACATTAAATATGACGCATCAGGAATGTCGCAAGGAGGCGCACTGAGAAGTGAGCCATCGCTGCTTTCATGCAGCGATGCGTCATTTCTCATAAATGAGACCCAATGTACTGTGAATTAAGTTTTCCATTGTGTTCTCTATGTATGATTTTGAAGGACTCCGCTGGAAGTTCTGATGTAGGTCTGAAGAAAAACATTACTGTATGAGACTATGTTTGAGAATGTTTCATGTTGTATTTTACATCTTTGGATTTCAGTTGTTGAGGAAGCAAATTGAAGAATTGTTTTACTTTAAGAAATGGGTTAGTGCTAAAGGGTTTTAACTTTTATGACTTTACTTTTGATTTGGCCAATTTGACCTAACCATAACCATCTCATGCCGAATCTGTAGTTTTGCTAATTGTTTACACATGAAAGGTATATAAAAACCACCTCTTTAGGAGGTTTGAGGGTGACTTCTCATTTTCCTCCCGAGACTCTGTCTGATTTACTTGAGACATTTCCCTTTCAGGATTCTGTCAGGACTCTTGATGAGTTTGACACCTAGAATCTGTAGAGATTCAATTACTTAAATGGGGATAATTATTCTGATTTATGATATTGTATTCTATATCTGGGACTTCATGACATTTATTGCAATTTTCTTTATTGTTTATTAGGGTTTCTGTAATAAATGTTAAACTTATTTCCCTTGATCTACAACTCAATTATTGAGTAGACCCAGTTAATATTTTACCTATTGGATTTTTGTTCTGCTAATTTGGTGGGTTTGATGTTTGGAGGGTTGTGTCTCTTGCCGCAAGATCTCCAATAACAGTGGAGCCGAACTACTGGAAGTAAAATCTGGGGTCTTTGGATTATTGAGGTTTGGTAGATTATTGGGGTTCATCTCCCACAGTGTAATGGCATCATTTTGCAAATTGTGTGTAACAAGCTGCTAAAAATTGGTTTTCTGGTTGGCACAGGTATGCACCCTGTCAAAGCAGGAACCACAATCCTAGACAGGATAAGTGTAGTGCACACTAAAGATAGACCTGTGCTCACCGTCTGGCAGCTTTGCACTGAGCAGTCAGGCTAAACTAAAGAGGCAATGTGTAAAGTATTTGCACACACACACACACAGTAACACAGTGAAAAACCACAAAACTACTCCACATCAGATTAAGAAAATAGCCTATATATGTCTGAGTAAAACAAGAACAAAATGATAAAAACCCAGCATACACAAGTCAAGATACGAATTTTGCAAGACTAAATCAAAATACAGTGCTTAGATAACAAAAGCTTCAACTGGGGCATCTGGTCGCGTTTCACCGGAGCAAATCCAAATGTTCAGTCTGACCGCGATGGAGCACAGGTCAGATACAGGAGTCACGTAGACCCGCTAACAGTACCCTGACTGAATCAAAGTTCGAGGACGATATGTTGAACAATGAAGGAAATGCATTGCTGTCAAAGGCGATGCGCCATGTCTGAGGTTGGCAACGCCGTAGAGACGTCAATGTCAAGAGCACTGTGCTTTGGGCTGACATGTAAATGTCAAACCGTTGGGTTTTAGGTAATGTGTTAGAGTGAAGCTGCTCAGGGCCAGGAATGAGTCAGTGCATCAGAGACGTCGGGAATGCAGTGTCCGAGACTCACACAGCAGCGGTGATTCGGAGGTACTGCATCAGCAAAGTTGGGGCTGCATTGCAAGTTGAGGTCATTGTGTCTTGCAGGCATGTCCGCGGCTTTGGTGCAGGCAGCGGTGATGTGTTGATATTGCAGAGAAATGCGCCAGTTCCGAATTACACTTCTGTGTCGTTGCATTGGTTTCTCGGGTTATTATTATTATTATTATTATTATTGCATTTATTGAGCGCACAGCTACCCGGAGGTTTCCCGGCGCTTGCCTTGGGAACCCGTCCTGGCTTTTCCCTGTGAGATAGCCCCTACAGGGCATCCCCAAGGTGAAAGCCAGGCATCCCGCCGCAGGGGGCCGTTGTGGAGATTAAGCAAGCTTAATGCCCAGAGTTGCAGAGTGAGAACCCATGATTAGAGCAGGCACCGAAGCGAGAATTATCGAGTCCGTGGACATTTGAGCTCAAGACCCTGCCGCGTCGGGAATTGAACCCTGGTCCCGGGTCTGACCTCAGCTTCCGGGTCTGCCTGCTCTACACCGTGGGCCACACTTCTCCTTGCAGCCCCAACCACTTCTTCCAAAGGCCCAGTGCAGGATTTGGCATGCTCAATTGGAGGGGATTTGGTTCGTTTTTTTCCCCTTTGAGTCTAATCTTTTTAGGGAGCTTGAAGAATAAAGGAGTTTGTTTTCAATTTACTTCAAAATACAGTGCAACCCATTTGGCCACACAGTAAAGCTCTAAGTCGGAAAATCAGATTAAGTATGTATTTATTACAAATGTATAGTCTGTGTAATATAAATCAAACTAAAAAACAATGTATAAAAAAATAGAATTATCAATGGACTTCCAGCGCTATAAAAAAGTTAATTCTCAATAGTAAGTAACCAATGAGAACCTCAGTAACAATGGTACAAAATAAAACCACAACAGAATTTGAAAGATTGAGGATTGAAAAGTCCGATCTTCCTGTCTATAATGCATGAAGATTTCTACATTTTGAAGTAAGCTACTCTATAAGATGCTTAACTAGGCTTTTATTAGATCCATATTAAGCATGGGCGGAAAATCCGTTACGCTCGCGGATTTTCGGTAAATTCGCAATCCGCGAGATTCGCGAATTTCCCGCAAAATCCGCAAATTCGCACGCAGCGGATTTTTTTTCTTTGCGGTGTAAGTTCGCAATTGCGAACATGTAGGTGCTGCAGCAACAATCTCGCACTCGCGAAATTACAAAAATTGCAATTCTGCACAAGAAATCTACTAGCAAGCAGCATAGACCTGAAAATGATGATTTTTATCAGAATAACTCTTCAGGTTGACATTTGCCTGCACTTTTTTGGATTTGAGGCCTTTTGATTTTCTTTGGATAACTTTTGGATTAGAAATCAACTTTCTCATATAAGCTTGGTGGGGCATTACAGTTGCTGTAATGCTGTTCTGCAGAAAAACGAGCTTTGCAAAAGTGAAAGCAGGTTCAAAAGTTCAAACTCATCATTAGTAACCGTTCCCTGTAGTGCTTCCTGACAGGGCCCCTCCAGAGTTCAGTTGCTAGTTGCAACAATTGTATGACCCTGGTCTGACCCTCACAGCAGGCTCATAGAATAGCTACAAGTAGGCCACAAAGGTCCTGGAAAAAAAATTGCACTGCAACAGAAAGCAAATTACAGATAAGGAAGCAGGTGCCAGACTGGAATTTTAAAACAGTGACACATTAATAAATCAACCCCAAATTAATTCATGTCAGTTGAAGCAGGAAGGTGTGCTTGCTTTCCCCCCCATAATCTACAGTGATGATAAACCAGAGTGTGGCATAAGGCATTGATGTACCAGAGGGTGGCATGGGTGAAACAGAGGGTGGCAGGGGTGAAACAGAGGGTGCTGGGAACCTGTGATGATGAACCAGACGTAGAAACAACATAATCGTGACCGTTGCGAGCCGACATGTAAGTTCGCAATTGTGAACTGTTACAAAACCCTCGCGAACTGTCAGAAATCCTTGCGAACTGGCAGAAATCCTTGCGAACACAAAAAAAAAATCTGCAAATTCGCGAGAATTCGCGGATTTTGCGGATTGCGAGTTCGCAAATTCGCAAAATTCGCGAACGCCAGATTCACAAAATTTGCCGATGCTTAATCCATATAATACAGAGAAAGGTGTCAGCACAAACAGTCAGTAGAAGTTTCAAAATAAAGTATTGTATAGCATAAAGCCATACAACTAGAATAAAGTATAGAAATGTAGGGCAGAGATCAAACCTCTCCTCTCCTCTTCTCTCCTAAGAAGCCTCAGCTTAGTGTGAAGTCAATAGCATTATCTATTTATACTCTTGAAGATCCTACAAAATTATTGTCATGGACCCAATTAGAGACCACCATCAAACAATACTGTGTTTAAGAAGACACAATCATAATTCCTTCTTCTTAGATGCATGGTTCGAATACACATCAATAACTCTTTCTTGTCTGATACACATAACTCTAGATGACCTTGAATTTTTTACTTCATTCCACACAGACAGTAAGGCTCCCTTCTGGTCGTATTTTCCTTTCTCCCTACCTTATCTGTTTCACACAAATGAACCTTCTTTCTATTCATTAGGCCATCGCACCAGGAAGCTGGAAAGGGGAGAAAAACACCACATCCAAGAGAACATTCACATTGAAGGTTAAACATTGCAAACCACAGGTGCTTAAGGCTTTTGGTCAACTTAACTAATGAAGAGCTTCAATACACATTATAACTGAATAAATGCTAATACGCAAAGTCACCTTATAAAATTAAATGCATTTCTTATGTACACATATTCCATTATATAGCATTGCAAAACATTTTCCTATGAATACATATAAACTATAACTTCATTACTAAAGCAAAGCATTACCAACATTAATGTATAAAATATGTGATTGCTGAGCCTGTGCCATTCATATGTGGCTTTAAATGCACTTTTCTCTTACAAGTTTCTTTAAATCTCATGAATGCATAAGGCCATAATAACATACATATGTGGCCTAACTGTTAATAATAAGGGTAGAGCCAATTTGATGGTGCTCCAGGCACCACTTGAAAGAGCAGGACTCACAGCAGAGGAGCCCAGATGAAGGTACCAGGATGCATGTGAAGTATCCCTGAGACTTCAAAAACAGGAGGCATGCCCAAAAAGCCCTTGGAGAACCGTTAGAGATGCAAGTCTAGTCTTCTTACTCCCAGGCAAGAGTTGCAGGCCAAAACAGCAAAGCAAACAACAAAGTTGCGGTCCGTTCTGGCAGAACAAAAGCTTTTCTTCCTGGTAGAATGTCCTCAGTTCCAGAAGTGTTCTTAGTATATGGTGCCAGAGGTACTTATGCCCATTTCAGCCTTTAAAGTAGGGAAATATCTAAGAACTGACTTTCTAATTTTAGACCCTGCCCTGGCTCCAGGCACACTACACAGGTATGCAACTCTTGCAACGCTACCTTCCTCCTAGACCCGCCGGGCGCCACGACCAACGCCAACTCCACAGCCAATGAACTACACCGCTGGATCTTCAGCTGTGTCGACAAGCTCACACTCCTCCACCACTCCTCAGAACAACACCCCCTGAAGGCAGCTTGGCTCACCACCGAACTTAAAGAAGCCAGGCGCTCCTGCAGACGCCTCAAGAAAACCTGGTGAAACCAGAAAACCACGAAAGACCTGAACAACCACAGGAACGCCCTGAAGGATTACCACCAGCGCATAAGAGACACTAAGCAGACATTAATCTGGGCCAAATCCACACCAACACAACCAACACTAAGTAGCTTTTCAACGTCATGCAGCAATTCACCATGCCCCCCAGCTAAGCTACGGACATCACACCATCCCAGGAACTCTGCAACAACCTCAGCTCCTACTTCCATCTGAAAATCAAGGCCCTATATGACAACGAATCTGACATCTTCGCAGATGACTGGAAGCAGGCTGAGGTCAAACCCATCCTCAACAAATCCACGGCTTACTCGACAGACCTGAAAAACTACTGATCCATCTCCCTCCTCCCTTTCACCGCCAAAGTCACAGAGGGACTCGTAAATGCTCAGCTGACCACCTTTATCGAACAGAACTCCATCCTAGACTCCTCCCAGTGTGGATTCTGCAGCAACCACAGCACTGAGACCGCCCTCCTTGCCGCCACCGACGACATCCGCATGCTACTTGACCAGGGCCATACTGCGACCCTCATCCTGCTAGATCTCTCCGCAGCTTTCAACACCGTCTCTCACTGAACTCTCGCAGCCAGACTCCACCACGCCAGGATCTGAGGAACCATCTCAAATGGATCCAATCCTTTCTCACTGGCAGAATCCAGAGGATCAGACTCCCCCCCTTCCTCTCTGAATCCACAGTGATCAGCTGCTGAGTACCCCAAGGATAATCACTCAGCACCACGTTTTCAACATCTATATCGTCAGACAGCACAGGCTCAGCACAGTAACATACACCGACCACACTCAACTCATCCTCTACCTCACGAAGAGCCCTGAAGACACCAGACTCTGCTTCCAGGAAGGAATGAAGGACGTCGCAGCTTGGATGAAAAGCAGCTGCCTGAAGCTCAACTCGGAGAAGACTGAGGTCCTCGACCCCTCCACCTCTTCCTGGGACAACTCCTGGTAGCCCGCCACCCTTAGGTATCCCCCACCCCCACAGACCACGCACCAAACCTCTGTATCATCCTCGACTCCTCCTTCACCCTGACCCTTCAGATCAACTCTGTCGCCTCCACCAGCTTTAACTGTCTTCACATCCCCTGCAAGACCTTCAAATGGATACCCCCGGAATGCAGGAATGGTATCACCCACACACTCATAACCTGCAAACTAGACTACGGAAACACCCTCTACGCCGGAATCAACAGAACTCTCCTACGCAATCTCCAAACTATCCAGAACGCCGCAGCCAGACTCATCCTCCGGACACCACGGCACAAACACATGGCACAACACCTCCACTGTTTCCCCGTTGAGAAGAGAGTAACCATCAAACTACTCACCCACACCTACATATCCCTCCACAACATGGGACCCAAATACCTCAACAAAAGAGTCTCCTTCCACGTACCTAGAGGAAACCTCTGCTCCGCCCACCTTTCCCTGGCAGAGACCCCCGCATACACAGAAGCAGAGCAGGTGGAAGAGCCTTCTTCTACATCGCAGCCAAGACCTTGAACGAGCTCCCTGTCCACATCAGATGCTCCCCCACCCTGCACACCTTCAGGAAGAACCTCAAGACCTGGCTTTTCAACCGACTGATCTGGTGCTGAGCTGCACATACCCCCGTGCCTTGATACCCTCACACGTGAGTGCTGTACTTTATAAACCCCTGATTGATTGATTTGTGTGAGCAGCCCTATTCAGTTGCAAGTGCAAACTCTTTCCTCTCACTCTAGCCCAGGAAGACCCATCAGCCTAGTGATGGGCCAATAAGATATACACGGCTCACCTCAGCTACCTTTGTATGTGACTTTCTAGAGCAAATGCACAAAGCCTAGCTGTCACCCAGCCCAGACATGTATTCCAGAGACAGGCAGACGTCCAAAATGGTTAAAGTAAGAAAAAGCCAACATTTAAAGCGTGGTATTTTCAGACCTGCAATTTAAAAACCAACTTCACTATAAGATGTATTTTTAAATTGCGTGTCCAGAGACACCAAACATACTTTTCTGATCTTTTCCTAAATGGAAGTTACTCTTGTTCAAAGGCAGCACCAATGCTAACCTATGGGAGAGTTTTTCACTACCAGGGCATATAAAGCTCAAATGCATATGGACCACTTTTTAAAATATATTGCAACCTGACCCTGGGGCTACCTAGGGCCTATCTTAAGGGTGACTTATATGTAATAAAAAGGAAGATTTGAGCCTGGCAAGTAGGTGAACTTACCAGGTCGAAATTGCAGTTTATAACTGCACACACAGGCTCTGCAGTGGCAGGCCTGAGACATACTTGAAGGGCTACTCATGTGGGTGGCACAATCAGTGTAGCATTTGATTTACAGGCCCTCGACCCATGCAGTGCACTGTTCTAGGGGCTTATCAATAAATCATATATGGCAGACACTGAGAAGCCAATTGCCATTACATAGAGCACATGCTCCGCGAAGTGACACAAAAACTCTGCAGCATTCCGCGCATTTCAACTGCCGTTCGCTGTGATCATCGTGACGCTGAGTAGAAATTCTACTCAATTTGCAGCTCGTGCTCACCAAATACCTCTGCTGCACTACTCAGAGTGGAGTTTTCTGCACTCCCAGAGCTCCGCAGAGCGCAGAGTACAGAAATGCTGGTTTAATTTAAATTTCACCCAGGCCTAAACACCATCCTTTCTCGGTATGCAGAGGGATTCTACTGTGACAGACCCTCAATGGTGCATTGTGTTTCTCTCTTAACTTCCCTTACCCTTATACACCTTTTTCACTGTTTCAGATCAAGTAGATTGTTACCATCCCACCTCTCAGGAAATTCTTATGGGTAGGTCAGTGGATTATGAACCCATTGCAAAAATGGTTGAAGCTCCCACAAGGCAGTATGAAAAAATGATGCACATTTAAATACCAGGCAAGGTTCTCTTTCATTAAGAAGCCTCTCCATCTTGGCATTAAAAGAGATATTTTCAGTGGACCCTCAAAAAGGACTATCATTCCTCGCTAATGCAAACCACATTTTTTAAATTGTTTGCAATTTTTTCTCAAGGACCCCGCTAAGGTTTGGTTAATTGCATTTCTTTTGTCACAATATGCCCCCAAAGAAGTTTGTTAAAATCATTTTCAGGTAATCTTTTTGGCTGAAAATTCTGTTGATAAACTCCTGCAGTGTTCATGTACTGTCACCTGGAGGTTTCATTTCAGGACCAGGAATAGCTAACTCTCATGTATTGGATCCATATTTTCGATGTCATTCAGCTTACATTCAAAGTCCCACTCTCTTAACTCACTCAATAGAAGGTAGAAAGTGAGGGCTGAACTTTGTTAGCAGCAGTTAAGTCAAGTTGCCATTTTACTTTTAACTATGAAATCACTTCTCTCTTTAATTTTATTGTGAACTTATGTCACAGTAAGTTATGGGCCTGTGTTACAAAGGTAATCTTATACTTTTGTGTACATTTATTAATTTTGGTATTCATGAACTATGAATTCAAATTTTAATAATTTTACTAATAGTACTTTTATGACTGCAGAGACTCCGGAGACAGAGTGGAGAACTCGGCAAATAAAAAGACAGTATTAGGAAGATACATTATGAAAAGCTGAGTTTTTGCAATAAATATCTATCTCAAAAGCATTATTTTTAAATTGATACCAGCCACCAGTTTTTCCCAATTATATAATAGTTTTATTTTTTTTAAAATACATTTTGTGATCAAATATATACTTCTCATGTTTTATAACCAAGAGTAGAACTGCAGAGAATCTCTGTCAATCTAGAATCCTACAGTGAGAGAATGAGCTAAGAGCATTGCAATAAACCACCATGTGCGTTTGACTGTAGGACCTATTCCTAGATGATTCCTAGATGACTTGGACATCGTAGTAATATTTCAATGATGTTAAGAGCCATAGTGTTCCCTTGTCAGATTACTTATATAAACAAAGATTGATTCCAACATTGCTTTAATAGGGGACATGTCATTATTGTGTGAGTCCCTGTCTCTTTTGCTGAGAATTTAGGGCACTAATTAGAAATATTATGATTATAATTATTAAAGAGATCTGGAGTGTAATACGCTAGCCATTGAGTGAATAGAATACCAATCACTTCAATGACGGCGGGCCAGTTTTGGCTTCGCTGTCTGGGTTATGATGTCTGTTTCCGATAACCAATTCATGTTGGCCTTTCCGACATGAGCTGGCTGTTGGAAACTGACTTTGGGGACCCCTTTCCCCCTGGCCCTCCATAATTGGATCTGGGGGCACCTATGGTTGCCCCACTTAATGATCCTGTACCTTGTGGCAGGCACTGCATGGTACCTACCACACGGCAAAGGGATGTTTTTAAACTTCCATTTTTCAATGGAAGCTTGTGCTGATGGAGGTTTACGACCATCGTAATAGAGCAGTTGGAACCACCGAGCGAAGGCCAGGTGGTTACTTTTCTGCAATGGTGTCCCGACATTGTACTCAGGCCCTATATCTTTATTTTAATCCTCAGATTTTTATGCCACCACAAAAACGGTTGTGACTGTTTCCAATTTGTAAAACACATCATCACAGAAGACACATGTCAGTGTTGCAAACTGAAACAAAAAAGTGGTAATATTTTCCTTTTTGGCAATGCCACCCTTCTGATTAATGTAAGTGGAATCCAGTTTCATCTCTCTTGCACCTTTTTAAAAGAGTGGATCTGACCTATTCTAATCTTTCGCCCTTGGCTTGTAGGTTAATCTTACAATAATGTTATGGGTTGAGTGACAAGTATTTAGTTTTGTAAGCATTCAACTGCAACCTGTGTTGCTTAAAGAATTTTATAAAAGCATTAAAAAAGACCTGTAATCCTGTCATCTGCATATAGCAGAGCTGGGGCTTTCGATGATCCAATTTTGGTGGTGTCGCTACTTGGAATATCCATGTAGGTGACTGAACCATTAATAAATAAAGAGATACATAAATAGAGGAGTACAGGGGCAATAGTACAACCCTGCCTTACTCCCTCAACCACTGATATAGGATCTGTTAATTTCCCCATACTGTCCCACCTCACCCAAAAGAGTTATTATTCTATAAATGTGTTAGAATAGATAAAATATTTTTGGGAACTCTCATATGTGATAAGCCATCCCACAGCTTGGTGCGAGGGATGAGGTTGAAAGCTGACCTAAGTTCAACAAATGTAATATATAGATGAGCCTTGTCTAATTGTACAGTCTTCCAACATATTGTGCAGAATCTAAAAACCTTATCTAGTGTTTGTTTTCTGAAACCAGCTTAAAAATCTGAAAGTATCTCATTATCTTCTATCTATGGCAACAGTTACCCACGTATTTTCCAGCAGGAAATTTTTGGGAAACTATCAAATAGGCTGATTGGTCTTTAGTTGCTCTGGTGACTGTTGAGCATATAAATTGATACAATGTTGGCTCTGAGCCAGGAATAAAGAATTTCAATATTTTCTAAAATACAATTAGTTAAGTTATTTATATAAATGCCCAAGATGTATGGCTCTAAAACAAACAAATCTCCTGAATCTTAGCTGGTCTTGGTGCTTTACCTCTAACAGTCTTATGTATCGCTTCATAGGTTGCTTTTTTTGTGTTGACATTTTTTAATAAAATTCGCAGATGAAACTACGAATACAAATGTAGTAATAAATCAGAATAATATTAAGGTAAATGGAAGAAAATACAAGTGAGAAGAGAACTCACATAAGATATAGCATCATATATGAGGAAACAAACATAACATATATTCCATAATCCTATATGTGATAACAATAGGAAGAATAATAGGTGAATTATACTATAGAGGAAAAGATAAAGAAAAGAAATGAAAGAAAAAGGAAAAGAGAGGAAAAGAGAAAGAAAGAAAGAAAAGAAAAGAAAGGAAAAGATTACCAGAGTAACAAGAACGTATAAGAGGAGAATCTGTACGAAGGAAGGGGAAAAGGCAACAATAGTAGAGTAACAGGGAAGGGATCACGGAAAGAATAGAATTAAACAGAAACAGTATGTCTAGAAGAAGAAGGAGTAGGAGCAGAGTCATCGTCCACAGTGGTTTCCAGGAAAGGGGACCAAATTTGGAGAAAAAAGGAAGACTGATCTTCTAAATTATAAATTGTGCTTTCAAGTAAAGCAGTTTGCTTCATTGCCACCAACCACTCTTCCTGAGAAGGAGTCGAGGGAGATTTCCAGTGACACAATATACAAATTTTGGCCGTAGCCATAGCAGTATGAAGAAGACGATTTGCGGTTGGGAAACCTCGAAAATTGTGTAAAATAATGTTGGCAGGTGTAAAAGGTAGAGGTAATGACTGTGTAGAAGCCAATGTCTTCCTTACAAAAAGCCAAAAGGGTCTAGTACGAGGACAGTCTCAAATGATATGTGTAATATCACATCCGGAAGCAGAACATCTCCAGCAGGAAGTATGTGATAACAACTTCGCGTGGTGTAATCTAACAGGAGACCAATGACATTCATGGATAATTATGAAAATACAGAATTTGAGACGAGCTTCCCGAACCCCCTTATGTAGTGCTTCTAAAATTTGATCCCATTGAGTATTGGAATATACAACTGATAAATGGGCTTGCCATTTCAACTAAAGAGTTTGGAAGAGAGGCTGTGAAAATAGAGGATGCAGAAATGTCTTATAAAGACCAGAAGTCACACCTTTAAGATTTCCCCATAACTGCAAATAAGACAAAATAGGAGATACTGAGAGTAAGTCTGGTGGAGAGCCTAAGTGCTTCGTGATAGCTTGTTGAAGTTGGGTATATTTATAGGATTGTGTAGGAGGCAAATGGAATTCCTCGCTAAGTTGGGTAAGGGTTTAAAAGTTCCATCATGAAAAAGTTGATCTATACAATTGATGCCAGCTTCTTGCCATAAAGGCCAGGACAAAGTGTGACCACTAATACGAATGGCTGAATTAAGCCATAAAGGAGCTTTAAAGTGAACTCGTGAATTAGATTTAAGTATACGATGACCTCTCTGCCACGATTTATGCATTGCAGACAAGATAGGGTTTTTAGGATTCGAAGAACTGGTCCCCTTGCCATATAGAAGGGACAAACCTAAACCAGGAGCCAGAAGGTGACGTTCAAGTGGAACCCATTGAGGTATATCTTTAGATTGGGGCAGAAAAAAAGTGAGTTGTGAGTTATGAAGGGCAAGTGAAGAATGCTCAATGGAGGGAAGACCTAAACCTCCATGCAGTTGATGAGCCTTTCATTTGGCCAAAGCAAGGCGTGGTTTAACCGTACCCCAAATGAAAAGTGTTATTTTGGAGTCAATGGATTGAAGAGTAGTTAGGGGAATGTGGAGAGGGAGCATACCTATAACATAAAGAAACCGTGGTAGAGTGACCATCTTAACCGCCTGAAACCGTCCCCAGAGAGATAATCCCAGATTTTTCCATTTATCAAAGCCTCTTTGCATTTGCGTGATTAAAGGAGCCGAATTATCTGTGAACATATTATCCAAACCTCTATTAATTAATATTCCTAAGTACTTAACCCGGGATGGTTGCCAATGAAAGGGAAAGCCAAAGATTGCTGCTTTTGTAGTACCAATGAACATGGGTAATGCTTCACTTTTATCCCAGTTTATCTTGTAACCTGAGAAAGAAGAGAAATCATTGATAATTTGGAGGAGAGCGGGAAGAGAACATGGAAGATCAGTAAGGGTAAGAAGAATGTCATCTGCATATAAATACATTTTAGAATGGCCAATTGGAAGAGGGACGCCTACTACTGCAGCAGATTGTCGGATTGCTGCAGCCAGAGGTTCCATTGCTAGGAGGAAAAGGAGAGGGGAGAGTGGACAACCTTGACGAGTACCTCGTCGAATTGGAAATGAGGTAGACAGAAAACCACAGCATTTAACTTGAGCTAATGGGCTATCATAGAGCAGACGTTCTTTATCTATAAATTGATCCCCTAAGCCGAACGTTTGCATGGCTGTAAAATGCGATCAAATGCTTTTTCAGCATCAAGGGAAAGAAGTAATGCATCGTCTGCAAGATGTTTAGCTGACCATAAAGCATGAGATAAAGTACGGAGATGATTCCGAGATGAGCGACCTGAAACAAAACCTACTTGTGAATTATGAATTAAAGAAGGTAAAACTTTACGAAGACGTGATGCAAGAATGCTAGCCAGTATTTTTATATCAGAATTCAAGAGAGATATAGGCCGATAACTGCCACACAACAAGGGATCTTTACCAGGTTTTGGTAAAACAGCTATATTTGCTTTGTTAGAAAGAGATCCGCAAGAGGATTCCTCAACGGCTTCTTTAAATGCGGCATGTAAGGTATCAATCATACTCTGGCCAGTCCATTTATAAAATTCAGGAGGAAACCCATCGTCTTCTGGAGCTTTATAGTATTGTAAGGCAGTTATAGCAGAAGAAATCTCATCTTTTGTAATGATACCATCAAGTAAAGCTCTACCGTCAACTGAAAGTCGTGGAAGATGTATTGCATCTAAAAATTTGGATATTTTGAGTTTATCTGTATGAGTGCTTGGAGAATAAAGAGATCTATAAAAGGAAGCAAATTCTTCAACAATTTCTTGTGGTCTAGTAAGTACGTCGCCGCAACTGGTTTTAATGGCCGGAATCGCCATAGCGGCCTCCCTCTGACGCAGTTGCGCAGCTAGTAACCGACCAGCTTTATCCTCCTGCTCATAGTGTCGCCCGTTCATTTTTTGCAAGGCGTACTCAGCCTTTGAAGTAAAAAGACTATTAAGAGACATTCGTGCCTGTTCTAACAATTTACAATTCTGGAGGGTAGGATTTGAGATATATGAGTGAGAAAGCCGTAGAATGTCTTGCTAGAGATCTACTTGTTTGGTAACATTGTACTTGTTAATAAGAGCAGCATCGCACATTAATTGACCTCTAATGGTCCCCTTAGCAGCTTCCCAGACCGTTATCTTAGAGGAAATTGAATCCTCATTAATAGTGAGATAATCCTGAAGGTGTGATTGTAAAAGAAGTTTACCTGCAGGTGTTTTATATTTGTTAATGTTCAACCTCCATGGTTTGCATCCTGAACTAGAGAGACCTAAATCGAGAGACAAAAGAACAGGAGAGTGATCGCATATGGCTGCTTCCAAAATCCTCAACTCAGTAACCAACTGAACCGCCTTTTGAAAAAGAAGGAAATAGTCGAGACGGGAAAATGCGCCATGGGTAGAAGAAAAGAATGTATATTCTTTATCCTGTGGGTGACTAAACCTTCAATGGTCACCAAGACCATTGTCAGCAAGACCATCACGCAAAATGGCTCTATCTGAAGCATTAACAGTATCAAGGCATCCTGTTTTGTCAAGGGCAGAATCTGGAGCCAAGTTCCTATCCCCTTCAATGAGAAATTGAGAGGCATTTATTTCTGTGAGAAGGCGATTCATTCTAAGGAAAAATTGTTCTTGGTACAAAGTGGAGCATATATAGAGCCGAGACAAATAAAAGAATTCCCAATTTTCAGTTTAACAAAAGCATATCGACCCTCCGGATCAGACCATGTTTTGGAAATTGTGAAGAGAAGTGACTTCCGAAAAAGGATGGCTACACCACATTTACGAACAGGATTAGGATTAGTGGGATCAGGTTTAGAAACACTACTATGAATAACTTTTCCGACCCAATCTCTGCTGAGTTTACTAGATTCAACATCATCCAAATGTGTTTTCTGCAGTAAGGCAATGTCCACATGTTTAGAGTGCAAATATGAAAGGACTTTCTTTAGTTTCATATAATGGGTGAGACCATGAACATTCCAGAAAATCACCGATAATGGATGAGCAGAAGACATAACAGAAGAATTTAAGAATAAGATAAAGAAGAAGAAAAGAAATAAGTATACGGAGAGAAAGACAAAAAGATATTACTCTGGAGAAGAAAAGACAAAGTGTGTAAGACTCGGAGAAACTAATAAGAAAGAGAAGAAAGAAAAAATAAAGAAAAATAAAGAAAAATAAAAGGGGAATGCAAAGAGGTTCAGAAAAGCAGAGTAAATACCCAAAATAGAAAAGGTAAAGAGAAATAAAGAAGAAAGGTATTAGAAGGAGAAAGAATAAAATAGTAAAGTAAAGAATGAACCGAATAAATAGGATAGAGAAGATAGAAGAAGTGGAGAAAAAATAAGATAGGAAAATAAAGAAGAAACCAAGATTGTTAACCGCGGGTCTGGGCCCTCTAAAGCAATGCCATGGGACAGGACCCCATCCGAGGAAAGAAAAATGTGAAGCAAATTATTAAAGGATAATATGGAATATATGGAAAACATCAAACATGTAAAATATTGAGTGTAACATTATCATAACCATAATAAACCCTAACACACTACTATATCATATAAAGCCATGAAATAAGAACATTGACATCTACAATATGCTATAACTATGATAAGAGATTAAGATAATATTGCAATAAATGAAGACAGAAAATGTTGAGAAGGAAGAAAGACATAATATAGAACATAGGAAATGTGAAAAAGAAAAGAAAAGAATACAAGGAGAGAGGAAACATAGTAGGATATAGTTTATAAAGCAAGAGGAAAGAGGAACATGAGAAAGAATGGAAAACATGTATAAAAAAAATTCAGAACAGAGAGATGAAGAAGATTACTAAGTACACCTACAAACACATAGAACAAATAAATAACAGTATAAACTACACCCTGTAAGTAACTAAGTATATTAGATATGCATTGTCAAATTGAATAATACTAGAATCTCCAAATGGAGGAGATCAACAAAGTAGAAAGGAAATGCAACATATGAATTACTATGGCCTAAACATGCAATAAACAACATAATAATAATAAGATATACATTTGAGAAGCAAAAAAAGAATGCTAACGTGAGATTGCACAATGATATTGGAGTGAATACTGCAATATAGGAGCAATCAAGATTACAATATGACATAACTGTAATAAAAAACGATTAAAAGAATATTGCAATAAATAAAGACAAAAAGAAAATTGAGAAGGAGGAAAGCTACAGCATAGAACATAAGAGATATAAAAAAGAAAATTGAGCGTTCAGAAATAAACAAAGATAAAAGAGTGAGGTATATGAACAGGTGAGAAATAGATGAAGACTGTAGAGATATAAAAGACAAGAATACAATAAGATATAACAGATTGCAGAATGGAATAAATAAAGAGAAGAAAGATTAAAAGTATAATGAAAATGTTTGAACATATAAATAAAGGAGAGAACAAGACTTACCATAGTCAAGAAAAACAAACTTACTAGTTTTAAAGAAAGAAAAAAATGTAGAAGAATATATAACAATAACATTTGGACATAGAAAGCAATTAAATATCAATACCAACTACAACTCTTGAGATAGCTAAGAATGATAAAAATTGAATAATAAATAGAATAATGCTAATATCTCCAAATGGAGGGGACCAATAATAAAGAAAAAACCATGCGGAATGCTAGTTACCATTTCTAAACCTGAAATAAACATTACATGCGTATTAAAGCAAAAATGAATGCTAAGTAAAGATTATGTAATAACAATAGAGCAGATACTGCAATGTAAGAAAGGAAGCAAAAGCGGCTACATTATATAATTAAAAATACAACAAAGCATCAAAATAAACAATTGAACAGTAAAGAATCATTCAGTCAGCATCTCAAGGTGTTCTAAGAGGCAATCTAAACTTGTCTCTCTGCGGTTCCTTAGTAAGAGTAGAAATAGAGTGCAGAGCTGAAGCTCTATCATATTGAGAACGATGAAGACGAGTTAGGTCTTTACCACGCTGCCTGGAAGGACTAGCATTGCATGGATGTTGTGTTGGCATATGTGAGGAAGTAGAAGAAGACGATTGAGACTGCTCACAATGGGAAGATTGCGTTTCCATGTCGTGAGATTTGATGTCATCCAAGAATTGTTGCAGAAGCACAGGGTCATAGAATTCCTTGGATTCTTCATTCCTTGTAATACGAAAGCGCGCAGGCTCAAACAAACCATATTGGATGTCTAGTTGACATAATTGAGGCCGCATGCAGAGGAATGCCTTCCGCCGCTCATTTGTTTCTTTAGCAAAATCTGCAGCTATATGAAAAATATGACCATGAAAAAAGAAGGACCCCTTGAACGGGCTGCCAACAAAATTTGTCAAGTTTGTTCATGTCTACGAAAACAAGCAATAATTGGTCTTGGGCGCGCAGATGAATCTGGACGTGAAGGACCAAGTCTGTGAGCACGTTGTATTTCAAGAGGTGGAACAAAAGAAATGCCGGTCATCAGTGGAAGAGTGTCGCAAAGGAATCATTTCATGTCATTCTTTTCAATGTTCTCCGGAAACCCCAAAAAACGGACATTGTCTCTTTGACTGCGGTCTTCCAGATCAATGATTTTGCTGTGCAGAAATAGAAGATCCTGATCTGAAGGTTGAACAGTATCCAAACGACTCTCCATGGCCAATATTTTAGAGTCAAGACTTTCAAGTCTAGTATGAAAAGTGGTGAGGTCTGCCCTAATCGATTTAGTTTCTCCGGCCAAAGATGTGATTGTGATGTCTAGCCCCTCTAATCGACGATTGACCCCAGAAAGTTCCTGCAATGTTCGCTGCATGGTGTCAGACAATATGTGATTAATATGAGGTGGTGAAGCTTGGGTGACAGTCAATGACAAATTGGTAGAGTGTTTCACAACTTCAGTAAATAATGGTTGTTTAGGAGTTTTAGTACCGTTCCTGGAATTGGACATTGTCACTTTCTGTTTCACAGATGCTTTACAGAAGCGACTTGATGTAGTAATGTTATATGAAGCAATGTTGAGAGCAAATTCGTAATGAATGACAGGAAGCAAAAAGAGTAATACAATATAGAGTGCAATGTCACAGACAGAACTGAGTAAATATCACGTATGAAAACAAGAGTTAACTTCTATACAAAATGAAGATAAGGCCTGTAACAAGAAAATTGTTAGTTGCAAAATGAGATATAACATAGCATCAGGCCTGGTGGCATTGAAATGGGCAATTCATAATGAATGTATAGATAATACACTTCAAATCAGTGAGCCTTAAACAAAGAGCCCTGCAACATACTAAATAATACGTTATCATATACAGACTCTGACTCCAGAGCTAGCAGAATAGTAGGGAAAATTCATATAAAAAGAATCACAAGAAAAACTATCTCAGGCACATATGTAAGCTCAATATAGTAAGAGAAAGCATTGTGCGCCATAGAGCATCATGAGAAAAAAACAACATACGCATCAAATGTCAATTAAAGCAGGAGGCAACACGCTTATGACTAATGAGGAGAGCTGTAGAAGCGCACTCTTGTGAGGCAAGAAATGCAGGACAAGCGTTTGTCATGAGAGTAACACATATAATAGAGTTATCTCCTTCAAAAGGCCATATCGCTAAAGAACAGGCTGGAGACATTTAAGATGGAATGCATAGCAAAAAAAAACTTTTACATGAAAAATGTGGCCCTGAGGAAAATATAAGCATGTTTCCAGTAAAAAAGTAATAGTGCTGCATATAAGACTTGAAGAAACTATCCTTGGCGCAATATGTGAGGAGAAATCATCAGAAATAGTAACACCTGCCTTCTTCTTTAACGCGTAATATATATAAAGTTAATGCCAAAACTGTGGGGCTCTGATGTAAAGAAGGGTGCTTTAGAAAGGTAAAATGCCAGTTGGTGGCGTTCAGTTCTGTATCGTCGTTTTTTTTTTTAATAAAAAAGAACCTTGCCGGCAATACAAATAAAGGCCTCTTGCTAATGCAGCAGTAGGAGGCACTTCCAAGCATGAACCTACGCAATAACGGAGCAGGCGTGGCCCTGGAAAGCAAGGAGGCATGGCCCTATAGTGGAAAAAGCGCAGCCCTGTGAGGTGAGCAGGCGCGGCCTCGAACAGCGTGCCTGTCGCGGAGCCCGTCAGCGAAGTAGGCGGTCACCTCACCGGCATGTATGGAGGAGGAAGCACCGTTGTTCTGCCCAAAATGAAACCATCGGGACAGTCCACATGTCCTTTGGTGACAGCGGGGCACAAGAGGGAAAGTCCGGCGTCGCAGGTACGTGAGAGTCGCTCTTCAGGGGTCCATCCCACTGCGGAGCTCGAATCTCAGACGGCCATCCTCCTGTGTGGCCAGACCACGCCCCCTTCATAGGTTGCTTTTAGTAAAATCATTAATTGGTTTTCTATTTTCTTACAAATATATATTATTGTATCTTGCTTTGGTTGGAACACATGGGTATCGCCTACCGGCTCACCATATATAACCCGGAAGTGGTCTTCCCAAACCTGGGGCTGTATATAGAAAGAAACCTTGGTAGTAGTCTGACTGCCCCCATTTGCAACAATATGAAAAAAGCTCTGGAGTCCCCACTTTTCATGGCGGCTATCAGATCATTCCACATCCTCTGTTTCATTTTACCCTTACTGACTTCTTTGCACCTTTGTAATGTTTTCTTGCCAATGCAATAGTTCTCTGATCCTTACTTCTTTGCATCTCTGCGTGTCTTATTGTACCAAGGGCCCTTGCTTACTTGTCCAGTCTTCAGTGCTCTTTCTTCATTGGCAGTTATCATTGTTATATCCTCAAAGAGTTTTTCAGGGATACTCAGCATATTGTTGGGGTTGAAACAAAAATGTATAATACACCCTATTTGTATTAATACGATGGGAGAGTCAGTCTATGCAATTTGTATCCCAAGATGTCAGAACAGGAAGCTGTATTCTTTCACAGAAAGCTGACTGACTCATCTTTGGGTGTCCTGGATTATATTGCAGAAGAATCTCAGTGTTTGGAGTAGGAGTTGAGTGAACAAACACAGCCATTAGATCATCGACAACTTTACAAGATCCTAAGACAATTTAAAAATGTCAAGTTCTGGGGAAATGTGACACATATGGCCTGATTTAGATCTTGGAGGAAGGGTACCTACATCACAACAGTGATGGATATCTTGTCTGCTGAAATATAAATCCCCTTATATACTATGGGATTTATATTTTGGCGGATGGGATATCAGTCGACGCTGTGATGGAG
This sequence comes from Lissotriton vulgaris, assembly GCF_964263255.1. Taxonomy (NCBI): domain Eukaryota; kingdom Metazoa; phylum Chordata; class Amphibia; order Caudata; family Salamandridae; genus Lissotriton; species Lissotriton vulgaris. The sequence continues at coordinate 144,530,656 of NC_141698.1, forward strand.
TAACCCATACACCATGATCTAAATCAGGCCCACAGTCTTTTAAAATATTAATGAATCAGAGATCAACATCCCCTGATTGGCACAATGAGTCATGTTGTTAGCTAGGGATGTATTGTGCTGGCAAGATCCATGAGGTAATTTGGGAACATAATGCAAGAATACAAAGGGCCTGATTAGAAGTTTGGCGGTGTAGTGTTGGGTCTGCCCCACCGCTAAAAAAGTGGTTGGGCCTTTCTCGTCTAATAATTGAATAACGTTCACACACGCAATGTTCCGCATTTAATTATATTTATTATTATTTATTTTTAGATAATATGATCTGGTTTTATAAGAAAATATCTTGTTTTTAATCTAAGTCCTGAAGAAGGTGTTTGGAAATAACAAGACAAACCGAAACGCGTCAACCTAAGGACAAGAAAGAATATGGATTATTTTTAGTAATTTTTGAATGTATTGCATACACTGTAGCAAAAAAACTTTTTTGCTATGCAGCACTGTACACAAACTTGTGTGGTTGAGATAACCATCGGAGTAGGGGCTAACATGCGAATATAAAAAAAATATACAAAAAGTGGCAAATAGCCTTGAAATTAATTACAAATCAGTGTGTATAAGAAGTTGTTTTTATAATGTGTAATGATTCTTAATTGATCTGACATTGTAATGTGTAAAATAAAATGATGAGAACAATTGGTGTTTTACTCTATGTGTGTTGATGTGTAATAACTAACTGTATATTTTTGGTTCAGTGCAAACTATCTGTGATATTAGTATAGGAAATATAGAACAACACAGAAGGTAATTTTGTTTTTCTGTAACACTGTTCCCAAGAGGTACAGGGTAGCATGGGCGAATTTTGCGAATCTCGCGTTCGCGAATTTTGCGGATTTGCGAACTCGCAATCCGCAAAATCCTCGAATTCTCGCGAATTTGCGGATTTTTTTTTTGTGTTTGCGCGGGTTTCTGCCAGTTCGCGAGGGTTTTGTACAATGTCGCAAATTGCGAACTTACCTGTCGGGTCGCAAGTTTCGCAAACTTGTTGTTTCTACGTGTCCAGCCTGTTTGGGACACTCTTCTTCATCACTGCCACTCTCTGTCACCACTGCCACTCTCTGACTACTCATGCCACCCTCTGGCCCACCCATGCCACCCTCTGTTTCATCACAGCACCCTCTGGTTGTCCAGTCAGTGTACATTATTGTGGCAACGCAAGCACACCTTCCCTGCCTCAAGTGACCTGAATTAATTTGGGGCTGATTAATGTGTCACAGAATATTTTTTTAGCTGGCACCTGCTTCCTTAGTGCTTCCTGATTAGTGATCTTTTGCACTTGCTAAGTGCTTTCATTGTTGCAAAATTAGTTACAACACCTGCCCTGCCCCAACTGACAATAATGAATTAGGGGCTGATTAATGGATTTGAACTTCCAGCCTGGCTCCTGCTTGTCTCCCTTAGCTGTAATTCAGGACCTTTGTGGCATATGTGTAACTATTCTGAGGTTCAGAGCAGGGTCACATAATAGTTGCAACTGGCAACTGAACTCTGGAGGGGCCCCTCAGGAAGCACTACAGGAAATGGCTACTAATGATGAGCCTGAACTTTTGAACTTGGTAAGTAGTTTCAGTTTTGCTCGTATTTCTGCAATTTTGCACTTATTCGCGGGGCGCGAAGTTGTACTGGGAAGCCGCGAACTCACGCGAACAGTGCGAGCAAAATCCGCTGCTCGTGGATTTGCGGATTTTGCGGGAGATTCGCGAATCTCGCGGATTGCGAATTTACCGAAAATCCGCAAAATCCGCGAGCGAAACGGATTTTCCGCCAATGCTTAGTACAGGGTCAAGACTGATTTGCATACAACTGCATCTGAACTGGAGTTGCAGAGTGAGCTAAAGAGCAGTGGAGGATTCAACCCAGAACTCTGACTGGGGTTGAGTGCCTGAAAAGTTTCAGCGCTCCGTCCATCATTCCCTTGTGTTTGCTTTGTTCTCCCTAAGTTGGCAGAGTATGCCCAGACTTGGGTGCCTGACTCACTTTGCCACTGGATTCAAGCTAGCCTGGCCGATGAGGGGTCTTACTACGGAACCTGTCCCAGGATGCTTGTTTCCGACCCAGAATAGACCTGGCTTGGCAGTTCAGGCTGACTGTTCCCATGAGGCACAATATCAAGACTGATTTGTATATGGCTGGTCTGAACTGGGGTGGCAAAGTGAGTTATTCACTTGCCAATAATGTTGGCGTTGTGTGACGAATTTTTATGAAATTTTCAAGAAAAAGGGTAAAAGTATTTGGTGTAAATCTGTTCAGTAGTTTTTCAGAAATTTAAGAAGAAAAAGATAAATATATCTCTGGTCACGAAGCCTTCGTGAAAAAAGAAGAGCTTGTGCAGGGAAATTCACCGCTCTGGTTGGCTGCCAGTACTTCAACAAGGAAGTGTTAGCAGTGATCTTGGGAGCCGGTTTTAAAAAAATTTAAATAAAGAAAATGGAGTAGGGTAGGAATACCCCAACCACAACCCCAAAGCTATGGTCTCTGGGTGCCCCATGGACCCCGCCACAGCATAACGGTTTTTGTTTAAAAATTGCTTTGAAATCACGATATTGGCTCCTGCACTTGCTTTTAAATAACCCCCAGGTGGGCCAGGTCCCGGGGGCATATCATACATATTGGAGGGGGGGCACACAGGGCTATTCAAAGCCCCGGGGACTGCAAGCTCGCCCGAACACAGCCCTGGGGACTGCCTCCTCTCTGGTTCTATTTTCAATTATGTGGGGGTGGCCCTCGCAGACCCCCCCGACTGCCACCTCCCCGGGGGCTAAGTTAAACAATATGGGGGGGGGCCTCACAGATCTCGTGCCCTGGGGACCGCCACCTCCCTAGGGCTAATTTACATAATATGGGACGCCTTGTGGACTCCCCTGCCACGTAGACCACCACCTCCCCAGGGCTAAAATGAATAATAAAGCGTGGGAGGCTCTGGGTCCCCCACATAGCCCTGGGAACCACCATCAGCCCAGGGCACACATACAATAAGGGGGTCCATTGTGGCCTCCCAACCCCGGGGACCACCACCTCCCAAGGGCAAATCTGAGAAAAGGAGAGGGCTGCTCTGCCCCCCTCCAGGAGCCCTACATTGCCCTGGGGACAGCTACTTCCCAGGGCTGGCTCCCGCAATTTCCTGGGGTGCCAACCCCTGGGAAATTGCAGTTTGCTATGGCTGGCTCCCGCCAAGACATAGCAAACACTGTTCCGCTTCATGGAAGAGAGAGCAATAAAAATGCTCTTGCTTCCACGAAGCGGAGCAGAATTGCTTTTGGACAGAGGGAGCTGCATGTTAGCCACTCCCTCTGTCCAAAAGCAGTGGCGCTCCTGCAGGAGGTGGGAGCTGGAAGGAATAGTGGGGCCTTGAGGCTCCCCCACGGTCCCCAACAGAGAGGCCAGGTCCCAGGGGCCCAAGGACGGTGGCCACACTGACCCCTCCCCCCTTTTTTAAGAAAAAAGGCTGCCTAGTGTCCTCGGGACAAAATAGTCTTGGGGAGTGTGGCTGCGTGCCCCCTCCCCTTTAAAAAAAGAAAATATAAAGGCCTGGCCCCGGGGGATGGGGTCCCCAGGGCTGAAATCAGCCTCAGAAGGGGGGGGGGGGGCTGCGTGGCTCCCCTCCCTTTTCTTTAAAGAATTTTTTTTTTTTAAATGGGCATGTCCCGGGGGATTGGGCCCGCGGGGTCAAAAATGGTGTGGGAAGGGGCCTACTCAGCCCCCTCCCTTTCAAGTATTACAAAAATAAAATAAAATAAATGCCGGGATCCAGGGATGTGCTCCCCGGGGTACGAAATCAGCCCGGGCAAGGGGCCCCCTCCTATTTTTTAATATATATAATTTTAAAGTATCAGCCACGGGGATGTGTCCCTGAGGACCAAAATTGTACAGGGAAGGGGGGCCATGAAGCCCCTATTCCTAAAAAAGAAAAACAGAAAAAGCTGTCAACTCGTTGGAGGCCCCTCTCCCTTTCTCCACTACTCTGCAAATGCACCTCCTGGCACGCTCCTGGTTGGGGGATGAAGTTCCCTTGGCTGCTGTGGGTCCTTAGGAGTCAACAGGATTTCCTGTTACATCCAGTATGCTCCACACAGTGAGATTGCTGAGAGGTGGTCAGAGGCCATGCTCTCTTTCTCCTTCACTTTGCAAACTCACCTCTCTGTACACTGCTGGTGAGGGGATGAGGTCACCTTGTCTCAGATGGCCTCAGGACTAAAGTGGACTTCATCCTCAAAGCAGAGGTATGCCAGGAGCTGTGTTTGCAGAGTTGTGGAGAAAGGGGGTGTGGCCTCCTGAGTTGGAATTCCTGCATGTCCATTGTATTTATGGAGTAAATTGTACACATGCAAGCTGATCCTGGAGTGTGCTCTTCTTTTGTTTGCTAAGGAATCACTGCACTACACACTCATATATATGTATGGGTGGGATAATAAACAGCATAAAGGAAATGAAATAGCAAATTCTAATCTGCAAGCATGCATCAGAGGTTTCCACCTTATGGACTATGCATGAATTAAACAATGATGAATGAAACACTTCAAAAATGCCCACACAAATTAAAGTGAAAAGAATGGACTTACTACAAAAAGGTGCAGGTGAAAGTCCGTTCAAACCCAAATCTTCATTTTTGCCGCTGATGCCAAAAGACGCGGTAGATATATTTAATGAATGTAAATGTACATGTATTTATATAGCGCAAATCACCACTGGTTTCTAAGCGCTTGCTTAGGGAACCCGTCCTGGTATTTCCCTGCGAGATAACCCCGGCAGGGTATCCGCAAGGTGAAAGCCAGGCATCCCGCCGCGAGGGGCCGTTGTGGAGATTAAGCAAGCTATTGCCCAGAGTCGCAGAGTGTGAACCCGTGAATCGAGTAGGCACCGGAGCGAGAATTGTCAAGTCCATGGACATTTTAGGACTCAAGACCCCGCCGAGCCGGGAATTGAACCCTGGTCCCGGGCTGACCTCTGCTTCCAGGTCTGCCTCCTCTAACCAGTGAGCCACACTTCTCCTTTCACACTTTCTCTCTTCAATGACAGAGTCATTGAAGAGATAAAAAAACTAAATCGTCAAGTTAATTTCCAAAAGCAACGAGTAAACCAGAACCAAGTGCAATATAACAATCTTATGGAAACATCAGTAAAAATTCAGGAATAATTGTGAAAAAAATCTGACAAAGGCGGAAACATAGATTTATGGCCAAAAGATCAATATGAGAAAGAAGCTATGCAGCATCTCAATACCATGGATTGTTATGAAAAAACTATGATGAAGGCCTATAATAAAGCAAACAATACCATAAAAGAAGAACTACAAAATTGGAAACGTGAGGGGCTAATCTAAATTGAGGAATATCATTTTATGTTCAGTCAACATCCAGAGGTGCCCTTCTTATATCTTTTACCCAAGATACACAAAGGAACGTTTCCAATTCCAGGCCGTCCAATTATATCTGCTATCAGTAGCATGATGGAGCAAGTAGGCCAATATATTGATTTTTATTTACAAGAATTGGTAAAAACTATGCCGTCTTATCTGAAAGACACTGGAGATTTTTTAAGAAAACTTGATAATATTGCATGGACTGATGACTTAATTTTAATAACTCTGGACATTGAGTTGTTGTATACGAGTATCGAATACAAGTGTGGCCTATAAGGGATTGAACATTTTTTAAACACTAGGCCCATAGAGTATGTATTGCACAATAAGATGTTATTGTCATTGATTACATGGTGCTTAAATAACAACTTCTTTTCATTTGGCAATGATATGTTCAGACAAAAGCAAGGTGTTGCCTTGGGGGCTTGCTTTTCCCCGAGCTACCCGTGTTTACACGTTGGGTTCTGGGAGGAGCAGGTCCTCAGGGTACAATACAAAGACATTTTTGATAACAGGATTAGGCACTGGCTACGTTTAATAGACAATGTTTTTATAATTTGGAAAGGAGACGTTGAAAGTGCAAAGGATTTTATTGAGAAGATTAATGTCAATGATTTTAATTTGCACTTCACATCACACAGTAGTCCCACCACAATTGAATTTTTAGATGTACGCGTATATGCAAATAACAACAGTTTAGCAACTAGTGCATTCAGAAAACCGACGACAGGGAATGCGACATTGCATGCTTCAAGCGCGCACCCTAAATATCTAATCGGTAGTATCCCCTATGGGGAGATTTTGAGATTAAAACGTATCTGTAGTACACTGGAAGAATTTGAAAAGTGTCAGGAGGAAGCCCTGGACAGAATGAGAAGGAGAGGGTACACAGTGGAGAAGTGTGGCTCAATGGTTAGAGGCGGCAGACCTGGAAGGTGAGATCGGCCAGGGACCAGGGTTCGATTCCCAACGCGGCAGGGTCTTGGGTCAAAATGTCCGCGGGCTCAATAATTCTCGCTTCGGCGCCTACTCTAACCTTGGGCTCCACTCTGCAACTCTGGGCAATAGCTTTCTTAATCTTCACAACGGCCCCTTCAATGCCAGGGATGCCTGGTCTCACCTTGGGTGTGCCCAAAAGGGACCATCTCACAGGGAAAGCCAGGACGGGTTCCCCAGCGGTATACAGCGTCGGGACGCCCCGGTGTGGGCAGCTGTGCGCTTTACAAGTATACCACATTTACATTTACAGACAAAATCCTAGCTAATGCAGTTTCAAAAGCCAGTGCGAAACCTAGAATATCTCTACTGCCAACAGAATTAGAAAAAGAAACTAGTTAGGGAGAAGAAGCACCTAGACTGATTACAACCTATAGTATGCAAGAACGCAAAATCAGAGTCATTTTAAATAGAAATTGGCCTATAGTTTTGACAGGGATGTATGACGTTACAACGCATGCTTTTACCACGCATGCCTTTACAACGCGGTTTTTACAACGCATGCCTTTACAACGCATGATGCTTTGGGGCGCTGGATAGTGAATAGTTTAATTTACTATTCCAACTCCAGTCCCTGTGGATAGTAGGGAAGGTGTTGGATAGTACATTAAACCTATTCCCTATCCTAGAGCGCCCCCCAGCGCAATGCGTTGTAATGGTTTGCATTGTAAAAGTTGCATCGTAAAGGCACTGCATGGTGAAAGTTGCGTGGTAAAGGATGTTTACCTTTTGACAGATAGCATTCTTAATGAAAGGCTACCAGTTAAACCGGTTGTAACTTTTAGAAAGTGTAAATCTATGGCAGCCCACTTGTCCAGAACCAAAGTGGAAGGGGCCTTGACGAATACCTGGTTAACAACTAAACAGGGCTTCTTTAAATGCATTACATGTCATGCTTGTAAGTTTGGTGTAAACACCACTAAATACAGTACACCTTTCAGAGAGAATGAACTCGACATTAAGGGCAAATTCGATTGCCGCATGGATTTTGCAGTTTATGTTCTCACGTGCACCTGTGGGCTAAGGTATGTGGGAAGTACTAAGCTCCAGGTGCACGTGAGAATAGTACAACATATTAGAGCCATCATAAACTGCGATCCGACTTATCCAGTTGCAAGATATTTTAAATCTGTACATAATACCTATATTAATTGTCTATCATATTATGTTATTGATTCTGTTCCTATGCCACGTAGAGAGGGCAATAGGGAAAAATTATTGAGACAATTAGAAACGAGGTACACTTAAATTTGGATAGTAAATATCCAAATAGTCTCAATAATACGGAAGACTTACGTACATTCCTCTAGAATATCTGACTTGATTTTATCACTTGTGATGGTTTTAGGGAAACGATTATGAAATCTATAAATCTTTAGTCTACTTCTACAGGCTTGTAGAGAGTGGGGTCCCCCGACATATTGGATATTGGGGAATAGAATTATATATGGGATGGAAGAGTTACATGCAATTAAGCCCCCACATACAGTCTATGCTTCTAACTATAATACAATGGTTTGAAAGGATTTTTTTATTATTATTAATTTTGCACTTATGATCAGCACTAAGCACTTTGGCAAGTTTAAATGGAACTATTTTTTAGGATTTTATACTTGGGATCAAGTATTGACAAAAAATGGTGTGTTAATCTTGACAATGTAAAACTGGAAATACTTGAAAACTCAGAGATAATCTTGGCAGCTATTAATACATAATCGTATTTTTGCACAAATGCGACTGCATTAAGGCAGTAATATTGCACCTATTCATTTTTGCGCAGAATAATGAACTCATTGGTGATATTAAATGAGTTCCTTGAAAATGTAGCTTGATTTGCACACGCGTCAGCATTGAAGCTGTTATTTGCACATAGAGTCATCAATGTAATTTCAACAAAAGAAAGAATAATTGCGTATGTTGCACAAATTCCAATTGTGATTTTAAAATTTGGTGTTTACAAATATGTGTTAAATCTGTGAATTGTTTATTATTTAATTTTATAAACAATATTTATTGCGTATTTTGCACATTTAAATTAAGCATTTGTGCTGCTATGAACCGAAAATAGTAATATGGATATGTTTACATACTGTCAGAAAATGTAAAGGATTTATAATACATTTACAAAGGAAGAAAGTTGATCCCATAACATTGCCGTATTTGCACATAAGTATTTTTTCACTATCTATGGTCACATGGTGTTTGAAATGTAAAAAAACAAGTATATATATATATATGCCGATATGTACTCCATGCCTGTTATGTGAACAAGGGTACTTGTTACCCGAAATGCGTCATGCCGAGTGGAAAGGAGGGATAATAAACCTACCCAAATACTCTATGCTGCCTGGTGGTCTGTTATTTCTGCGGTGCCGCGCTGGAGAGACAGAAAGTAGTTGGATATATATATATATATATTCACTGAAAAAACCATAGGTTTCACACCAGTTATAGTTAGGAATTAGCATTTAAAAAACCTTTGAAATTCACTGAAAAAACCATAGGTTTCACACCAGTTATAGTTAGGAATTAGCATTTAAAAAACCTATTAAATTCACTGACAAAACCATAAGTTTCACACCAGTTATAGTTAGCTGGAAATTTTACTGACATAAAACCATTGAAATTCCCACGTTATAGTTAGTTGGACTCACTATAACTTGCGCGCCTGCAATGCACTGCTGATGACGTCACATATTACATCACTCATGACATGGTAAGTGACATCACTCATGACATCACTGATGACACCATCCAGGAATCTCCAGTATGCGCCAGGGGACTGCATTGCAGAGAGGTGTAATGAAGCCACAACCCTTTTTACACCTCTCTGCAACGCAGCCCCCGGGCATGTTTGCAGAGGAAGAACTAATTCTCCTTGCATACTGGGGGCCCCTGGTGGCCAATTAGCCCACCTGGAACCTCCAGTATGCGCCAGGGGCTGCATTGCAGAGGTGTAATGAGACTATGCCCCTTGTTACACCTCTCTGCAACGCAGCCCACTGCCGCGTTTGCAGAGGGAGAACTAATTCCCCTTGCATACTGGGGGTCCCTGGGATCAACTAGTCCACCAGGAGCCTCCAGTATGCGCGAGGGAGCTGCATTGCAGAGAAGTGTAATGAGGCCACACCCTTGTTACACCTCTCTGCAATGCAGGCCACTGGCGCGTTTGCAGAGGGGGGACTAATTCCCCTTGCATACTGGGGGTCCCTGGATCATATCTGCCCAAACACCGATATTCCGAACGATTGTAAATGACTTTTCTTGAGAAACATTTGGATTTGGATTATCATGTCCTATACTTTGGAATTTTTGAAAGACTGACTTTGAGGATGCTATAAATTACTCAAGTCTGCCCGAATTGTGTGGGTAAAATTGATACCTAGTCACTTTGAATAAGAATATACTTATGTCTCGTCTAACATTTGGAAGAAATATCTAGTTATATGACAACTGGATACCGACATAACTTGAAGGAAATAAGAACGCCCTGAAGAAGTTTTGTTGTACAGAACGAAACGTTTCGGCTGGCTGTGGTACATAAACTTAAGGAAAATAAAAGCATTTGAATATACACCAAGATTCAGCGCTTCAATAAGGACTCTAAGTGATATGATTTGATTGGACTCATTGTGAAAGTGGTACTGTGCCAAACTTTGGAATATTCTCCACTACTCTCTACTACTTACTCTCTCCTACTCCACTACTCTCAAATACTCACTGTCTACTACTCATTCTCTACTACTCTACTACTCTCTACTACTCTCTCTCTACTACTCACTCCCTACTACTCGCTACTCACTACTCCCTACTACTCACTATCTACTACTCTATACTACTCACTCTCTACTACTCTCTCTCTACTACTCACTCTTTACTACTCACTACTACTCTCTACTACTCACTCTCTACTTCTCACTCTCTACTACTCTCTACTACTCACTCTCTACTACTCTCCCTCTACTACACACTCTCTACTACTCTCTACTACTCACTCTCTACTACTCTCTCTCTACTAGTCTCTACTACTCACTCTACTACTCACTCTACTACTCACTCTCTACAACTCACTACTATTCTCTCTGCTACTCATTCTCTACTACTCTCTACTACTCACTCTCTACTACTCACTCTCTACTACTCACTCTTTACTACTCTCTACTACTCACTTTCTACTGCTCTCTACTACTCACTCTACTACTTACTCTCTACTACTCACTCTCTACTACTCACTCTCTACTACTCACTCTCTACTACTCTCTACTACTCACTCTACTATTCACTCTACTACTCTCTACTACTCACTCTCTGCTACTCTCTCTACTGCTCTCTACTACTCTCTACTACTCACTCTCTACTCTCTATTACTCACTCTCTACTCTCTACCTCTCTACCTCTCTCTTCTTCTCTCTCTACTAATCTCTACCTCTCTACCGCTACCTCTCTACCTCTCTACCGCTACACCTCTACCTCTCTACCTCTCTACCTCTCTCTACACGCACACATATACACATATATGCATATGCATTTATATATATGTATGTGTATGTATAAAAAAAACAACAAAACATTTTTTTTTTAAACAGCTACTTTTAAAACTGTCATTCTTTTTCCCCATGGTACGCCCCCCGGTAAGTGCACCGGTGCGCGTACCGGGCGCTCCCCCCGCGAAAATCGATTTTTTTTTTTCCCCCGCGGGGCCCTTTTATGGCCCCCACATCAAACCTAGGGGGTCAAGGGGGGGTCTACTCTGCCCCCTTATGGTCATTTCCCTCTTTGTTTTGGCCACCTCTCGTGTCTCGATCCTACCGAGACACAAGATGGCGGCCACTCCGGACTGTTTAGAATGTTTACAGACACCCCAGAGCCAATCAGCTTTCTGCGCGCAAGTCGCGTGGCGCGCCCGGTGCGCGTACCTGTGCGCGTACCGGAGCGCGGCTATAGATATATATATTTTTTTGAACCTTAATTACTCAAAATCCACTGGAGCACATATCTTGAGACATAGCAAAGGCACATCGGGCTACCAGTCCCTACAATTTTGCCAAGTTTGGTGGAAATCCATCCAGCCGTTCGGGCTAAAAGTGAAATCGACCGCCCTACGGAAATTAACATGGGGAAAACGCGTTTTGGGACCCCCCTTTTATCTCGGCCCCCGCTTGACGAATCCCCTCCAAACTTTCAGGGAAGGACCGGAACGCCGCAAGGCCATTTTGAGGAAATTTTGAGGCAGATTCGTCAACCGGCGCCAAAGTTATTCCAAATAGAATTTTGAAATTTAACATTGAAAAAAATCCTAACTATAACTACCTGCTGGCGACCGCCAGTAGGTAATATATATATATATATATATATATATATATATATATATATATATATATATATATATATATATATATATATATATATATATATATATATATATATATATATATATATATATTCACTGAACAAAAAGAAAGATTAAACTGACAGCTGGAGAAGGTACTGCGCACCTTGTCGAACCCAATGGCAATCATGGACCGAAAACTTGGTAAAGTTGATTCGATCGGTCGAGGTTTGGCCGAAGTTAAAAAGCAGTTAGCGGCCCAGAACAACCCCTCAGGGCGCCCTAAGAAGGTAATAGGCCCGGCCTTGCCGGGAGTCGTCCCTGAGGGTAGGGGGAAGCGTATTAAGAGGAGGGCGGTTTCCGGGGAGGATCCGGTTCCTGGGGTGCCCCCATCCGCCCCCATCACACCGGCGGACAGCCCGGTACCAAGTCCAGATATAGGTCTACCAATCCCAGTTGTAATTACCCCTCTTAATGATGATCAGATGCCCCCGGAACTGGCTCTTCAGTTAGCGGCAGTGTTGCCCTGGCTTAAAAAGAAAGCATGGGGGGCAGTGGCTGCGGGGGTCCGGCCAAGGAGGCAAGATTAATAATCGAGCAGTTACGGCAGTCAAGGGAAGCAAGGGACGGCGAATGTTTCTTCTATTTCCCCACAGGTGGCGCCAGGAGCAACCACGGTTGGCCGGGAAAAGACAACAGACACGGCGGTTGAACCTGGTAAGAACCCATTGCCAATGGTGGGGGAAAGTTCAGTGCCTTCGCGGTGTGAGAGGGTGGCCCAGCACATCCCAGCGGCCACCAAGGAAATGATATGGGGGGACAAGTATGTGAATATGTTTTTTTTATTGACCGACCATCGTGAGAAGGAATACGCAAAGACCCAGAAAGATCTATGGCACCCCAGCGTATGGCGGGCCAAGATGGCGGAATTTAGGGTCGACGAGACCGTAACGAACTGGGTGAAGGCCTTCTCGATATTTACGGCAGTAATGGGGGAGCGTAAGCCTGAAGTGTTGCCCGAGCTATCCTGTTACCAGAATAGGATTATGGATTTTCATAACATGTACGGGGGAAATGAGTGGAAAGGATATGACATGCAATTCCGAAAGTCTAAAGAGTTTGATGTAACTTTGACATGGGACTGCCTCGACACGATATCGTGGCACAGGCAGCTCTTGCCTGGATCGGCAGGTACGTCCTCGCTGGGCGGGAGCGGGCCTGGGACAGTTCAGCAAAGGCCAGCACAGCCCTTTCGAGCAAGCGCCGGTGGGGAATCACAGCCCAAGACCGGCGGAAATGGGGGCAAGCGCAGGGTCTCTTGGGGCTTCAACAGAGGAAACTGTAACAGACCCCAGGGAACGTGTAGGTTCCGGCATGCTTGTACGGGCTGTGGGAACTCCTCACACCCTGAGAGTAGCTGTAGATCCAAGAACGGTGGTGCGGGAGGAAAGGGGGGATCCTAGCAAGAGTGAGGTGATGCTAGATAAACAATCCCCTTCACCCGTTGACATCATGGCTTTGACTCCCTGGTTGAACGAATACCCTGATCATGTATCCGCCGGGATGTTGAGGAATGGTTTCTTATATGGCTTCAACATCCTGGCGGGAAATTTTCGGAGGACCCCCTTTTGTAAAAATCAGCTATCCGTCCAACACAACCCTGCAGTGGCAGCCAGAAAAATTACCAAAGAAGTCAGCCTGGGGCGGGTAGCAGGACCCTTCCCATGCCCGCCGGTGGCGGATTTCGTGTGTTCACCTCTGGGAGTAGTCCCGAAGAAAGACCCAGGGGAGTATAGACTCATTCACAACCTGTCGGCCCGAAGGGCGCTTCGGTGAATGAAGCCATTGATCCGGATATCTGTTCGGTCCGGTACGCATCGTTTGACGATGCTGTGACCCTGCTGAATCGCCTGGGCCCTGGGGCTCTGATGGCAAAATCGGACATCGAATCAGCATTCAGGTTACACCCAGCGCTTGCTAGGATTTACGTTCCAAGGGAAATATTACATGGATATTACATGGATAAATGCATGCCCATGGGTTGCTCAATTTCTTGTGCTTATTTTGAGATGTTCAGCTGTTTTTTAGAATGGACATTCACTAAGGCCACAGGACATGGAGGGGTGATGCACTATTTAGATGACTTCCTGTTCTTGGGGCCGGCAGGCAATGCGAACTGTGCACAGGCACTGCAGGATTTCTGCATTCTCATGCAGGAGTTTGGCGTCCCATTGGCACCAGGTAAGACGGTGGGGCCATCTACTTCACTCGAGTTTCTGGGAATTGAGCTCGACTCAGTGGAGGGATGCTTCTGTTTGCCAATGGAGAAGGTGGCCAGGTTACTCATAGGAGACTTCATAGCATGGCTAAGGGGTTTGAGGAGGCATGACCTTTAGGAGGTGTGGGGGGGCCGGAAAGTCGGTCAACTATCCGGCCTGTGGCGGTATGGTCATGATCGGTGAGCAGAAATTTCAAGGTCCCTAGGGGGGGCGCCACCCAGAATGGATGGGAGCGCCCGGGGGGAGGCGGCCATTGGCCCCTCCCACGGGGAGGCGGCACCCACTACGGATGGGTCGCCTAGTGGGAGACAGCCATAGGCCCCTCCCAGGGGGGAGATGGCTAAATGCCCCTCCTACGAATTTCCCGGGGGCCGGATATCCGCGACGGCGGAAGAGAGTGTGGGGAAGGGGGGGAGTCCACGCTGTCCTTACATATACCTCACACGGGGACTCGGACGACCTTTAAAATGGCGTCGAGTGAGAGGGGGCCCCCAGGACAAGGGAAGTTACAGTTGGCAACGAGGGTAAAGTCCTCTGCGCATGCGCCACTCACACCGTGAGGGCGGGAGTTTGGTAGTAGGGATCTGACACCGGTTAAGACCTTGCCGTTGGCCCTTAATGCTAGGATGTACAATTTTAATTTAGAAGGTATACATTTTCAGGATGCTAGACTCGGCTAGGAAACCTTTGTATTAGAGAGCTGTTAAGGTTAGCCAAAGAACATGTCTTCATCAAAATGTAACGAAAGTAAAATTGTACATAAGTCATGAAACGTTTTAATTTAATGTTTTAAATTTTTGTTTCATATTTTTATAAATACGGCTGGGGGGGTAACTCCCCCCGCCTTCCAAAAGCTCAAACCAGTGTCTGTCTCCTCCCCTTGGGGAATTGGTGTTGGGAGGGGGTGGCGGGCATCCCGGCCATATGGAAAGGGAAGACCACTCGGTCCCCCCGAACGTATGGATGGGTGCCCCGATCCCCCCGGGAAACCATTTTGAGCGGGGGGCATGGTTCGGCTGGTATGCCCAAAGCGGCGTAGCCGGAGCACGCCCTTCCCGCCCAGAAGGGGTTGTCCTAGACACCCACCCGGAAGACCGCGCCCCGTGGGCGTACCTGAGGAGGGTCCCCGCCCTCCCGCAGATGGATAAAAGAGCGGGAATCAGAAGAAAGCGTCCTCTTGTTCCAGTGCTCTGAAGGCTGCACCACTCGTTGCTCGTGAGCCCTCGACGGAACAAGCAGCAATTTTGACCCACCCACCAGCCCCTATTGCAATGTTTTTGAATAAAGTGATTTGTTGACGATATCAGATTGTATTAAAGAGATGCAGTCAAGTTGTTTCAGCATTGAAGGAATGTGTATAGGCCTTTCTTCCTTTGTAGAAAAGTGAAGGAATGTATCAAGTAAGGTAATTGTCTTGTGCTTTAGGACCTTTTTTCCCTTTGTAGAAATGAAAAGTTGATGAATCATCAAGCTGTTTCACGTTAGGTGAATTTTCTTCCCTTAGTAGGTAAAACAACTGTTGTATTTATTTTTTGGTCGGGCGGTAAGGTCATGATCGGTGAGCAGTAATTTCAAGGTCCCTAGGGGGGGGCGCCACCCAGAATGGATGGGAGCGCCCGGGGGGAGGCGGCCATTGCCCCTCCCACGGGGAGGCGGCACCCACTACGGAAGGGTCGCCTAGGGGGAGACGGCCATAGGCCCTTCGCAGGGTGAGACGGCTAGATGCCCCTCCTACGAATTTCCCGGGGGCCGGATATCCGCGACGGCGGAAGAGAGTGTGGGGAAGGGGGGGAGTCCACGCTGTCTTTCTTACAGATACCTCACACGGGGACTCGGACGACCTTTAAGATGGCGTCGAGTGAGAGGGGGCCCCCAAGACAAGGGAAGTTACAGTTGGCAACGAGGGTAAAGTCCTCTGAGCATGCGCCACTCACACCGTGAGGGCGGGAGTTTGGTAGTAGGGATCTGACACCGGTTAAGACCTTGCCGTTGGCCCTTAATGCTAGGATGTACAATTTTAATTTAGAAGGTATACATTTTCAGGATGCTAGACTCGGCTAGGAAACCTTTGTATTAGAGAGCTGTTAAGGTTAGCCAAAGAACATGTCTTCATCAAAATGTAACGAAAGTAAAATTGTACATAAGTCATGAAACGTTTTAATTTAATGTTTTAAATTTTTGTTTCATATTTTAATAAATACGGCCGGGGGGGTAACTCCCCCCCGCCTTCCAAAAGCTCAAACCAGTGTCTGTCTCCTCCCCTTGGGGTATTGGTGTTGGGAGGGGGTGGCGGGCATCCGGCCATATGTATATACTGATTGAAAAAACAAAGCTTAAAGTGACCCTCAAATTAGGTGACAATGTTACTCATGAGGTCACATTTCATCCTGTAATTATATTGAAATTCAACAATAATAGTTCAGGAGGCTACCTATAGCTTGTGCCCTGTCACGCACTGCTTAGGACCTCACATATTAAATCACTCATACATGTTCAATTACATCATTGATGACAACTCTGATGAAATGTGAAATTACATCATTGTTGATATAGTAGAAGCTTGGCATTATAATGGGGCTTAGATGTCTTCAGGGAGTGATGCTGAGATGATGAGAATGGTATGACATTAAAACAATGCTCACAATCACACTGTGACTTGTGTTTGTAAGTAAATTAGACCCTCGGTATATATTTTTCCAAAAGTCTAATCCCCATACCTTTCACAGACCATCACTTCGTTCACTGAAGTGCATAGGTAACAATTTTTTTGAGAAGAGAAGATTTACTTTTTCTCTTAACTTTTTTATAGCGATCCCTTGATTTAATATGCAAACAGGTCTGAAAAATATCTCTGCTACTCTTTGTACATGTGCAAGTGTTTCCTTGATTTTATAAAGTTTTTTAGTTTGATCTAAAAACTATCTGGTAGTTACAATGTGCACAAATTAACTTTTATCACATTGAATAACACTTGTCTTCAGACCATCACTAATACTATTAGATACATGCACACTCATTCAGGTAATGTGTGCTTTACATGATTCTGTGCCATTTACTACCCACTTTCACATGTACAATGTGTCAAAAAAACCTTAGCATTGATTCATTTTTTTTTATGTCAGTGAAGTTGTTCTTTCTGTACCTAACTGTAACATCACTTTTACCTGTGTTTCAGTGAATGTCTATGATTTTCTATAGTGAAGTTAGATATTATTATATCTAACTATAACGTCACATTAGATTTTGTTTTTTTAAGTAAATCTCTAAGGTGCTTTTGACATAAACTAAGATGTTATTACTAATTATAACTGCACATTAACCTTCGATTTTTCTGTGAATTTCTAGGATTTATTTTAATACAAACTAGAATCTTGATATTTAAGTATAATATAAAGCTTTCCTTTAGATTTTGTAGTGACTTTTAATTAGTATGCTTGAATGTTTCCACTTACAATGTGGACCCATGGGCTGATTAAAAAACAGAAGAATCTGTTATTGGCCCCCAGACGAGGGAGGGAGGCAGCAGGCCTAGGGGGCAGGCGTATCACTACCCTGCCCCTCTATATTTTTTTAACTGTTTTATTCATCAATAGACTGGGTTCTAGAGTCTTAAAACGGTTGCTGCCACATCTTTGTTGTTCTGGTTGCAGTAATCAGATCTTATCTCAATATATGTTCGCATTGCAAATCCTCTGCACTTTAAATATACAAAGTTGTATAACCTTAGTTTTTACACCAAATCTCAAAAAGCATGCTGTCTGGACGAGATCCAGCTGTCTGCCAAATTTGTTGCAATTCCGTTCAGCAGTTTTGCTAATTATTGTTCAATTTTAATTTTCCATGGAAAAATTAATGAGGAAAACGCTTTTGGGATCCCCCCTATTTCTTGTCCTTCGCTTGGCGGTTCAGCCTGAAATATTCCAGGAAGGAACTGAAGTGATGAGAATGTTTTATATAAAGTTTCATGATAATTTGTCACACATTGCCAAGGTTATAAGCAAACCAAAAAATGCTTTCCCTATGGAAACATCATCTTAATTATAACTACACAGTGGCAACTGCCGAAGGACTACTGCAGACCTTCTTATACAACACCATCACGGGGTGCAAGCTTCACTCACTTAAGCGGCTGGACTGCCGAGAGGCTAGTACTGCGGGCCTGTACAACACCACCATGTGCATGGTTCATGGACTCCAGGGGCCTGGAAGCCAAGAGGCTAAGTCTGCCCGTCTGCTACTCCTCCACTGATTACAAGCTTCAAACGGTATAATTAGAGTCTATGTTCAAGATAACTCCCCTTCCTGGACCATTGCTAAATGTCCCAAGTGAATGACTTAATAAAAAATGCACTGCT
The DNA here is from genome assembly GCF_964263255.1 of Lissotriton vulgaris. Taxonomy (NCBI): domain Eukaryota; kingdom Metazoa; phylum Chordata; class Amphibia; order Caudata; family Salamandridae; genus Lissotriton; species Lissotriton vulgaris. Next base: position 144,549,028 of record NC_141698.1, read on the forward strand.
GATGATAATCCATATTCCCTGCAACATCTCCAGAGGAATGGTAATAAATACCTCTGGATAATAATAGGAGGGTGACACAACTCAAGTACAAGTGAGTGCAGTCAGTCTGAGAGAACCCCATTCTTTCCAAAGACAGCCTCTCTGAATATGGAGTGGAATGGTCCAAAATTTGCGACAGGGAGAACAAGAAGCAATGGAATTATCCTTATAAATGAAAGAGATTAAGACAGGAACTTGCAAAAGGTAAGTAGCGCCAAGACCCCCATGGGCATTCGCTGAGCTTTACAAATCCATAATCAAATCAATTCAAATCAAATCAAGTGCAAAATCGAAATACCTAAACGCATTAAAAGCAGGAGCAAGTCTGGCCAAGAGAAGTGGTTTTAGTTGGATGTATCTCATACTGAGGAAGATGTTGAGACACTGGCCTTCTGTAGCTCTCTCTAATTACTAATGGTGACGTGCTCTGGCCTTGTGTGTAGAGAGAAGGAGAGGCCACACCAGAAGAACTTGCACTACAAAGGCAGAGAATATTTACCAGGGGCTTTCTGCACCTTGCATTGTGATAGTGTTTCACGGGAACACCTAGCTGTGCAGACTGCCACCCCCACAATTGTTACAGCTTCCATTGAGTTCTTCACTGCTGCTGCTTTCTTCAATACCAACTACTCCTCCCTGACCAGGCTCTGTGCTGAGCAGGTATGCAATGCTTGCAATGGAGCGGAGGGTTTAATGGTAGGACAAGTCCACTGGAGCTCAAGTCTTAACACAGCCTATTTGCCTCTTGCCAACGCCTCCACCGCTCTTGCCCCGCCTTTGTTTCCATGCAGACTGGCCACTCTGACCAGACCAATGATACATGTTGATAAGTCTACTTTAACTTAAATAAGTAAATGTTACTGCTTGTCTGGCCATTTATATTGGTATAGTGTTGCATGAGCATCTACATACCATTTCCTACCCCTAATAAAGCGATGAACCATTTGTGAACATCTATCATGCAACTCTGTGAGAGCCCATTGTTATTGATTTAGTCACACAGAAAACGTTAGCTGTGCTGTTTGCATTCAGAGATATATATTTTAATTCACATCACATGCAATTTATGCATTATGGAGTGGGTCATTTCCCAGTGTAGATGCTAGTTTCCACGAATTCAAGCTCACAGCGTTCTTTACACTATCAGCAATATAGTCATGAATATGGATACAACAGTTGTCATGCTCTTTATTCTTTAGTTATCATGCCCTTCATGCACGCAATGATCATGCTGTTTGTAACCAAGTTGCCTTATAACTTTAGTACAGATTCTTTTGTTACTTTATTGTCACAGATTGGATTTATAGGCAACGTAATAATACTGTCAATTCAGTAAATCTTTATTTTGATGACCAAAAGTAACCATAAAAATACATTTATACAAAAACATTATTTACATTTCCATTTCTGAACCGATCCAATTTAAAAAACAGTTTAAAAACTGTTTATAAAAGAATAAAAACAAATCACAATTCATACATCATTACTCAATCTCTGGTTTTTCTCAGTCTTGCAGTTACTTTCAAGAAATTTACAATAGAGCATAGGGTACGCATATCAGTAGCCTTTTGTAAAGAGATTAGGGCGATCTTGGCTTGGCGGATTTTAGCCTCTTTTAAAATATCAACAAGGAATCTGCGACGGGGAGTTCGATAAAAAGGGCAAAGTAGTACAAAATGAAGGGTGTCCTGCGGAGACCTATTGTCGCAGCCGCAGGCACCCTTCTAATCAATTGTTACCGTAAAACCTGAAGGATAAGCTAAAATATGATGTAACAGATTGAGCCTAAAACGACAAAATAAAAACCTATCTTGATGGTTGTGCATTAAAAATAGATAGGGCTCCATACCAACTCCATTACTTACTAGGCGATGAGCCACCACTTATTTTTTTACTGAGTCGGAGTTTGATCTTTGTGACTCAAATTTATCTAGAAGTTCTCTTTTGATTTGGTATCTGCTTGTGGTGGTTATAGAGGTCGGGTCACTAAAGAGTAATGTCTGATCGATGGATTCTAGTGTCTCTTTGATATATTTCAGCCACGGAATTTGAATATGATTTTCTTTTTGCAAACAGTCGCTGACTATTTGCCTACTTAATTCCTCCTCCGGTTTCACCCATATCCTAAACTATGTTGTTATGGGTCTCACCTTCACCAGGTCCGAAATATGTGGGATCTCCAGCTCAGTGTTTGTTATTCCTGCTGGGGTAGCCTGGGGTATCTTCAGAATCCTCCGTAGGAATTTGTCTTCCTCTAGTTGTAGGAGCCTGACATCCCTAAAGCCCCAAATCTCTGCACCGTATAGAGCTTTAGCAGTACTTACAGCTATGTAAAAATTCATCACTTGCTCTGGAGACCACCGACCCAGTCTACGAACAAAATTTAAGATTGCCCCATTTGCACAAACCAACTTCCTACATCTTTCCTCAATTAAAAGGTCGAACTTTATGCCCTTGTCAAATAGAAGGCCCAGGTAGGAGAAGGAGCTTACAGTTTCTAATTTGTGGGACCCTATTTTGAATACAAATTTCCTGCTGGGTTTCTTGCCTGTTACCATCACGTAGGATTTGCTCAGGTTCAGAGAGAGATCTAGTTTGTCCATGAAATCCACAAACCCATCTACTAGATGTTGTGAGCTCAGGGCTGTGCGGGCAAGCAGGACCGCGCCATCCGCATACATCAGAACCGGTATGTGACGCTTTCCTACTTTGGGACAATCCACACTTAAGGCAACCAGACTTTTCTCCAAATCGTTAATGTAAAGGGAGAACAAAAATGGTGCAAGGATACATCCCTGCCTCACTCCGCTGGTACATTGGAAGGGATCAGTACTCCCCCCGTGTTATAGCGGACCTTGGCAGTGGTGTTCCAATGTAACTCCTTGAGGATGTTGATGAGTCCAGGGTCAATTCCCAGGTTGCTCATTAACTCCTAGAGTTTACTCCTATTTACATTATCAAAGGCTGCTGCCAAGTCCATGAAAACCCATATAGAGCGTTCCTTTACTAACCCTTGTATATTTTTCAGCTAGAAGGTAGAGATTTAAGCATTGATCACTTGTTGATTTGCCTGATCTGAACCCGTATTGGGTGTCTGCTATTATATCGCGCTCTTCAGTCCACAACATCAGGCGATTCAAAATCGCTCTACCCATCTATCAGCGATATTGGCCTATAGCATTGAGGATTGTCCCTACTACCTTTTTTAAAGATAGGGACAATCAATGCTGTAGACCAAGATCGCGGAAGACCAGATTTAATAGCAGCGTTTGATACCCTGGTCATGATAGGGGCCCAGAGGTCTATATTGCTTAAATAGAGGTCAGGTGGAGTGCCATCAGGCCCTGGTGCTTTATTTCGAGTTAGCCCTCTAATTGCTTGGGTGATTTCTAGAAGTGAAAATTCTACATCCCCGGACCGAACTTCGTCCCAGCTTCCTTCAGGCACAATGTCACTTTCATGGTTATAAAGACTCTTGAAGTGTGCTACCCATTGTTCAGGAAGGATATTATTACTAATCACCGGGGCGTTTCTATATTGAAAACAGGGTCTGTTAACAATCCTCCAAAATTCATTGAAGTCCCTGTGTTCCCCAGCCTCCCTTAGGTCCGCCCAAACTTCAGCTTGAAGCGTACGTTTCCTCTGCTTGACCTTTGCCTTATATAGATTTCTGCATGAGGCTACTTCCTGCTTGTCCCTAGGTTGCTTTTTGAGGCATGATTTTAGCGCTCTCAGTGCCCTGGAACATTCAGAATCAAACCAACGTGGCTGTTTCCACTTTCTTTGGCCCATTTATTTTCAAGAGTTCACTCACCAGATTGGTTAGTGACTCAAACACAGATGTCATTTAATATGGTAAGCGTGGATATTAATTATGTGGTGGAGATTTGCATTCAAATTGGCAGCTAGAACTTCTGGGTTAGGTTCAAAGTTTATGCCTAATCTAATGTGATAAGAAATAATGTATATCATGCAAGGTATATGTTATACAAGGGTGTAATAATACATTTATAATTCAGGTGATTGTATCTTATTTATCTGATTTAAGTAGTAGTATGGTCCAGCTTAGGATGTGCTACACATATTGGCATCAATTATTTATATTTATTGTAGTGGGATTGCAGGTATTCCAATTCCGTCTGCTATATTTGACATCGTTGCAGAGAGATGTATGGCGTTTGGTTCCTTTACTGGATGCTGATGGGTTGACATGCAAGCTCATTTATTAGTGGTCAGCTCTCTTTATCTGAGCAGGAATCAGAGTCATTTTTAGGCGTGGGCAATTAATTACCCAGGGCCCCCACCTTCAGAGGGGCCCCCTGGAAAAGTGAATTTTCTCTCTATTTGAACTCCGTCTATCCTATTTCTCTATCTAAACCTCTGTCCCTCTGTGCCTACCTTTAGCTGTGACTCTGTCTTTCTACTTTGTGTGATTGATTTTAAGCATTTTTGGGCCATATTTCAACTGTTTTTATGTGACTCTGGTAAAGCTTAACATATAATTTAGTATTTGCTCCATATAGGAGCCCCTAAATATGTCTTGCCTGGCCCCTCAAATTCCTTAACCCCTTGGACGCTCATGACGAGCTCAGCTCGTCATGATGTAAACCTCCACACACTCATGACGAGCTGAGCTCGTCATGAACAATGGGATTACCAAATCTGCAGCACCGCAGGAGAATACCATGAGCATCGATGGTGTTAAAAGGACACTGAGTAGGAGTCTGTTGTCTGCTGGTGAGTTGCACAAATGATGATGATCTATGATCTTCAGTGGATTCAGAAGAGAAAAACCCTTCACCGTCCTCCTGAATTCCAGATGATTCTTGATGCTCTAATCTTTGTTGACAGTCAGAACCATAATATGGTTTTTGACTGAAAAAGAGGCACCATTGATGTTTTTTTTTTACCACTGGTATGATTATTTGAGGTGCCTGTCTAAGGCCACCCGCCTTTTCAGTGGCGTGCGGTGACCCTCAACACTGGAGGGTCATAAATGGGACCGAGAGCCAAACCCAGTGGAGGCCAAAAAGATAATATTAAATAGTTTTTAAATGTACTTACCCGTGTTTCGCTCTCCTCCATGTTTTCTTCTTTCTTCTTGGATGTGGTCAGCGCAACGTCACCTCATGGAGTCTCAGGCAACCCCCTTCAGCAAATCCAGATGCTGCTCTCATGCTGCAGATGAGCATGAGATTGAGCTTATCCATCTCGGGATAGACACAATCTCATATTTGAAGGAGGTCTCACACTACTCCTTGTTGGATTTTGGCATAGGTCCCGCTGCTCACCACCCACTTCTTGGCAACCCGCTAAAAACAAATAGGAAGAGAGAGAAACGATGATCAGTCTATTTGTTTACATTAGCAATGTGCATCAAAAGCGAAATTGACAATGGATGTACTTCACCTAGACATCTATGGAGACCAACATCCCTACACATTTACTCGCAAAAGTGTAGTTTTCACACGTTTGCTGCAACAAACTGAGAGATTGCGGTAACACATGCTAGCTTCCATTTCTACATTGTCATTCAAATCATATTTTAAGAAGAGCAGTATATGCACACAACTGAGATGGTGTTACTTAGCTATGCCACATAATAATAACATTCCCTTATTATGATGACATATGCACACACATCTAGGTCTATCTCTGAATTCAACATGTGTACAATAGAGTGTGTTGTGTTTTTAACTCATTGAATGATATGTAATATTTGTGAATTTTCACATGGCACATGTTCCAGTACCAGACACGACATAACAATACACAGCATAGGCACATGCGTGTGTTTCAATGCTGGGCACTACTATTCACTGCCATGTTGCTGCTTGAGTGCCCCCAGCCAGTCATGAAGGTCTGGTTAGGCCCTTATTAGGACTCTCATCTACAGTGGGATGAACTGGGGAACAATGTTGTCTGTGTTGCTAGTAGACCCATCACATGATATCCTAGGGATTTATCCTCCCAGCACTTTAAACTCCCTGGCACTTCTAAATAGAAATCCTAACCAGAGAGCACAAGGGGTCCCTTGTGGTCCTAGACATTACTTACTTTACTCAACCTGCTCATAACACATTTTGACCTAGAACATACTACTAAGGCAAGTGGGTGCAATGTTTTTGATAAACAACTTTTATTCATTTTATTGCAGAAGAATAAGTCACAGAGACCGTCCAGATAAGATAATCAGGCGTAGAGCCAGTGACATATATACCTCAGTACAAAAAGAAATAACAAGCATTATGCAAACATCAAAGTCATGGCATTTCAGCTCCTCCTCCCAAGTTTCCAAGCAATTTGCCCCAGACTATGGGATATTTAGCAGGGCAACCTTGTGCCTCATAAACAGGTTTTTCATATTAAGTGCACTAATCCACTCCAGAAATACATTTCGACAGCTACGGTGCTTTAGTTGCCTTCCAATGGGAAGCAAGTTACCTTTTAGTGACTAACAAGGCAGTGTCTAGTAGAGCCCTATCTGCCTGTAACCACCCAACCAATGACACACCCCAATAAAACCAAGAGGGGAGAAAGCTATACTGGGAGGTCTAAAACACAAGAGATCTCAGCTAGCACCCTCTCTCACTATTGTGTTATGATTGGACAAGACCATACCTTTTGAAAGAAATCTGCTGTGGAATGAAAACAGTGGCCACAGCCTGGATTGGTCTTTAGAACCTGCCCAGCACAGCCTCAAGTAGGTGTAAATTAACATGGAGCTGATACAATAATCGACCCAAAAGTGTGATTTGTAGGTGCTACATTAGATATGTGAAGAGTGGTCCCCAGTGTTTTATGTATAGAAACGTGGTGCATCACGGTATGGCCAACAATGGTGTCTCAGAATTTTATATGTGGACTATGGCATGGTCTACCTGTATTGCCTCTGTGATGCAACATCCAACCATGCAAGTCAGTCAAACTGTGATGCCATACGTTGGGCACATACACCCTGACCCTGACAGCTATTTGCTTTGCTATAATTGCCACCTGGGTGGGCAATAATGCAACATGTAGGTCTTTGTTTAACCCTATTGCAGTGAGCTGTTATATGACATGCAACTAGCTACAATAATCTTGCACATTACTTCAAGGGAGTGCAAAAGTCAGTGTCCCCATATGATAATGACACCTGTAACAACTTGAGGATGCAAAAAGTGTGATTTATGATGCCTTGATTCTCAATGTGCTCCGCTGAACCTCTGTCGAACCCGAGTGACTTGGTGTTGGAAGGGTCAATCAACTGGTGGGAGAGACATACAAATCATAACCTGCGACACATGCATGTCGAATTGAGCAACAGTGCTTATCCCCACAATGATCCAGACATTCCATTTAGTCATGCAATCCCGATCTCCATTAAGATCTACTGGGGATGCTTTGGAATGTCTGATTTTCTCTACACTTTCAATTAATTTTTGAATGTGCCAATGTGTGTGCACATGTTGCATTTTTGTAATGTGGTGCGGGCAGCTGTGTGTGTTACATTTTGTTTCTTTTTACATATGAAATGTCTCATGAAGTTTGCAATAAGCAAGATTTATGAATTTTAAGGTTTCCTAAAATATTTATGAAGGAAAGATGTTGATTGATGTCATATGTTTTAATGTATTATATGGATGTTTTGTATCTTTGATGGTCAAAAAAACGATTAAATTATTCTTGATTTTTGAAATGTCTCCTGTGTCAGTATGTTGGATGAGATTTGTTGAGGCTGTGGGCCGTGTGTATGCAGTATATGTGTCAATGATAGGGTTGTGTGGCCATTTGTTCCAAATATATATATACATATATATATATATTTTTTTTTTTAGTAGGGGCTACTCAAATAACATACTAAAACAAGCTGCTGAAAAAGCGTCAACAGTCAATAGGAGGGATCTCCTGGTGGTCAAAGAAGTACAAAAAGATGAGGGTCAAGTAAGAATGATCACCAACTCTAATATGAAATCAGGTGATCTGGTCCACAGCTTCAAGAAAAACTGGCATATCTTAACTACGGACAATGTTTTCAAAAAATATCTTTCAGGTAGGCCGTTGATTACTGCCGGTCACTGTCGGACCACCTAGTCCACAGTCATTTCTCCCCTAAAACCCAGGCCCCTGGTTTAACTAACATAAAGGGGTTCTTTCCATGTCTCCGCTGTAAAGCGTGTAAGTACAGCACAAAAGTATTTCGGAGTTTACCATATACTGCCTAGACTGCCCCTGCAAAAAGCACTATATAGGCAGTACTATCAACCCCACTAAATTGAGGATCCTTAGGCATATGCAGGCTATTGCCAATAAGGATAAATCCTACCCGGTGGCTCGTCATTTTGCGGAATGTCATCAAAGCACTAGGGACCTCCTAAGCTTTTACTGCATAGATCAAGTGAATCGCTTAGAACGAGGGGGAGATAGAGAAAAGGCACTCCGGATTTTAGAGTCCAGACACATCATTGACCTTAAAAAAAAGACACCATGGGGTCTTAACAATGATGAGGAAATGTGGGTGCACCTTTAAATCAATATATGGTACCAAGTGTAATGGAAGCCCGCTCTACCTGTTTAGCAGCTGAAGAGATACATAGGTAATAACATCTGTGATCTCCAAGTACTCAGTGAATTCTGAAATAGGATCTTTGCCAATACAGGGTGACATGACAAACAAGAATAATTGGCTAGTGACCGGTTCCTAAATAGGAACTATAAAAGTCAGATTTAGGGGATACACCCCCTCATAGGCACAGAAATTTTAATTCTGTGATATACTGACAACGCTAGATAGGATCCGGTCACATTTCCCTAGGAACAAAACTAACAGTATGTTCATAAATGATGAAATGTGTGTTGTTTTTTATGTTTTTTAATATTTTGCACTTGAGCACTTTATTATTCGCCAGGTTGAACAATTGTATTATATGTGGATCCATATACTCAAAGATGTCCACTGTTTTCATCATGATTTACCATCTTCTATGTCGATGAATAGAGTAATGAATGGTGGGGTTTAAAATGGCGATTATGTTTCAACACTAACTGACACTGACGAAGCTTTGATAGCGAAACGCGTCTGTCTGGGGTGAGGGGGGTTTGCAATTAAAATTCCATCAAATCGGATACCTGTGTGCTTGCCGTTTTTCGACTTTATCAAGTTGATTTTATGTTTCTCAGTATTCTTCTTGTGGGACTCTGTTGATTTCTGTATGGAGCTGCTGCAGTTCATGTGAGTGACTCTGTGTGGTGCATAATTTACCAAGGCTGGATAAGATTTGTGCATGGTTAGTCTGCACTAATACTTAAAGTGATCTGAGTATACCTTTTTATAAATTGTGACCAGTTTTGTCGAGGTATTCTTATATTTGCCCGACCCACTCAGTGCTGTGAATTGATTTTGCACTTGCCCCTCACATTTGGTGGAGATCCCAGAATAAGCACAGCCTATTTACTTCTCCTAGAGAAAGAATAGTATGGGCAGAGACACACAGAGCAATCAATGGCAGCCCTGCATGCACCGTCTGAGCCAGATTACCCATACTTGATATGTAAAGCTTCATGGTAGGTTGCTAAGGCCTTGGATATTTATGACTGTGTATTATGGGAAAGCCTTCAGGGCCATGCACTTGTTAAAAAAGAATTGGAAGGTTACAAAATAGTCGACCGACAATTGCAAAGTATGCGGCCCCTACCCTGGTGATATGTGGCAGTATTGGGGATTCAAATGAAATGGCAAGGATGCCCAAGTTGGCAATCACAAATAGATAAGTAAAGCCTGAAGTTAGATTCCTATAGAAGGCGGGTCCCATGATGGAGCATAAGGATTAAGAACTTCTCCAAAGTTTGCTTTCAAAGCAAAGAACAATTCCACAGTTGATGTAGTCAAATGCCTTTATCAGAGGAGATGAGTTTGTGCTAATGGAAAGGACCTTCTTGGTGAGAAGAAGGATGTGAAAAAAATAGATGCATGTCTCTGATAATCTGCAGTGGATAGGTACAGTTTTCAGAGCAGCATGTACTATGGCACGTACTGAATGGGGGCATCCAGTGGTCACTGGACTTCCCAATGGAAGACAGTGATGTGGATGCCGTTTCATCACAGACCTATGGAGGACAACTCCTTTAAAGGAGCAGCATAGGCTTCTAGACCTGTAGCATGTGATGTGCATTCAGGTCTGCTTTGACACAGCTCAACTGCACACAGTACAGCCTCCCTCACTGCATCCAAGGAACAGAGGAAGAAACAGCCTATGCCTGCCTCCTTGGCTTGATATATCCTCCTCTCCCAGGGTGACTGCCAGACCTGGCACTGACATAACGCAAAATGTTGGGAGCCACCAGCAGAATGTCATCAGGGGCTGGAGTCTCCCATATCTCACAGATTTTCATTGAGCTAGGCCTGATTAGGGGTCCCCTGAAGGGGTACGGGTCCCCGGCACCGCTGGAGCTGCAGGCGCTTGTGTTACACCCATACTGGCAGCAGTCCCAAGCTGGCTCCCTGACAGATCTGGCTGAATCTGATGATGTCATGAGCCATCTAAAATCAGAAGCATTTCATGGTTCCTGACTGTTCTGTCTTGTACTTCCTTATGGGCGCCTCGCCTCGCTCAGACCATGACCTCTGCTAGTTTTCTTATCCAATGGCAAGCAGAGCAGCACCGATACACACTCTGTCTTGCTTCAGATTTGTGAAACAATACAAGCCAGCATCCCATGCTTTATATGTTGGAGGTATGAAAGATCATCTTCTGGGGAGCAGCTCCAAGTTCCCCTGACCTGCCCTAGGAGTAACGCTAACTTGGATAGCAAGCACTGGGGGGCATATTATCAAGGAACGGCGTTAAAATTATCGCCGCTTTAGGGGCAGGAAACTGCAGCTAAAGCAGCGATAATGGGCTTGATAACATGCCCTTGAGAATTCCAATAGAAGCCCATGTTCTGGTGTTAACATGGGCTTTTATTGGAATTCTCTACAGCATATTATCAAGCCCATTATCACCATTTTAGCGGCAGTTTCCTGCCGTTAACGCTGCGATAATTTTAACGCCATTCCTTGATAATATACCCCAGGTTCTCTAAGCCCTAGGGGACCATATAAGAACTGGGCAAGCAAGGCTAAGGCTATTCAAGCTGAGGCACACCACCATAAACTCAAAACTGTACTCTAAATAAAATGAAATATGTTTTCTTATCTGAGGTAAAGGCATTTATGTGTGCAGAGAATGGTCTTGTTACTGAGGCACTCACAAGGCTGACATTAGGTAAAGAACACACTTTAGTTTAAAGCGGGGTTTATGAAAGCTTTGTAGGGTTGCACTAATTTGCTGATCTGCAGTTCTGTACCTACACTCACTAAGAACATTTTAGCTCTTTGTTGGGTACACAAAGACCCTTTCAGCTGCTTAAGCAGACTTTCGAATTCAATCAAATATCTTGTTATACGTCTTACAAGCCCAAGAAGCACATGTTTTATCTGAAATACAAGGCGATCTTTCACAAACAAGAGACTATCTGGCCATCTATTTTGTAGCAATATTTAGCATGCAGGATTTTACAAACTATTAACAGCAGAAACCAGTGCATGGATTTCAAGCGCACTTTCTTAACAAATGTGCTTTCCATGCTGTTGGAACAAAGGCCCACATGCATCAAGCATTTTTGGAGTCGCAAACGGTGCGATTCCTTAAAATCGGCCGTTTGCAATTCCAAAAGTGCTGTTTGGGATGCATCATGCTATTTTAGAAATTGCAACTTTTTTGCGATTTCTAAAATTGCGATAGCATATAAGAAATTGCAATTTTGCGATTTCTTAAATGCTATGCATCATTTCCAAAAAATGTGTGATTTTTCAAATTGGAAGTGCAAATTACCACGAAGTTCAACCTCGTGGTAATTTGCGAAATTGTTTAAAAATGCACAAAAATGCATTTTTTTAACTGTTAAGTTACAGACACACATGTACTTAGGACATGTGTGTATGTAACTTCTACTGAAAAGTACATTTCATGGGTGCAGGGGGGGTCATTTAGACCCCCCTCTCCACCCTTGAAATGGATTGATGAATTGCGATTTCAAATTGCGAATTCGCAATTCCCATTCATTCCTATGGGCATTTTGGCCCATAGGAATGAATGGGAATTGCGAATTCGCAATTTGAAATTCGCATTTTTTATGCGATTCGGTAAAAATAGCGATTTTTACCGAATTGCATAAAAATGAAAAAATAATCATGCATAGGCTTTTGCGATTTCTAAATTGCGAATCGCTATTTTTCGCAATTTAGAAATCGCAAAAGCCGATATTGATGCATGTGGGCCAAAGGATTCGTAGATCTTTCCACCTTAGATGAGAGAAACACAGGTATTTCTGCCTCCTTCTTTTCATTACTTCCAGTAACCCAGGGTCCGAATCAGTGAAGATGCTCCTCTTTAGGTTAAGCCTGGGCAGCGCATGCGTTGGTCTGCTCCATGCTGCATTGGAGTATGGAATAGAAGCCCTGCAGGATCTCTGCCCATATTTGTCATTGGCTTGTGTCATTGTCCTTCGTAAAGGCTGGCTTCTGATTCGTTCATAGGCTTGTTAGTCCTTCCTTAGTACCTCCGTGTCTTCATTTGTAACCTTTCATGAGGACTGGCCCTTTTACTTCGGTTGTTACACGGTAGGTCTTTTTTAGTCTGTAAGCACTATTTTCTTTTAATGAGTTTCTCCTACTGCAAGCACGACATGTTTTCCTGCAACATTTCGCCCCATGCACGCTTTCACTTTCTAGACGGCTCGGAAAAATGGCGGCTGCTTCTTTGAATAGGTCTTGCATTTACAAGAGTTTGAGCTATTGGCATTGTAAATGACAATGCCTTTTATTTATATGTTAATTATCAAAACAGATAAATGAAAGGCATTGTCATTTACAATGCCAACAGCTTAAACTCTCATAAATCTGAGACCTATTGCAGTGCAAATGCTTGTTATAAGATCCTTGTAAAGAAATCAGCTTAAACATCTACAGGAGTGTCTCGACCTCACAGGCAATTGGACAGGACGGAGTGAGACAACTACCTGCCAGGTCATTACAGACACAGTATCCAGTCCTGGACTTTTGTGTGATAGCCGAGTGCATTATGGGTACTCTTGCTTTGCTTCTAATTGGTCCATAACACCTGTAGCCAATGATTTGTAAGTGAAATGGTCAGGACTGGAGAGGTGTGTCTGTAATGGCCCAAGAGAGTTTACCCCTCTCGCTACTGGGTTGGGCCAAGCATCTCTTGCTGGCGCTGAGGATAAGGGCATTAACTGGCCCTGCCTGGACAAGAAGATTGCTGAGCTCAAGCAGGATCTCTTGGCTGTTAAAGAGATCGTGGAAAGCTTACTACAGTTCTCCCTGATGATGGAAAAGCTCTGGAGTACTCCCACTGCGCTGAGGCGAGATAATTATGACTCTCAGTATTTGATCTATGCTCCAAACGTCCCTTCTACTGTCCACTCTGCTCTTAGGTGGAGTGCTAGGCCTTTACCTAACCATCAATCTCGGCCTCATATACTCCTGCCCCAGCTATCGGAGGAGGACATTCTCTACCTCCTACACGCTTACACTGACACATGACTGTCTCCTCCACATACCCTACTCTCAACATCCTCTTCATTATCTTGGACCCTGACAGGGAACCTAGTCTTTAGCACAGATCGGTGATCAAAGAAAATCTACTCCACATAACCACCTCCCAACATGAAGTGATCACCTCCAACTGGCACATCAAATCGATGCTACTGAACTGCAGATCAGCTATGAAACATGCTGCGGATATCTCAGAACTCATCATTGCACAAAACCTGGACATACCTATTCTCACTGAAACATGGCTCAACAATACCTCCTCCCCAACTCTTGACTTCTTATTCCCCCCCAGACTATGCCAATATCAAAAGCGACTGACCTGTTAAAACCAGGGGGGGGCATTGCCTGCATTCTTCACTCCAACCTCACCGTAAAACACTCTCTATCTGCGATATTATCCTCCTGAGAACAACTGGTCACCAACATCTGGAATAAAGGCAAAAAGGTTTGTGTACTGCACTCCATCTATCATCCACCTGGTGACAATCTGGTCTTCATAGAGCAAATTATGGAGGTCATTAGCTCGAGCTCGGATCAACTATGCCACATCTTCCTCAGAGACTTTAACCTTCACTGGAATAATGCTTATTATGCCATAGTCTGCTCCTTTAAATCATTTCTTTCTGACCTTAACCACTCACAGCTATGCAAAGGCCCTACACATAACAAGGGTGCTACTCTCAACCTGATAATAGCTAAAGACAATTTCATACAAGCAGGTGACGTCCTAGACTGTGACTGGTCAGATCATCATCAAATTCCCTTTGTCATCTTGGATAACGGCTTGGGTAGACAGGGTCAACCCCTCAAAGCTAAACAACTGACGCATGATATGAGAGACCTCAACATTAATACGCTAACCGCAATCGCCCAAAATAGTCTACAACTTCCCCCCAACATGACCAAGCTTGAGGATCTCTCCGATCACTTCATTAACATGGTGTCAACATTCTTGACACTATTGCACCGTAGTAACTCAAAAGGATTCCCGTCAAACAATCGAAACCCTGGTTCAATGGTGCCCTTAATGATGAGAAGAGCAATCTTAGACTCTCAGAGAGACTCTGGGGAAACACACCCTCCACTACTAGGCTCATGCAACTTAGCAAAGTTAGAAGTACTTACAACAAACACATCCACGTGGCTAAAATAGACCACTTCAGAACTCAGTTCAAAACTACTACCGAGTTATTGCCTGGATTAAAAGAGGTGCTAGAAGCCTGATGAGTGCGTTTGGGCTCGGGCCTAAAAAGAAACTATTGGCGCAGCAGGCACAAGCACAAGCGATTAAAATGCCAGCAAGAACGTCAAAACAAGAAAAGCAAGAAAAAGAGAAGGAAAAGAAGATGCCGGGTGGAGTAGCTGTGAGTACGGAGGGTATGAGTAAACCCACACGCAATCCCGGCGCCATCCCTAAAACAGGAATTACTATCGGGGGGAAAAAGAAAACAGAGCAGAAAGCTAAGTCAGCCCCTGATGAACAAACGAGTACTATTTACAAGAACAAAGGTCCTAAGCTCAAAACAATTCTTGGAAAAAAGGGTAACAAATGGACCACAATCGGAAACCATATACAGTTCTTCTACTACCCAGCCGGGCATAGAATTTATTTTAAGAATGTTAGACACAAGGTCAATTTGAATCTTTCAATCACATAACAAACATAATTTTGTTTGAAGTAAGGCACAAGCCTGTACCGAACTCATCAGAATATAGAGAAAGATTGTGAAAAAGGGTGCAAAGGAAAAAGAGTTTTTAACATCAGGCAAAGGAAGAATTGAGCAAAAGAGTGGTACTGCTTCAGAATTAAAAATTGGCAGTATTCCCTATCGTAGAACATACATCAATAATACACAATAAATAGCAATGTATGTCTACATAGCAGTGTCCGTTTGACACTGCTATGTAGACATACATTGCTATTTATTGTGTATTATTGATGTATGTTCAACGATAGGGAATACTGCCAATTTTTAATTCTGAAGCAGTACCACTCTTTTGCTCAATTCTTCCTTTGCCTGATGTTAAAAACTCTTTTTCCTTTGCACCCTTTTTCACAATCTTTCTCTATATTCTGATGAGTTCGGTACAGGCTTGTGCCTTACTTCAAACAAAATTATGTTTGTTATGTGATTGAAAGATTCAAATTGACCTTGTGTCTAACATTCTTAAAATAAATTCTATGCCCGGCTGGGTAGTAGAAGAACTGTATATGGTTTCCGATTGTGGTCCATTTGTTACCCTTTTTTCCAAGAATTGTTTTGAGCTTAGGACCTTTGTTCTTGTAAATAGCTATTACCCATGGTCCAAAGCCGTTAAGTGGGTCCCCCTTGTTTACTTAAAGAACAAACGAGTACAGCAACACAACGACCAGCAATCCCCAGCAGAGCGGGCAGAAACTAAGAGAAGCAGAAGAGCAAAGAGACATTGATGCGGCAACCTACCGTCACGGAGGCCTTTTCACCGAGACTACCCTCTCAGCATGTGGAGGACGCAGCAAGTGTCAGAGGCAGACGAAGCAGTGGCAACAGCGGCATCAGCGGCTCCAATGGACCCAGTAAAGCCGGCGGAAAACCGGGTGTTCAGGAGAGCGTCCTCGAGGACGCTGACGACGCTGAAGGAGAGGTTGCTAGGCAACGCTGCAAACTCGATACAGGCAGCAAACTGGAGCGCGAATCAAACGCGGACACTCACACGCTGGATCTGTCAGTGCACCCAGAGCAAGCAGAGCGAGGAGATCAGACGCTGCGCCCAGAAGGTAATGCTATTGACTCTGGGGCTGGAAAAAGAACTAAAAGTGGTGAGAGTCCAGAGCAGGCCGTATTCGAATTTGGTAACACGGATATCCTGGGGGCTCTGATGTTAGTGGAAAAAGAGATGAATCTAGCAATGGGGGAGTCCTCCAAAACATGAGGAAGCACCCTTAGCCTTGCAAGCAAAGATGGAGTATGCGAGGGAATAGAAAAAGCTGAAGGCGGCTCTGCTGAGGGTGATTGCTTTTATTCTTTAAATGAGGAATCAGAACTAGAACAGACAAGTGCTGGGAGCACAGAGGAGTGTTCAGGCTCTGGCTCTGACTCCAGTACAGATAAAGATAACACCCTGAAAAAGAAGTTTTTGAAGCTATCCGGGCAGCTGGCAGGGGGGTTTGAGGGGACCCAGAAGAAACTACTGTGGGACTACTCAGCGACCTCACAGTCATACCAGGAAATGGATGATAATAATCCAGAAATCCCCCTGCAGGCACAACGCAACAGATTCCCGTAGAGCTTCTATTTAATACTCTTAAGCAGATGCAAGCAGAGGCTAGAACGGAAAGTCGAAGGGCAAGGCAGGGCGCTAAAAAAATTCAGAACACAATGAGGAAAATGAATAAATTGTATGATGAATTAGCTGAAAGAGTAACGGAAGCAGAAGAACGAACAGGCAAGTTGGAAGACGATATGGGAGATTTCAAGACATTTAAGACAGATCAAGAAAAACTTTCGGAGGATTTCCAGTGGAAGCTGGAAGATTTTTAGTCCTGAAGAAAGCCAGCATATTAATGAGGCACTGGCTGAAACATGTTGACACTTTAAAGGACGTGGGCGGTCGTAACCGGCCCCCAATGTCCAACAGCCTTATTTTTAACCACTGACGGAGGCCCGACTAATAAAGTTTTCAGGGACTGGGACCCCCGCCAAGCCGTTTTAAACTCACTATCTCACTACCCTTCACCGCACACACAGTGACATACCTGCTCCGCTGTAACCAGGCGTCGTAGCACACCCGGGACACGCTAGGTGTCACTGGGTGGGCCCGATGATGAAGCATGCCACCAACTAGGTTGGTGGGTGAGGGCTTTCTAAAGACACCCAACAGGTGCCACCCCTAATCGACAAAACTCAACTGAGTCACCATGATTTTTATAAAATAAACATCATACCTACCCCATCCATAGCTAGTCTCTTTTTGATAACTTGAGATTTTGAGAATCGCCAGAGAAGAAATAACATTAGACTTTTGGGTGTGGCAGAAAGGATTGAAGGGCAGGACACAAGGCGCTTCGTGGTGAATATGTTGAAAGGGGCTTTTCCAGAGTCAGATTGGCAGTGGGACAAAGAGATTCAACGGGCACATAGATATCCCTTCAAATTAAAGCAGGGAGCAAGAAAAGATGGACAGGGCTCCTTTCCCAGAGCAATTTTAGTGAATGTGGGGAATTTCTTGCTGAGGGAGGAAATTATCGCCAAAGCCAGACCCGATAGTAAGAGGACATTTGAAGGCACTTCATTCCTTGCTAGGCCTGATTTCTGCCACGTGACGGTAGAGAGAAGGTGGAGGCTTAGACAGCTGATTGCACCATTACAGGCATTAGGGTCAGAAGCATACCTCCTCTTCCCTGCTAAATTGAAAGTGGTAACAAAAGGGAAAATACGAATGTTTAACTCAGAAATTAAAGCACATCAGTTTATTGAAGAGTTGAAAAGCAGGGAGGGGGGTTAAGTTGTTGGAAATGATATACCAGGCGGGTGTGCACAATTGTATAGTCTTGTATGACGAGAAAGGATGATTCATGGATTCGGCTTGTGATTATATAGGTAGAGGGGGGAAGCGACTGACGCAATTCAAAAGTGGCCACACATAGGTCATTCGTGACCTATTTGCCCGTAAAGGGGGGAGGGAGGGGGAGGGAGGGGAGGGAGCTGAGGGGTGGGGTGGTAGAGGGGAGGGAAAAATGCACAAAATCTTGATATTCACTATTTGATTCAGCACAATTGCACATTGTATACATTTTTTAAAAATATATGGTACATAAAAATAACAGGTCTTCACATAAGGAAACTCTGGTATTACGATGTCATGTAAGATCGCTTCTATTAATATTTGCGGACTCAACTGTGTTACTAAGAGAATGAGGGTGGCAGCCTTGTTAAAATCCTTGAAATTGGATTTGGTATGTCTACAAGAGACACACATAGAAGGTACAAGAGGGTATCTATTGGAACAACTTGTGTTTAGATTACTAGCAAATACCAAACAGGGGACCAAAACAAGGGGGGTAGCAGTTTTGGGTAGAAATAGGGAGATAGTAGTAAGAAGAAAGAAAGAGGATCAATGGGGGAGGTGGGTGATTCTTGAAATTTGTTTTAAAGGGGAGACCTTAACATTAGTTACAGTCTATGGCTCTACGGAGGATGATTTAGATGTCTTGCAATATCTAGATATTGAAATAGCTCAATGGCCCTAGCCTATTGTATGTTGCGGGGATTTCAACATTCATGTACCAGATAGCTCCTTTTTGCAGGCTGGAGGAAAGTATAGCGGGAGGAAGAAGAAAGTATATAAGGCTTTGACAGATCCGGTCTTACATAATTCTCTGATAGACCCTTGGGTCAAGTTACACCCACATGCAGATGGAAGCACATTCTTTTCTGCCCCACATAGGACTCTGGTTAGGTTGGATTATTTCTTAATTTCTAGAACACTACTTCAGGGAACACAAATGGAGAAGCAGCCCCAGATAATTTCAGATCATAGCCCATTGATACTAACTTTGAAAATGGGGCAGGCACAAAATATTAGAACACAATGGACTTTTGAAAGAGCTTTATTAATAGATCCCGCATACAGAGAACATATGGAAAAATGGATTAAATTTTATTGGGAAATTAATAGAGAAACCGCATCACCAGGTGTTGTGTGGGATGCCTTTAAGGCTGGGATAAGGGGAGAGACTATAAGTTTCGTCCTAGCAAAGCAGAAGAAAGAAAGGGCAAGACTAGAGGAAGTAAGACTGAGGCTGATAAAAGAGGAAGAAGACTTAGCTCGGGCTATAACACAGAATCTCCCAGTAGAAACACACTTATTTAGAATTATAGCTCTAAAATCAGAAGCAATAGAAGGTATTGCTGAGAAAGAAGCAAAGAATTACCTGACCAAGAAAGAGAATGCATACGAATTAAGTGAGAGGGTAGGGCATATTTTGGCTGTGCGTACTAGACAAAGATTGGCTACTGCAGATATAAAAGAGATTAAGGATCATCAGGGCAATATGGTATGTGAGACTGAACGGGTCAGAGAAGTATTTAGGAAGTACTACACCACTCTCTACACTCCTGAGAAGGAAGAAAGCATTGCTGATATAGCAAGATATCTTAGGGAAATTGATTCTCCTAAATTGTCTGAAGAGGGAAGAGAAGAGTTAGAAATGGCACTACATATAGATGAGTTTAATACTGCATTGAGTAGGCTACCATCAGGTAAAGCGGCAGGGCCGTATCAGATACCGGTGGAGTTTTATAAAGTTTTTAAAGGCTCACTGATAAACGACATGTTTAACATCATGGTTAAGGCACAAAAGGGAGAGTCGGTCCCTCAATCATGGGGGGGGGGGGCGGACATCATTGTAATTTTAAAAAAGGGGAAGGATCCAAACATTACAGGGTCCTACAGACCGATAACACTGATGAACGCTGATGTTAAAGTATACTCTAAAATCTTAGCCACAAGGTTGTCAGGGATCATTGAGAGCTTCGTAAATCCTGCCCAACATGGATTTATCCCCGGTAAAGGGACAACGCAGCATATTAGGATGGTAGTAACCATGTTCGACGCGGCAGGTAACCTGGGAGACCCTATGGCAGCGCTTTTGTTAGATGCTGAAAAGGCATTCGATAGGGTCTCCTGGGAGTACTTATGGCAAACTATGAGGTGGTCTGGGATAGGAGAAGGATTCATTAGGGCTATACAGGCGTTGTATAAGGAGCCCAGGGCTAAAATAAGGGTTAATAGAGGGTATTCGGCAGATGTTAAAATCGGCAGGGGGACGAGACAAGGGTGCCCCTCATCTCCTTTGTTGTTTGCACTTTATTTAGAACCACTGCTCCGTAGACTCGAAGTAAACCCACTGATTCCGCCTGTGAGGGTGAATGGTTGTGTGGTCAAATCACTGGCCTATGCCGATGATGTGGCAATACTTACTCCAGATCCTCATTTGTCAATTAGTGAAGTTGAAGGTGAAGCTGAGTTGTTTGGACAAATTTCTGGATATAGTCTTAACAAATCAAAGACGCAGATTGTAGAAAATGCACACTCTAGCTGCAATGACCCACGGGTGGTTACCTCAGCAATTTATTTAGGGGTGGCTATCTCATCAGACTTAGATAACATTGTTGAAAACAATATTTCCCCCCTATTATCAAAGGTTAAAACTGATTTGGAAAGGCTAAACAATCTGCATTTATCCTTGGTAGGTACTACTAATGTTATTAAAATGCTAATCCTCCCCAAGTTCCTCTACCTGTTTAGAGCTATCCCCCTTTTTTTTAAAACTAAATGGTTCAATTCATTAGAGATTATTTTGAATAGATTTATCTAGGCACAGGGCAAGACCAGAAGGGCTTACAGATTTATGACTTTACCGAGAGAGAGAGGGGGTTGGGGAGTACCTGATTTTAGGATGTATTATTTTGCGGCTGCCCTACAATATATGCAGGGGTTAATAGGAGGAGGTGGTAATGAGCAAAAAGTGACAACCATGTCTACAGAAATTTATGCGGCTGTTCTAGGGGAGGAAGCAGAAAATTGCTTCTTAAAATGCACGGATTATGGGTATTACAAAAGGACCAGATTTAAAACACTTAATGCAGCAGTCAGAATTTGGAATGCGTTTTTTAAAAAAGACAGGGCTTGGAAGGTTCAATAGATATACTAGGTTATATAAGAATAGGTCACACCCTGCAGCAGTCTTCGCTGACAGTACAATGGCTATTTGGGCTGAACGAGGAATAGTACAGATTGGGAATTTGAGGGATACGGAAGAGATAGTACAGTTTACAGACCTTACGGCGAAATACGATATTGATAGGAGGTCGTTTTTCAAATATCTCCAGGTTAGGAGCTTTTTGAGCAATAAACAAGGAGGACCCGCAGGGTACTAAAAAAACGAAATTATGGAGAAAATACAAGTCTCTGCAGACCGTACAATTAGGAGTTTGTATGCATGTTTGGTGAAAGGGAAAGTAGATGATATGGAAAAGTACTGTAACAAATGGGTAGATAAATTGAGCATACCGAATGAAATATTTCAAGAGTCACTTGAACTTGCTCGTATGATACTGTGTTCTGCTCCCCTTCAATCCCAGCACTACAAAACTTTGTACTTATTATATTTTACCCCAGCAAGAATAGCTAAATGGGGAGGCACTACTGGTATCACCTGCCCGAGGTGCAACTTCCTTGAGGCAGATATAGTTCATGTCTTTGCTACCTGTCCACAACTGTATACCCTGATTGGAAATATAGAACACTTCTTAAATGGATCACTGGATATAGAAATAACCCTTACCCCCACGTTGTTATTGCTGGGGATAGACCCTGACAGGGGAACTCCACAGAGAGAATTTATCTTTGTGGCTGCCGCAGTCTACAGATTGACTATAGCTAGAGCATGGCTCGATAAAAATCCACCTGTCATGCAAAATTGGTTGGCTAATCTATTAGCGGCTTATAACCTGGAAAAATCTATATATGCTCGGAAAGGGGTAAGGGGTCAAATTAGAGGTTTGAGAATCTGGGAACTTATATCTAGATGGAAAGAGAATATGGGTTTGCAGTAAGACTAAGATTTGTTCTTATTGTAATGAAGAGTTAAAAGATGTACTGTATATATAATAGAATGATTTATTTCTTTGTTTTCATTTTACATACGATTAATATGAAATGTTTAATTGTATAATGTGCAATGGGCAAAGTGTGGAAATAATAAAATATATTTAAAAAAAAAGAACTCAGTTGGTTGGAGCCAAAAATAGACCTAAAAACTCATTGAAATCATCAAGGAACAAGCCAGCCATTCTTCTTACCCTATCACCTCCCGGGCTCTGTGCTTCCTAGCGGGGATGATTTTACTGTTCATTGTTCCGAAAATACAAGGAAAATCGATCTGGAACTTCAACCTTGCACTCCAACTCTGAGGCCCCGGAATCTATCCGCCTTTTCAGTTGAGCGGGTAGAATCCTCGACAATATCATCGCCCTTTGGATGTTCTCCCAAGAATAACGCCTCTTGGAACTCCTTTTGCCTCCCTGATGTCAAGGAGCTTCTACACAGCATGGCGTCCCTTAAACCCTCCAAACATTTTAGTGATCCTTTACAGGCCAAGCTTTTTAAAGTGCTTAATTCAGCCATTCTCCCTCTTTGGTCCAAGATCATTGATGAATACCTCATACAGGGAAAGATACCCAACCGCCTCAAGGTTAGGCAAGTTACGCCCATCCCTAAGAAACCCAACGTGGACCTCTAACAACTTCAGACCCATCACCTGCATTATGACACTAGCTAAGCTGTTCGAAAAATGCGTCCACTCACAGCAATGCAAACACATTGAGAAATATCATCTCCTTGACCACCATCAATCAGGTTTCAGATCAGGCCACAGTACTGAAACGGCACTAACCCACATTGTAGATGACACCTTCAGATCCCTGGAACAAAATGTCCCTTGTCTCCTGATCCTGCTGGACCTGTCTTTAGCCTTTGATACAGTCAAACGGGAAACATCATTAACAACGCGGACAATACACCATGATGCTGTTACTTTGCGGTCGTTACAGCGACCACGATGTTACCACAATATGCCATTAGAACGCAAGTCTTTACATCGACTTGCGCTAGATGGCGTGCTAACATAAAAAATAGTGTAGTTTACTATCCCAACACCTTCCCTACTGATAAGTGGACTGGTGTTGGAATAGTAAATTACACTTTTCTAATGTTAGCACGCCACCTAGCGCAAGTCGATGTAAAGACTTGCGTTGTAAAGGCATAGCGTGGTAACATGCAGTTGTTGTAACGAATGCGATGTAACAGCACACATTGTAATAACACGCATTGTAACATCATACAACACAGTCAAACATGAGAACCTGATAGATCTTCTTCAACATAGGATGGGTCTCTCGGGCCTGGTCCTAAATTGGTTTGCCTTTTTCCTGCATAACCGCACACAAAGGATCAAAATCAACCAGTCCCTTGCTACCAGTACCCCTGTCAAGATAGGAGTGCCTCAAGGATCCGCTCTCTCACCCACTCTCTTCAACCTCTTTATGGAACCACTTTCCGTCATTCTGAACCTTGCTAACATTCATTACCACATGTATGCGAATGACATGCAATTGTACCTGAATATTTTCTCTCAAGAGGACGTAAAAACGCTAAATGCTGCACTTTCATAAACCCAACAATGGTTAGCTCAGTACCATATGCTATTAAATACTCTCAAAACTGAATTCCTTTTGATTCCCCCCCAATCACTCGGCTCCTACCCTGGATTGGCTAAAACAACTCACTGCTTTAAACTGCACCCCTCATTTCATAGACTCTGCCAAATCTCTAGGCATCACTTCGGATAAACACTTAAACATGCAAGCGCACCTCAATGCAGCTAATAGGGGAGCCAACTCTAAACGTAACACCCTTAAGAAAATCAAATCTTTCCTCCCCCTGACGACATCAAGCTGGAGGTTCAATCCTTGGTTATCTCTAGGTTGGCATATGGGCTGGTGGCCCTTGCTGGACTTCCCAAAGCTAGCCTGACCCACTCCAAGCTACCCTGAACGCTTCTGCTAGACTCTTCACAGGCTCCAGAAAGCATGACCACATTTCCCCTGACCTTGTGCAACTAAATTGGCTATCTATTGAAGCCAGAATCCGATTCAAGATAGCCTGCCTGACCCACAAAGCCATACATTAAAAGACTCCGATCTACTTGGCAAATATGCTTGAACTCTCCGGATCTGGGTGGAACCTTAGAAGTATGTCCACCCTACTCTTAAAACATCCAAGATTCAAAAAGAAAAATTCTTACAATCATACTTTATCTGGTCTGTCTCCAAGAATCTGGAACTCCCTGCCTCCAGAGATCAGATCCAATCCTTCCACATTATCTTTTAAGAAACTTGTCAAACGGCTACTTCTGAACGTGCTTTAACAGCATCGATTGACTCTCATGCTCTTGTGTGTTAATTTTTGATTCTTATTGTAATACTCAAATGCTTTTTATTGTATGCTGGTATGTTAAACTGTTTTCGTGCTCTAGGACACCCTATGGTTACCCCACCTCTCAACTGTTTCTGTTTTTCCCACACTGCTGTAACCTCATTTTATGTCCCTTTGAGTTTGTTACCCTCATCTTTGCCATGTATGTACAGCGCTCTGATACCCGTATGGGTCTTGTTTGCACTTTATAAAACTTTTCAAATAAATAAATAGAGTTGATCACCCTAGCAGAACCCCACAAGAATTCCAGCAGAGTCACTCCTCATATGTTTTACAGAGTCCCAAATGCATTGTACCTGTGTCACTTTACTCATAACACAGGCACAGATGTGGCTTTTAGTGCACATATGTTTCCAGTGCTCTACCACAGAGTTCCAAAAGACACCACAGTGTCTGGTTTTGTAATAGACCACTGTGCTTCCATGTCTCAAAGGCAAGTCAGCCAACCGCACAAATTAGTAAGCAAGTAAGTTTGCTAGTTCAGACACAGTGAGACTGACTCTGCAAGGCCTATTGTAGATGGCGAACAACTCTGGCACTTACTGTTAGCTGTATGTCTATAGACAGGTTTCCCAGGCAGCAAGCTGTCATACGCAGTGTGTGTGTCTGTGTGTTTGTTCACGGGTGTGTCTGTGAATCGATAAGCACACAGTCACCAGAAGGGCTGCGTAGGCAGTTTAAGTTTATGCTGTAGTATGCTATTATGAAGGCTGCAGCAGGCGCTGGTATGATGAGAAGATGAAGATGGTACTCTGAAGAGAGTGAGTATGGGCATGTATTGACTTGTGCATGTGTATTTATACATGCATGTATTTGTGAGCCTCTGTGTGTTGAGGTGTGTATATTTAGTATGTGTGTGGCTCTGTTTATGTGGTTGTGTGGGTTATATATGTAGCTCTGTGTGTATATGTGCAAGATTTTCTGTATGGGTCCATTCCTGGCATATGGAATCACTCACTTGGATCTTGAGTTCAGTCCTGGTATGTGTCCCCACTAGGAATCTTGTGTCCACTTCTGTCATATAGTAGCACCCTTGAAAACTAGTAGCCAGTCAACTCAGAAACTTGTGGCATTCTTTAGATACTGGACACACCCTGGCACCTGGAACCTGGCAAGCCAACAAGTATACCATGACTGCTATTGCTATACAATGTCCCTTCTTCGTGGTCATAATTTTTTTTATCTTGCAACTACCTCTAAAATGGTGTGGTTCACTGGTATAAATTGGGCAATTCTGACATATTTTAAAAAGTTATCTTCTTTTTTCCATGCCTGCCATAAGGGGGGCATACCTGGCATTAGGTGTTACCCTTGGCATTAGGCGATAATTTCTGACATAAGTTTGGCACCGCTTCTTTCTGATGTGCATCTGTGGCTTTAGTGGCACAAAGTGACTACTTTTGGCATTTAGTGGCTACCATCGCCCATTGCTCCTGCTGGTGACTCTTGTATCAAGTGGTTATCCTTTACATCTGGAAGCCACAGATCAGCCACCAGATGTCAAGGATAACAACACCTGGAATCTGGTGGCGACATCGGGCATAACATATTTATCCTAGGCATTAAGTGGGCATCCATAGTAACTGATGGCCACATATGATATTTGGTGTGCCCCCCCCCCCCCACCAATTCGGATGGCCATCCATAACATCTGTTAGGCATCTGGTCCATTTGGTATTTTTTCTAGAAGAAATCCAAATGGAGAGAAATAAATGACAGTCTTTATTGTGACAGAGTTCTCCAACACAACCATATCTGTCTTCTCTTTGCCCGTCACCAACATTCTCATGTGAACTTCACATCAACATTCTAAACTGGGAATGATACATGACAATGGCAGAAAGGAAGGGAGAGAAGGAGAAAAAGGGACAAAGCAATGTACAATTCAAGATAAAGATTACAACACATCTCCCTTTGAAAGAAAAGAGATTATAATGTGAGAAGTTGCAGTCAAAAGGAAAATAATGTACAGAGTAATGTCAATATTTATGGGCAATTTATTAGCCTCCAGTCAGCGAGCTATGTTTTCCATACTCCAAGAAAGGCCATCCTCCAGAATTACAGTGTTGCATTTTACAAATTAAATTTTTTACATTTAGAGAATAATGTGGACTTGGAATGTGACTTGTATGGACTTTTCACGACCACCCACTGTCCAATGTTCCATTCACATCTCACCTTTCCCCATTTTTGGTCATACAATTTTGTGTATCTTTCTTGGTGATGTCACACTCTTTCTTTCACTACATTTCTTACAACCCAGACTGGACCTCCCCCATTTAAACAATTGGGAGTAAGATTGGATTCAGGATGTCTAACTTTAAGGGAGACAAAAGGAGATATTCCTAAAACAGCATTGGGTTGCAAATGGTAGGACCATAGCATTTTCCCCAAAGACTTGGCAATTTGTTCTCCTGAGGTAAGGGCTAACTGAATGGCTTCTTTGATCTTCCTATCGACCCTTTCTACAAGGCCGTTGGCCTAAAGACAATAGAGGGGGTGTCTTTACATTACTCATATATAATCATTTTCCAAAAATAGTGTGATCGCTGTGGAAATGAACTGTACCCCGTTATCAGTGATTATAGTATTGGGGATGCCTACCTTGGAGAATGCAAAAAACCCAGTTGATGGACAGAATGCAGAACAATGTCTTACATTCAACCCAGTACAAAGATCTAGGCCTAAATCCATGGATAGCTTGACTCCAGTGATGTGGAGAGCCTGGGACTCACGTCTGAGCATACCTAGCCCACTCGGGGTGAAAATTGCAAAAAACACAGTTGATGGACAGAATGCAGAACAATGTCTTACATTCACCCCAGTACAAAGATCTGGGCCCAAATACCTTGGAGAATATAGAAATTCTATCAATTTGGTGGTACTAATGTTGTTCTCTGCTTTAGAAGTTACCCAATGAGAGTGATAATCTACTAATACAAACATGTATTTGAGATGCACATGAAGATAATTAATTGGGTCTATGATGTCCAAACCTAGCTTTTCCCAAGTTTTGGTAGAAACCTCTACTGGTATAAGGGGAACTTACATGTGATCTTAGATTTGTCACTCACACAGCAGGCTCAGCAGTCCTTAACTTTTTCTTCTGCCATGAAGTCTATCAATGGAAATCACTAATTATTCCTGATCTGGCTTTTGGTCATACTATGTCCCAGGTGACCCTCATGAGCAATATCAATAATGCGATCCTTCATGTAACTAGAGGGTGCAATGTTGTTGGACCTTAAGGATCATATTACCCACAATTAATATTTTTTTCTTATGTTTCAATATGGTTGTAAGTTTTCAGTTAATTCCCTACATTTGGCTGCCAACCCTTGATTATTTTTTCTCTTACAGCAGCTAGGACTATATCATCTTTCTCGCCTTGTTCTCATTCCTTTTTATTTATTGCTGAAGTTTCTATAGGAGGTTTATCTGGGTATCTTCACATGCTATAAGCAGCCAGGACAGACAATCGGCTACTTGATTTTTAATACCGGCAACATACGCAATATTGAAGCCGTGTAATGCTAATATCCATTTAGCAAGGCAAGGAGTGGCTTTCTCAATGCATTTAGAGGACAAATTAGAGAGGAGCAGTTTATGGTCTGTCCTTAAACTGAATGGTACGCCCCAGAGGTAGAATTGAAAGTGATGTATGGCCCATAAGCATGCCAGTGCTGCCTTCTCTATGGTAGAATAGATATGTTCATGAGAGTCCTAGACCCAAAGACTATGATCCTTTCCTTTCCATCACTAATTTGTGAAAGAGATGCACCTAAGCCTCTAAAATTAGCATCTGTGGTCAAGATGGTCTTTGCTTTTACAATAAACATGGCTAAATGAGGGGCACTAAAGATTGCTTCTTTTACTTGATTTATTTATTTATTTGTAGGTTTGTATAGAGCTAGAATCGACTCCCGGAGGAGTATCTCTGCGCTCAAAGCAAATGACAGATAGAGAGCGGATAAACTAGAGATCCAGGGACGGTGCTAAGTTTGAAACAAAAATGTTTTTAACAGTTTCCTAAATGCCCAGTGATCGGTACAAAGCCTGAGTGAGGCAGGGAGTTTGTTCCAAAGGTAGGGGCCAAGGTAGGAAAGGGCCTTTCCACCCCGTCTTGCCCTTCTGATGGAGGGGATTCGAAGAAGGGACTGATTGCTGGAGCGGAGGGCGCATACTGGGTTATAGGGGACAAACTTCTCCGCCAGATACGTGGGGCCCAGGCCGTGTATACCCTTATGGACAACACAGCAGGTTTTAAATATGATCCGTTGACTGATCAGCAACCAATGGAGCTTTTCCAGCAAAGGGCGTGATGGAGATCTAGGTGGAGCTTTCAAAACTAACCTTGCGGCAGTATTTTGAACCACCTGGAGCCTGCTGAGTAAGCTGTCATTTGCTGAGATCAATAGCCCATTACAACAGTCCAGGCGACTGAGCACCAGGGCCTGAACAAGGGTTTTTCTAGTAGGGTCCGGTAGTAAAGAAAACACACTTCGGCGTAGTCCTATTACATGAAAACAGGACCCGGCTGTTTGATTTACGTGCTCTTTTAGAGAAAGACCTTGATCCAAACAGACACCCAGGTTTTTCACCACCTGCTTAGGGCTAGGGACGGGGCCCAGATCTAAAGGTCACCAGTCCGGTGTCCACAACAGTGTCGCTTCCCCAAAGAGCATTACCTCTGTTTTTCCTACATTACACTGCAGGAAATTCATGGCCATCCATTGTGAGACAGCCCTCATGCCTTCTGAAAAGGACTGTTTAACCGCCTTGGTTAATGACTTAAATG
Source organism: Lissotriton vulgaris (assembly GCF_964263255.1). Taxonomy (NCBI): domain Eukaryota; kingdom Metazoa; phylum Chordata; class Amphibia; order Caudata; family Salamandridae; genus Lissotriton; species Lissotriton vulgaris. The sequence continues at coordinate 144,578,502 of NC_141698.1, forward strand.
GGAACAGAAGCTGAGTGTCATCAGCGTACGACACTGGAATTAATCCATATGATCTCATGAGGCTGGCCAGGGGGGCCACGTAGATGTTGAAAAGTGTAGGGCTCAAACATGAGCCCTGTGGCAGCCCCTTTGTAAGCTCTACGGGTGTGGATCGGAATTAACCCATACTGACACACTGTATGCGGCCCGATAAAAAGCTCCTCATCCAGGACAACGCCAAACCCCGAGCCCCACCTCCTCCAAACGGCTGAGCAGAATGTCATGGGATATCGTATCGAACGCTGCGGACAGGTCCAATAGCACCAGAATCATAGAATTCTCTTTATCCTGGGACATTCGGATTCGGATCATAAACAGATAGGTATTGAGTACTCCCCTCAAATTGAACTCCTGTTTAGAGTAAGGTTTTCATGGAGTGGATCCCCTCTGAGAAGTTAGGGATATATTTGGACATATACTCCTCTAAGCCGAGGAAAGATTTGAGTTCCTCCTCGTAAGAGGGTTGTATGACGTTTTAACGCATGCTTTTATCACGCATGCCTTTACAACGCAGGTATTACAACGCAAGTCATTACAACGACTTGCGTTGGGGGGCGCTGGATAGTGGAATAGTTTAATTTTCTATTCCAACTCCAGTCCCCATGGATAGTAGGGAAGGTGTTGGATAGAAAATTAAACTATTCCCTATCCAACAGCGCCCTCCAGCGAAAGTCGTTGTAACGACTTTCGTTGTAATTCTTGTGTTGTAATGGTAGTGCGTGGTAAAAGTTTCGTTGTAAACAATGTTCTCCTCGCAAGAGTGTGTAGGTGCTAGTTTGACAGCGTCTACCAAACTGCACTTAGGCTTAATGCCTTCCTCAGAAATGTTGTGTCCCAGGTATTCAACCGATGTAACTCCTATCTTGCATTTTTCCATCTGTATTGTAAATCCAGTTTTACTTAGCTTACCCAATACTTCTTCTTGGACTTTGTTGCTTTCCTCTTTGGAATTGCCATAAATCAAATGTTAGCCTGAAAACAGTGGACCTTACAGGTTCTCTGCAGTATGTGCAGCACTATCCGCTAAAACACCGCAGCAGCGGATGCAAGGCCAAATGGTATGCAGCAGAAGTGGTATATGCCAAAAGGAGTCATACATGATGTTGAGGCCTTAGAATCTGGTGGTAGCCCAATGAAAGGTCGCTCATATTGAAATAGCTTGCTCATTGAATGATACTCAACATTTCATTGACGTTTGGTAGAGGGTGCCTGTCTATCCAAATATTTACATTGAGATCTCTTAAATCAATGCATAAACTAATAATCCTACCACCTTCTTTAGAGGCAATGACAATAGGGGCCAACCATTTAGCAGATTACATTTTCTCAACCTTCCCTGAATTTAATAATTTGTCTAATTCTTTCTTGAGGGGGTCCCTCATGAGTTAAGTAATAGCATGTGCTTTATGTATGAATGGCTTGGCATTAGTTTTAAGTTTATTCTTGTGAAGAAAATGTTTGAATAGTCCTGGTTAACTTGTGAAGACTTCTGGAAATTTCTAACATAGTTCCATGCCTGCAACCATCCTGTTGACTAAATAGATTGGTTCAATATTATTGGGATCCAATATGATCCCTAAGTCTTTCTGATGCATCCAACCTAGAAGACTGAACCCATGTTTAAGATGTACACTTTACCCAAACTGATCTTGTCTTTCAAGATTATGCGCATGAATAACATCCCTGCCAAGGGAACAGGATCTTTATTGTAAGTGCCGGGATTCACATCAGCAGGAAGGAAAGTATATTCCTTTTTAGGGAATTTCTCTTTAAACATAGATTTATTTACCAAGATTTAAGGGAAGCAGGAATCTTTAAAAACCCTGAATACAACTCCATCTAAAGTTATGTCACACATCGAATATGTCAATTCAGCAATTAAAATTTCATTACAAACTTGAAATAAATGTCTTTCTTTTATGCATCTTCATTGCTGACCATGTGAGTGACCTTGTTACTAATCTCTTTACAAACATTCACAAAGTGTCCTTTATTGTTACACTTTGTACATGTTAACCCTCTTGCTCGACATCTTGAATTATTTGCTAAGTGACTCGTGTTCCCACATCTATTACATCTCTATCTTTCATTCTCCAATTTCTGTTTAGGTACTACAAAAGAGCTTACTTTACCTTTGTCACTTTGCTCTGCAATTTTATGTATGTTGTTATATGTTACCACATTTGTATCTAGAGATTCTTTTATCTTTTCATACAGAATGCTGTATGTTCATGCGTTTAGCTATACTTATGGCTTGGTTCAAATTTGGATTTTTAGCTAGCACTTTCTCCTGATCCTTGTTTTCTCTTGTGCACCTTACTTGTTGGCCTCTTAAAAGAGAATCAGTAAGTGACCCAAATTCACATGCACCAGATAACCCTCTAAGAGCAGCAACTTAATTTTTTGGGTTTTTTTTGTCCTCATTCTGCCAACTCTGTTGCTGATGTTACTCTTATCGCATTTGCCGAGGCTAAGAGAAGAGCTTTAACACACAAAAATACTGCTGTTTCCACTTCCATCCCTTCTCAGATAGACCTGAGACAGAGGGCGCCAGGACCAACTGCAGATTTAGCTTAATCATTGGACCTACTGTAGCGCTGACTCCACTCCACCATCATTATCCACACACTCTCCCGACTTTTAGCGTCACAGGCCATATCCGGCTGACTTGTCGAAATCATGCTTTTGAAATAGTCAGAGAAACAAGGTAGACTTGCGTATTTCCAAAGTCTATAAATCTCCTGTCTCACAAAGAATATAGCATAGTAAACACATTCAGAACTAACAGTATTTATTCGAGCTGGACCATCTTGATAGAGCCCAAAGAATATAAGTTTAGGTCTTACCTTGATTTGTTTACCCGTCACCTCCGCAAGGAAATTACATATCTCAGTCCAATAACATGCAATCCTCGGACACGTCAAAATGAGAGCATACATCTTGGGCATACACACTGATTTCCCATAGCTTATGACAGATTGCCTGGAGATCAATAAAATCTATAGGTAGTGAACAGATGGTTATGCTTCAATGCACCAGGTTTCACCACAGCTTGTGAGTTACAGAAAGAGTCAAGCCAAATTTGCTTAGGATTTCCACCTTCCAGTTCTTCTACCCAAAGCTTGTTGATATCCGAGATACAGTCCTCATCTGCCTCCACCAAGACCCAATACCACATGGAGACTTCCTTTTTTAGGGAACCTAGTCTCAACACCTGGTCAAGCCAGGAGTACTCTTTCTCCTCTACCCAGGCCTGTGTGGCCCACCAGGAACTGACTTGGTAATATTTGAACCGCGTTAATTGCCGTCTAGTGCAGTTACTCAACTCTTCCCAGCTCGCTAGATTAGATGCCATTTTGAGATCTCCCCAGGTAAGTAACCCCGCAGATTTTAGTGGCAGGAAAATATTATGGGGTTCATGATGAATCCCAGATTGGGCCCAGGACAAATAGTAAGGTATTCCTAGTTTTCTTCGGAAATACATCCAGGTTCTTAAGGCCCCCTTGAAGATCTTCAGTCTCACCTTTTTAATAAACTTCGGGTATCCCTATTTCAAAAGAAAGTGGCTCTGCCATTGACTCACATCTTTTAATATTGTCCCAAAAAGTAATCCCAAGGGAGACCGATCGACTTTGTTGATAAGTATACGAAAGTTTTGAAAATGAAATGCATGGCAGTTAGCAAGGAGATCTGGTAGAGCTAAACCTCTCTTCTCCAGCCTCCTCCTCAACTTTTTCCAGGACATCCTGGACTCCTTCGAGGACCAGATGAAACTGCCTATCTTTCCCTGGAGCTCAGATTAAATAGGACTTTCAAGTCTGGAGCTATTTTATCCAGTAATTGAGAGTAAATCTCGAAAGGAAGGCCACCTAGCCCTCTGCCTTGCCCCCTGCCATCTTCCTAATTTGTATCTTGGTCTCTTCCTCCATAATCTCAGCCTCTAATCACCTTGTTTCCTTGTTAGTTAATCGTGGGAGCTCCGTCTTATCTAACAAGGCCTCTATGCTCTCTTTCCTGGGAGAGATATCTTCTCTATACAAAGTACTCATATATCTCCAAGCCTCGACATATATTTCCAAATTAGTGTTCAACAATGCTCCTGATTCTGCATCTCTCAAATTTCGAATTCATTAGCTACCCTTATCTATTTTTGCTTTCCAAGGCAGAAGCAAGCCACATTTCTCTCCATATGAGAAATGTTGCAACTTACTTACTTTCCACCTATCTAATAGTCTTGTATCCAATTGCCCGTGATATTCTGTTTGTAAGAGTTCTAATTCTTTACTGAGGGCCGGGACTCTACCAGTGCCCCCCAGTGATGCCTTCTGAAGATCACTTTGTTACGCTTGCTCTCATTGATTCGGTCCTCATCTTCCGGTTTCAGGGTACCGCTCTTAACCACCATAATCAAACTAAGTATTGCCCTTAAATATGCTTTAAATGCATCCCATGAATTTTCACTGAACCTCTATTAGCCTGAAAAAAGACAAAAGTTGTATCCACGATACTTGATACCACTGCCTCATCTAATAGGATGGTCCTATCCAGGGTCCACCTTTTCAAACCCGATTTTTGATGATGATTTAGGGACAGAAAAACTGCTGAATGATCTGAGAGAATGGCAGGAGAATGTTTAACCTCTTCCACATCAACTAATAATTCCTGGTCTACCAAAAAATATTCAATGCAGGAATGGTGCCCATACTTTTTACACAAAAAATGCCCCTCACCCCCCTCCTTACTACGCAAAACATCAACCAAGTTAAGCTCCAGCATCATAATTTTCAAGATTGCAGATGTTCTTGGTGCACTAACATATTTAGCTTTTGAGGTTTGGTCTAGATCCTTATTTAAAACAATGTTAAAGTCCCCGCCTAGTATTATTGGGGCAGTGGATTAAAGAAGGCATGATTCCAATTTCATTAGGCTTCTGGCGAGTCAATATTTGGACCATAATAGATAGCACATACTAGTGAAATCCCCTGTATCATCAGGTTAGCCACCAACCAGCCTTATACCAGTATTATTTCTAATAATTAAAGAAACACCTCTGGTGCAGCCTCTCTGGTCTAAACAGACTATATCCTGGACCCACCCTAATTTATTAAAGGATGACCTACACTCCCACCATTCCAAGTGAGTTTCTGGAAGCAAGATAATATTCGCCTCACTATTCTCAAGATATTCTATCACATGAGCCAACTTCTTCCTAGACCTCAAAACATTAAAATTGTAAGATAACAGGTGGGCGAATTTGATTTACTCATCTTCAAAATTCCACCCTATACTCCCCTGAACCTTCTTCCACATCTTATCATAATAGAGACTCCTTGCCTGATGCCATCCTAAAGTAACTGAACTATGGTCATATGAACATATGGCAAAACTAGGACATATTTTTCTTTTTTGTCTCTCCTTGCTCCCACCACCTGGTGCACCCCTCCCTCCCACCCACCTCAGGGAACCCCCCTTTCCTATCCCTGGGTGATAGAATCCGCCCTTCGTAACCCCCTAGGTGGAGAGAGGAAATCCAAATTATAAACACAAAGAAAAGAAAGAAAGAAAGAAAGAGAAACCTAAGTATGTATTAAGATTATATTGCTGCATTTTAAACGACTTCAACTCAACAGAGCACAGACAGAATTCTCCAGGCCTCTACTGTTCTGATCCCTCCATCTGGGCCAAAAACGTATCCACCTCTTCCGAGTTACTAATATTGTGCATTTTATTGTGCCAAATTATCCTCAGCATCGCAGAGAACTTCATCTGGACCTAGGCGCCCTTACTCCGTAAGTCACTCATCCTAGAACCCAGCTCCCATTTCCTCTGTGCGGTTCTCTTCCGAATATATGATCGAAGTTGATAACTAAAGTCCCCAAATTTGAGTGAACGTTCCTTCACGGTTCACCCCAGGACTAACTCCTTACCTGCATACGTGAGAAAATGTATCAAAATTTTCCTTAGTGTTTTCCTAGCTGGATTTAACCCGTATGGATCTCTATGAACTCTTTGAATCTCTTTCTCAAAGTCAATATCCGGCCTGTCCTGGAATAAACCTTTGCCCAAAAGTTTGTGTATGAAGCCTTTTATGTCATTCTTTTCAGAGCCTCTCCATATCCTTCAGTAGCTGCTTATTTTGCGCTTTAAGTTTAGCAATATCTGTTGCATTCACAGATAAAGCTACTGACAGGGATTTTACCTCACCTTCCAGGACTGTAGTACGTTGAGCAATTCCATCACATTTTTCTTCAAGCATCCCACACTATTCCTGAGTGCCTCTTTGGTTACCCTCAGAAATCTCGAACTTTGTAAGAAGGTCTTGCCTCAAATTGAGAAGCAATTTCTCAACCTGATTTCCCGGGGAGGACTCCACTTGGCGCAAAATATCATTCTAAAAAGTCCCATTTTTGCCTTGAGTCTGCCTCGAATTTTGATCCTGCACCTCCCCATCATGTGCATTTAAACCCTCTTGGGCATCTTGGGCATCTGGGTGATTTGGGCATATTGGACTTCACCAACTGCATCTACCAGTGGGGAAAAATGATTTTCAAGTGACAACAGCTCCGCCTAGGGTGGGAACTGAGTTACATTATTCCCCCTCCCCTGTGCAGCAGCAGTAACATGCTCCATGATTTTAAAGTATGACCTGAGGGAGGTGGGTGGTTTTGGGGGTAAATGAACTTCCTTAGGCCCGCACCTCTTTGTTTACCCTGCCCCCTTTAGCTACTTTTTTACATGTGATAATGCTACGGCCCCACACAATGTTTGGTCTTTTACTTTCCCACTTAATCCTTTCTTCTCTGGCACTGGACGCACATTGTACCTATTCATTAAATGTTGGGTTTGTAACTCTCTATCAGAGGAGGTATATTTAATCTTAGCCCTCTCCCTAGATGCCTGCACAGAGCTTCTTTCAACACACTCAGCCCCAAGCTTTTCATTCACCGAGCTCATAGGGAGAAATGATACCTGTATAGAGAGATTGTTTTCCATCAACCCCCGCTGTACCTTTTACCCACTACGATGCTATCCTTCACTCCTGCTTGCCTCCGGTACCTTCACCGCTGAGACCGCTGGGTCCAAAAGCCCCTTCACTCCATGATGCCTAGAATGCAAGATGTCAGAGCCTTCAGTGCGCTGAATTTCCCCTTGGAGCAACCGCCCTGTGCTGCCACCTCCAGCCCGGAGCCCGGCAACTGCCAGTGCTGCTGGTGACCTCCGCAAAAACCACAGTTGATGTACAGAATGCAGAACAATGTCATACATTCACCCCAGTTCAGAGATCTGGGCCTAAATCCATCGTGTTTTTGCACTCCACGCCACCCCAGTTCAGACATGGCCATATGCAAATCAGTCTGACCCTGTGCCTCATGGGAACAGTCCAGCCCGAACTGCCAAGCCATGCCTTCCCTGGACCGGAAACAAGCTTCCGAGGAAAGGTTTCTGGCATTTCATCCGTCTTCAGCCGCCTTGCTTGAATCCTGTGGTGTGGAGAGCATGGGACTCACGTCTGAGCGTACCCATCCCACTAGGGGTGACAAATGCAAAAACCACAGTTAATGGACAGCATGCAGAACAATGTCATGCATTCACCCCAGTACAGAGATCTGGGCCTAAATCCATCGTTTTTTTGCACTCCACACCACCCCAGTTCAGACATGGCCATTTGCAAATCAGTCTGACCCTGTGCCTCATAGGAACAGTTCAGCCCGAACTGCCAAGCCATGCCTTCCCTGGACCGGAAACAAGTTTCCGAGGACCGGTTTCTGGCATTTCAGCCGTCTTCAGCCTTGCTTGCTTGAATCCAGTGGTGTGGAGAGCATGGGACTCACGTCTTAGCATACCCATATCACTCGGGGTGACAAATGCAAAAACCACAGTTGATAGACAGAATGCAGAACAATGTCATAAATTCACTGCAGTACAGAGATATGGGCCTAAATCCATCGTTTTTTTTGCACTCCACACCACCCCAGTTCAGACATGGCCATATGCAAATCAGTCTGACCCTGTGCCTCATGGGAACAGTCCAGCCTGAACTGCCAAGCCATGCCTTCCCTGGACTAGAAACAAACGTCCGAGGACCGGTTTCTGGCATTTCAGCCGTCTTCAGCCCGGCTTGCTTGAATCCAGTGGTGTGGAGAGCATGGGACTCACGTCTGAGCATACCCATCCCACTCGGGGTGACAAATGCAAAAACCACAGTTGATGGACAGAATGCAGAACAATGTCATACATTCACCCCAGTACAGAGATCTGGGCCTAAATCCATCGTTTTTTTTGCACTCCACACCACCCCAGTTCAGACATGGCCATATGCAAATCAGTCTGACCCTGTGCCTCATGGGAACAGTCCAGCCCGAACTGCCAAGCCATGCCTTCCCTGGACCGGAAACAAGCTTCCGAGGACCGGTTTCTGGCATTTCAGCCGTCTTCAGCCCGGCTTGCTTGAATCCAGTGGTGTGGAGAGCATGGGACTCACGTCTGAGCATACCCATCCCACTTGGGGTGACAAATGCAAAAACCACAGTTGATGGACAGAATGCAGAACAATGTCATACATTCACCCCAGTACAGAGATCTGGGCCTAAATTCATCGTTTTTTTGCACTCCACACCTCCCCAGTTCAGACATGACCATATGCAAATCAGTCTGACCCTGTGCCTCATGAGAACAGTCCAGCCCGAACTGCCAAGCCATGCCTTCCCTGGACCGGAAACAAGCTTCCGAGGACCGGTTTCTGGCATTTCAGCCGTCTTCAGCCCGGCTTGCTTGCATCCAGTGGTGTGGAGAGCATGGGACTCACGTCTGAGCATACCCAACCCACTCGGGGTGACAAATGCAAAAACCACAGTTGATGGACAGAATGCAGAACAATGTCATACATTTACCCCAGTACAGAGATGTGGGCCTAAATCCATTGTTGTTTTGCATTCCACACCACCCCAGTTCAGACTTGGCCATATGCAAATCAGTCTGACCCTGTGCCTCATGGGAACAGTCCAGCCCGAACAGCCTAGCCATGCCTTCCCTGGACCGGAAACAAGCTTCTGAGGACCGGTTTCTGGCATTTCAGCCGTCTTCAGCCCGGCTTGCTTGAATCCAGTGGTGTGGAGAGCATGGGACTCACGTCTGAGCATACCCATCCCACTTGGGGTGACAAATGCAAAAACCACAGTTGATGGACAGAATGCAGAACAATGTCCTACATTCACCCCAGTACAGAGATCTGGGCCTAAATCCATCGTTTTTTTGCACTCCACACCACCCCAGTTCAGACATGGCCAGATGCAAATCAGTTTGACCCTGTGCCTCATGGGAACAGTCCAGCCCGAACTGCCAAGCCATGCCTTCTCCGGACCGGAAACAAGCTTCCGAGGACCGGTTTCTGGCATTCCGTCACAAGGCGGCCGCCCAACACCGCACCCCGGCTGGACGTCTACGCCAAAGTCCGCTACCATATGCGTTCCTCGGGCCCACCAGGTAGGATCGTTATCCTCATGATAATGCAATGCAGCGCCGATTATGGATTAGAGGTTTTCCGGCTCGATCATTTTCAATGAGCTATTTTATCATTCTTTCACCTGGGGACTCCCGCGACCGACATCAGCCTGCCGGCATGTTCCCCCTCCGGAAGTGCCAAGCAGCAACTTAATTAGTCACTTTTTTTTTTCTTCCTATTTTTAAAAAAAATTTTTTATTGATAACAAAAGTAAACAGTGGACAGTTGTTACAAGGGTTACATTATACTCCTCAGTCGTTCATAGGCAAGTTGATGACACACGGTGGACACATTATGAGCTCACAAAAGAAAACATTCATCACTATCAACACTTCTCTTCCGTATCGACCCCACAATCCCGCTACCTTCTTCTCTCTTGTCTAACCCTCTGAATCAGTATCACTTTCCAACTGGGGTGGTTCACAAATATTCCCTCTATATTCATTCCAGTGTCCCCAAATTGCTCCCCACTTTCAATTAGTCACTTTTTAGTTCTTCCCTTGTGATCTAGAAAATAATGTATGTCTTTCTAAAACGACCTACATTTTTTCTCCAATTGTTCTTCTAGTTTCTTAAGTATATCTTGATAAAGATCTGATTATAAATCACCTTTTGCATCTTCATTCCTCTCTTGCTCCCCCGCTTTTAATTCTGGTAAATCATCAAAAACGTCCCTCGCACAAGGTTCTAGATTGTGTAAAAGGATATGCTGTTTGTGCACCACGAGAATCTATCTACTCCAATGGCAATCAGTTAAGATAAAAATAACTTTATCCACTCTTCCATGGGAGCAAAGGTTCACGGAGGTCATTTAAGACTGGTGGAGGTTGAGACATTGCAAAGGAAGCCATGATACAATAATATTATAACAATAGAGCAACTTACAACACAGAACGATAATGAAGTTAATTTACGTAATACTGAGAAGGAGAAGAAGATGCAAAGCCAAATATACATAATACGATAAGTTCATAAACTCTATATGGCAAACGTATGTGTAGCTAATTGCAAGGTACAATATTAATTATAAGGTAAAACAGTTTAAGGAAAAGTGCAAACTGAGCATGTAATTCTGAGATATAATGTGGAATGATAAAAAAATACATGTAGAGATGTGATCTCTGTGCAGTCATCTCCCTCACAACGTTTAAATGAAAGAAGTCCAATGACAAGCATGCATAAATGTGCGGAGCAGTGAGAAGATTGTAATTAAATTGAAGTTGCAGAGACTAGACACTTCTGTCAGAAGAAATATCAAGAACCACAGGCTCTGAATTCAAAGTCTCAGATGAAATGAAGCCACCAGTTCCTCCACTGAGAACTCCTCTCAAAAGTAGAATGCTGAACAGCGTGGCATGTCTTTCTTGGGCTCTGATGGGTGTTGAAGTTGACGGCACCTCCCAGCTGAGGCAAGAAACACTACCCCTTGCGAAGAGAATGCCATCCTTGCTGATGGCTACATTCTTATCCGACTCCACCTCCTTGACTTGATTTCACTCCTCTTTCTTGTAGGCGGAACAAAGGCTGCACTCTGAAGCGGAAAACGTACCTCGGGAGACTGACTCCACCTCCCCACCACTGCTCTCTCATCGTGGCATGCCTCTGGGAACCACAAGCATCACTTCCCAGTGAAAGAGACGGTTGCAATGGCAGAGAGATGGACCCTAAACTGGTGAAGCAGCATGCACAGTGTGACACAACAGCAGGGACAAGGATGTTCAAGAACAGCAAAGCTAAAGGGTAAGGACAAACCTTAACGAAGTATAGTGGGTCTATACATAGCGTATAATGACGTACATGAAGGTATCCAGTGCCTTTTAAGGATTTAGGCAGTTGTTGTGAGCATTAACAGGGGGGGAGAACTCCAGGCTGCCTCCAGCATAGCTATCCCACCCTTGTCACAAATTTGTTAGAAGCAATCCACATGGAGAGGAACAGATTTAAGTCTTTATTCTGACAGAGTTCTGCAACACAATGCTAGCTGCCTTCTCTTCGCCCTTCACCAACATTCTCATGTGAGCTTTCCATACTGTTGCACAGACTGCAGAAGGAATAATAAATATTACCCCTCCTGAGTCAATCGCTTTCCCTACTGTTGCGCAGACTGGAGTGGGAGTAGTACAATTTACCCCTCCTTAGTCCAAGGCTTTCCCCACTGCTGCATTGACTGGAGTTGGAATAGTGAATTTTTCCTCTCCTGAGTTCAACGCTTTCCCAACTGTTGCAGAGCCCAGAGTGGGAATAGTAGATTTTATGCCACCTGAGTCCAGCGTGTTCCCTCCTGTTGCACAGACTACAGTGAGAAAATTAAATGTTACTCCTCTTGAGTCAAACGCTTTCCCTACTTTTTATATTAATATTGTTTACATTTATATTAGTATTATGTGTTTGTGTATTTATTTTAGCATATATAAATGTAAGTAAATGTTTGGATATTTTTATTAAAACTTATTTTAATATATTGGTTACTTTTTATTTATATAAACATACACAGTTATATATGTATGTGCTTGTTTAAATTAGTAAATATGTATATATTATATATATTTTTTATACTGTTTAAAATATTTAATTGACATTATATTAATGATATATGTTAAAATATGTACTTTTTATGCATTCAAAACACATATATAGTAGAAAAATATTTTTGTATATATTTTTTGATATCAGTGGAAAACAATATTTTTTTCTTGCACTTACCATTCTATGTATAGAAAAATTATATTTTTATAATCAATATTTTTGACACAGTATTTTGGTATCACAATATTTATGGCTTTGATATTATGTCAGTGAACCCCAACTGCATTGTCATTAGAACTGATTGTCACTGTCACGAGCCAAGGTAGAGACATGGTAATGTTCAAAGACATTGTTGCTCATCAATCATGGAAGCAGCACTCTAGACCTCCCACCAGTGACTTAGGAAGCCCTTGTTCTGCAAGGTAATCAAATTATTATTCATGAAAGTCAACAACCACAAATGATCAATGTCGCCCATGAGTTACATCGATGAATATTTGCCAGCAAGGAAGCTCTCTGTGACTGAGTCTGGTTTCCTTATTATGAAGACAGGCTCAAAAAAGAATTAAAGGCTTGTCATATATGCAACTGTTTTTCATCTCAAGTTATTCAACACCCTTTGACATGCTAGAATTGCCACATCATGCATGGGAAAGAATTGCTGTTGATTGACTTGAGAATGGAGATCATCTTCTAATCACTGTTTATGAATGCTCCTGTTTTTCATTGGTAGAGTCCTTTCATACACGACATATGAAAAGGTTATTCAAAGATCAGATGGCATCTTTGCAACATTGGTGTACCTGCCATCTTAAAATCTGTCAATGGCCCACCTTTTAATAGTCGATTATTCAAAGACTTTCTAAGTCACCTCAATATAAAGCAGCAAAAAAGCACTCCTTTTTGGAACTAGGCCAATGATCTGGTAGAAAAGTTCATGAGTACTGTGAAGAAAGCTGTTCTGTAGACTGCTTTGGAGAAGCTCAACCTCAAAGTTGTTTTAAACACCACTCTTCCAGCTTAGCATTCAACCCCTCACTCAATGACAGGGGAAAGCTCTGCGACTCTCAAGTTGGGAATAGCCATTAAGACCAAGTTGCCCCAATGGACCAACCTCAGATCCAAGACAGAGGAAGGCATTCATAATATGGACTTGAGTTACAAATAGAAAGTAAAAATATAGGCTAACAGGTGACGTCATATGAAAGATGTCACCTTTACAAGAGGAGATCGAATGCTTCTCAGACAACCCAGAAAAAGAAAGTCTGAAGTTCCTTTTGAGGTTGAACCATTTACCATCTCTAGCACTAAAGGACACATAGTGACTGTCCTGCATCTTGGGATGTCCCTAACAAGAGATTCCTCTCATTTTCAACACATTGCTCATCACTCACCAAACATAAATGTCAATGTAGAGACAGAGTCCCGACAGACTGTTGATGACTCTGTGTCTGCTGATGTTTTCACCAGTAGTTTGTCTCCTTTCTGGTGAAGAATTGGCTTGGTAGTTTAGTCTGCCCTGTTCCCATGATGCACTGGGCCAGGGACAGACTGATTTGCATATAGCCAGGTTCTGAGCTGGGATGGTGCAGTGAGATAAATAACGGTGATGGATCAAGCCCTGATCTTTGGACTGGGTAAGAGTGGTCTGCTTAATTCAGACACTCTGTTCATCACCACCCCCTTTTCTGAATCGGGATGTTTTCACCTCAGCTGTGCAGATCACTGACACTTTGCCTGCCAGTTCCAGGTATCGAGTGACCCGTTCAGTATGTGTGATTCAGGCACAACAATAATGAATTGAATATTTATAGTTGCCTATATATCTATGATCATCTGTGTGTTTATTTGGGAAATTTATTTGTTTATTCATTTATTTATCTATTTTTAAAAGTTTTAACTTTTTATTTAACAAAGCAGGAGATGTAGTATCTTACAAATAGGAAAAAGCTGGAACTCTTTTGGTTCCTACTGTACACCTTAGACTTGTGACATAAGTATTTTAGGGATGAGTTGAAGGCAGGCTTAAAATGTTAAGTTCTGACTTAAACTCAGCGGAATGAAGATGTGTAAACCTACTCTCCGAGTGTGGCGTAATTATTGGTGAGTACCTAGGCTGACAGGGCATTATTCCTCTACCATGAGGTACACTGGAAACCCCGGTAGACTGCTTCAGCACTGCATTAATGCTGAGGAGTTTTGGTATTCTGAACCTGACTTTTAGCAGGTTCCTACTGTATACAGGTTTCTTTTTGAACATTTTAAACGTGTAATTGTGCCATTTTGGGGTTGGTAAATATATGTATTATTAGGCTTGATAATCTTTTTGTCAATATTGTCCATTTAAATATACTGCTGGTCTGTAGTGTTCTCCTTTTCGAGAAAGCAGATTGGATCTGTTGGGTATAGAATCCCAAAATAAGATATAGACAAAAATAAGTAGTATATCAGCTCAGACATTAAAGGTATTTAAAAAAAGGTTCTCCAGAAGACCAAACTAACGACAACCAGAAATAACCAACCTTACATGCCAAATGTCAGCAGAATCAACTCAAGTGGGAAAGAAGTTAGAGGCTCATGATTTTTTGGGAGGCCACTATTAATAAGTTAGAGGTCATAAAAACAAAAAATGGTCTATTCTCAAATGTTGAAGTGGGAGAATGCATTTCAAACCTGAATGAGGAGTCTGCACTTTTAAATATTCTACAACATGAATTTATTAGTCTGTGTTCACTTTCAGTGGAACTGATAACTGGGGGTTACCAAAATAATTTGTATTCATAGTCTACCAGAAAGTATTTAAATGTTTTGGGACCAAGCACTGTCATATCACTGCTCACCCCATGCCCTTTGTGCAGGCAGTGTATATACACCTCCTACACTGCCCAACCCTAGGGGAAGAAGGAGCATCCAGACACTGTAGCAGGTGGAGGATGGCAAATGAGACAAAAGCCATTGTGAGGGGTAGTGGTCCTCCAAGCAGGGGCTTGTCGATATGATGACACACTGCAGGTAGCTGGAAGCTGCTCCATGCAAGATCTGAGTTACTACACCAGATCACTCTGGTAGAATCCTATCCCCTGTCACACACCAAATGTTGCACACTTGAACTATTTTCTAATCAGAGGCTATACTATAATAAGGTACTTCTACAGACATTTCCCTAGTACAAGATGTCATCTTGACAGACTGCTTGAGATACCCAGAAAAGGTCCTGGCTTTGTGCCGGGGATTGGTTGATAATTCGATATCTCACTGACCTTTTTCCTGGCTCTGCCTTATTCTTCTACATCCAGCAGGAGAATTCCTTTGGTTCATGTTTCTCTCCATGTTTTATACACTCCTAAATTGAACCTCCTCCTTGGTAGCTTCTGTCTGAATGAAACCGGTATATTTTAAGTGTGTCAACCTCCCATCATTCACAAGAAGGATCCGTCATCATGTCACAGATTCTGCTGCTGGTGAACCAGACTGTCACCAGCTGAACATTCTGAACCAGGTAGTGCACTTAGAAGGTCTGGCTCTGGTGGGTGGTAGGGGGTTGCTTTCAAGAAAATAGACTCACATTATACTTTTGTGCAGATTATTGTCCTGTTCTCATTTCAGCTCTTTCATCCTCAGTGCTGTTTTTTTTTCTTGGGAGAGGGTAATGAGAGGTGCTTGCTGTCCATTACTCCTATGTATATATCGGTGAGTTATATTCTCTTAAGGGGGTAGAAAATTGCCTCTTTCGATGCACACCTGAGGGCACATGTATTCTCTACCTACCAGAACCGGACAAAATCTGAGGTACAGGCCATGGCTGATTGTGCTGAAAAAATTTAGGTTAAAACATTTGATCTCCCACTATATACTAAAAGATCTCATGGAGTTAGCCCAAACCTAGTTGGATAAAACTAAAAGCAATCCTACAATAGTCTATTATTGCTTAAAGTAAAACCGATTTTGAAAACCTCACAATTCTGTAAGTATCACATATAGGAGGAGAGAAGCATCTTCCATCCTAAAGAATTCAATCAAAGTACTCTTTTCAGGAGAAAAGATTTCCAGCAAAACAGTCCTAAGCTCAGGGCTCTTGAATACAAGAGTGATCTCTTTAGCCCTTGTATCTTCAAATTAAGAATTGATCTGTTCGGATTCTATTGAGAATCCTCCTGATCTGAAGACTTTTATGATCACCAATGAGCGGGATCAAAAAGATGGTCGACTGGCCCTTTTTGATGCCTTTCTCCATGCATACCCATGCTACTCCTTAGTTGGGTAATATCACCTGTTCCACTTGCATGGCTCCTTTTTATTATCCACTGATAAGATGGAGCAGGGCAGCATTGGATTGATAACATGGGCAGTCGGGCATTGGCCAAATGGGCCGGTGCCTAAGGGTCAGCTGTGGGCTGGTTTTTGTCAGAGACTTATTGTTTTCCCTACCAGGACACTGTAAGGGCGGGCAGCATCATGAGCAAGGATGCTCTGAAGGGTTACTTTCAGCAGCATCGCTATGCCAATTTTGTAGTAACTGCTGCGGACTTGATCTTGGCCTCCCCTGGGGCCGGGCGCTGACGCCAAGAAGCAAAGTCCCACTCTCCAGCTGTGGGCCATTATCACGCCAGCTTCCTTGCTTTTGTTCACCTCTCCCCTTCCAGGCCATCACCCTGTGGATACAGTTGACTAGGCATGGGAGAGTAAGTGAATGGCGTTGCCGAGGGGCTGTTGTTGACACCTCAGCTACAGTGTCTTTCAGGCCTTGGTGGTGGTGGTGGTGGGTGGGGGGGTTGTATGTTTGCATAATCCTTGCTGTGAAGCACCTTTCCCAGAGCAGGGAATTGAGATAATGTAATGTTAGGGTCAGAGCTGCCGAATGTGGAACTATGGAAATAGGTCCGAGTCCCAGCCTCACCGCAACATCCTGTGATTCTGGGCAAATGACAATTGCACAAAGGCCTAAAATCTGTAATGTAACTGGTGCTCATATAAGTGCGCCCTTTGGCCGAGTTTACGCTATATAAAAGAAACTACAAGAAAAAAAATAACCTTCTGTTTTCTCATTTATTAAGAATCTGCAAATGCTGGAACTTAATAATGAGTGAGGATTCTTTATTCAGTAAGAAAAAAAGTCTGTATTATAGCCATATAGCCCGCCATAGCGGGCTATACCGGCTATTAAAGGCCCGCAGAATAGTTAAAGGCCTGAGCCGAAGGCGAGGTACTTTAACGAGACAGCGGGACTTTAATTGCCGGTATAGCCCTGCTACGAAGGGCTATAAGGCTATTAGAACATTCTGCCACTAGAGGGCAGAATGTTCTAACAAACTAAACAAAGGGTTCTCGAAGTTCGAGGGGATATAAATCCCCTCGAGCTTCGAGAAGCCTTTGTAGAACATTGAAATGTTGCTCTGCGGGCCTTTACCGGCCCATAGAAGCAGGGAGCACTCCATTGTCTTCGATGAAGCTCCCAACATTCCAATGTTCTAATCCTTCTTAACATGACTTTTCTTCCTTTGTTTAATTTTAACTATCATTGACGGATCATTAAAGAAGCTTTAGACCACATTTTAAACTGCTTTCACCTTACATTTACTGCTCAAAATTTTAAAGTACATATCGATCGATCGGGAGAGAAAATACCTGTGAGCTGTATCTCCTGGATGCATGCAATATGCATGTGCGTACATCTAACGTACAATTGATGTAGTCTCACTGGAGTCATCCTTCCCCTGATGTTCCAGGTTAGTGTATTATAGGTTGTAATTAATACAACAACGTGGACGGACCCATAGGTACAGCCCTAGATTTTTCCTACTCAGTGTAATTTACTAGACACAGGAATTCAATGGATTTGTAAGACGAACCCTCACCCATCAACCTAGTTGGTGGAATGCTTCATCATCATGTTCCCAGCTAGGTTGATGAGTGCAACCCAGCTGTGCTTCGATGCCTGGAGCACAGCGGAGCATGTTTTTGGGGGGTTGACAGTGAGAAATGTTCTCAAAAAGTTGTGCAGTTTAAAAATTTCTCTAGGACGCCCAACCGGGTAATGTTTTATTCGTAGGGTCCTAGGACACCTTAAAAACAAGGTGAGATATAGTGAAGATGAATATCGATCCTCAATATCTCTTAAATGCTGGTTGACATGTTTCAGCCTCCCTGTTATTAATTAGGCTTTCTTCAGGACCAAAGAAACGTGAGTGGTGATGTGGCTACAAAAATGGAAATAGCCACATGAATGTGTAAATGATATTCAACACACTCACTAAGGTGTGCTGTGCATGCTGTGCATGTGGTGGAATAGCCGTATTTACGGACCCACCAACTGGTAGAAATCTGCAAGAGCAAAGAGACATACAACATAAAGGACATACACAACAGATAAAGAGGCATGCCATAGCGCTTTGTTTGGCTTCACCGTCCTTTCGTATGTGCTGTGTTCACAGAAATACTCTTGTGCACTTGCGTAGTTGGAAAAAATAATACAGGTGTCGTAATGTTACACCATTCTTACGTAAACATGCTGCAGAAACACGTAATAGCCAAATGTCATGCTTGGTGGGGTGTCAGCATGCATGTCTATTGGTACGTAGGCTCCTTGCGTAGTCACAAGTATGCACAGTCACGGTGGATATGTGAAATTAGCTAGCAAGAGGTGATTGCCAGTGTATTCAATGAGACTAAATCTGAGTCTTGATGTGAGTGCATGAAAAATTCCATTGTGAATTTTCAACCTGAGTAGAAGACGGCACTACAGGGTAGTAGCCGATGACGAAATTAAGTGTATTAATGAGCGCTGATATGATTAGTATGCGCTAACATTGCCATATTTAAAAGAAAGCAGGAAGTTCCACATGTCACTGGAAAATAATAAACATTAACAGAAATCATTATAGGTTGTAGCCATAATATCCTTGGTTGGTCACAGCTGGTGTTTATCCGTGGCTGCCCCAGATCACTCTCCCCATAACACTCTTACTCCTGGACCACCTCTCTGGTGTGCTAGTGGTTTCCTCCTCCAAGGCCACTAAGTCAGGGGCACCAATCTGCAACTCCAGGTCAGTGTCCAGGGCCAGGACCTAGTACATGTTCGCACCTTGTATGGAAACCTCCGCCATCAGCCGTGCTCTTTTGCTAGCTGCCTGATATTCACTGGGTCGTGATCGCAGGTGACAGAGCCTACAGCACCAGGGTTTTCCCCTGGAACAGCCCAGCAGGTCATCTCTGCTTGACCCAGGTGAATCATCCACCCCTTTGACATATAACCATGTCCTGGCCTCCTCAAGTGAGGAAAAGAAGTGAGTCACATCTGCTTCTGGCATTCACAATTTTGATGAGAAGAGCAATGTGTAAGACAATCCCATATTGTGGAGCTGCATTTTGGCAGCCTCAAATGTATTATGCCGTTTTGTGTTTCCGCCGTGTAGTTTGCATATGCTGTTAGAGCTTGAGGGGACTTTCGCACAGTACATCCGCAGCAGGTGGTCCTTGTCTCGGTAATTTAACAGGGTAGCTATTACTGGACATGGAGGGGTCCTGGGGAGCCACCTCAGGATCCTATGCACCTGTTATGTGGAGGAAAAATATTGAATACAGTTTGCCAGGATCGTGGCTGTCAGCCACTCCTCTAAGAAGAGTTCCATGTTTGCACCTTCAGTTCCCGTATCTCTGTTTGTGGCATCATCAGTTGGTCTTGTATGGACACCATGGATGGCTTTGTTGCAGGGATTCTGCTCTGGAACAGAACAATGCTTGGAACCATGGAACATCAGTAGGTAGGGACTGAGTCACCATACACCCTCAGTGTCCATAAGTCCAGGTCCAACTAGCTATGGTGCCATACTTGCCCTCCCAACCTTACCAGAGAAATAAGTGAATTGGCACCCACTTAACACAAGACTATCGATTCTCTCAGCAATTGTATAACAAGACACACCCTTTCGCTCTTTAAATCATGCTTGTTCACAACGAGATAACCAGGAGACAAGAATAAAGTATACAATATTTAGTCAAACTATTGTGCTCTGAAATGCAGTATACATGCCACAATTTGAAAACAAATGCATAATAAAAAATACTGTTAGCATGGTTAAAAATCCATACACCATAAAAAGCACTGTCGTTTTATAGAACAGAGTAACCTAACCCCCGTCCCTTGCTACTGAAGCTAAATGAATATATGAAAGATATCTGGGATTACTGGCAGACCCCGCACCTTGGCATACACAAGGACGCTCTACATCTCACTGTATGCAGTGCTCTTGTCTCGGAACTCTTGTTCCATGTGTCTGTTTGTGGCTCTCATACTTATCTATACGCTAGGACATGTGTGCGTATAAGCAACAGCTGCATTCTTGTATTATGTCTGGGTGCTAGTGCTGGCCAGAAAGAATAACAAGGGCCATTGTTGTTTGACCTTGTCGGTAGTGCTCAAACTAAATCCCGGGAAAAGAACAGAACGCGAAAACGTATGCAGGTTTCATGTGAAAGTACAATGTGGCACAAAGGCAAGCATGTTTATATAGTAGCATTTGCAATAGAAAATGAGTCCTATAATGTGTACAGTTAGGCTAACACAGGTAAAACTCCAATGGGCCATGCAGGAAACACATGACAGCTGCAGTGTGGTCATGGAGGATTCCACCTCATCTATTCTCTCCGTTAGCTTGGTGTGGTCCGCCCGTAGCAGACCAGTCTCTATTTGCAGCACTCCAGGCTGGGCCTCCAATGCAATCTTGGAGTTGTAAATAGCCCGCAGCACCTTATCAAACATCCTTGAGTGTTTCTCTAGGGCAGTTTTCAGCTGGAGGATCGGATCCGCTGGTGTAGGAAGAAGTGCCAGCATGTCCAGGATAGATATAGAGAGCTCAGGTTTGGGGTTCTTCAGCTGGACCATGCCCCATTGGTAGCCATTCACTGTGTTGTGGGGTAACAAATTCAGAAGAATGAGGGGGAAGAGGGAAGAACCCTTTTAGAAGTCTGTAGCAGACCCAATTCCCAGGTATCTTGTAAGGGTGGTGCCTCTATCTCTCTCCATCACCGGAACGCCATTTTGTCGCACTCTTCCAACCTGCTGCAGTGGTGTTGGGGGGGGGGGAGTTGCTGAAAGTAACAGTCTGCACAGCCAGCCACTCATCGCACCCTCTTCTGGGATGCATTCCCCACTGTGTGACAACATCTGGGCTAAATATTCTCGCAAATTTGGGATGTATTTACAGTGTATGTCCCAGTGGTGTACCCCTACTCACAGCAGTCGGGGCAGATAGGAGAGACCATGGAGCAGGATGAGGGAGACTGCTTGGTCCATGTCCTCAGAGGGCTCCCCTGTCATTCAAGAGCTGTGCCGGCCTCTCACTCAGTGAGACCGGTGTCTTCATGATCTGCACTAGCAGGCGCAGCAGAGAAATCAGCACCTCCAACTGAAAGAATATCCACCAGTCAGTGGTAGGACCCGTAGTATGGGGCCTGTCTCATTACAGTGGTCATCTCTGTCTCACACTGCTGCCCAGGTCCTTGCAGGGCTGCAGACAAGGCCCCAAGCCGGCACCCGGGTGGTCAGCAAGTCTCTGGTCCATCTTTCTCATCCCGCTCTACTCCAGGGGAGTTCACCATGCCTCTGGTGGGGCCTGCACCAGCCCAGTTCCTTCGGAATAGGGAGGCATGCAGGCTGGCTCTCCAGAGTTACATGACCCGGGCCGCTGCCAGTGAACTGGGCCCATTACAATGCATCGGTGGCCTCTTCTTTCCTCAATCACCTGACTTCACACCGGTAACAAGGCAGGGCTCCCTCGGCTCATCCCCTGCAGCACCAGGGTTGGCCTGTGAGTTTTAGAACATTCCCACGTCCCTCCTTGTCCCGTGGGGAGGGTACAGCACTTTTAGCAAGACTGGCACCCACTCGTAGACTCAGGTGTGAAGATGTGCTGAGAGGACCTCAACAACACATGAGCAAGGACCCACAATGGAATGTTGTGAAGCTGTCTTCGCCCCACCCCCTGGCACCGACCCCCTCTGGCCACAGTCAGCACACGTGGGGGGCTTCTGCAACAATTTGTAGCATCAGAGGGCCGTCACTAGGCAGGATGATTGTAAATTGGCCAAAGCCGGAGTGGAGCCTCACAGCAAAGCGTCCGCATTCTGCACAATCTTAGCCGCGCCACCATCATTATTTATCATGTGCAGTAAATAGCACCTTCAATCCATCAAATTTGGAATCAGGGTCATATTTTCTGCTAAGTACTTATTAAGTGATAGCATGCTGTGTGCCTGTTTCCTAGCCCATTGCATTGTAATCTAGGCCTTAGGCTCCAGATAGCTCCTGACGAGGAAGCTGTCCGGCTGATGGCCATTTAAAAGGGGTTTTTGGTTTTGGGTGCAGCTGGAAGTGAAAACAAGAAAGCCTCCTCACTCCCTGCAGGCATTTGCTTCGAAGGGAAAGCAGATAACGCGCAAGCAACTCTGAATGTATCCAGGTGTTGTCAAATTACACCAGGGCAAATTCTAAGGGGCAGATTTACAAGAAATTGGTGCATCTGTTGAGATGTGTCAGTTTCCCTGAGCCAGCCTGCGATACACTTGCGCCACCATGGATGCGCCGTCTTTACAAGACGGCGCACCATGGTGCAAGGATTGACAGATGTGTCCGAAATTCGTACGCATCTGTTGGCGCAAAAGTCACGTATCGCTGGAGCCCTGTCGCAAGCACGAAGCAACTCCAGCAATGCATGGGAGGCCTATACTTATTGTGCTGTATCCCTCCTCACACCTGCTCCAAGCAGACGTAAGCTCTTGATGCAGTGGAATCCTAGAGTGGCGCAGTGAAATCTTTTACATTTTTACTGCATCACTTCTACAAGGCTTTCCTGCTTTGGAACGCATACGTTATACTTGACACAGGTATAATGTGGCGCAGGGCTTTACAACGTGATGCATCTCCCTAGATGCGTCACGTTGGAAATTGGCCGCATTGTTTACGCTGCCACTGTGTCACAAAGGTAACGCAGCGGCTGCGCAAAAGCGCAGCAAGGGGCTTGTAAATATGCCCCTGAGTGTGCATGATGCAATCTGTGACACAGCCAGGACATGAATGTTCAACTACAAACCTTCCAGAGTTGTGACCCATCCATAAGCCAGGTCTACTTACCAGTGGCACAAAAACGCATGCGACTATGGAATTTGCATCAAAAAGAAATTAGCAATATATATTTCAAGCAAATGCACATAAAGGGCTAACATTTCAAATACGTGGGCATGTGGATTATAAAACCGAAAACGATACAGAAGTTTCTAGGTAGATATAATTCCAATGGAATTGGCAACCACAAAGTAAACAATTCCGATCGGGACTGCCGAGAGACGTTCTCTATGGCGGGTACTTGCACGTGGCCCCGGAAGACAAACTGCCATTCAAAAGGTTAATAAGCATTGAACAAGGCATGCATCACTCCCCTAAAAGCCAAGGCGAATGAGAATAGCATGTTTTATTTATTTCGTTGGATTAGCTTTTAGCCTCAATAGTAATTCTCTTCCTGCAATGCTTAAACATAAATGTGATCGGTGCTTAATGGGCAAAAACCGAAGCTGTTAGGCTTGTGCTGCCTCGCGCCCGGCTGCCGCAAACAGACTGCCCTTGCTTCCTTTCGAGCGCGAAGGCTTGAAATGAGCATTTTTCACTTCATCACTTCATTACGGTTCGCTGCCATCTTCTTGCTCGTGAAGCATTTGTTTCCTCCGCCCCATACCTCATTACGGTTCGCTGCCATCTTCTTGCTCGTGAAGCATTTGTTTCCTCCGCCCCATACCTCATTACGGTTCGCTGCCATCTTCTTGCTCGTGAAGCATTTGTTTCCTCCGCCCCATACCTCATTACGGTTCGCTGCCATCTTCTTGCTCGTGAAGCATTTGTTTCCTCCGCCCCATACCTGCCCTGCCGCAATTGCCGTAGTCGCTGCTCTTGTCTTCCCATTGATAAATGGACTTTAAATTAAAAAACGAAAGAGAGCTATTGCCGCAATAAAGCGCGCATCGCCCTTCCCTCCTCCCCCCCAGGCTCCACTGAAGATGGGAAAATATGGTGGGTATTGAAAGCATTCATAACGCAACAATAATTTGAAATGTTCAAAATGAAACCTCACAACTCAAAGAGGTTTCAAGATTCATGAAGGAGGGCCTAGTACAAGAACTGAAAAAGTAACAAGCATCTGCAATGCAATCGGTCTCGCATTTGTGGAAGTTACTGATTGGCGCTGTAAATGGCAATGTTTTTAACTTATTTTTTGTTTGTTTTTTGTCTACAGTAGGTAGATGATTTAGAAAACAAGAGTTAGAGCAATTGGCATTGCCAATGTAATTTTTTTTTACTTATGTGCTATGAAGTGGCTGTATGTGGTGTGTAGTGGAATTATGTGGCTACCATCCAGATAATGTGAACATTTAAGAAGCAGAGGTGTAGTTAGGATGGATGGGTTGGTCGAATGATAGCTGTTTGCATGAATGCTTGAATGGATAGATACCTGCCTGAGTAAATGGATAGATGTGTGGGTGATTAGATGAATGAAAAGATGGTAGGTGATGCATGGGTAGTGTTAGAAATGGGGGTCTCTAATTGGCAGAGATTGGTGCCTTTGTCCAAGTAGGGAACCTTGTTTCTAGTTAGGGTAAGCGGGTTATTCACTTTAGATAACCCCCTGCTCAGAGGCGCAACTAGAGTCAAATTTCGGGGGGGGGGGGGGGGGGGCTAAGAAAAAATTTCGCGGGAGGCTGAACCTTTAATCAGTAGGCAGAGTGGAGCTGCAGGGGCTCTTAAAAGGGGTGAAACAACTGCAAGGCCTAATTAACATTCGAATGGTCTTTTAAAGACCTGTGAAACGTTCGGGTGCGGCTCTGTGTGTGCCCGGGATCTGTCTCATGCCAGGCTGCCACATACGACAGGGGGGCTGAAGCCCGGTGAGTTCAATGGGTGTTGCGCGCCTGCCCCTGCTCAACCCCATGGCAGCTTGGCTTGAGCAGACAGGTTTATCCCAAAATCAATGTGCAAAGTATTTGTACCCAAACACACAGTAACACAGTGAAAACACCACAAATGGCCACCACACAAGTTTAGAAAAATAAAGTATCTTTATCTAAACCAAACACGACAAAAATGGCAAAATCCAACATACATATATCAAGATATCACTTTAAAATAGTTAATTTAAAAAAAGAACTTGTAGAAAGCCAAAAGCTCCACCTGGGGCTATTATGACGTTGTGACAGGTGTAAATGCAAAGTACAGCACCAATCGTGACGTTGGCGGCGGCGGACACAGAGTCACATGGACCCCCAAACAACAGTACCTTGGAAATGAAGTCTATGGATGATGCAGGGCGTCGTAGAGGTGAGGGGTTGGTGTCAAGGCGAAGCCGGTTCTCTTCTGGCATGGGGGAGGCGAGGCGTCGTGTCTGCAAAGAGGCGAGGCGTCAAGTCCAGGGCAGGAAAGTTAGGTTGCATCAGCGATGAGGCGGTGGTTCCGGTGAGGCGAAGCCAAGTCAAAGAGTTCTTAAAGTGACCCTTGTCAGTTATCGACTCCGCGATAATGGGATGTAGGCGCTGGCGGTGACGTGGTCGGTGCGAAAAATGGTGACGGGAAGGCCAATAACTGCAGGCATCAGCAGGCATTGAAGGGCATTGGAGCTGCAGTACAGGTGGGTTGGTGCATCATGCCCTTCATGACTGGTGCCCCCGGCCTCAGTACAAGTTGTGGCATCACTGGTGGCAGCGCAGACGGCATGGGAGATGTTTTTCCTTGTTTTGCAGCACCAATCACACAATTCTCAAGGCCCAGGAACTATAATTGGCACCCTTTTGAATACATGGGTTCACATAGGAGTCCAGGTGGTGGTCAGTGGGTTGGAGGTGAAGTATTTGTGTCCCTGAGACTTCAGAACAGGAGGCCATCACACACAGGCCCTTGGAGATTCTTTTTCAAGCAGGTTCACAGCAAAGTTCCAGTCTTTGTCCTCTCCTTGGCAGAAGCAGAAACTGCAGGGCAACCTAGAAAAGCACACAACAAAAGGGCAGCACTCCTCTTTACAGCTCTCCATCTCTCCTCCTTGGCAGAGTTTCCTCTTGAGTCCATAAGTGATCTAATTCTCTGGAGTTAAAGGACCAGTACTTTTACTGCATTTTTGTTTTTTTCTCTTTGTGGCCATTGTCTCTGAGCACAGTCCAAACCAATTCTGTCCTCTCAGGAGCAGCATGACCACAGGAAGTGGAGACAGCATTGTGTAAAGGACACAAAGCCTATTCATGGGCAAGGGAAACTCCTTCCACCACTCTAAATGCAACCAAGGTCTATTTGGCCCAACTATGAGTCACCCGGGAAAGGGAGGGCACTCCACAAACTCCCTTGTGGCTGTCTACATTGAATTCACAGCCCCTGTGACCCCAAAACCAGACATTCAATACACAAATAGCAGAGGCACACAGAATAGTTAAACAAGAAAATGCCTACTTTCTAAAAGTGGCATTTTCAAACACACAATTCAAATATCATCTTCCTAAATAGATGTCTTATTAAATTCTGAGTTCACAGAGCCTAAACTTCATTTCTCTAACTTGTCCCAATGGAAAGTTACACAATAGTGAAAAATGGATCACTGACATAATATCGATGTCAAAAATATAGAACTACAAAAATATCGAGTAAAAAATATAGAATACAAAAATATCGAATATCTATCTCCAAGCAGGTAAGTACAAAAATATTGAATCAAAAATATTGTTGTAAAAAATATAGATAGTCAAAATATCGAATTTCTAAAACATCTGAAAAGTAATTTAAAATTAATATAATGATAAATATAATTAACTTAAACATACTTAAAAGACCCAAATAAACGTAAAATTTATAAATAATTAATGTAACGTAAAAAAATGTTTTATACATATATATATATATATATATAAACATAATATTAACAAAAAATATACAATATTTTTACCGTAGGATAGCGAGAGGGTTAAATTTACTATTACCACTCTAGTGAGTGCAACAGTAGAGAAAACATTGGATAGCGTAGGGGTAAAAATTACTATTCCCACTCCAGAGAGTGCAACATTAGGGAAAGCGTTGGATAGCGTAGGGGTAAAGATTACTATTCCCACTCCAGTGAGTGCAACAGTAGGGAAAGTGTTGGATAGCGTAGGGGTAAACATTACTATTCCCACTCCAGAGTACAACAGTAGGGAAAGCATTGGATAGCTTACACATACAATTTCCCATTCCCACTCCAGTGAGTGCAACAGTAGGGAAAGCATTGGATAGCGGGAGGGTAAAAATTCCTATTCCCACTCCAGAGAGTGCAACAGTAGGGAAAGCATTGGATAGCGTAGGGGTAAAAATTACTATTCCCACTCCAGAGAGTGCAACAGTAGGGAAAGCGTTGTTTAGCGTAGACTTAACATTTACTATTCCCACTCCAGTAAGTGCAATAATAGGGAAAGCGTTGCATAGCGGGAGGGTAAAAATTACTATTCCCACTCCAGAGAATGAAACAGTAGGAAAAGCGTTGGATAGCATAGAGGTACAAATTACTATTTCCACTCCAGTGAGTGCAACAGTAGGGAAAGCATTGGATAGCGTAGGGGTAAAAATTACTATTCCCACTCCAATGAGTGCAACAGTAGGGAAAACGTTGGATAGCGGGAGAGTAAAACTTACTATTCCCATTCCAGAGAGTGCAACAGTAGGAAAAGCATTGGATAGCGTAGGGGTAAACATTACTATTCCCACTCCAATGAGTGCAAAAGTAGGGAAAGCGTTGGATAGCGGGAGAATAAAAATTAATAATCCCACTCCAGAGAGTGCAACAATATGGAAAGCATTGGGTAGCGTAGGGTTAAAAATTTCTATTCCCACTCCAATGAGTGCAACAGTAGGGAAAGCGTTGGATAGCGTAGGGTTAAAAATTACTATTCCGACTCCAGAGAGTCCAACAGTAGGGAAAGCGTTGGATATCGTAGGGGTAAAAATTACTATTTCCACTCCATTGAGTGTAACAGTAGGGAAAGCGTTGGATAGAGTAGGGGTAAAAATTACTATTCCCACTCCAGTAAGTGCAACAGTAGGGAAAGCATTGGATAGCGTAGGGGTAAAAATAACTATTCCCACTCAGAGAGTGCAACAGCAGGGAAAGCGCTGGAAAGCGTAGGGGTAAAAATTACTATTCCCACTCCAATGAGTGCAACAGTAGGGAAAGCGTTGGATAGCGTCGGGTTAAAAATTACTATTCCCACTCCAGAGAGTGCAACAGTAGGGAAAGTAAATACTTCATATATGAATAAAAATAATTAAATATTAATACCAATATTTTAAAATAATTAACAATTTTATATAATATATTAATTAATCAATTACAAATACAAACGAAAATTAATTTTTATAAAAATGTACCTACTAATACAAATTATTTACTAATTAACAATAAATTAACAATTAAAAAAATTATAAAAAATTACAACAAAAATAAACAATAATTAAATTTAAAAGTTTAATTATTTAAAATTCAATTACTTCCCACCCTATTCCCCTATAAACCCACAACCCACTACTGAAAAGAAAATAATAAAATTACCATAACTATCAATTAATTAAAATTATTTACCAATTATATTTTAATTATTTACCAATTAATAATTAATTAACAATTAAATCAAAATAAATACCAATAAATAAATTAACATATTTAATTAATTATAATTAAATTACTTCCCACCCTATTCCCCTATAAACCCACAACCCGCTACAGAAAATACATTAATATAATTAACATAATTATCAATTAATCAATTCATTAAAATTAATTACCAATTATATTTTAAATAATTACCAAATTAATAATTAACAATTAATTCAAAATAAATACCAATAAATTAACATATTTAATTAATTATAATTAAATTACTTCCCACCCTATTCCCCTATAAACCCACAACCCGCTACAGAATTATATTATGCAAAATTAAATACCATAAAAATAAATAATTAAAATAAATTATAAAATAAATATACACTTTTCACACAGATTTGGGAAAAACCGCTCCGAATAGCCGTTCAGAGCGTTTTTCCCATACAAATCGTACCCTGCAACATCCCCCGTACGTACGAGGAAGTACAATTCTTACAAGGAGCTGGACTCTGTACGAATCATACAGAGACCGTACGAATCAAATCCCCGTACGAATCTCCCTCGTAACCCGCTGAACGCGACATCTGTACTGTTCACGGCTGCTTTTTTCGACCCGTCAAGTACGATTCGTGTCGGGTACACACCGCACCACCCTTTTTCTAGGGGAACTGGAAACAGCCGTAAAAGCAGAGTTTGCACCAAAACAGGTACGGAACGGCCCCCCCGGGTACGGTACGTATACCCCATGATCGCAGGGGTACGGTGCCTACCCCTGCGATCACGGGGTGTATGCACTGTACCTTGCGATCTTGGGGTGTACGCACCGTACCCCATGTTCGCAGGGTGTACGGTGCGTACACCCTGCGATCGCGGGGTACGGTGCGTACTCCCCAAGATCGCAGGGGTACACACTGTACCCCTGCGATCATGGGGTGTACGCATCGTACGGTGTGTAAGTGATTGTGTTCTTTTCCGTACGAATCGCGCTTACCTGACGTGGACCGTCCGAATCGCGTCCTCATACCCCGGTCCGGATCGTACTCATCGGGTTGTACGGCATGTGTACGAGTCGTACGGTTCACTGTTTCAGCCTTGCAATACATACGGATCGCGATGATTCGGACGGATTGACGAAATACGGATCGTACTACGCGACTCGGACGGATGGGTACGAATCGTACGGCGATGGCTCCGGATGAAAATTGTAGGGACGTTTTTTTTCCAGGATCAGAATCGGCCCCCTGGTAACATAAAAAAACACTTACAAAATGTATATTAACTTACTTACCTCAAATTCGATATTTTTGTTGTCTATATTCTGTCCAATCTATATTTGTGTTGTCTATATTCTGTCCATTCGATTTTTTGTCCATTCTATATTTTGGATTCAATATTAATGCTATTCTATTCAATATTTTTGTAGTCTATATTCTGTCCAATCAATATTGTGTCCATTCTATATTTTTAATTCGACATTAATGTAACTCGATATTTAAAACTCGATATTTTGAGTGTATACCGGTGAAAAATGAAACACACAGTATTTAACTATCAGGACATGTCACACACATCAGTACATGTCCTACCTTTCACATAAACTGCACCCTGCAGAAGCAACAGTTTGGGAATAACCCTGCAGAAAGGCCATTTCCAACAAGTAAGATAGTTACAGATGGTAGGCATGGAAACAGAAGGATAGATACATATGGAAAATACTCATAAAATAGAAATGCTAGCACTTTATTGGACGTTTGGTCAAGACTGGATGATATATAAGGTTACATGGTGGTCAGAACAAGCATTGTAACAGGCACAACAGATGCAGGAAGCAGCAGGATGACAGCAGCAGCCATTTTGAGAGCACCAGGTTGTTGCTCAAAAACACACACAAATGTGCCTGGTGCAAGGAACCTGGAAGGGGTGCACAAGGGTTTTAACACCAGGTACAAGTACCTATAGTTCTAGAACATTCAGAGCCTAGCTTGATTTGAATGGAGTAAAAACCTAGTTAAAAAACAAAGTTAACAAAACGGACTGTGCCTGCAAAGCTGTTTGTTACATGAGGACTTTAAGAAGATGTGTCCTGTTCACATTTGGCACTATGGTATAGGTGGAGGACAAACAGTGCATTTGCTAGCACATGTTCCAGTGTATACTCACAATTCTAGTTTTTACCAAGAGACTCTCACCCTTCCGTGGTTACCAAGCACTGGGACATGGCAGAGTACAAAGTGTGACAAAGGGTAAACATGGCTAAGAGAGGTCAGAGAGTAAGTTATACACAAAAAGAAGAAACCAGAGACAGGAAGAAAAGAGCATAGTGTCAGACGTTCTTAAGAGAAGGGGTGCCATAGTGAGGAAGTCCAGAGAGTGACATAAGGAAACAGAGAATAGACAACTGAACAGTGTCACCAAAAAGATATAGAGGTGACACCACATTACCATCTAGAATCTGCCAACTCCACTGATGCTTCCCCAGCCCCACATTTGGGTAACGTTTCTGGCTTTGCTAGTTGTTTTATTTGAGAATCTTTTGAACCAATGCCTCTTATATATATTTTCCCAAAAACAATTGTGAAAAATGTGGGAGGAACAACATCCTAAATGGCAGCTGCACATTTAACTTGGTTTTGGTCAAGAAATGAAACATAAGCAGCAGATCCAATGAACTGTTTTAGAATGGCAACATTGGACTGACTTGGGAAGTATCTGCTTTTTTCCATGTTTGTTTTTTTCTTCACTAACATAACATAACACCACCACCTTTGAAAGTACATCTGTGGATTACCCTAGATGTAAGCAAAACAGGGAAGAAAGTTGGCATTTTAACTGTCAGTCCAAGAGTGCCATTTAACTGCTCCCCAGGGATTGGCTCAAAGCACATTATTTTACCTTTTATGTTTTCTGCAGTGAGCTTTCATTTTCAAGAAAGCATGAAAATATATTCTGATCTCTGCAGCAGTCGCTTGGCTCCTCTGTCAGGACAAATCTGTGTTCATACAGTGCCACCTCATCTGTTGTAGTAGAACTGGAAAACAGCAATACCGGAGGTGTTCCTACTGTGGCACTGCATCTGGACAGAGCGCCCCACCCGCATGGGGGGGTGCGGTGCTTAGTGTGATGATCAGGGGGGAGTCTCCCTCCTGATCCTGTAATCGTGCTGAGACTAATTAGCACGCCGCCGAGAAATAATTACTACCAACACACTCTGTGGCTGCATGTGGTGCGGACTGCCGTTTTGGCTCCTCCCCTGTCTATTATATGCACGCGCTCACGCCAGCCGCCGTGAGGGCAAGGGCGGACCTGGTTCAGCGTGCCAGCGGTAAACGCCGGTTGGCTGACCGTCATATCCCAGCTCAACTTGGTCCTTGACTGAATCTCAAAAAGTCTCATAGTCCACTTGCTTGGCAGGCAAATTCTCTCTGGCGAGGGCTCAGAGGAGGGTTTCCCCGGAGGGCATACCTGGCAGGGCCCGGCTGGTGGTGGGGGCAGGAGCTGGCGTGATAGGTCCTGAAGGCTGGCTGGGGTTTTCGCCAGGAGCCTCTGGACTCGTCGGCACTGGTGTCGCTTCAGGATGGCGGTCTTCGGCTACTTGGGGCTCACCTGTCATGGGCTCTTGCCCTTCGGCCAGGTCTGCAACAACAGGGGTGGGGTGGGGCTTGTCCACCCGTTTGAACCATGAGACATTACAGGTCACTTTTTCTCCTGACTTCTCGACCCTCACCATGGTCCCGCGGTGGTGGTTACTGTCCAGTATCCTTGCTCATACCTGGTCCAGAATTTTCCTCCTGCTCTCCTGTCCTTCATGTTGACCGTGTCCCCTTGTTGTAGCTGATGAGATGCTGCTCTCCGAGCTCGGCTGGCAGCATTGTTGTGCTGCTCCCTCCTTCGAAAGGCACCTCTTTTGTCAAATGGGGGTGAGACCAACTGGGTGCTGCGGGGAGGCCGTCTCGGCGGGTGCCGTGAAACCTGAGTGTCCAGGACGCTTGTCGCGTTGAGCAGTGTGGCGTGCTTCAGTATTCCCACAGGAACTTTTGCAGTTCATGCTCCGGGTTGCTCTGCTCTGCCAGAGCGATGCGGAGGGTTTTGTTTATTGTCCTCATGAGGTGTTCCACCTCTCCATTGGCTCGGGGCCATTGTGGGGTGATGCACCTGTGCCCGATCCCGTGGTGGTGCATGAACTCACAAAACTTGTGTCCTTGAAATGGAGGCCTGTTGTCACTGCGGAGTTCATCTGGGCACCCAAATAGGCTGAAAATATTTTCAAGAGCTGGGCCGACGTGCACGAACGCGGTTGAGGGTACAACTTCTATCACAGGGTATTTTGATTAGCTGTCAATGAGAGCTAGCGTGACTCGTCCATCAGGGAAGCTCCTAAAGTCCACACTTACTTTCTCCCATGGTCGCTGCCCGTGTTCCTCGGTGAGTATGGGTGCTGGTCGCTCCGGTCCACTCGTAAGTTGGCAGGATGGGCATCTCCGGACTGTTTCTTCCACTAGCGTGTCATCCTTTGGAATCAGACTTTTTCTCTCATTTGCGCCTTCATTTTCTCCACTCCTTGATGACCTCCGTGGGTGAGTTGTGTCGCGTGTGCTTGTAGGGAAGCCGGGATCACAATGGGAAACCCTCTAAGGAGGATGTCCCCTTGGGTAAGGCTTAGTTTGTTTCTGGCCCGCCACATGTTCATCAGACGTTCCTTTTCTGGGTCCGACCAAGTGTTTGCAGCTTGTAGGAATTGACGCCACAGACCTCCTTGGTTGGTTTCTTGGACTTTAATCATGACAGGGTCTTGCTCTGCAGCAGTAGCCACCT
The DNA here is from genome assembly GCF_964263255.1 of Lissotriton vulgaris. Taxonomy (NCBI): domain Eukaryota; kingdom Metazoa; phylum Chordata; class Amphibia; order Caudata; family Salamandridae; genus Lissotriton; species Lissotriton vulgaris. The sequence continues at coordinate 144,612,033 of NC_141698.1, forward strand.
CTTTGAGCATAAGCGCCCAGGGACACGTCAAAGGCGCGACCATGTCCAGGTGTGCTTCCATGTCATTGCTACTGGGTTCTTCTTCGTTCTCCCCCGTCTTGTCTGGACATCGAGACAGGAAGTTGGCTGGGTTTTTGGCTCCGGGCTGGTACACAACATCCATGTCGTAGTGCTGGAGCCCAATGGCCCACCTTTCAATGCCTGGCAGAGGGCGAGGCGCTGAGCCTATGAAAAGCGGTACTACTGGCTGCTGATCTGTGACCACTGTGAAGGGGTGCCCGTAGATGTAGAGGTGGAAGTGCCTGCAACCCGATCGATTTGAGAGTATCGCTTTTCAGTCAGGGATAGTGCCTTGCTGGTGTACGCTAAGGCAGCCCAACGTCCTGGCTCTTGCTCCTGGGTGAGTACAGCTCCTAGACCTATGGGGCTGGCCTCCACTAGTACTTCTGTCTTCTTTGCCGGGTCAAAGTATACCAGCGTGGTGTGGTCGAGGAGGGCTGTCTTGATGGCTTGGAATGCTGTCTCTTCCGCCGGGCCCACTGCCACATGGTGTCTGCCTTGGTGAGGTTTCGGAGTGGTTCCGCAAGAGTTGCAAGGTCTGGAATGAAGCATCCGCAGTACGTGGCCATTCCCAGGGAGCTGCATACTTCTGCAACGGAGAGGGGGGTGGCTGCATTCGTGATCGCTTGAGACTTCCGCGGGTCGACCTGTATGCCATCTTGGGTGTAGGTGTAGCCAAACAATTCAATCTTTTGTTGGAATAGCAGGCACTTCTCTCTGTGGAGGGTGACACTGTGATCTAGGAGTCTCTTCAGGGTAGCTCTCACGTGCCGATAGTGCTCTTCTGCTGTCTTGGAGTGGATGAGTATGTTAAGGATGTTAGGTAGCCCTACTAGGATCTCTTTGACAGCATGCTGGAATATCTCAGTTTCAGAGGGTATCCCCAAATTCAGCCGTTCGTACTGAAGTAATCAGGGTTCCCAAGGCCTACATGTTCCGAAGATAACCCACTTACATTCAAGAACTGTTGGCACGGAAACTGTAAAAGGCAAAGAACAAGTTTATTAAGACCCCATGGGGTGGTGGTACACTCAAACAGCACCCTTCGGTAATGCGAGAGGTATCACACCGAACACCGGTGTGACCCCGATTTATATACAGTTTTGGGGCAATAAAAGATAGGCGGCACAAGTTAGAACACATTTTAGAGACATATATGGTCATGTTTTGGAACACCGCCAGCTCATTGGAGGGGGCACAACTCCGCTGGTCAGTTTGGCGCACATTCCTAAAGGCTTACGGGTCAGTTGGGACTGCGCATGTGCAAGCTTGACCAGTACTAAAAATAGCCTGTTGCTGAGCAGACTGAAGTGGTCAGTGAAACGGACAATGGACTAAAGGGCACGCCGGCCACGAGGCCGCTTATGATCTAAGATGGCCGCCGCAATATTCAAAATGGCGTTTTCGTATACAGCCAAGTTAAGGAGGACAACGTGTAGTTTCAGCTAATCGCTAACGCGGCCATGCCAATTACGACAGACGACCCTTTTAGCGTTTAGCTGAATCTACCTCATAGTGAACATAATCAGGATGTTCGTCCTCAATGTCAATTAACATTATTTGAGTTACCTCTTTATGAAGCATCACTTTGTCATGGGCAAGAGCTCGTCGTGATGGTAGGCAAACTGATAGGCACATAGAACATAAGGCTGGGCCACATTGAATACATGAGCATATAAAAAACATTGCTCCCACGATTATACATAGAATCGTCAACAGTTTCCAGCCCCAGGTAGCAAGCATGGACCAGAACCATCCTGAAAGTGTCCAAGTTCCATTGTCCGGATGTATCTCAGCTGCGATCTTGTGGAGCTTAGATATGGCATCATAAACAGATGGAGAATTGTCCGGTAATGCGAGAGGTATCACACCGAACACCGGTGTGACCCCGATTTATATACAGTTTTGGGGCAATAAAAGATAGGCGGCACAAGTTAGAACACATTTTAGAGACATATATGGTCATGTTTTGGAACACCGCCAGCTCATTGGAGGGGGCACAACTCCGCTGGTCAGTTTGGCGCACATTCCTAAAGGCTTACGGGTCAGTTGGGACTGCGCATGTGCAAGCTTGACCAGTACTAAAAATAGCCTGTTGCTGAGCAGACTGAAGTGGTCAGTGAAACGGACAATGGACTAAAGGGCACGCCAGCCACGAGGCCGCTTATGATCTAAGATGGCCGCCGCAATATTCAAAATGGCGTTTTCGTATACAGCCAAGTTAAGGAGGACAACGTGTAGTTTCAGATAATCGCTAACGCGGCCATGCCAATTACGACAGACGACCCTTTTAGCGTTTAGCTGAATCTACCTCATAGTGAACATAATCAGGATGTTCGTCCTCAATGTCAATTAACATTATTTGAGTTACCTCTTTATGAAGCATCACTTTGTCATGGGCAAGAGCTCGTCGTGATGGTATGCAAACTGATAGGCACATAGAACATAAGGCTGGGCCACATTGAATACATGAGCATATAAAAAACATTGCTCCCACGATTATACATAGAATCGTCAACAGTTTCCAGCCCCAGGTAGCAAGCATGGACCAGAACCATCCTGAAAGTGTCCAAGTTCCATTGTCCGGATGTATCTCAGCTGCGATCTTGTGGAGCTTAGATATGGCATCATAAACAGATGGAGAATTGTCCGGTACGTATACACAACAGCTGCTTCCGATAATTCTACATGCCCCCCCACGATCAGCCAAAACTACGTCCAACACCATCCTGTTTTGGAGCGTAACAATTCTAGAAATCTGTAGTTCCTCAGTGATGTTTCCCAAGGCAATGGCAGTGTCATTCGCTACAGCCTCAACAACACGTGTCAGTCGTCTTATTTTCCGGCTGTTCAGTGCAGCCCCCACGAAGGAGAATAGTCCCAAATTAAAGTCCACATACTGTTGCAAGGCAGTATCAGTCTGGTCGATGTCATCAAGAACAACAGTCCGCTTAACCCTATTCAGGACGAAATCATGATATAAAGTATAATCATTGTGATACATTGGTGGGGCAATGAATACAGGAGGTAGTACAAACGATACATAGCACGTGCCCAACCATCCCAATGGAAGCTGATGGTAACCCTTCGTTCCACAAATGAAGTACGTGTTTCGTGATGCTACAAATGAGATGCCATTCGGGCTATCAAAAGTAAGAGTAGTGTTACATTTGCTTTTCCCTACTGCAATCAAACCCTTATTTCTAATGCACAAATCGGCTTTAGTAGCAATAACATTAATAACATGTGCGCTGGATACATTAACATTCCTCTGGTTACTATACACACGTGGGGCAGACACATTATCGGGCCTGTACTCCTCCCATTCAAATCGAGTGCCCTCAGCCCGTGGAAACCCATCCTTGTCATGGGAGCATACTTTATTCAAACGGAAAAGCACCCCCCCTTTTGTTGGCCATCTCAAAGTAAAGAGGAGGGTGTACCAGGCGTTGCACGATCCATTATGTGAAAACGGGAGTGGAATGAGTGGGGTGCCCCCTCTCTTCTGGTGCCCTGGCAACATCCCACACACCCAGCAATTTGAGGTATTGGTCATGTTATGTTTGTGATGAAGAATCTGAATAAAGCTGTTATTTAGATACGTTTGCCGATGTCGTTCTTCATGAAAGGGTAATGTAAAGTGAAAATGTTCAGATGGAGCCGGGGTAGTCGGCAGCAAATGTTCACGTACAGGCACCACAAGTTCAACTACCCAGGCTATCACAGCTATTACCACAATAGTCAGAACAAAAAGAAAGGCACCCATTATTCGTTTATCTCGTGATGCCGTTGATGCCATAGTTCAGGAATGTTCGTGCAAAGTCTTAAATAGCACAAATTGTTCACAGAGTCTCAGATACACGTGCGTGTATACCTAAAAAAGAAAAATGCGGTGCTGAACTCCGAGGTAGCAGTTGTTTTCTTCTCCGGGCCAAGACGGGTGTCGCTACACTGGCAGAACTGATCCCCCCCTTGGAATTCCCGGTTTCCGTTTCACAAACCTGGAGCGGTAACCAACCAGTCATTAAAAAAAAAGACAAACAAAAATCTTCTTATCGAGGACGCAGGTTGTAGCGCTCTCGTCCGGCAACAGCGTGGTCCGGGAAGGCTCCCTCGACTTCGGGCGACGTCACAGCTGCGCTCTTTTCTTTCTCCAAGATCTCTTTGTAGTCGGTCAGCACAGCAGGAGTCACCAGATCCGGAGAGACACGGCGGCAGTGTGTCGAATGCACCCACCGCTTCCTGTTGGTCACTCGTACAGCGGTTCGGGTTGCAAGGAGGACCTGTTCGGGGCCCTTCCACCTGGGCTCCAGACTGCTTGCTCTCTCAAACGACCGAATCATGACGTGGTCCCCAGGACGGAGATCATGGCCCTCTCCAGTAGAGTTGTCAGGGAGCGCCTCTCGAACCTGTTGATGAATAGAGAGTAAATCATTTGTTAATCGTGCCAAATAGTCGTTCATCATAACACAAGGCACATCATGTATTAGTCGCGGCTTAGGCACCCCCCAGATGTTCATGGGGCGCCCAAACACCACCTCATAGGGTGTAAGGCCAGTTCGTGAATGGGGTACTGATCTAAGAGAGAGCAGTGCTAGCGGCAAAGCGTCTGGCCACTTCAACGATGTAGACGCCACAATTTTGGCCAGCTTAAGTTTCAACGTAGCATTGTACCGCTCAACCAGACCTGCCGACTGAGGGTGGAATACAGCGTGGAACTTTTGCTGAATCCCTAACCCCTTCAGTACATACTCCACAATCTTTCCAACAAAATGAGGCCCATTATCGCTCCACAGAAATTTGCAAACTCCAAAGCGAGGAAAGAATTCCTTAAGCAACACCTTAGCTGTTGTCAAAGCCGTATTGTCTTTCGTGGGGAAGGCCTCAACCCATTTGCTAAAGGCACATACCACCACTAGGACATACTTCAGGTTGTTGCAGCGCTCGAGTTGGATGTAATCCATTTGGAGTACCTCAAATGGTGCAGAAGGTGGAACGAACCCTCCTTTCGGAGTATGGGTCCCCTTTCCAGGATTGTGTTGTAAACAAACCAGGCAGGTCTGCACTACTCTCTTCGCAGTATTAGCAATCTCAGGATGTTCCCAAACTCGTGTTAACAGCCGAGTGATTGCAAGAGCTCCGACATGCGCCAGTCCATGTGTCATCTGGACCATCGTCTGCAAATAAGCCGCAGGCAATTTCCATTTTTCCATGTCTTTGCTTCTCCAACAACCCTCGTCATCTAGTACCCCATCTGCTGCCCATGCCGCAAGTTCAGATTCAGTAGCTGATTTTTGAATGTCCAATATTTCTGCTCTAGCATCACTCCATCGCTCAGCCTGCGATTGTACCACATACATGGGGGAGCTAGTTCGGGACATAGCCGTTTGTCTTGCTATACTGTCTGCAAAAGCATTTCCTTGGCCCACTTTATCCGTGATCTTTTTGTGAGCACTACAGTTTACTATTGCTACTTTCTTTGGGCCAAGCAGCGCATTTAGGAGATCACGCACTAGCTCTCCGTGCATAATGTGTTCTCCGTGAGATGTCAAAAACCCACGCTCTCTCCAGAGTAGCCCGAAGTCATGTGCTACTCCGAAGGCGTATCGGCTGTCTGTATATATGTTCACACATAGGCCAACACTCAATTCGCAGGCTCTTGTTAAGGCTATCAGCTCTGCTGCCTGAGCCGATTTCTGTGGTATCCTAGCTGTTTCTACCACTGTCTTAAGTGTCGTGATCGCATAGGCTGCGGAAGTCGTACCATCTGGCAGCCTTACACACGATCCATCAACCCACAGTTCCCCATCCACATCTGGAAGTGGCACATCCTGTAAGTCGACACGACCCTTTGTCTGTTCCTCGGTCAGGAAAACACAATCGTGATGTTTTTCTTCCTGAGCCTCCTCGGCCGGATAGGGCAATAAAGTGGCAGGGTTCAAAGTAGCGCATCTTTTCAATGTAATATGTGGCGCCAAAAGTGTCAGCTCATATCCTGTTAGCCGTGCACTCGTGAGGTATTGGGTCTTTGTTTGGTTTAGCAGAGCATCTACTGCGTGAGGAACTAACACCAGCAGTTTATGCGATAACACTATTCCCTCACTCTGTCGTATGGCAACTGCTGTTGCTGCTACCGCTCGAAAACACCCAGGCAATCCTCGTGCTACAGGATCCAGAATGGCAGAGAAGTATGCACATGGTCTCTGCTTATCCCCGTGTAATTGCACTAACACTGACAACGCGCACCCATCATTCTCGTGCACGTACAATGTGAAAAGTTTCGTGTAGTCTGGTGTACCTAACACGGGTGCGGAACAAAGGGCCTGCCTCAACTGTTCAAAAGCCCTCTGACATTCATCTGTCCATTCTAGGGGCATTGGTGTAGCTTTGGACAATAACGCTAGCAAGGGTTTTATGATGTGTGAAAAACCCATGATCCACTGTCTACAAAAGGACGTCAACCCTATGAAGGCACGTACGTCTCTCTGCGTGCGGGGGACTGGTGTGTCTAAAATCGCTTGAATTCGATCAGATGTTAATGCACGCCCCTCCTTAGACAACAGATGACCGAGGTAGGTCACCTGAGGTCTACAGTATTGAAGCTTTTTCTTCGAAACCTTATGATTGTTCTGTGCCAAAAAGGAAAGCAACGCAAGTGTACTTTGTTCACATTGTGCATAAGAGTCAGCAGCAAGCAGAAGGTCATCCACGTACTGGATGAGAGCAACGCCAGACTGCAATTTAAAAGAATCCAGCTGCCTTTTCAAAGCCTGGCTGTAGATGCTAGGGCTTTCAGTATAACCTTGGGGAACACGACAAAATCTATACGATTTATTATTTAGCGTAAAGCCAAACAGGTATCTGCTATCAGGATGAACAGGGATGGAAAAGAACGCATTCTTTAAATCAATTACGCTTAACGTGGTGGCCGTGGGTGGGACCAATGTAAGCAAGGTTGTAATATCAGACACCACCGGGTATTGGGGAATGACAATTTTGTTGATCTCCCGCAAGTCAATAATAAAGCGATAGACTTTGTCGTCAGTATCTCTCTTAAGAATCGGAAGAATAGGACTGTTGCAAACATTATAAGGGACCTCCTCCACAACCCCTGCAGAAATTAAATCCTGAACAATATGTGTCAACGCAATTTCACCTTCTCTCGAGATCTTATACTGTGGCACTCGTGGTAGAGGGGCCCCCTCCTTAACAGTAATGTGTATTGGTGGAATACGCATCTCTCCCACATCCGTATCTGAGGTCGCCCATAACGTATGCGGTAGAGAGGCCAAAGCTGGAACATCTAAGATGGCGTAAAACCTATCGGGGTCAGAATAATTGTCATTCAGGATAACCCGCACTCCCTCAGGGGCGCAACGTATCGTTGCTCGAAAATATTTAAGCAAATCAATACCCAAGATATTATCTGGTGTATGGGGCGATAACAAAAATTGACCAAAACTGAAATATTTGTCAAGACATAGTGCAAGGGGCTTTGACAATGGGCTAGGGGAGGGTGTGCCATCGAACCCTACACATGTAATCCTTTCGCCAGACAGGGGAGCCCTCGCAACCAAGTTTTTCGACAAAGCGCTTCGTGTAGCTCCTGTGTCGACTAGAAATTGATCAGTAGAACCCAGAATACCCGCTGTTACATATGGACCCTGCTGATCTACCGGCACTTCAACTGATTCCTTAGCCCATCCTACGCAGTCCTATGCATGCACATAATCCTGATGCTCCACATTTTCACCCTCCGAAATCTGATATTGATTCCGTCTATCAAACGTGTTTCGTTCATCCTGGTCACGGCCCCTCTCCTCAACCCTTCCACGATCACTTCCGCCACCTCTCGCTCCCGTATAACCTCCTCTCGACCTACCACCTCCTCGACCACGCTGACTACGCTGCTCACGAAGTACCGGACAATCTTCGGCCCAATGCCCAAACTCCTTACAATAAGCACACTGATCCTCCGCAATGTCCGTACGACCATACGACGTATTTCCTCCACCCCGTCTACCTCTATCATTCCCTCTACCCTGTGTTCCCCGAACCTGCGCCAACATCACCTTCGTTTTCAATTCCTTCGCCTTTTTCTCAACACTTTCTTTAGCCTCCAATTCCTGCCGCTCATAATACTGAGCCATAGTTAACAAGGACGCAGGGGTCGCCGTGGCCCAGGAACTTTCACTCGACTTCAATCGTTTTGCAATCTCCGGTAGGAGATTAGCCACATACTTATTTACAAACAGATGCCGACCCGTATCGTCTGTTAAAGATTGACCACTGTAATCATGGAATGCCTCCTCAAAACATGTAAAGAAATCTGAGACCGTTTCATCGGGTTTCTGCTTGCACAACGTTAGCATAGTCCAATCAATCTTTTTAGAGGGAACAAGCGTCTTTAATTTAATCAAGATAGCCGCCGGAAGATCTAGAATTAACTGACAAGGCTTACATGCCGGTTCCCTATATAAATCGGCAGCATTTATTTCTTTCCATGTGCCCCCCAATATTGTTTCATCATTATTTTTACGAATTTGCCTCCACATATCAGGTGGTAAAATTAGCCCAAAGAACAAATCTATATCCACAAGAGTCATCACACAAGACGAAATAGCCCCTTCCACCCCTTCATAAAATGCCGCCGGATTTTTCCGAAGATCAGGTAGAGAATTTTTCAATGCCATAACATCTGCTCTATTCCAAGGCGTGTATACCCAGTTATATACAAAATACCCTTTTGCATCTTTTGACAATTTATCATCATCTGTACCTTCCCCTTTAGGTGGAACATACAAGGGCGCGGCTTCACGCATAGGCATAACATGCAATGCAAAACTCTTATCTGAACCCCGGAGAGAACACTCCTTAATCTGCCCATTATTCTCCAATTCGGACTCCTTTTGCCTCCTTTTCCGCTCCTCCCGCAATCTGGTTGTCTCGTCTCGCAGCTGGATCAGTTGCTTGAATAAGTCGTCAACATCTGCAAGATCAAATACACCTTTAACCAAATTCTCACGATACACTGACAACGATTTAGGTTCTAACGTGTCGGAAAGTTCGCGATACGCGGCAACAACTTCATCCGCCAAACTAGACAGAAAATACATTAATTCAAGATCCGACCACGCCCTCTTCTCCGCAAGCAACTCATCCTGAGAAACACATCTCTTATTCACTTTACGAGCACAACTGCGTAAATGTGCGGACCTCTCCGCAGTAAACCTGAGAGCAGATACCCCCTTCTGTTCCGACTTATCCTGTCCATCATCCTCCGAATCTGCAGCTGGTGCCGCCGGCGAAACGTACGGAGGCGGTGACCGATCTAACAATGAAAAATCATCAATGTCATTATTAAGGACAGGATAAAGCGGTCGGCGAATAGGAAATTGGCCAGTCGTTTGCAATTTACGTTCCCGTTCCTCCCTCTCTTTCTTCTCCTGAGCCTCCTTTTCCTCAAGCTGTAAAGCCTTATCCCGAGCAGCCTTGCGCTGCTCTTTGTCCGCCAAGGCAACTTCACGCTTCATACGCTCACGCACCGCTTTCTCCCACATTCGCACACAATCAAACATGTTTTGTCTAGACCTGCGTTGAAACAAACATTGCTCCACAAACTCTACTTTTCGTAAATCGAACAACCCATGTAGAGGCCATTGCAATTCAGGATCGGCCTTGGTGTACTTATGCCATAATTTGCTGTACATAATAGGGGGAAGGCCTAGTTTGATGTACATCTCACGATTTGGTGTTCCCTCTGGGGGAGCCGGCTGTGCTTCCGCTAACCTAATTGTGGTACCCTCTCCAAGACAGCACATCCCTCGGAGTGTGCTGAAAACAGGCATGTTCAAAAAGTATCACAAAAGCGTGACACCGTTCAAAATGGCACTTACAGTACTTCACACAACTGTGCCGCTCAGAGGAAAAAAAACAAAGTTAGAGAAACATCTCTACATGCCTGCCTATGTGAAGTGCACTACACATATAAGTTCAAAGATCACAAAGTCACAATGTTAGCTAACTCAAGTCAAAACGTAGGTCGTAGGACTTCGGCAAGCGTCCGAGGACTACCTTACCGATCACAAATCATAGAACTTCAGTAAGCGTCCGAAGACTACCTTACCGAACACAAATCTTACCCAAATTCTCAAATGTCCAGATTCCAACTGCCAAGGTCTTGTAAGCCAAATCAGCCAAACGGCACTTTCTCAGCAACGCAGACACTCGAAAACTCAGTCGGAGACCGGCGCCACCTGGAAGGTCAGATCGGAAGGAAAGGAAGAAACACCGTGGCAGCCAAGACTCGGGTCACTCGTGGCAGCGCGCGTCCATGGCGAGTTTCCAAGCCTTCGTCACGACCTCTCCTTCGGGCATCCGAGTCGCCGATGAGTCCCTTCGTGGTCGCCAATTTGAAGTAATCAGGGTTCCCAAGGTCTACATGTTCCGAAGATAACCCACTTACATTCAAGAACTGTTGGCACGGAAACTGTAAAAGGCAAAGAACAAGTTTATTAAGACCCCATGGGGTGGTGGTACACTCAAACAGCACCCTTCGGTAATGCGAGAGGTATCACACCGAACACCGGTGTGACCCCGATTTATATACAGTTTTGGGGCAATAAAAGATAGGCGGCACAAGTTAGAACACATTTTAGAGACATATATGGTCATGTTTTGGAACACCGCCAGCTCATTGGAGGGGGCACAACTCCGCTGGTCAGTTTGGCGCACATTCCTAAAGGCTTACTGGTCAGTTGGGACTGCGCATGTGCAAGCTTGACCAGTACTAAAAATAGCCTGTTGCTGAGCAGACTGAAGTGGTCAGTGAAACGGACAATGGACTAAAGGGCACGCCGGCCACGAGGCCGCTTATGATCTAAGATGGCCGCCGCAATATTCAAAATGGCGTTTTCGTATACAGCCAAGTTAAGGAGGACAACGTGTAGTTTCAGCTAATCGCTAACGCGGCCATGCCAATTACGACAGTACCTCCGGAGGCCTAGGTGCATGCTGAACGTGGTGATGTACCGGCTGTCTTTGGCAAGGGCTAGTTGGTGATAACCCGCGTTCAGGTCCAGCTTAAAAAAACACCTAGATCGTTCTGGTCGGCAACGATGTCTCCCATAGTCGGCGTGATGTGGCGTTCCCTCCAAATGTAACCACAAAAGGTATCCAGGAGTCAGTGTTTTACTCGAGGCTTACTACTATGTGACTTGGGCTGTGCGAATTCAAGTGTTAACCAACATTCAGTGTGCAACTAAGGGCAGGAAATATTCCCATCAGTTGCCGTTCTGTACCACCATTTTTTCATCATTTGGGTACTCCATACCCTGGAGTTAGTACACAGAGCTGATCACACTGTGAGTGGTGTGAGGACCGTGTGAGTATGAAGACCGATGTGAGTGGTATCTTAAGAATGATGTCGGCAAGGTTTACACTTGAGGGAAGCAGTGCAGTGAGGGATGAGTGAAAGTGAGTAAAATTAGGTGGACTCGAGTAGAAGAATGATTTATTGGTTTCTCTCGGACCCCTAAGACTAAAAACAGGTGCAAAAAGGGTAGATTTAACAATATATCTACATGCAAGTGGTCAACATGTTTCTGCATTTACCAGGAGTGTTCCCTATGCATTCTTCAGGACCATGGTATTGCTACTGCTTGCTTTCAATAGTGAGAAATAAAATTTAAAATGGAAAATTTCACCTGAAAAGCAGGTGTAGAATCTCCGCCACAGTCTAAAAACAAGTCACATAAGGAGAAACGAAAAGAGAAAAACAACATAGAATTATGGAATGCACTAACAACATTACGCTATTCCTGTGCTGACGTATATGCAATTTTGCACGAACATGGTAACACTCACCCAATACTTGTGGGGAAGGCGCCTCACCTCACCTGGCGGGAGCTCAGGTAGAAAAGGAGCACTGCTCTGTTAGCAAAACAACAATAACAGGGACATACAACCGTGTCAGTAGGACAAGGCAAGAGAAAACTAAGTTGGTAACATTATACTCAGTATCAGACCGAGATAGCTACGTGTAACAATAAGGGCCGTAGCAAGGTGTACGATGCCTATATTGTTGCTCGAGGAGGACTACCAAAGGCACTCACCTCTCCGTCAGTGTCTCCAAACGTCCCTCTGGGCTCTTCTGGGGAGGCACCGAGCAAGGGAAATGGGCGGGTATATCTGTGGAGGTTACTGGGCGAGTGTGATGCATGATGGGAATTGTAGTTCCTCGCTAGACGGTAAACAGTGGTGTTGGAGTTTTTGAGGAAGACTGTATATTGTTATAGTGACATCCATGGAATGGGTTCGTTGAGACCATCTTTGTCACTATTCAGTTTGTACACCCATTTTTGCTCAATCTTGAATAGGAATTTACCGACATCTGGACAATGATCGGGTATTGTCGGTTGCTCTAAGATCGTCCATTGGAATTCGCTCGGCCCATGTCCTTTCTCTAAAAAGTGTGCTGTTAAGCGAGTAGCTTGTTTTCGACAGCGGACTGTGCTTTTGTGTTCTCCAATTCTAATTTTTGTTTTGCGGGTTGTCATGCCGACGTACCTCTTTGAACAGGGGCACGTGATCATGTAGATCGTGTTTTCGCTGTTACAGTTGGTGAACTTGCGCTGTTGCCAGGGGCGCGATGTTCCAATGTCAACACTGGTGGTTCTCGTGGTTTGGGGGCATGCTGAGCAGTTGCCACAGGGGTGGTGTCCTTGTACAGGTGGCATGTCCCATAATGTTCCGATTTGTCGGGGTGTTCTATTTTTCGGTCTGGTATGGACCAAGTGGTCTCTTATGTTTGGTCCTCTCTTGAATGCAAAAAGGGGTGGTGGTAGTGTGTCTCCACTGGTGTTTAGAATGGACCAATGTTTTGTTATGATCTTCCGAACTTCATTGGACCTCGTATGGAACGTGTTCACGAAAGTCATCCTCTGGGTCTTCTCTTTCTGAATGGCAACCTCTAAGAGGGCTTCTCTGTTATTATTAGAGGCCCTTTTCTTGGACTGGCGGATAATTCTCGCCGGATACTTCTTTTCTCGCAAGAATTTGGAGAGTGTCCCGGAATGTTTCTCAAATGATTCTTTAGTTGAGCAGTTCCTTTTTAATCTGAGAAATACAGAGCCTGATCTTTCCTGGTTGGCGAGGCTTTTCAGCAATCACCATGGGTGACACCCAAGGCTTGAGCCCTGATACTTTCTCTATGACCCCTTGGTCTTCGAGTTTCGTCAGTTCCTCCTCTACTAGCGGCATAGGTGGAATGGGATCCGTCGGTGTCGCAAAGTTCTTGGTGGGACGGTAGGGTCTATGTGCAGGCAGACGGGTGCTCTCTTTATCTTCCCTAGTCCTTTGAAAAGGTCGCCGAACCGACTCAGTAGTTCTCCTGTTTGGTCTGTTTGTATCCTCTTGGCAAACATCACCAGCCCTAGGACTTCAGCGGCATGGCTGCCGAGGAGTGTGTCCACCTTCTGGTGGATGACGTGAATGTCGATGGTGATCTCAACATCTTCTGACCGCACTGGTACGGTCATTTTGCCTCAGAGGGGTAGTGGTGAGTCACTTCCATATGCAAAGATCTGAACCTTCAACGGTCTCAGTTCTGGCCTGGGTCATAGCTTGTTGTACTGCTGGATCCCCATTACTGTCACCCATGTCGATTACTGCATTGACATCATTCCCAGCAACCTGTACCGTGCAGCGGGGTTGGGGTCCCTCCGGCTCTTTAGGGCTCGGGTGAAAGAGATCAAGTAGATTTCTCCTTCGTCGTCTGATGTGGACTCATCTGGTTGGTAGGTTGGCTGTTCCTTTTTTCTCCCACCGGGGTGATATGCGAACAACACTTGGTCTAGCTGCCTGACCATCTTCTTAATGTGCTTCGGTCTGTTCCCTTCCCTGCGCTGCATTTTCTTTCTGCATACCAATGCGAAGTGGTTCGCGATGCCGCAGTTGGTGCAGGTCTTTCCTTGCGCTGGGTAAGTTTGTGCAGGGTGGTCTTCGTACCCACAGTACCCGCATTGATTTTTCGGGGTTTGTGGTTGGCGATCACGAGGTCTGTAGGTCCTGTCTCATGTCTTGACTGCGTCGGCCTTCTCCATTTTTACTGTGACACCCTTCTCCGCCCCTCGCACTAACACCATGTCCATTTCCTCTGTTCGCGCTCACAACAGATCGTAGGACTGCGCCAGTATTAGGATGTCCTTCATCAGGATGTTCGGTTGCCTGAGTATGAGGCAACGTAAAACTTTGTTACGAATTGCGAGGATCAGCTGGACCCTGTTTTCCTCTGCGGCCCTGTCTCCCGCAAGGTGGGTGGCGGCTAGTTCCCGGAGCCGTGTGTGAAAAGCGTCTACTGACTTGCCCTCCCTTTGCTTGGCTTGTCTGAGCTTAAAGTGTTTGAAGTCCGGGCTCATTTGCGGGTCGAAGTGGGCTGCTGCGTAGTCGTTGGAGTTTCCAGTGTTCAGTAGGTGTTTGAACTAGAGGTAAATTTCCTCCCCGCGTAGTGGAGTAACAACGACCGTTTCACTGCGTCATCCTTTTCCCTTGTGGCAATGAAGTAGTTCTCCAGGTGACCTTGCCAGGTCTGCCATCGCGGCGCAGCTGTGAAGGGGTCTGCTGACTCACTGAATGGAGGTAGCACTCCTGACGGCGGGTGGTGGGCACTGACGGCGCAGGGGCCTGGGCGTTGTTATCCTGATCTCCCCTTATACTGGGTGTAGGTACAAGGACATGTCCTGTTGAGGGTGCAGATGCCTTGTGGTGGGCTTAGGTGTGTGGGTGCTGGTGCACAATGCAGGAATTGTGGTAGCTTTTGCGCTTCCAGTGATGTGCCACTCACTGGTCTGGCGTGGGCCAGGGCTGTCCCTTGGATCCTCCTGAGCATCGTAAATGTTCCTTCTTGACACTGGGCTGGAGATGTCTGGGGTCTCTGTGGTGAGTACTGCTTGGCAGGGGGTGCCAGCTGTGTTTGGAACTGTGGCCAGGGAGGGCTGCTTGTGCGGGTCTAAGGCAAGGCAGGATGTGGGCTTGTTGCTGGCCTGACCCCAGTAGAGAAACAGCTTATTCACTCCTCTGGGAGCTGGGCAGAAGAGCGTGTAATGCTCGTCCCTCGTCCCCTATGTGATGATCGGGGGGGTCTCCCTCCTGATCCTGTAATCGTGTTGGGCCTAGTTAGAGCACCTCCGAGAAATAATAACCACTGACACACTCGGTGGCTGCATGTGGCGCGGACAGCTGTGTTGGCTCCGCCCCTCTTTATTATATGCACGCTCTCCCGCCAGTCGGCGTGAGCGCAAGGGCGGACCTGGTTCAGCATGCCAGCGGTAAACGCTGGTGCGCTGAGGACATGGGAACGCTATGGACTGGGCCCCTTGCAATCCAGAAGCTTGCCGGCCAAAGGTGGCTCAGGTCGGTTCTGTGACTTTCGGTCGCCCTGTTCCGCAATAGGGTGGGCGGGCGACCGGAAGCGCATCATTGCATGTCACTTCTGTGCGTCACCCCCAAGGTGGTCAGGGTGGGGTTTAAAGACCCTTTGGCCTTGGCTTCTTTCCTGATCTGACCACCATGGCAATGGCGTGCGGATCAGCAGCAATTTACACTGCTCTCTGCCTCAATTGATTGGCAGCAACACGCAGATCGGTGCTTGTTTCTCCGAGCAGGTTCCAGCCAGGTGCGACATACCGGGATCCTTTTCCCACTTGCTAGTTGAGGATCAGGTGCCCAGCCCTCTCTCTGCTCGCCTGCCCACTTGATAGAAATCAGACAATTTTCCCCAAAAGCACGCTTCGTATAGGAGACACCGCATATGCACGGTAGGGTGCAGTGGTGCTCCCCGTTCTGCCTCGCTTCCCTGGCCCAGTGTGGCTAGAAGCACAGTGCCCTTTTGTGCTGTGTTTTGGTTCCTGTGGCCTCTGGGCCAGGAACGCGGACCGGGCGGTGAATACGGAGGTCACAAGGGCAGATGGTGGGGAAGCGTAGGGGAGTCTTCCGGTAACCTCATACAAGGTGAACTTTGCAGGAGCAGGGCTACACCTTGAAATTTAAGAGCTTCCCTCAGACTGAATTTAAGTGAGGGATATTAGCAGGGGCGGTAGCTAGATGGCCGGGTCTCCTGAGGTCAGGGTGCAAGTCCCAACACAGGTAGCTTAGCTTTTGTCTCTGGTGTGCCTTAAGCATTGTCTGGCATGGTTGCACAGCCTAAATGAGGCCGGGTGGGAAAGATGAAAGATAAGGACCCAGAATTAGCGCAGCTGCTGAAGTTGGTGCTAGCTAAGTTAGGCAAGGGGGGGCTGAGTCTTCAGTGTCGGACTCTGAGAGGGAGGAAGGCTATGCTGGAACCGAACGTCCACGGCGCTCTCATGTACCCCGATGAGCGGATTGGTGTCAGTACAACGCGTTATTTTACAACGTATTCCGTTACAACGCGATTTTTACATCGCAAAAACCATTACAATGCATGCCATTACAACGCATGGCATTACATAGCAGATACTTTTACAACGCATGCCATTACATCGTAAGTATAGGTAAGTATATCTTTTTTAAAAAAAAATGTAATAAAGTTAATTAAATTAATTTAAATTAATAAAAATAATATAACATTTTTAAAACAGTAATTAATTTAATTATAGTAATTTAATTAATTTTAAAATTGATATTAATTTAATATATTTAAAATAATATAATTAATGAAATATAAAAAATTTATCAATAGTAAATAATTTAATGTAATTAATTACAATAAATATAATTATAATTAAATTAAATTATAAATAATACATAATATAATTATATTTAATATAATTAAAAGAATTTAATTAATTAAACATTTTTAAATAATATAATTTAATTATAATCGTTTATTAATACAATTAAATTAATAATTGTAAATATAGTTATTAATGTAATTAAATTAATTAAATTAATTTAATTTATTTAATTTATATAAAGTCGTAATACCCCTGTAAATATAGTTATTAATGTAATTAAATTAAATAAAATTAATTTAATTTATTTAATTTATATAAAGTCGTAATACCCCTGTACCCCAAAAAACAAACCCAGCCCTAAAACCTAAAAACACCCCTGTACCCCAAAACCCAAACCCTGCCCTAAAACCTAAAAACACCCCTGTACCCCAAAACCCAAACCCTGCCCTAAAACCTAAAAACACCCCTGTACCCCAAAACCCAAACCCTGCCCTAAAACCTAAAAACACCCCTGTACCCCAAAACCCAAACCCTGCCCTAAAACCTAAAAACACCCCTGTACCCCAAAACCCAAACCCTACCCTAAAACCTAAAAACACCCCTGTACCCCAAAACCCAAACCCTGCCCTAAAACCTAAAAACACCCCTGTACCCCAAAACCCAAACCCTACCCTAAAACCTAAAAACACCCCTGTACCCCAAAACCCAAACCCTGCCCTAAAACCTAAAAACACCCCTGTACCCCAAAACCCAAACCCTGCCCTAAAACCTAAAAACACCCCTGTACCCCAAAACCCAAACCCTGCCCTAAAACCTAAAAACACCCCTGTACCCCAAAACCCAAACCCTACCCTAAAACCTAAAAACACCCCTGTACCCCAAAACCCAAACCCTACCCTAAAACCTAAAAACACCCCTGTACCCCAAAACCCAAACCCTACCCTAAAACCTAAAAACACCCCTGTACCCCAAAACCCAAACCCTGCCCTAAAACCTAAAAACACCCCTGTACCCCAAAACCCAAACCCTGCCATAAAACCTAAAAATACCCAAACACCCCAAAACCTATACATCAGTACCCCAAAACATATACTCCTATACTCATACTTATTTAAAAAATTACTTAAAATAATATATTTAATTTATAATATTTAAAAACGAAATAAATATTTTTTTATAATTAATAATAATTAAATCAATTATAAAATATTAAATAAAAAAAAAAAAAAATTAAATACTTACCAATACTTACGATGTAATGGTATGCGTTGTATTAGCATCTGCTATGTAATGCCATGCGTTGTAATGGCATGCATTGTAATGGTATTTGCGATGTAATAGCTGCGTTGTAACAGCATTACGTTGTAAAAGATGCGTTGTAGCAGTAACACACCCGATGAGCAGCTTTCCCCCCAGTGCAGCGCAGAGGCAAAAAGTGAGCACATCCCCTTGTTCACAAAAGTGGGAGAGTGGTACATGCCACTTCATCGGGTGTTCCTGAGGTCCATATAACTCATATCAAAAACAACTAAGGACTGCTTAGGTGTCGCTAAAACCCCATATACCCACAAACAAATGAAACGGCGAAAAAAGTGACAGTTTATTCCTGGACCCCAACCTTGGTCAGGTAGTTCTGTGTATTAAGCATGACTATACCCACTAGTCAGGAGGTATCCACCCTGTGGCCAAGGATGTTAATGTCCAACAGGGCAGGCGAACAGCCTTTTGTTTAGAAGGACCCTCACTCACCACTAGTTGGTGACATGCTTCATCATCGGGTCCCCTTCCAATGACATTATAGTAGTGATCACTGATCTAAGAAAGCAGGTGCAGGCTATGGGGGCGGCACGGGTTGGTGCAGCTGGCAGTTGTAGAAGTCGAGGCTCAGACATTGCTGGCGAAAGAACCTCCCAGTGTGGACACAGGTAAGAAAGCTGAGGGCACTGTATCTAACACTGTGGGGAGGCAGGAAACTTGTTATCGAGATTGGGGAAGTTGTCTTTGCAAGTCCTGGCAGATGTTAAAGAAAAAATATGGAGAAGTAAATTCATAGATATATTCTCTTTAATAAGGGCGAAGAAGAGAGAATGCAACAAAAGATAGGGAGTAAGGATAACCTATCTAAAGACAAGAGGCCTAAGGTTAAGGAGTCTATAACAAACTATTGGCTATTTGGGTTAAATTTTTATACGTCAGTTATGTTGGAAATGAAACCTGAAGTTGCGCCTTCCATGATATTTTACTCCAACCAGATATTGAAAGTACACCACGTTTACGGGGGGTACTGCTTGGTTGGATTATGACCATAACTTCAGATGGGCAAGAGTTGAGGATCCAGACATTGGGTGATATCAGACAGAGGTGAATGTATGGTTGGAGAGTGTAAATAACAAGACTCCCTTGAAACTGCCTTCTTGTCAGCAGCAGTCAGGCGAGAGAAAGGGATCTTGCTTGGTCTTCAATAGGAGAGTTTGCGCGCGTCCAGCTGGAACCTGAAAATATAGGCATAACTGCTCCTTTTGTGGACACCCATCCCATCCAGAGAGTTCAAGTGCAATAAGAAGTACAAAGAAAAAAGGAAAGAGGGAGCTAAATCTTCCAATTAGTTGCAGGCTGCCCACCCCGGTTAAGATTCTCAAGCTGATTCTTTGATTGAATGCATACCTGAGCAGAGACACAGCCAAGTTGCTATACTCGGGGTTCTCTTCAGGTTTAGGGATCGCTGCATCTTTGGTATGGCCCATCCCGCACTGCAACAATTTATTGTCAGCTCACACACATCTTGAGGTGGTGTACAAGAAAATAAAGAAAGAGAGTGCGCGTTGGACAGGATAATGGGACCCTTCTCCACCACTCCTTTTGGAGACTTTGTTTGTTCCCCATTAGGGATGGTGCTCAAAAAGGAATAGGGGCAATTCAGATTGATTCACAATCTGTCAGTCCTCAAAGGTTCTTCAGTGAATGAGGCCATTAACCCACAGTTGTGCTTGGTACGCTATTAGCCACTTGACCAGGCTCTAGCAACATTACGCAGACTAGGCCTGGGGGGCACTGTTAGCAAAGACAAACATAGAGTCTACTTTCTGTCTCCTCTCAGTGCACCCAGATGACTACCACCTTCTAGGGTTTCACTTTGGGGGCACTTTCTACCATGTTACAATGGCTATTCACTTTGTGCACAGGCCACAAGGATGTGATCCATTACTTAGATGGCTTCCTGGTCCTCGGGCCGCCAGACTCTGAAGTTTGTGCAGAGACACTAGATGTATTGATCTCCTTATTCAGTGATGTTGGGGTGCTCATCATGCAGGATAAGACTCTGGGTCCTTGCACGTCTTACATTCTTGGGAATCAAAATAGACACTGTGGCTGGGGAATGCCAACTCCCTTCTGAGAAGGTCCAGGCCTTTAGACGGTTCATTAACACCACACTTGCGTCCAAGAAAGTGACACTCCTTCAGCTGCAGGTGTCAGTGGGTCAATTGAATTTTGCATTATGGATTATCCCCATGGCGTGCGCATTCTCTTGGTCTATTGCTAGGTCAATGGCTGGTATCAAAGAGAAGCATCACAGCACTAGGCTAACTAGGAAAGTTAAGGAGGACTAGAGGATATGGTGTGCCTTCCTGCAGCAGTTTAATGGCTTGGTTTTGTGGCCTTCATCCCCGATTTCTAGTTGTGAACTAGACCTCTTTAAAGATGCTGCGGGCAGCATCGGTTTTGGAGCAATACATGGCTCAGAATGATGTAAGGGGGAATGGCCTATGGCATGGCATGATATCGGCATCACTAGGAATGTCACCTCCATTGAGCTGTTCCCCATCACAGTGGCGGTTACTATTTGGTTGGAGGCACTCAGGGATAGGAGTGTTATCTTCTGGTCAGATAATATGGCAGTAGTTAAAGTTATCAATAGGCTGGAGGCTTTGTGCAAATGTGTACTGCGGTTACTGAAACATCTGGTCCTCCTGTGTTTGAAAGCTAACATTTCATTTCGAGTGAGGCATGTACCTGGTATTCGTAATAATGCTGCTGATGCGTTATCTAGCTCCAAGTTACAGGAAATTTGGGACTTCCACGCGCAAGCAGCAGACGAGATGACAGAGTTCCCTTCATATATGTGGAAGATTGGAGTCCCACCTTACCAGATCTAGTGGCAGCCTCACTTGCAAAGCGCACCAGAGTGTCTTATGAAAAATGCTTTGCGAATCATAGGTCCTTCTTGCACAAGCAAAATATATCTAGCATGTTCAATCCAAACGCTATCTGTCTGTTTCTAGGTAACTAGAGGAAACTGGGCAAGACGGTGTCTTGCACTCGAGCCCACTTGTCAGCCATAAGATTCTTTGCTAAAGTCCAAGGGTCGACTGACCTGAACAATTAACTCCTCATACTGAAGGCACTGGCTGGGTGGGCTCGTCTAAGGTGTTCAGAGAAGGCCACCAGGCACCCGCTTAATGCACATATTCTGGGCCGCCTGCTAGCTGTCCTGCCTAGGGTATGCAAGTCCCCTTATGAAACAATTCTTTTTGCCGCAGCATTTACGGTGGCTTTTTGTGGCACATTTAGAGCTGGCAAAATAGTGGGATCTGCACGAATTGATTAGGCGGAGGGCCTTCAGTGGGAGGATGTGCAGTTAGGCAAGGATGGCTTGATGATACGGTTGACAAGTTCAAAACAGATCAGTCAGGAAGGGGGCTGTGATTAAACTCAAAGCGGCCCTAGGCTCCCACATCTGCCCTATATTTCAAGTGGGGTAATTTTTGGCAATTTGTCCTGATATGGCATCTCCAGCTTTATTCCTTCACCTGAATGGGGAATGCCTCTCCTGGTACCAGTTCACAGCTGTTCTGTCAGCGGCCCTTAGGGAGGCTGGTGTCAATCCTGAGGGTTACTCGTCACACTCCTTTAGAATAGGCGCAGCAACTGAGGTGGCGGGGTGGGTATGTTACCTGAAGATGTTAAAAAGTTGGGTCGTTGGGCATCACAGTCATACAAGCGTTACATTCGCCCTGATATGACTTGTTTCCTTTTCTATGCGTATTCAATTGCGTTTTTCTTTGTTCTTTTAGTAGGATGCCACACAAGGTTGTGTGGGTGGTCGGTCACTCCTTCATCCGTCAGGCGGCCTACAGGTTACAACTGCTCCATGGACCAAAGCCTTTCGCCCTGCGTGACATAGCATTCCGGTGGTGCGGGATTGGCGGCCTACATATCTCACAGCTGCAGCGGTTGATTGAAGTAGCCAGGGGTTGTGCGGGACTCCAGTCCCCAGATCTCATCGTAGTACACCTTGGTGGCACTGACTTGGTGAGGATGGGCTGTAAGAGCCTCAGGGAGGCAATTTTGACAGAATTTGTGAAATTGGGTAGGGCTTTTCCTGAGGCGGCTATTGCATGGTCCCACATGGTGCCACACCGGAACTAGGGGAAGAATATAAAGTCCAGAGTGATCAATGTGTCTGTAAGGCATTTGAACTCTGAATGGTCTAGGTTGTGCCTGGGCCGCCTGTGGAATATCCCCCACAAACTTCTCAAGGGCAACTACATTTTCCATGAGGATGGTGTTCACCTCTCGTACTCAGGGACTGATTTAATTATTAGGGACATTTGGGCACTTGCTTAGCAAATGTTTTGTGGTGGGGAGGTCAAAGGGCCTATGGGCCCTGGTTCCCCTTATGGCAGGGTCTAGAATCTTAGAGTCACACCTAATAAGCAGGGGGCGGGGGTCGTCCAGTAGCAATTTCTCCCAGGACAGCACTAAGGGGTAAGCCAACCAGAGGATGTACACCATCTTGTGGGCTAGGGCACACAGATAGCTCATTGGGGGAGGGCACGGGATGCGCTGCTCCAGCCCACCTTGTTGCAGCTCCTGGGAATTTGGTGTTTGGGAGTGGTGACGATAGTGAGGACAAGGGTACAGTCTGCCCCTCATGGATTCAGGTGGTTGCAACTGTGTGGTCCAATGGTGTTCAAGATTGCAAGAAGGTCCTTGGTGCGGATGGTGTACTTCAGGATGTCGATGAATATTCCCCTCCCCAATTGTATTTTATACATATTCTATTGACACTTTCTTTCTTTGCGGTTTGGTGACTGTTATCTGTTACAAGTGTATTTTCACTTTGACGTTTATGACCTTTACACTTACACAAGAGTGATATACCAATTTTGATTAAACTGATCTCCAAAAACAAAGCTCTGTGTGTACTTCTGTTGGTAGCTCGTTTGGGTGGTTGGGGGTGTGGGACAGACTGGAGGTCTGGAGTGACACCCCCGAATGGGGGGGCACACGCTTACGATTCAGGGCCTCCATGGCCCAGGCCCCTTGCCATTCGGCAGAGTGCTGGTGAAGGGCGCTCAGGCCTCAGGTTCTGTGGCTTCCGGTTGCTGTGTCCCACAAATGGGGGCGGACAGCTGGAAGTGTGTTAGTGCATGTTACTTCCATGCGTCGCCACCGAGGTGGTAAGGGTGGGGTATAAAAACCCCTTGGCCTCTTTCCTGACCTGACCATCATGGCAGCACCGCGCGGATCTGCAGCAATTTACCCTCCCATCTATAATCTTAGAGTCACCCCTAGTTAGCAGGGTGGGTCCTCCAGAAGCAGCCCCCCAGGACATGACTAAGGGGTAAGGTTTTGTAGACCTGAGCCAACCAGAGGATCTACACCAGCTTGTGGGCTGGGGCACACAGATAGATCATTGGAGGTGGGCACGGGGTGCGCTTCTCCTCTCCACCTCATTGCAGCCCCTGGGGAGCTTGGTGTTCGGGGCGGTGCAAATAGCAAGGACAAGGGTACAGTGGTGTAGGACGTCCCTGCACGGATGCAGGTGGTTGCACCTGTGTGGTCCAATCGTGTTCAGGATTGAGAGATAGCCCTTGGTGCGGAGGGTGTATTTCAGGATGTTCATGAATATTCTCCTCCCCAATTGTATTTTGTACATATTCTATTGACACTAACTTTCTTTGCGGTTTAGTGACTGTTATGTGTTACAAGTTTATTTTCATGTTGAAGTTTGTGACCTTTGCACTTACACAAGAGCGATATACCAATTTTAAATAAACTGATCCACAAAAACAATGATTTCTCTGTATTTCTGTTAAGTACCTCGTTTGGGTGGCTCGAGGTGTGGGCCAGATTGGAGGTCTCCGGGTCCTATGGACAGAGCGACACCCCCAAATGGGGGGGGGGGGGGGGGGGGTGGCACGTCGCTTGTGACACAGGGTCTCTGTGGCCCAGGCCCCTTGCGATCCGGCAGAGTGCTGGCGAAAGGCGGCTCAGGCCGGTTCTGTGGCTTCCGATTGCTGTGTCCAGCAAATGGTGGGTGGGAGGCCGGAAGAGCTTCAGTGCAAGTCACTTCCACGCGTCGCCGCCTAGGTGGTCAGGGTGGTGTATAAAAACTTCTTGCCCTCTTTCCTGACCTGACCATCGTGGCGGAAACGCTCTGATCGGCAAAATATACCCTCCCACCCGACCCTATCTTTAGGCAAGGGGGCTAGAATCCTAGAGTCACCCCTAGTTAGCAGGGGGTCCTCCAGAAACAGCCCCCCAGGACAGCACTAAGTGGTTCTGCAGTCCTGTGTCAACCAGAGGATATACACCATTTTGTGGGCTAGGGCGCAAAATTAGATAATTGGGGGTGGGCACTGGATGGGCTGCTCCTGCCCACCTCATCGCAGCTACTAGAGAGCTTGGCGTTCAGGGTGGTGCCCATAGCGAGGACAAGGGTACAGTGCTGTGGGATTGCCCCTCACAGATTCAGGTGGTTGCACCTGTGTGGTCAAATGGCGTTCAGGATTTCGAGATGGTCTTTGGTGCGGAGGGTGTATTTCAGGATGTTGATGAATGTTCTCCTCCCCAATTGTATTTTGCACATATTCTATTAACACTTTCTTCCTTTGCGGTTTGGTGACTGTTGTGTGTTACAAGTGTATTTTCACATTGAAGTTCATGACCTTCTCACTTTCATAAGTGTGACATACCAATTTTGAATAAACTGATCCACAAAACAACGCTTTCTCTGTAGTTCTGTTGGTACCTCGTTTGGGTGGTTGCGGGTTTGGGCCATACTGGAGGTCTCCGAGTCCTATGCCATACGAGAACTGTGACCAGCAATACTGGACGCTGGGCTCACAATCAGGACAGGCCTTAAGAAGTCAAAGGGCCGTGGCAGATGGGTTATGTTATGCAGGCATGTGATTACAGATCTGATGGATCTGTCAAAGAAGATGAAAGGACGCCCATCCCTGGACTACGCATGGAGTTGCCCAGAGGGGGCATTATATCATCCTGAAGGCATTGTAAGACACCCGCAGCTTTACTTACTTTGTCTTATAGACTGTTGAAAGGTAAGCCCTATGTCGTGCCATCATTTTGTAAGTGCCGAAGTGTACATGCGTTTGTGCTTCCCCCCCAGGGCCTGATCTTTTGAGAGTGAGGCCAGGCAGTGATAATTAGTGTTTGAAAAATGCAAATTGAATCTCTATGACAGATTGTGATTACAAATATTTTCTTTAGGGCTGAAATAAGAGAGGGGCAGATCCCCCATGCTCTAACAGAGCCTGTGAGTTAGAGATCTTACCAAAAAGTAACATTAACTCAACTAGTAATTCAGTAAATGTATGTGCACAGGCAAGGCAACAAAATACCTCCAATAAGCAGTTACAAACTAAAAGTGGTATTGTGTGCTAAGAAAATATATAAACTAGCAACAGCTGCAGTTTTCTGAGGAAACGAGGCTGGAGTTGTGTCAGGCTGGAAGATTTCTTTTCTCCGTTCTCCAAGGCTATGTGCAGGGGAGTGAAGCGAAGGGAAGAGAGCGAGAGAACTGCAAGCAAACAACTCGATGGCATCCCAGAAAGACAAGGGGGGAGAAAGCAAAGGTGCAGCCTCTTGGGAATTCGCCTATCGCTTTTCTTTATCAACCATTCTTGCTCTCAGTGAGAGAAGATGTAGTGCAGCAGTCAGAGCTGCCTACTTTGGAGTGGGGGCCAGTTATCTAGTCTGCAAAAAGTCTGTTCAACATTTTGTGATTCTGGCCAAATCACTTTATTTCCCCCATGCCCATGGAGAGCGCTATAGTAAAGACAAAAAAAACAACAACGATCTTGGAGGGGTAGTGGGGAGTGGGCAAGCAGTGTTCTGGGAGAGGGTGGGGGAGACGAGACAGGGAGATTAAGTGACGGCACTGCAAATGAAGGACAATTTAATTTAAATGGAACAAAAGAACAAGCAGTTGTGGGAGAGTGTGTCCTACCTACAACAGCGGGCAGAAGAAAGTAACTTAAGAAAATAGTGCTCGCTGACTGTAATTAAAATATACCGAGCAACAACACATGTGACAGGGGCAGTCCTCATGAGAGGTTACAACAGGAGAAAAGGAGGTACTAAGGAGAGACTACTAAGTCTATTCACGAATCAAAACCCACCATTTACATAGGACAGTAAGAGGAGCCAGTTTAAAAGATGGGCAGAGCTTCAAGTCCACCCCTGAACACAGCATATATCAGATATAGTGCAAGCGCTGCCTAGGCGAGACATAAAAAGCAGGAATCTATATATGGGAAATTCATGTCAACTGTAGATAATTGCAAAATGTACTGATGGTACCAAATATCCAACAATGGTGGGGTCAACCCCATTCTCCATTACCCCTTTAGGCATTTCTGCTAATGCTTCATCAAGAAGAGATGAAAAAATATCTCAGGTGCAAAGCATAAATGCATGTCACCAATCAGAGACCTTAACTACTACTTTCAAAAGGTCAAGTTCCATGTTACTACCACAGTAAAACTAAATAGATATGATAAAACACAATGTACTGCCTCATAGATGACATGTTACCATGGTTTTACACAAGGAAACAGTTCTCCTAGGTTGGCAGCAATTAATTTTTTATCTTATATTACAAATCTAACCCATTGCATTCTGGTTTTGATTGAAACGCCTTTTCTAAATCAAATACTCATTAAAAATGCCATGGCATAAACCACATATGCTGATGTGCAAAGGTTACTTATCACTGACAGTTCTAACTGTAAGGCAGCATCGAACAATTTGTATTTATTCATGTTCTCTTATTGTGTTTTAGAGACCGCAAACAAGGCCCAGAAAGTCACTGGAGAGCTGGGTAGCACGAAACACACACACAATATTGCATAGACTAGAGAGATATAACAATGGCATGGATCCATAGGAAACACATAAATAACAGTCTAATTAAAGGCACCAAGAAAGAATAAATATACAATGAAATGAACGACAGAATTATACTTCTACAAGATTAATAATATTTGAGAACTGTGAAGAAGAAAAGATGGAAATGTGGATAATGAGGTAGAATACTGTATTACTTTATTACTCCTGTCAGCCTACGTCCCCCACGTACTCTACGATCAGAGGGGCAGAATCTAGCAGCCGTACCTCGCATCAAACTAGCCAGGATGGGTGGCCGTTCATTCAGATATCTGGCCGCCAAACTATGGAATGGCCTCCAGATCAGTTTCGAGGGATGCAGAATCTACTATCTTTTAGAAAAGCAATCAAAACACACCTCTTCTGTTAAACAGTATTCTCCCTACTTCTCTTCCTCTGACCCCATCTCCCGTCCAATGTCTCATACAGAAAGCGCCGGGACGCCCTTTCGCCGGGGCAGCCGAGCGCTATACAAACACATATAACATAACATAACATAACTTTGAGTAAAGAAGATTGTGAGTCATTCTTGGAGTGTTGAAGCTCCAATGCTGCTTTGAGTTTTAGGAAGCATCTAGGAATTGTTCTAGTCTTTTTAGGTAGAACATGGTCAATATCATTAGGTTCGGGAGACACTTTCTTAGACGATGAGACGGCTGAGCAAGTCTTCCCTTACATGAGGAAAGAGGCTCGGGGTGCATATGTATTAACAATTAAAATTGTGCAATAGATTGTCAGGATAAGATCTAAATTTCGTGTGGGAAAAGGCATGGTATAATCCCTATACCATTAAAGGAGAAAATATATTCTAGACTGCATGCTCCAAGCATAAAACACAATCAAATTATCTGAATTCTTTTTATTGTTTTATCAGGAGGTTTGCAATCAAATTAACTGAGTTAGTTTTATCTTTTTTTTAAACAGAAAGCGAAGTAGGTAGATGGGTGAACAGCATTTTCCTGATTGGGAAAGGTATTTTGCACGCTTTTCAGACTGCAGATGCTTATAATGTACCATAAAACTTGATGTTGTAGCAAAAAAAACAATTTTTTTAAACAATAACAGATGGCAGTGATCAATTAGAGTATGATTAACAATATGCACTTCAGAGAAAAAATAGAGGGGCATATTACCAACAACTAGCGATATTTATCGCTAAATAGGCTTAGCGACAATTTTTCTATCGCCAAGCATCGCCGGATTTCAGCGCTGAGATAACATGCTATTAGCAACGTTTATCTCAAAAGCGATAAAATTCCGGCAATAGCGGCGAAATCCGTGAATATCGCTGAGAATACAGCGATATCCACGCATTATCGCTAACAGGGTCTTAGCCATTATATCCACCTCCCATTGGATATAATGGCTAAGAACTGGTCTGAGCAGGCGTTAGTTTTTGAAGATATTCACGCTTAGCGCGAATATTTCCATCGCTACGCCTGCGTTGCTAATAGGCGATAGCGATGTTAGCGACTGAAAAGTCGCTAACAGTTTGGGTACGCCCACTTTGCATGTCATTAGCGATAAATATCGCTGACATGCAAAGCGGGCCCCAAACCGCTCGCTATCGCCTCAAAGCTGTCGCTAACATCAGTTAGCGACAGCTTGCTAATAGGGCAATGTAATTATCGCCACTTAGCGGCCGAAAACGGCTGCTAAAGCGGCGATAATGTCATTTTGCCAGGCTTGGTAATATGCCCCAGAATTCTTAAGAAACACAGATGTTTATCAGAAAAAACAATGGCACAAATTATTTGATCATAAAGAACTGACTACCATGCAAATGACACCAGTGCGCTTATGATCGATACACAATCCTCAGAGATTCCCTAAGTGTTTCCACATTTCAGCATAGGTTCCATATCTTATTATATGCAACTGTATTCTTCACGAGTGATGATGACATGAAATGTACATTTTGGAGCCCCATCACAGATGCTGAAGCTATACAGTTAAGAGCCTGACACGTTCTAGATATAGTTTATTCAAGTACTTTATATCATGAACATGAATAAAGAGAGCATTGGGGTCAGCTCCCTTCATCCATTCGCTGCTTTGGGTCAACCCCATTCGGCCTTTGTTTTGGGGTAATTGCTTTCACACCTTGGATGAGGCAGAGGAGTAATTCCAGCTTTAACATCATTCTATGACTATCAAGGAAACCTTTCATTGCAATGAAATAGAAACATTGTTTTCCACATTTTGCAGAGAGGATTTGTTGAATGAAAAGCCATCTTGGTAAGATGGAAAGAAGGCATACTACTCTAAAAGCAATACATTTAGATTAATAAACACACAGTTACTTAAAGTTTCATCGAAATAAGTGTGTAAATTCATGATAATATATGTCCTGTTTTACCTTTCAAGAAAATAATTCCTGGTGCAAATCTATCATATACAAATGTGTTTGAAAATGAGCAATCGCAAGTAGTACAGTGCATTTCAATGCTGTTCTTTATCCTAGTCGAAATATGCAATTGCTTATTATTTTCTTTTTTGCTCTTCATGTTGCAAGATGGCTTACTGAATCACCCCCATCACAGCAGAATTGCTTGAAAGACCTGGGTGCTTGCTGACTAGCTCACTTACCAATCCTCCTCCTGTTGAGAAGCCCCCCTCAAGGTTCCTCCTCAGTTCGACTTGTGACTGTGGAGAAAAGGTCGGGCACAGCATTGTCTGATAAAATTGGCAAACATCTTATAATGATGCTGATTGCCCTAGATGAAAGTGTATGCCGCAAGTATAAGCAATGCCGCTTTCCTCAAGACACTGTGCATAGAACGTGCCACTTAAAAAGAAATGTCCAGCAAAAACTTGTGGGGGTTTCTGTATACACTCAACATGGAGATCTTGTTTACCTCTTGTTGGACTTTGTCCTTTTTGCAGGGTCATCCCTGAACCATTTGTTTTCCTCCTGTACTTTCTCTGACCTGTTTTTGTTGGTTTTATGACTCTGGGCACTTTACCACTGCTGATCAGTAATAAAGTGCGTATGCTTTCCCTATTGTGAATTAATGTATAAATTAGTGATTCATGATTGACTGATTTGGTTTACTTGTCAGACCCTAGTACAGTGCACTGAGTGTGCCCAGGGCTTTTAAACCAAATGCTGCTAGTGGGCTTGCAGCACTGGTTGTGCCAACCACGGAAGCAGCTTGTAAAAGTGTGCCACAGGACTGCCATTGCAGAGCCGGTGTGCAGTTGGGTACTGCCATGCTGACTGGGCAAGTGCACCCAATTGCCAGTCCCTAAACCTTCAATTTTCTTCATATCAGACACCCCTATGGTAGGCCTAAGGGCAGGGTGCATTGTAAGTATAAGTTAGGACATGCCCTGGTGTGTGTGACATGCCCTAATAGTGAGTTACAGCCATTATTATTTTTCACTATTGCAAGGCAACCTGTTCTCCATAGGCCAGCATGGGCAGTTAGATTATTACATCCTATAATCCTAACTGACTCAGGGAACATTGTAGAAATTCGAGTTCAGTATGCCTGAACTCAGAATGATAAAATACATATTTTAGTGAAGTTGGCTTTAACATTCTGTGTTTGAAAATACCACTTTTAGAAAGTAGGTGTTTTCTTGTCTAACTATCCAAGCCTGCCTCTGCTAGGTTGTGTATTCCTTTACTAGAGTTTGAGTGACAGGGCTGGGGGATTCCAGGAGACAGAATGAGTCCACCCAGTGGTGAATAGAGAGATCTGCATCTAGATGGGAGAACGGAGTTGCACCTGGGACCTGAATAGGACCGTGCCTGCCCCCCACAGTGCTGGCTCCATCTCCTGTAGTGGGGCAGATATCTCTGCCCTGCACTGGGAAAGAAGAGAAGGAATCATGTCAACAACGTTCTCCAGTGCTGTGCTTCCCCTCCACAATGCTGGCTCCACCTCCTGTGGGGCGTCTGATGTTTGTGCCCTGCACTGTGAAAGGAAAGAAGGAGTCATGTCAACAGAGTGCTCCAGAACTGGTTTGGATTGGGCCAAGGCCCCTCTGCCCTCAGAGGACAAAGTATTTTGGGGTACAAGTATTGGGACCCTGATCCCAAGAAATTAGATCACTTGTGGACTACAAGAAGAAACCTTTGTTGAGGAGAGAAACCTCAAGAATCTGAGGAGAGACTATCCATAAACTAAAGTGCTGCTTGGGGGATTGGCCTGCAGTGGTTGCCTGACTGCCAAAGAAAGGAGAAAGGAATTTGTGTGTACTTTCATCAACTTGTAAGGATCTCCAAGGGCTTGGAACAGAGCTTGCCTCCTGCTGAAGTCTCAGGGACAACAGACTGCACCCCCAGCTCTCCAGAGTTCTTTTGAAGTGCCTGCTGCTGTTTTGGGCCTTCTGAGGGACTGCGTGTCACAAGGAGCTGCAAGGGCGGTTCAAGAGGAAGAAGCGTGTCGCTGCTGCTGCTGTAGCGTTCGTGGATGTCGTCGCTGTAGCTGTCGTATTGCACCGCATCGAGAGAAGCATCTCGCAATGAAGAGGAAGCGTTTCCTCGTCGCGGCTGCTGCCGTCGCATCGTTGATGTCGCTGCTGTAGCTGTCGTGTTGCACCGTATCGAGAGAAGTGTCTCTCAATGAGGAGAAAGCATGTCGCCGTCGCTGCTGCCATCGCATCTTGGATGTCGCCGCTGTAGCTGCCGTATTGCACCGCATCAAGAAAAGTACCTCACATCCACGGAGAAGCGTGCCGCCGTCAGGGCTGCTGCGGTCGCATCTTGAATATCACCGCTATAGTTGTTACATTGTGCGGAAGCGAGTCGCAATGTCAGAGAAGAGTGTCGCAGCCAAAGCTGTTGTCGTCGCATTGCGGAACTAGGGTGTCGCCGTTGCAGCTGAGGCATCGAATCGAGACTTCTTGCATTATCGGAGAAGCGTGCCGCATCTGGAAGATCTTAATTTCTTTATTTCTTTGCACCGGAACTTTGCCGCATTTCCATCGCTGCAACACTTTTGTGTGGAAGCGCAACGCATCAAAAAGTACATTGATTCAAAGTGTTGCATTTTAGAACTGAACAGAACTAAGCTAAAAATACCATTTTAAGTACATTATTGTGGATCTTTGGTCATTTATGGTCTTGTGTTGAATCTATATAAAGAATACTGATTTTTGATATAAAACCTATGTGGTGTCCATCTGTAGTGTTGTCTGTTGAATACTGTATGTGGTCACAAATGCTGTTGTTGTTGTATGACTTTATTCAATACAAGTATCATAAAAGTGTACACAGTTCATTCATCGCTTTAAAAAGACATTAAGTGTAATCAAAAAGAGAGTATCGCTTGGCCATACATACAATACGATGGAGTTAGAAAACAAGGTATAGAAGATATAAAAGACCGTTAAAAAGTTAAACAAATTTACAAATAATTTATATACAATAAAAAACCGCAACATTGAGGAACGTTGCTGGAGCTCCATAATCTACTGATTGCTCACCCTGAGGAGCTTGGATCTAATTAACCAGGCACATCCCAAGTATTTTGCTGTCCCACAGATTGGGAAGATTTGGAAGTGTCCGTTGTGAGAATACGCAGTGCCTCCCTGTAGTTTGCAGACCCCAGATTGGAACACACAGGTTTCAACCATCTTCTTCTCGCCTGTCACAAATGCTTTACACACTGCCTCTGACATAAGCCTGTCTGCTTGTGCCAAGCTACCAAGGGGGTGAGCAGGGGTTATTTTAGGAGTGTACCCCCTTACCATGACTAGAGGCAAGGGTCCCTATTTATCACAAGTACCTACCTGTGCCAACTAGAGACCCCCAAATCTAACATTGGTGGTCAGCGGTGAGGATTCTGCACTTACATTTGTGTCTCATGTAAAGTGATTGGTGAACACTACTAGTGAGTGCAGACCAAAACGCGACCACATACTTTTTGGTAGATTTCTTTTTGGGGATTTATTTATTTTTGAGAACTGCCAAGTTTAACCACCATGAGTAAAGCAGCATCCATAGCATCTGTTGGTTTTGATTAGGAGGACAGAGAAAGATATAGGATGCATGACATGGAGCTGGCCAAGCTCAAGTTGAGTGTACAATTGGAGTTAGAGCATAGAAAATTGGCCCTAGAGGAAAAGAGAATGCAAATGGAGCATGAGTTGATAACAAGTGAGCTTGATTTAGAGCTTTAGAGGCTTGAGGCCATGATTGTCTCAGCCCAGCAACAAGAAATGCGTGTAGCTCAGAGATTGAGCTTTGCTGAGTTGAAGGTGGAGTCCAGCTCAGATGGTGGCAGCAAAATTGAATTTTCTAGTGCTGAGGGAGCAGTGCATACACCCAGAGATGTGGCACCTGACTTGAAGGAGGGGTTAACATTCACCAGGAGGTTCAAGGACATGAGGTAGCTCCAGTGGTGTACAATGTCCCTGAGGAGAATGGGGAAACTGACACAGGGGTTCATGGTCCTAGTAGTGAGAGGGACACTCGACTGACTCTAGATCAGAGGTGCAGAGAGAGGGGCTCCCCCAAGGTTGAAGACCTGGTATGTGAGTGTGAAGACTGCCCAGAAGAGTGTGGGTTCAATGACAGAGACAGTCAGATACTGTCTTGCCAATCTCAGGAAAATGGTGTGGAGTATTTGTGCGAGGCACTGGATGGTGAGGTGAAGGATAGTTTGGTTAACCCTTGTAGGGGGCTGTGTGATCCAATTGTGGGAGAGCATATTGTAAGTCCCTGTTTTCCAGAGCTATGCCAACACCTGTTGGAGAGTGAGTTCTCTGACCCCAGGAAGCTCACATTGGAGGCAGACCATTTGGTGGATTCCAGTGGGTCTGGAGAGGCATTGGGAAATGACCCTGTGGGGAGTGGCTCAGGTATCTTCCAACCCAGAGTGGTGGAAGTGGTTCGGTGTAGCCCAGCTAGGTCCCAGAGTAGTGGGAAGGTTGTAGGGACTCTCGTCCTGTCTCAGTGGAGAAAGAGTGAGAAAGAGTGAGTGTGGGGCTGCGTGTCCCAAGGTGCCCAAAACCCAGTATCAGGGCCTTGGTGGTTCTTTAGGGAACACCAGGTGGGGAGTTTAGGCTGTCCTGATTGGCCGCCCATTGAGGGGATCCCCTAGTGTCTGGTGAACTGGGAGTGTCTGTAAGCAGGCCTCTATCAGTTCTAGTGTCTGGCAGTGCCGCTCCAGTTGGGAGGGTGCAGAGGTCCAGACTGAGGGATGAGAGGGAGAAATAGTCCCCAGTGGAGGAAACAGTGGGTCAGGGGCCAGCCAGAAGGGCTGAGTCACCAGCGAATGACCATGGTGACACCACTTCTGTCCTGGGGGATCTTCGCGCACTGTCAGATGCACAGGGGTCGGGAGATCTGCACCAGGCAGACTGTCACACGACACATGAGTTATGTGCCACCCTCGGGGGGAGCATATGTGCTCCAAAAGAAGTCCTGCGTTGCCAGGCAAGTGTTCAACCGCAGGGTTTGGTCCCTCGGTCGGGAAGCCAGGTGCAGGTGTTGTCTGACCTAGAGGAAGGGGCAACTGTAATCAGTGTCCTGACCGAGGTAGCTTCTAGGGGTACCACTCCAGGTGGGAGGGAACAGCACTCTAGAAGGGGGTGCAGAGGGAGGGAGTACTCGCCTCTGACCCTGGTTCAACAAGGGGGTTCAGGGTGTCCTCCCTGACCTGGAAGCCCAGTTGCTGCATAGAACGCCTGAACTGGTGGGTGAATTGTGCTGGGCACCTGCTACCGGCACCCTGACAATTCTGGAAGGGGGTACCGCTCCAGGTGGGAGGGAACAGAGCCCCAAGGAGGAGGACCGGGTGTGGGAGAGCCCACCCCAGTCTCCGGTCCAGCCGCCGGGTACAGGCCTAGGGCTGGTGAGTCAGTGTCAGGATGTTATACCTGACCTAACAGGAGGGAGAGTGGAAAAAGGCTGCCAAGCACCTGGGGTTACTGCCCCCGCTCTCGGAGGCCACAGAGGTTTGATAGCCCTGAGAGGCATAATGCCTGGGTCTCATCACTGACTAATGTCAGTGGCCACTCTGGCTTACTGTCTGTCTGTTGGGACACACCTGTGAGCAAGTTAAGGTTAGATGCTGCACAGGCGGTGTCCACAGGTGAGGAGAAGGGTTCCCCATGGTTTAGCTTGATGGGCCCTGAGAGTATGGACAGAGGATTTGAAATGGGTTCAGATTGGCGTAGAACTGGAATATGCCCCTGCAGTTGCGTGCCAGGTCCATGTTCTATCGCCCAAAGCAGGGAAGCCCATCAAGGTAGTGACTGGTCTCCCCTGTGTTTTGGCTGGAAGGGGGTTGTGTTGGACTTAGCCCTTTTTGCAGGGTCATCCCTGAACTTTTTGTCTGCCTCCTCTACTTTCTCTGGCCTGTTTTTGTTGGTTTTTTGACTCTGGGCACTTTACCACTGCCGCTCAGTGCTAAAGTGCATATGCCCTCTCTATTGTAAATTAATGTATGAATTACTGATTCCATGATTGGCTGATTAGGTTTACTTGTCAGACCCTAGTACAGTGCACTGAGTGTGCCCAGGGCTTGTACACCAAATGCTGCTAGTGGGATTGCAGCACTGGTTGTGCCACCCACAGAAGCACCCTGTAAAAGTGTGTCTCAGGTCTGCCATTGCAGAGCCTGTGTGCAGTCTGGTACTGCCATGCTGACTGGGCAAATGCACCCACTTGCCAGTCCCTAAACCTTCCCTTTTCTTAATATCAGACACCCCTATGTAGGCCTAAGTTCAGGGTGCATTGTAAGTATAAGGTAGGACATGTCCTGGTGTGTGGCATGTCCTAAAAGTGAATTACAGCCATTTGCGTTTTTCCCTATTGCAAGGCTCTCTGTTCTCTATAGGCGTGTTTATCTAGGTTCCTGATCGATACTGTGACCTTATGCCCCTATTCGGCTATAAATCCATTTATTCCCTATATTGGCATAACCGTTCAAGTGCGATTTTCTGAAGAGCCATCTCTGGCCTCACACGAACAGAGCCACATTCCAGCATAGTTCTCTCTGCCACTTCCTTTGCGACCAATTAGTGCAATGACAGAGCAGTAGTCACTATCTGATATTCCTAGATAACACTCCGAGTTCTTCAACAAGATAAAAACTCAGCAAACCTGGAAATCCCTGTTTGCTATGTTTTGATTAGTAATGGAACTCTAATGAGCAACTGATAACTATCACTTCCTAGTGACATCTTTAATTGACGTCTTATGTCCAGCAAACTTGCGTCAAACCCGGCACCTGTCAGGTATAAATATTACCAACGTTGCCTTAAGCAATGCGAGCTACTGTTGCTGATGCCAGCTGCCTGCAAGACCCCGTGTTGGTAAATCTAGCACTCTGTCGCTGCAGCCTGCTGTCCCTGTGGTGGTGAAGCTGCTGATACCATTATCGCTGCTAAAGCGCAAACTATGGTGCAGTACGCTTAAGGAGCTGAACAGCCGTCCTCTGCGAAGACATCCAGCAGATTCCAGCTGCCCGCGGACGCTGTCCCCCCTCCTTCCTCGACGCGCTGAAGAGACCCGCTGCCTTTCTCATGCAGAGAAATCCAGCTCCGGCGTTTCCGGTCTACCCTCGCGGGTGACTGAGATATCGAGAGAGACCCCTGAAGGAGATACCAATCCTCCATCATTCTATTCAGAGGTATGGTGTTGACTAAACACTTAGACGAGAATTCTTGAAACAAACCTTGCCAAAACCAACTTAACTTAAAGCTACTTACTTGCTCCCCTTTTCACATGTTAGGCTTAGGTCAGGCACACTGGGGTAGGCTTAGTTAGAAGCACCAGTTGAGTATGTTAGCCTAATGTATATATGACTGTATATATGTTTTATTACTTTTAAACCATTGTATGGCTAAGAAACCATATCAATGCTTTTACAGTTCTATTTCGCAATACTTATCTTACTGTACGTACTTTTTATAATAACAATTATTGCAATTGTGGCAATACATTTCTCTTGTACGAGAAGAAAGACTGTTAAATAAATGTTAACCCTTTATTGACAAACGCCCGTCTCTCTATTCTCTACATCTCGTGAAAGTAAACTGCACTAGACTGACTGAGTGAAATACATGTCTATTGTTTCACACGACCCTAGAGATTGACTCTTGATCTGAGGAGCAAAGTTGTCATGTTGCACGGTTGTTGGAAAGCTGAATCCCTTCTTGTCTGTGCCAAGGAAGCTGATCACTTCCTATGCAGAGAAGAAAGTTTCCAGTGACCTCTGAGCTAGTTGGTAACACAACCCAATTAAGTTTAGCATAGTCAGTGGAGGCCTGGAATATCTGCAGTTCCACGTCGATACTACTGTTTATGTTATTCCAATGCGCAGGGCCTAGTGGGAAACTAGGAACTACACTACATGGCGCCCAACCGTTTGGTAAGGCGATAAACTAACGCAAGACTTTAAGAGTAACTCAGTCGTGCATATTCCACACCCCTTTCTCCCGTAAATACTCCAATAGACGTCTGGAGTGGGTGAAAGGTTAAAATCCGCCCGACCTTAGTAGGAAGAGATTCCTATGTAAAGCTCTGGTTTATTCAACGTTGAAGGATACAGTGTTCCAAAATATTGTGCACCTAATCTTTGTCTCCTTGGAGACCTACTCTGCAAAACCTGCATTTATACAATGTCAGTAGAAAATAACGGAACCACTGGGGGCGCAGCAGATGCGACTCAGCAAGGTCCCGAACACACAGACCCGGATGCTATTAACATCCCGGTCCACTTAAGAAGATCTATAACTTTAAAACTTATAGAGAACGGACTGACACCTCAAGGTGGTACAGTAATTTTCGTGATAGAGGCTCACGAGTATCGGCAGACAGAGGTATTCTATTCATGGATAAACTTTCCAGCGGCAAACGCTAGAACAAAAGAGTTTCACTAGAACAAAATAGAGAAACCTCCGGAAGAGTACGCTCCTTTCGAGGAGATTGAAATTCCACTTAAATTTCAAGAGCACCTGCTCTGGTTTAATGGCGCCCTAAAACATAATGATCACATAACAAGGCTCGGTCCACTAGGTAGACCAGGAGCCACGTGGCCGGTTCTAGCCAGCTACACACCACATCCTGACATTGTAAAATTGTCTAAGGAAGAGCTGTTAGCACAGCTAAACACATTAATTAAAATACATAGGCAATTAGTCCAATATGTAATGCGGACTGCAACAGTCCAACCAGCTGTTAATGTACCACAGCTGACCCCTCATCAGGGGAACACAAATAAAATTACACCACAGAACATACAGTCATGTCTTGGTAAAACACCCGTAAAACGGGAACAAATTCCTTTCTGGTTAGCACAGAAAATCACTCAAATAGAGGCAGTATTTCCTGATACTACCCCTATTGAGAAACACAGAATCTTGACCATCTGCCTTCCTATGGGAATCGCACCACACGTGGAGGACTGTGACACTTGGGGTACAGTCTTTGCTTCCATTTACACAAAAACACACGGTGTTCCGTCTATGGCGGTAATACCAGCAGTGCTAAAACAGATTCAAAATGAATTCGGTCCAGAGCCCGCTTTAAATCTAGGTATGAAATTACTGAAAGACTTCAAGCAGGTCACGGCTATATTATTAGCCAACATAAAGGGAGAAGCAGCATCTGTGGCGATTCACCAGAAGTTGAAGGAAACAGATATAAAAGATCCTGTTGAGCTAGCAAAAATCATAGAAAAGTGCTATGAAGAATTAGGTAGAGACAGCTTGGGTGGGAAACCGGTAAAGCCCCAACTGCTCGAAAATCCTGAAAAATTATTTATTAAAAATAATTTAAACACTCCTAAAAAGAGCTGGGATGGAAATAAACAATCCACTCCCAAGGAAAAAGTTTTCCAGTCCAGAGGAAGGTCTCCTCGACGGAGGGAAAGAACTCCGACTTGAGAACGCCAGTCTCCCCAGAGGGAGCCCTCTGAGAAAAGATATAACCTTAGGAATAGGGATAATCTGAAAAAACCTGATAGATATCAAAGTATTGATACACGTCCCTCTCGATCTCTTCCACAGAATTCGGAAAGAAGAGGACGGTCAGACCCAGGAGAGCACACCAAGTCCAAAGACAAGGAACCTGCTCAAAATAAGAAATCTCAATTTCAGAAAAAGAAGGTAGCCAGTATTAGAGTAATCAACCATGCCGAGAATACTGAGGACACAGTTGAAAAATGGGGAGTGGGCATTGACAATGTTGGACAGTGCAGCAGAAATCAGTATAGCGCGCAAGATCTTGATGAGTCATCTGGAGACAGTGGACACGAATGAATACATTCAGGTTGAAACTGCCGACGCCAGACTTAGCGAGCCCCATAAAATATACGAAATAACATTGCGTATAGAGGGTGATAAGACTAGGAAAATAAAGGGTCTGTTTTGGGATAAGCTCTCAAAAGGCTATGATATTCTGTTAGCTGAAAAAGATTGGCCCCCGGAGTTTGTCAGGGAGTGCCCTCGTGGCGAAGAAGTGATTATGCCTGCCTTCTCGAATCACATACCGATTCACAAAAAATATACATATGCAAGGAAATGGGCAGTAGCCCAGGCACCTGCATTATATAAAAATCATGTAGGATGGGATGAGGATTCACCTCCTCACAAAATCCAATTAAAAAGTGAACCAACTGCCCAACGGCAGTATCCCATAAAGCAAGAAGCTAAAAAACAAGTCAGGGAGATCTTAGATCACCTTGAGTACCAGGGGGTGATTGAAACATGCACCTCTCAAATGAACAATCCTTTGTTTCCTGTCTCCAAGCCAGACGATTCATATCGTCTAGTTTTGGACTACAGACATCTTAATACATGTTGCAAAACTTTTGCAGTACAAAACTCACATAGTGCAGCCCTAATGAATAACATAGTTAGGAAAAAATATAAAACGACATTAGACATTTCTAATGGTTTCTTTTGTCAAAACATTGCACCAGAAAGCAGATATTTGACCGCTTTCTCCGCATTTGGATCACAGAAAAAATTCTGTCGACTCCCACAGGGGTTCAAGAACAGCCCAGGACTATTCTCAGCTAGGGGAACAGAGTTACTACAAATCTATGATGATGAAGCATTATCTTACGTAGATGATATTTATCTCACAGACGACGACTTGGATACTCACTTGAAAAGAGTGAACACCATTATACTTGGGTTCGCAGCAGAGGGTTACAAATTCAACTTTAAAAAGTCCCGAATTGCCCATCTGACAGTACTGTTTTTAGGGTACGAACTATCAAGTGAAGGGAAAAGCCTAGCGGACAACTTCTTAGAGAAGTGCGCTGTACTCCAAGCTCCAAAAACGCTGAAGAATTTACAATCAATACTAGGTTTTCTGAATTTCGGAAGAACTTACATCCTAAATTACGCAGAGAGAGTTAAACCTCTCTATGAACTAATTAAACCTGATTTTAAACAAATCAATTGGACTCAAAAACACACAGAAATTTTGAGATCGCTGCAAACAGACATGTTAGCAAAAACAAAATTAGATACACGTGACAACACGATCGATCTTGTAATCCGAGTCATCCCAGGAAGATGCGGATTCACGTATCTGACCTCTAATGAGGGAGAAAAGGTACCAATTTCAATTAAATCTCACTTGTACACACAAGCTGAAAAAACATTCAGTCACACAGAAAGAACTGTGAAAGCAGTGCAAATCGCATTAGCAAATGAACGAGAACTAGCACACGGCAAACGGATTAATATCCTCACAGCGGAATCCGCCTTCGAAGCGCTATTCAGCCCAGTAAACCTGCCTACAGTGTCACTGGATCCGAAATGGATACAGTGTATAGATTCTCTAGGAGCGGAAGACGTGAAATACTATTTCGCCCCGCAATTTGAAGAACTGAATGATTTAGAATATGAAGAAGAATATCCTCTGCCAATCGAAATTCTGCCTCTCCCAACTTACGCCTGTATAATCTGTACAGATAGCTTTGTACAGCATTTCAACGTAGAGAGCAAATCCTACAATGCAGCGTGTGCGATCATTAAAGGTCGTTGGCTGTGCGGTAAATTCAGACCGAAAGTAACAAAAACCGAATCTGTAAGAAACTGTTCGGTTCAGAGAACTGAGATCAGATCTTTAAAGATGGCGCTCGAAAATGCAGAACGTGAATTCCCGACACTTATAGTGTGCGATTCTCATTTT
This sequence comes from Lissotriton vulgaris, assembly GCF_964263255.1. Classification (NCBI taxonomy): domain Eukaryota; kingdom Metazoa; phylum Chordata; class Amphibia; order Caudata; family Salamandridae; genus Lissotriton; species Lissotriton vulgaris. The sequence goes on from NC_141698.1 coordinate 144,653,106, forward strand.
TGCGTCAACTCTTACAACAATAAACTGCAGAGTTGGATCGAAAACGACTACAAAGATGACACAGGTGCCACAATAAAGCATAAAATGCTCTGGAAACAGGTAGCTCTTTTACACAAAGAACTACAAAAGACTCACGTGATTCACGCACAGAGTCTTCAACGTGATGGCGTTCACGTTGCAGGGAATTCATTGGCTAATATAGCCACAGCGGAAGCAACTAAACCGGCTTCCGTAGCCACAAAAAAGCGTACAGATAAATACATAGACGGGGAAACCATGCTGGCAGTAAAAACGACCGTAAAAGGCGACTGTGCAGCACTACCTGTGAACTATCCACTCAATTATGCATACATAATCGATGCAAACTCCGTTCCTTTTGCTCGAATCCCTGGAGTAGGGGACAGAGTAATTCCAAACAGGAGCAGGAGGGGCTTCCTATTACTGGAAGCACACATGGGGTTGGGTCTGAGACACCAAACAATCAAAGCCTCTCTGAAAGAATTACAATCAGAGTACTGGTGGCCAGGAATGAGTATAGATATTCAATGTTTTGCTCAAAACTATCCAGACTGCAACAGAGATCGCAGTAATGAACAGGCCAGTGTAGTTTCAGGATCCCTTCTAGAGAGCATAAGGCGGTCTATCTGCGCAATCAAAGAAGAGAAGCGCGTCCCAGTGTACACCGTTAAGACGAAAAGCACTTAAAGAATGAGGCCTCCAGCGCTCGGCTGACGCTAGAACGGTTATAAAAGATTTGCGAGTCAATATCGGCACATACGCAATTACCACGTTCCATTCTGACCAGGGTCCTGCTTTCAGCTCTCGAGCCTATAAGGAGGCCATGGCCAGCATGGGAATTGGGTTGCGGTATTCTTGTCCGTCGCACCCCGAAGGGAACAGTGTGGTAGAAAGAAAAAACCGTGACATAAAGCAATCTATAACAGCGAAGGTATTAGGTTCAGGCGCTGGGTGGGTCAAACATTTAATAAGTGTCCAGACTAGTCTTAACAACATGCCAAGAAATTCTCTAAAAGGTTTCAGCCCATACGAACTATTGTTCAGAATTAGAATGCGAGTTCAGGACCTCGATAGTCAGATGTCAGTGGTACAAGAAAAAACAACAGACTTTGACATCAAAGATCGTTTGGCTGTTTTACAGGAACTGAATGAAACAAGAAAATCATTAAGCAACATAAAGTTAAAGCAACAGCCAAGTACCACTGACGAGGCACCACCCGCAACAGCCCCAGCAAGGCCTGTCTGGATTCCAAAGATTGGGGATCTAGTCAGAGAAAAGATCGCGGTGAAGAAGGAATTTGGGCCTTCTTACAGAAAAGCAGTACCTGTCTTGGCAGTCACCGGAACAAGATCAGTTGTGCTACCGCCCCTTGCTGGTAAAAAGGAGAACAGAGTCGTGTCTATCGATCTGGTAAAACCACAAGCATGTGGCCTATAATCAAAGTAGGCCCAGTGGACTCCCAAGAAACAACAGAATACCCAAACTTGCAACAATCCAAGAGGTTCAAACTGAAAGACTAATCACATTCGATCAGCCTGCAGTGCACAATGAAGGACTATGCAATAATGCCATGGAACTCGTGCCTCTTGAAACACAGATTGAAACAGTTCGTCAAGAAACAACACCAGTCTACAATGATGTGGCATCAGAAAGTGCTACCGAGAGACAGATTGAAAGAACAATCCCATCAATTGACAGAACTGCCTCTGGTTATTTCATCAACTTCGACAACTTCTCTGAAGATCAAAACGACCCCGAAGTGATGCCAGAAACTAAAAAGACTTTTAAAGAAAAAGCAACGGAACTCTTTTATCAACTGAAGGAAATCTACCTCATTTCCCCTTGGCTAGAGTTCTGGTTCGGTCTAGGTGTATTTTTCCTCCTGCTTTGGTTCATCATGGTACTGTGTTTGGGAAAATTCATTGAAGGAAAATATATTACAATGGACACAGCAAGTCAGAACATCAACCTAGTCCTGAAACCACACAGATCATCCCACGTGGAAAAAAGAGAACTGTCAACAGTAAATGTCACAGCAATTCCAATACCTGGTGGGGTAGTATGGGAGAAAACAGACTATGAGATCTATGGTCCGGTCGAAATCCTGAAGTATCCTCATCAACTAAAGGTTTCCTTAAGTGACTTTGTGACACCTAGTACATTCTCTGATGATTGGGACTTTAACAGTATTAATGACATGATGTCTGATTTAGTAATGTCAGCTAGATTCACAGATCATGATTATTTACAAGGTTCATCTAGTTATGAGCAGTTATTCTGTTACACCCACCATGGGGATCATTACTTGCATAAATCTGCACAGCCTAGAAATGTTTTTATGTATAATCAATGGGAACATTGTTCTACACCACCTAAAAGCAGTTCTAAAGCATTTTTTGAGAAATTCAAATACTTCTCAGGGTTTAACACCAGTGATGCAGAAACGTTTTATTATAAACTGTTAGATAAAACAGGAATGAAAACAATGCTGACAAATTCTAAATTGATATATTCAGAAACATTTTATGACAAAATGATGACATTTGGTTTTGATTATTGGAAAATAATATTGAAACGAAAACAATTTGGGGTACAAAAGATTGGCAGGTGCAAGGCATAGAAGCACTATTTAGAACCTGCATGATACCAGAACAAATGTTGTTTTTAAATGACACAATACACCAAACATCTTGTCTTGGCCTAGCTAAGATCAAAGACCTTAAAACACCGTCTATACCGAAGCCAATACCTGAGAATACAACCACAGATATTGAGTTAGACGTGTCACAAATTTTACATTTCAACAGAACACATCCTGATTGGAAAAAGTGGTTAATCTGGCCTACAGACACAAATAGCTGTCAAGATAGATTCCTGAATAAAACACAGGGGTTAAAAATGACGAGATTAGACTCTAGATACTCCCAGAGACAACATCCAGGGATTATAACAACATACAGTGTAGGGAAACTCTGCCTTGAATGGCTAACTTCGTCCACACTGGCTGAAATTAAGCAACACTTGTCTTTACTAAAAGATGGTGCTGATTTGCGCGATTTCATTCTTGGACCACGCAAACAGCGTTACAAGCGTCTCATAGCGACCAGTATCTATGCTGCTTACAACGAGGCTTGGAAAGTAAAGCAAATTGAAACTGCTGAAAAAAATACGAGAAATTGATCGTATTAATTTGGAGAAATCACTTTCTGTGGTAGACAATGGGTTAATGACTCTGTCTTCCAGAATATATTCGTTGGACAATATTGTATCCTCTGCCTTTGATGTGATAGACAGAGATTTGCTAATGTTACAACATGGCCAATCTCAATCACGCTCTATTATAGAATTGGGCTGGACGCTGCAAAATCTTCGTTCAGGCTATGTGCCTTGGCGTTTAATCAACACAACGTCATTATTTTCCAGTTTTAACCTTACTGATAAACAGATCAGTTTGGCACAGAAAGGAGCAGACTATACAATCCTGAGCATCGAAAAACTCGAGAGATTACCATTGACAATGTCAGAGAGTCCTGTCATTGAATGGATAATACACGGAATTATCACAATTCCGATAACAACTTTCCGATTTAAAAAGTGTCTTGAGTACATACCTGCTGGCCAGTATGAACAATTGGGTAAAGGATATGTAAAATCAGAATGGAAATTACCATACACTCATTCTTGCTATAGGGACAGCGACAAAAATGTATTTCTTAGTGGTGAGAACTGTAAACATTCACTAAGCGGTATACTTTTGTGTCAGGGTATTAATTTACACGGAGCATGTGATGGAAATTCAAACAACCTTTCATGCCACCAGCTAGTCACACCTGCAACTCAGATAGAGCCCTTCTTTATGCAACTCGTGAACGGGAGTTACATTCTTAGAACGGATCACAGATGTTGTGGCCTCGTGCCAGGGAAAAGTTATCTAGTAGAAGTAACATCCATGGTCAAATGCTGTATGCAAGCATTGTTTCCGAGTGGGCCTCCAGACACAGTGACTCCCATCTGGCCTCGTCTGAATCTCTATTCTATACGAATTGATACATTAAGCAAAATGAAATCTGTACTTTTACAGACAACAGTGCCTATAACGTCATCTAAAGAGACGTATGATCTTCTAGTTGCAAGGACAGCTACTGAAGTTCATGACCTTTTATCAACAAATTGCCCTGTGCATTTCGTAGAAATGTTCAGCCAACTCCTTAACATGTCTAGTGCAACAAGCATCCCAGGCATATTTAAGACAGTCTTTACGGGACTGCTAACACCCTTCCAGGCAATTTTGGGAATCTTTCCTAATTTTGTGCACTCCATTTTTGGCGGCATACCATTATTTTTGGGACTCGTCGCAGGGATTCTATTTTTGACCCTCCTGCTTCGTTATGGCAAGCCTCGGCTCAGACATAGCTCCCATGGGAATGGAAGAGACAATCCTAGCAATGCGCTACCGGGACAGGATAACTAACGTCCTTGGATTGGCCAGGCTGAGAGATCTAAACATGACCTGGTTCCTTTCATTCAGACCGATATGGCAAAATTGCATTTTACCTGTGCTACGGTGTATGCTTTGCGGCGATGAATGCGTGTTGGACATCTGTCTTTCACTTCCATCAGCAGTACCAATGGACGTCGATACTTTGCTCAGTCCAATAACGGCTCACGCATTGTGTTGTCCCCAGCGGCTACCAATCCTGATGACGGCATTCGTGGAGACTCCTGTACTACAGCCAAGTGGTAACGGTGGAGCGAGTGACAAAAGCAACATCATCCAGGTACAACGTTCTGTGAGCATTGCTGGTCCTGCCTTCGATGACAGCAATCATTCTCACACCTGCCAAGTTACAGCGCTATCTAATTTGGTTGAACTATCACCTGAATTTGTAGACCAATTCTTTGAGAGCCTGTCTGATACGATGTTCTCACCCGTAGAGAAACAATAACTTTTAGGAAGTTTTCCGACACACAGCGTTCCCATGAACTCTGAATTCGGCCTTCAGTTTTGATCAACAAAAACTGCCAAGAGCTTTGGAAATCTATTTTCTTTGAATTGGACAATTTTTTAATATTGACCCTTTTTTGGCACGAACAATTCTTTGCTTAACGTAAAAACTATTCTTAGAGAACAGAAGCTTCACACTTCTATTTCTAAACACATCTAGAGACATAACAACATTACACCAGCCTCTAGCACATGTTATTACAATGCATTTTTATGTGATGATTTATCTCGCCTTTCTTCTGTCAGAGATACTTCATGTGTAATTCCTTTTGCATAATCGTTCATTGATTTCCTATGCAATAATTTTTTGAATGATTTCTATGTTTTAAAAAACGTACAGTACCTAAATTCATGTATTACAAGTACGCCTATTTCGATTTGCATTTATGTATTTTGGGGTGGGCAATGTTACACATGCATCTAATTGCTTTAGTTTTAGTAATTTTGATGGACATTAACCTGTGGAGTGGGTGTTGCGTGTTTATCTAGGTTCCTGATCGATACTGTGACCTTATGCCCCTATTCGGCTATAAATCCATTTATTCCCTATATTGGCATAACCCTTCAAGTGCGATTTTCTGAAGAGTCATCTCTGGCCTCACACGAACAGAGCCACATTCCAGCATAGTTCTCTCTGCCACTTCCTTTCTGACCAATTAGTGCAATGACAGAGCAGTAGTCACTATCTGATATTCCTAGATAACACTCCGAGTTCTTCAACAAGATAAAAACTCAGCAAACCTGGAAATCCCCGCTTGCTATGTTTTGATTAGTAATGGAACTCTAATGAGCAACTGATAACTATCACTTCCTAGTGACATCTTTAATTGACGTCTTATGTCCAGCAAACTTGCGTCAAACCCGGCACCTGTCAGGTATAAATATTACCAACGTTGCCTTAAGCAATGCGAGCTACTGTTGCTGATGCCAGCTGCCTGCAAGACCCCGTGTTGGTAAATCTAGCACTCTGTCGCTGCAGCCTGCTGTCCCTGTGGTGGTGAAGCTGCTGATACCATTATCGCTGCTAAAGCGCGAACTATGGTGCAGTACGCTTAAGGAGCTGAACAGCCGTCCTCTGCGAAGACATCCAGCAGATTCCAGCTGCCCGCGGACGCTGTCCCCCCTCCTTCCTCGACGCGCTGAAGAGACCCGCTGCCTTTCTCGTGCAGAGAAATCCAGCTCCGGCGTTTCCAGTCTACCCTCGCGGGTGACTGGGATATCGAGAGAGACCCCTGAAGGAGATACCAATCCTACATCATTCTATTCAGAGGTATGGTGTTGACTAAACCCTTAAACGAGAATTCTTGAAACCAACCTTGGCAAAACCAACTTAACTTAAAGCTACTTACTTGCTCCCCTTTTCACGTGTTAGGCTTAGGTCAGGCACACTGGGGTAGGCTTAGTTAGAAGCACCAGTTGAGTATGTTTGCCTAATGTATATATGACTGTATATATGTTTTATTACTTTTAAACCATTGTATGGCTAAGAAACCATATCAATGCTTTTACAGTTCTATTTCGCAATACTTATCTTACTGTACGTACTTTTTATAATAACAATTATTGCAATTGTGGCGATACATTTCTCTTGTACGAGAAGAAAGACTGTTCAATAAATGTTAACCCTTTATTGACAAACGCCCGTCTCTCTATTCTCTACATCTCGTGAAAGTAAACTGCACTAGACTGACTGAGTGAAATACATGTCTATTGTTTCACACGACCCTAGAGATTGACTCTTGATCTGAGGAGCAAAGTTGTCATGTTGCACGGTTGTTGGAAAGCTGAATCCCTTCTTGTCTGTGCCAAGGAAGCTGATCACTTCCTATGCAGAGAAGAAAGTTTCCAGTGACCTCTGAGCTAGTTGGTAACACAACCCAATTAAGTTTAGCATAGTCAGTGGAGGCCTGGAATATCTGCAGTTCCACGTCGATACTACTGTTTATGTTATTCCAATGCGCAGGGCCTAGTGGGAAACTAGGAACTACACTACAGAATGGGCAGTTAGATTATTACATTTTATAATCCTAACTGACTCAGGGAACATGGTAGAAATTCGAGTTTAGTATGTCTGAACTCAGAATGATAATTTTTTTTTAACATTCTGTGTTTCAAAATACCCCTTTTAGAAAGTAGGTATTTTCTTGTCTAACTATCCAAGCCTGCCTCTGCTAGGTTGTGTATTCCTTTTCTGGAGTTTCAGTGACAGGGCTGGGGGATTCCAGGAGACAGAAGGATCACACGGGCATCAAATGTAATTGTAGAATGCAATCTATTTTTTTTTTTATCTACCTTATGTATATATTTGTAAATTATGATGTAGTATTTAGTAGTGTGTGTGTTTGTGTGTTTGTGTAATAAATCGATGATAACTTTTCTGAAGAAAAAGCACTGACTGGACAATCATTTATTCAGTGGTATAATTGTGTGTCAGCAAATGGTGATTACTAGCCCATCCCACCTACCCTGAATAGGTCTTGGAGTGCTTCGCTACTTTGAGATAATCAAACTCTACAACGGGGTGCTTGGTTTTCCAGTATGGGAAAATTGTGGACCTATTTCTTGTGCAGGCCTCACATCCTGCACAAACAGTAACCCAATCTCCTACAACATGTGCCTCACAGACTCTACAGAACCAAGCGGCGACTTTCCTCTGCAGCATCGTGCATTTAGGTAACTTTCCATGGTGCCTACAGGATATGCCACAGGCTTGGAAGATGGATTGATTAAATATTGCATGCTGGCAGGCTACTTTGAGCTGACTTATCAATGGAATTGCATCCAGTCAGTTCAGTTCATTAACTTTTATTCGATTATCAATTGTATAATCATAAAAAGTACATATAGAGAAAAAACTTTTCAACACAAAAATGAGTTTAAAATGAGAGCATACTAAAGATAAATTTACAATTTTAAATGTTTCTGATTAATTTAGAACTTTTTGGCGTAATGTCATGAATGCAATTAACAGTTATGCTATCTTATGCAGATTGGTAAAGGGCACCATCACCTCAGAGGGTATACTGGTGCTGAGCATGTGTGAGTCCAGCTGAACGTAGGGCTTAGGCGGGACTACTCAAAAATCTAGGTACTCAGAATCTTGTGGAATTCTAGAAGTGAAGAGAATGCTTGTAGGTGTAGCAGCAGGTCATTCCACACTTTAGGAGAGATGTAGGACATTACTTCTAGTCAGGTTTCCTAGTTTCTACAGTATTGGGCATTTCTTATCTAAATGATTCATGGTTGGAATGGATGGTGGCTTAGCTGTCAATTCCTTACGATTTTTGAAGGCAACATTTAGAAATAGCTACTGTTTCAGGAGTCCTAAAATAATAGCTAGTGTCAGAAAGTAGATTATTACTTTGCACAGATGGTAGTCCACCACAAGTAATAAAGTCACTATTTCTGCTAGGTCCAGCACAGTTTCAGTAATTTATATCTGAGCTCAACTCTTCGTAACCATGTGCCATAAGAGACAAGCTTAACTTAAGAAAATGTATAAAGCATTTAGGAGTACCAAAACAGTTAAAACTTTAAAACACAATACAATACAAATCCCACTCTGATTAATGAAAAGAAAATATTTTAATGAACAAAATACGCCAAAACAATAAAATTCCAGTAAGGAGAATGAAAGATATGAATTTTTTAAAGTTTTAAATAAAAATATTGCCTTAAAGCACAAAGTGCTAACTGCCGGCAACTGGTAGCAGGTAGCACTAGACCGGGACAATGGTACGTTTTAAGGCCGACCGCATTGGAGCGTGGATTAAATACAAGGAACAGGTTGGTCTTGGTCAAAGAGTTCACTTCTGATTTATACATTTTCTGAGACAGTATATTCTCAGTGGTGCACGGCATCAGGCTGGATCCAAAGGCGGGGTCCTTAACGATGGGTTGACTAAGAACTAAGTCTTGGAGCAGCCATCAACAAAGGTGGGAAAAGCTCTGAGTGGGAAAAGTCCAAAGGTTATGCCCAGGAAGTCATTGACATTGGTGTCAGATCCTGTGAAGATGGCTATCTTTGGATGTAGTCTATTTTTTGGAAGTTGGATTCCTTCAGTGGTGTACAGCTGCAGCTGGAGACGGTTCGCTGTCATCCAATGACTATTAGCATTGGGCCAGCTGAATCAGTTTTGCTGCTGCAGAGAAGAATGTAGCAGGACCTTTAATGAAGTCAGGCCCACCCATTATGTACCCTCTGTTAATTGGCTTGGCAGGTTGGTGCCAGTTATTTGTCAGTTCTCCATACAAAAATCCTTGCGGTCCCAGGTTTTAGGTTTAGGCAGGAGGAGTACATTCTTACTCCAGGCAAGGGTTCCAGAACCTGAGGAATAGCATTTGGAAGTCAAGACTCATTCCACAAAAGCCACCAGGAGGAGGGTCCAGTAGTAACGGGTCAGTGGCTCTCTCGGAAAAGTGGACTTCTTGCAACTTTTGTATCGCTGTTTCTTAAAAGGAGGTCAGAAACAGGCATTTAGAGTCCACATCTCAGTCCTGGGTGCAAATGGGAGTAGGTCCAGCGCTTATTGTTCTACTCCTAGGTCACAGCAGCTTGTGCAGTTATTCACTTTCTTCCAAAGGTCCAGAGGTGTTGGGAAGAGGGTGTCCAGGAGTGCCAGTTTTATGCCTGGTACTAGACTGTAGGTGGAGGTGACTTCTGGCCCCTCCCCAACTCATAGGGAAAAGATTTCCAGGGGTAGCTCTACTCACCTTTATAGCAGCTACTGCGTGCCCTAACACAAACAATACCACAGAGCCACTCTCCAAAAAACAGCAAGATGGCAGAAAGTTTCTTCCCTTCTGTAGAGCTCCTGCTCGCAGTCTAGGAATGTGGCCAGGTAAATGAGCAAATCCTGTGGCCCCTCAAAACTGGCCATGTGCGCAGCTACTCTTCTACTGGGAGTGGTGACTGACAATAGCGTAGGCAGTGACCCAGGTTTGAAGTACTTGTGCCTGTGACAGGGCAGGCTCCTTTGAAGATAAATAAGATCCTGGATAATGCCCAGATGGTCATCTAGTCAGGGTAGCAGAACACCTCCCCACTCACAAGCCTTTTGTCTCAGCTCTGGAAACCAATTCACGCCTAATCAAGGATCCATTCAGCTCCTGGATGGCAGTTGGAAGTTCATGTAAATGGGATTCTAGAGGCTCTAGGTAGTCTAAAGGTAACGTATTAAAAGTCATTTTAGTAAAATATGCAAATTGGATGAACCAATACATTGGATTTGTAATAAATATTTTCAAAAAGTCCAAGAGGAACTTTTTTATTTGGTTCCTAGGCGCATGTAACATTATTTAATTGTACAAAGAACTCTTAGTGCTTTTTTATGGAACCGCTATCCCAGCTACAGTGGAAATAGCTTTTTAGGCCTTTTCACTGTAATGATATACTTTAATTCAACCTTTTATTTCTCCTGCTTGTAAATACAATGTACCCTTGTTTAAGGGTACCTAAGGCTAATTTAGGTGTGACTTATTCATATTTTAAAAGGAAGGTTTAGAACTGTCAAATGGGGTTATTTTGACAAGTTAAAATTGAAGTTTATGCCTGAGCAAGACATATTTCAACTGTTTGTTGTGTGCCCCTGTTAAAAATTAACATATTATTTAGTATTGTCTGGGATTAGGTGGGCTTTCATTTGAAAGAAATGGGCATTCAAATTAAAAATTGTTCAGTACAGGGGCCCCCAAAATAAATGTTTGTAAATGGATTCAATAATCTCAACATGGAAAGTGTTTCAGCTAAAAAGCTATTACTCGCTGGAGGTGTCCCCAGATATGTCACCCATGACATGGGGCTGCTGGGTGGCTACGTATTTACAAAGATCAAATGCAATAGTCCATTTTAACATGTCAAGGAAGACAGCTAACCTGGATTACTTTTTTACTAGATGGTATTTATCTAACATGCATAGGTACATACAATGTATAAAAAGCTATTACTCGTTGAAGGTGTCCCCAGATATATCACCCATGACATGGGGCTGCTGGGTGGCTACGTGTTTACAAAGATCAAATGCAATAGTCCATTTTAACATGTCAAGGAAGACAGCTAACCTTGATTACTTTTTTACTAGATGGTATTTATCTAACATGCATAGGTACATACAATGTACCACTTAAAAACATACATGGTTTGTGGTTTCCTGACATGTTCTTGAGAACGGTGTCTGAGCTGATGTTGAATCACCCAGCAAATCATTGTCTTCAGCACTGGTTTAAAATCAGCGACAAGCAATAGTCAGAAGCCTAGTTAATAAGTCAAGCGTATACCTCTGCATGAAAAGAAAAAAGCTTAGAAGCTCAAAAGAGGAAAAATTCAATTACCTTAAAACTTTTTACATGTGGATATATCTTAGAAGCATTAATCTGTATTTATAGGAAAGTGTCAGCATCCATGCCTGGCACATTTTTGCAGATGCAGGATTAATTGTGTTAATTTATGGAGATTAAACCAGAGTTTCTTGCATTCTGTTTATTTCCCTAGCTCATTTGCTGAGCTAACAGATCAAATTCATGAATTATTAGAGTATTTGCTCTTCAAACATTATAAAGCAGCAATGTGTTACGTTCTGTCTGTGTGATTTCATGGCCCATCGTTTGGGTGCTACACATGTATGAACTTTTCAACTACAGGTTATCACAATTAGTAAAGAGGATTAGGCATGATTCACATTCCTTAAAATATTTCCATTAAAATTATTCTGTTTTATTTATTGATTGAATTACGTGGACTCGCCGTAATAACCTATTTATTGTATATATTTATTTAGTTATTCATTCCTAGAGAACTGTAAAAAGACGTTTGGGATGTATCATCTCAAAATGCGTACGCAAAATAGGGAATCACAATTTTTGTGATTGCCTATTTTGCAAATGCATTTAGGGAATCGCAATTTGCGATACCTTAAATGCAATGCAGGAAGCAAAAATAAATTGCGACCTGGCTTTAAGGACTCACAATTTACCACCAAAATTATGCGCGGCTGCCCGAGCCACGAGAACAGGCGGTGCACCCTTTCCAAATGTGAAAGACTCGGAAAGGTACAAACTCCTTTCTGGACGGCACAATGTTTTTTGACAAAAGAAAGCACACAAGGCCAAAAGACATTTCTTACTAAAGGATGTTAAAAGCTGTGAAGAACACACAGGGGCATGGAGCCTACTGAGGATGTACACTGAAAACTCACCTGTTGAACTACAGTTACCAGCATGCAAACAAGGCAGTCACTGTGAGCCACGCCCACTGTGGGAGGTTGCTATTAAAAAAAATGAGTAAACTAACAGGTGAGCCCTTCCACGCCTCTGTGTTTGGCCCATGATTAAGAGGCGTTGTCCTCGAAACGCGTCGGGCATGGTTTTATTTTAAGGACAGAGGTAATGTGTGCCGCCTCGAGGATATCACTGAGGGAGTATTGTGGAGTGCATGCCTGAGCGCAAGGGTGTTTCTAGAACTTATATATATATCCAACCTTCGTTTCATGCAGAAACCCAAGCTGCTTGCAATGGCGGGCCGTGGTGGGGTCGCGAGCCTTTAAAAATCCATACAGTATTGTGTTCAATGTTTTCAAGAAAACAATACACTGCAGCCACTAACAGTACTTCCGCGTGATTTATTCCATATGCCAAGTCACTCTACACGATTCGGAGCATCCTTCTCCTTGCTCACGAGTAAAAGTGATTGCAAAACACAGTTTATTTGAATCATCATGTGACACCTCTACGTGAAAAACAGTGAAAACAGACACATGTATTTATTACGGTCACAGGGGATACATAATTAAAACAATGTTCACAATCCGTCAACGTGATACAAAATGCATTAGTCCATATTTAAACACAAAATACATAAATTAAATCGTTTGACATGAATTGTTGTTGCAAGTGCGAGGCGCCTGTGAAAGAAAGACTCTTCCTTAATACTGTGTGCTAGCCCTTAATCTGGACTTACTTATACTCAGCTACATACACAGCTGCGTTCGCAAACTGTGTTTGCACGCAAATGAGACAAACAAAATAGATAAATTAAATTAAATTAAATAAAACATTTAAGCCCTCTGGGGCTAATAACCTGAACATCAAACCTGTGTGTCGTATTGCCCTTGTGGGCTTAAGGACGCATACTGGTGTTGACACCCTAGACCAGAGGTCTTCAAACTTTTTGATGCCGAGACCCCCTTGTAAAACCTTTTTAGGCGTAAGGACCCCCTTCCGACAAAAGTTTCTAGAAACTGGTACTCCTCATCATCAACTTTTGACAACCATAAATGCGCCTGTTAGACCTCATCACATCCATCCATCATTCATCCACCCACACTTTCACACATCCATCCATCCATCCTTTCATCCTTCCATCCATACATCCTTCCATCCATACATCCATCCTTCAACCATCCACCCTTTCATCCTTCCATCCATACATCCATCCTTTACCCAATCACCCTTCCATCCATCCACCCATCATTCATCCACCCACCTTTTCACACATCCATCCATCATTCATCCATGCAACCTTTTATCCATCCATACATCCATCCACCCTTTCATCCATCCATCCTTCATTCATCCGTCCACCCTTTCATCCTTCCATTCATACACCCTTTCATCCATTCATCCACCCTTTCATCTATTCATCCACCCTTTCATCCTTCCATCCATACATCTATCCTTCATCCATCTATCATTCACCCATCCACCCTTTCATCCTTCCATCCATACATCCATCCTTCACCCATCCACCCTTTCATCCTTCCATCCATACATCCTTCATCCATCCACCCTTTCATCCTTCCATCCATACATATATCCTTTACCCATCCACCCTTCCATCCATCCACCCATCATTCATCCACCCACCTTTTCACACATCCATCCATCCATCATTCATCCATGCAACCTTTTATCCATCCATACATCCTTCATCCATCGACCCTTCCATCCTTCCATCTATCCACCCTTTCATCCATCCATCCACCCTTTCACCATTCCATCCATCGACCCTTCCATCCTTCCATCCATCCACCCTTTCATCCATCCATCCACCCTTTCATCCTTCCATCCATCCTCCCTTTCATCCTTCCATCCATCCACCCTTTCATCCTTCCATCCATCCACCCTTTCATCCATCCATCCACCCTTTCATCCATCCATCCACCCATCATTCACCACCCACCGTTTCACATATCCATCCATCCTTCATCCTTACATCCATCCATCCACCCATCATTCATCCACCCACTTTTTCTGTACCTCTCTCATGGGGGGGGGGGGGGGGGGGGGGGGGGGTCAGTATCTCAGCTTCGTCTTCCTTCTTTCCCTGGAAGGGCATCTCTGTGCCTCCCTGCTGGGGGCGGGAGGGGGGACGTGTCATGGGACCCACAGCTCCAGGGACGCAACATCCATTATACTCAAAGGGCTGCACTACAGCCTGCTCCCCCAGACCCCACCCCCACCCACTTCCCCCATGCCCCCCCCCCCCCCCCCGGGCCCCAGCTCCTGTGTGTGAGCCTGGCTGAAACCGTTTCAGGGACACACACACACAGCCACACCCGAGAACTTGACATGTCTTTGAAAGACCTTCTACTTGTTAATGAGCCTTTGATGTCTTTCACACCTCGGTGTGAATTAGGTCTCTTAACCCTCGATCAGCCCAACGCCAGGAATTGCATGTCCCTGACAGAATCTGCGACCCCCTTCCAAGGACTCCACGACCCCCCTGGGGGTCGCGCCCCACAGATTGAAGACCTCTGCCCTAGACCCTCATGGATCCTGACTACGATCCCTGAAAGAGAACTGTAGATATGCAACAAGCCCAAGTGGGCAAACATTTCTAAATTGTCTCAAAGTGACAAGCCGTCATACCTCGGGCTACCCTTACTGGTATACAACGGATCTCTCCAAAAGCAAGGCACTTTCTCCAGTCCCGCCCCTGTGGGCAAAAAACATCATTCCAAACTCAGGGGGTGAAACGCCTTCTTTTAATGCTCTAAAGCCTGGACAATGCAAATGAATTCAAATCAATTTCATTCCAAACTGGAAAACCCTTTATTGAAAACTTTGAAAGATATATTCACTCTTTTGCCTTCCACTTGCTGTTTAACAAATCCGAGACCTGAAAAAAATACAAAAATAAACAAAAAGGTGAAATATAATGTACAGTGCAAAATTAGTTTAAATTTACTAACAATTCAAATAAAAAGATTGTGAGAGTTAAAAACACTTGTAAAAACAAGGGATTTTATACGGCTCAGCCATAAGTCTTGAAATTGAACAGGACAGAACACAAATCATCCAAAGTGTATATATATTTATCACTTATTTTGTCGTATTGTTTGTTTGTATATATTTTGTCAAATATAAGATTACACGTTTCAATGTCCATGACTTTTCACATGAAGTAATGTGGTGCATGTAACTGTTTTTACACCAAACAACATCTTGTATATATGATTTTTATACTGTAAATCTCTGTTCTTTTTACCAGCATATTTTCACTAGATATGTATAAATTATACATTTGCAAGTGCTGTTAATGTTTAATTGAATTGACTACAACTACCAGGTTGCCTTGTTTTTGGTTTGTGGAAATAATATTGCAATGTTTACTTGCTCATTCTCTCTTTGCTATCACATTTCACATAAGTCAAAGCAATATGTACTGATAAATCTCTATATTCTGCTATGTTTTGAAATCTTTTGTGTTTAATTTGGTATGTTTTGCTATCTCTGTTATTTGATGAAATTGATGCTATTTGTTTCACAAATCAAAGTGGATTTACTTAAACATGTTAAGGTATTTAATTTTGTATGATGATTATAAGTGGTTATTTTTGTGAAAATGTACACTGCAATAATTATATGATGACTAATGCTGTATATACTTCTAAGTTGTTTATAGAAAATTACCAGTGCACATCCCTTCTAGTTGCTTTTATCCCATAGGTATCCAGCCACGACAATCCAATATTTTCAATCTCCTTGTCGTCCACAAATAAACATGCACAATGTTCGTTAGTGTTCAATATCCATTTATTATTGATTTCTTTCTTGCCACACCGTCACAGCCGACGCTCGTTTCGCCCTCCGCGGGCTTTTTCAAGGCTGTAATGTACATACAAAGAATATCACCAAATCAATACAATACATTAAAAGCCACCTTCACATTTTAGTTATATGTTTATCAAAGATCTGATGTACATGCTCCAAATGTGCCCTCATCATCTGTACACATCCTGCGGGTACCTCATATTGATCCAATTAATAAGTGTATACCGAGATCAATCTACAGGTTGTTGTACACCATTAATACTAAACAACTACATGCAATCATCTTGATCCATTATCTCATGTCCTTTCTTAAACCATAAATATTGAACAAGAATATTTCCAAGGTGACCACTACGTTTTTGGGAAGTGTTCAAAGAGAACTTTTTAAACTGATGTGCCCATCCACACAGAAATTTCTAAATACCATAATTTCTTCTATAGAACTCTGTAGTCTCACTTACCAAAAAATATATAGTGTGGTGAGCAGTATTTATTCGCAAGAGTCAATACTAGTCGCAGAACCTGTTGAATATTAGTCCTGTAAAAGTATATGGACATAATGTTAGCATTAATGCCAAGCAGTCATGCTTGACAATCTTTATGTTCTAGTCCACTAATACACATATAGTCACTCATAGGCTTACCTTTAAGCCTTTTGCTTTGTACACCATGGAGTTGTCAATATAAATCATATGTAGATAATCCATTCATGTGTTGTTCGTTGTTGATATAATTAATTTTGCTGATTGAGCACTCTGTTCCCAGTATATATTGTATTTGACTGTGCTATTGTGGAATGCTATATAAACCAATATTTACTTGTGTTGGATCTTGAAGAAAGGTGTTGAGGACTTAAAAAAGAACATAGACTCAAAACGAATATGGCCACCTTTGATGATAATAGGGATGTCTTACTTGATGACCTATTTAATGAGAATCCTAGTAAAAATTCCCTACCTAAAACAAGCGCCAATGAGGGTATGAAACAAAAGTTTATGAGGCTAGAGAGGATAAAAAAACAGGAACTCTCACGTTGGTGGGACGCTACTGTCTTACGTAAATATATTGATAAAGAACAGGTCCCAAGAGGACTAAGATTGTTGATATTTCCCTCCTTTGAGGATTTGGACAGGGGACATCTAAAGGAATGGGAAAAACTACTGTTACATTCCTCAATGGGTATGATGGACATCCTTATTAGGGATGCAGAATTGAAGAGAGAAAAATTATTACTGAAGATTGCCAATTTGGAAAAGGAGAGTAAGGATATGGGTTTACCTGAAGTAGCAGATAAGAACTGGGCCATCTTAAAAGATCAACTTCAAAAACATCAAATATATTTAAGAGACAAGAAATCCCCAAAAATTAAACGTGATGAACGGGATTATAAATGTGGAAGGATCTATACTTTCGCAAGAAAGTTTGATAATAAAAAACCCTCAAACAGTAATAAAAATGGCTCAGACATTACCTTATAAACAGCGGGGACTACCAGCATGTCTGATATCTCTAGCATAAGCAGCGTGACTAGTAACGAGTCAGCAGGTACAGAAGGAGGTGCACAGGGCCCTGTGTCAGATGCCTTTTTTAGAGCTACAGCGCTTCAGACAGGGCAACGATTGAAAATATTGGATTGTCATGGCTGGATGCCTATGGGATAAAAGCAACTAGAAGGGATGTGCACTGGTATTTTTCTATAATTTGCTTATGATACTCTGCCTCACCTTGAGTGAGTAGGATATCGTGGATTGGTGCTACGAGGTGGATGAGCACGATACCGGATGAGCACTCCCACAAAGTGTATCAAATCTATACTATATGAACTCTTAACAAGGGAAACATTTCTTTATGATGTGCTGATCATACAAAGCAAATCCACCATTTGTTCGTTGTTGATATACTTCTAAGTTGTGTTAAGGTCAGAATATTAGCTGCTAGGCCTTAGAATGGTTGAAATCACAGTTAACCTCTCAACTGTGTTGTGTGAAATATTTGGTAGATTTTATGTATACTTTTTTATCATCTTATTGCATTTCAGGACATCATTACATCTGCTTTTTTGAAGTAGTATTGTATCATTTAAACTTTTTATGTACCCTATTATAATACTACTGAAAGGTACAACCATTATAATCTTTTACTTTTTGCTGTTAGGTTGTTTCATTTTTTTGCTTCAAAATAATTAGATGTAGAATCTGGATTTTTATTTTTGAATAATTCATAATAGGTTCAACAGCCAGAGTATGTGGACAGCCATCTACTACTGAGGATACCTCCAATCCAGACATGGATCAAGTCTTCAGTGAGTACTACACTCCTGCAAGTCCAGTTGATGAGGAGTAGGCTAGTCCATTTGGTCTGTCTGGCAGACAGCTATAGTGAGTCTCACTCAGCCAACATCTACACCTCCTCCCCAACCCACATCAGCTGTTACCACACCTCAGCCTATGGAGACCTCCAATTCCTGTGTTCAAAACCACATCACATCAATCTTGTTCTTCCCGTTCCTGGCTACTGTTAATACACTACCACCTCCAGTTCATCCAGGAACCAGTGGTATGAGGGCATACTGTGTTAAGTGCACAGAGTTGTGGGGGTAGGAGTCGTGGGAGAGAATCTGTAGGCCTGCAAAGTGATGCCACTGGGTTCACTGTCACATAGGCCATCATCAACCAAGTCTTGGGATGACTCTATCAGTCCCAAAAAATAATGGCTCAGTTCTGACAAAGCTCCGGGAGAGGAAGCAGTTGCAGAGGGTGAACGATGTACAAATGGGAATCTGAATTACAATTTCGGCTTCCTGACTGGGGTGCTGCATGATATTTTCACCCATACGTGCAGGGCTTTCTAGCAACATCTTTTCCTTTCTGTGGTCCAACTACATCTGTCTCAGCCACAGAAAGGGAAAACTTGCCACAAGAGGAAACAGTTGCACCCACCTCAGTCACAACTGTGGATCCACTGCCTCCACAGCCCCCTGGAAGAGACGTTCAAGTGGACTACCAGAGAGGATGGCAACAGCTCCACTACCACCACCAGCAGGAGACACAGAACATAACCTTCTCCAGTGATGACTACCATTCACTCTGTGGACTATTTTCTGGACACAATGGGCCTGATTCACAGAACTAACTTCAGACTAAATCCTAAACCTACTACTTTTGGTATTCACAGAAGTTAGGATTTTGTCTTAAGTTTGTCTTAAGACAGACTTAAGACAGACTTAAGTTAGGATTTTGTCTTAAGTCTGTCTTAAGTCTGTCTTAAGAGAAACTTAAGACAAAATCCTAACTTCTGTGAATACCAAAAGCAGTAAGTTTAGGAATTTGTCTCAAGTTAGTTCTGTGAATCGGGCCCATCTACTTTTCTGATGCCCGCTGTATTTTGGACAATGGACTTCGAACAATTTTGGTTCTGCAATAATAGTTTCATTCACCATGATTGACTTTTAACTTTTGGTTTGGTTTTTTGATTTCATCCTGTTTTTTGGGGAGGTTATGTGGAATAAAACAAAACTGAAAAAGTCAAAGACGTGTTGTATTTCATTTGTCAATTGGCTCATTTATTTCTTTACAGCACACGTTTTAAGAGGTAAACATTAAAATTATTGTTTAGTCATAAATAATTCCCTTGTAGATAATGTGCCTTGCATTTTTTAAATGAACAACAATAACAATAATCACAGATCAATAAGTAGTACTTTATTAAATTGGAAGAAATATAGTTTTACAATTTTTTTCTTAAGCCTTAAAACCCATGCATAACCCAAATACTTAATGCCTTTTTCTAATTTACAGTTCCAGACCTTGCCACCATGTAAGAATGGAATATAATGAAATACTTCAGATTAAACAGGCTAACTTTTATTGATTTATGTTGTTGTACTAAAAATCATACTTTCGCATTGTTTTATGTAAGTTTGCATTCGCGGCGCCATTTTGTGTACAGGCGCCATTTTGTGTCTTGATCAAAACCAATCCTTTGCCACTTTTGAGAAATGGTCTTCTCTAAGTTATGTTTCTTCAGAGCTGAGTTTTGCTACACTAATGAATGTATTGTTCTTATTAGCACATACCTATCCCTTTAGATAGAAGCCTTCTCCCACTTGTCTAGTGGCAGGCTTAGGCTGAATTACCTTGACTGGTAGATAGTGTGTGCCCGGCCCTAGAATCAAAATTTACTCCTTTGTAATTTATTGTCCATCTGCACCACTCTGGAAAATTCCATGGCGGGCGTGCTTAGATTGGTTTCGAAATGTACATAATGTATCCTTATGCTTACTGATGTCAGTCCCTCTGCAGCACTCCTAGCGACTCAGCAGACAGCGTTCCGCTCTGAGTGTACTTTCAATAAACAATCATTGGTTTGTATTCTCTACTGTATGACCGACTCTTCATTTGGTATGGAAGGCTCAGAGGTGGTTGTGAGCGACACGGGTGACCCTGATCGGGCCACTTCCTTCAATGTTATCAGCTGGAACTAGATCTCCTAGCCCACAATAGGAATCACACATCACTAACATGAATAGTCTAACTCATTGCAGTACTCAATTTAGTGGCCATAAGATCATTTCAATACAGTGTTGCCGTATCTGGTCTAATGTCACAAACCACTTTAAGGGTCACATGTATGTACCTTTTTTAAGGTCACAAACAGCCCTATTCAACTGGAAAATGGGCTGCTTTTAAAAAGAAATGAGTGCTTTATTTAAAAGCAATCATGAACATGGTGGTCTGCTGACCCTAGCAGGCCACCATTCCAGTGATTTTAGCAACCTACCTCATAAATATTCATGAGGTATGTTGATTTGTGACCCCCTATGCATCGCTAAATGATACTCATGGAGTTTCATTCATTAGGAATAGCGATTACCTAATTGCAATTTGCAGAAAATCACAATTAGGTAATCGCTATTCCCAATATGGATATGTGTTGCCCTAAGTGTTGTGCTACAAGAAGTTCTTCCTACAATGATAATACACATCAACAGCCTCAGACACTTAACACAAAATAAGAATTCTGCAAATGTGAATGGAGATTAGTATGCTTTGTGTCGACTGCCAAATGTGATTAGAGCAATTTAAGCATCACGCCTTGGTATCAATATTCCACTGAAAATAAGTCTAATGTAATCTTAAAAACATCAATTTAATCACTGGGCAAGTTGTCGTTGCACAAGATATGTACACCCAAAGTCTGTGTGTGTCTTTCACATGATCAACCCATGTTCCCTTTGTACTTTGCAACAGCAGCATCTTACTGCAAATGACACAACTGTGAAATGTCCAAATAAAGACATGATAAAGGAACCTAACACAGACTAAAAAATGAAAACAATTGGTTGATTACATTACAACCTTTTCACATAACAAATGAATAATATTGAGGCCCCTTTTTCTAAGAAAAATCAAGGATAAACAATGTAAATGAACAGTGTACTCAATGTGTCAAAACTTTGAACAAGAAACATCTTTACACTGTACATTCCTTAACTTGCCCTTTCTAAAAAAATGTCCAGCACAGACTGTCATCCTCATTAGATCAAAAGTTAATTTAATATGTAATGTCATAAACTGTTTGGGCCATTTATGAGGAATTGACTTAGGGCCACTCCACAAGTCTTTTCGTGGGGCTGCCCTAAGCCAATCTGAAAGGGCATGAATGCACCTTATTTATGAAATACAGTGCATTACTGTCCTTTACCCCTGCGAAGGCGCACAATTTAATGCCGAGTACCAACGTAGGCATCCTTGCACCATGGTGCAAGGGTGCCTACGTTGGAAGCAGGGTTGCTTTTGTGCAGGAAGGAGCACCTTACTGCATTAAAACAATCCTGAGATGTGTTTCCCTCATTCTATGTGTGTTGCAGAATGGAGCACACATGGAAAGAGGAAAGAAAGAGAAAACATGAAGACATTTATCCTAGTTACTCCTGCTCTGAGGAGGCATAAGGGTTTGGAGCTGCCCAAGGTTTACGTAATTTGTAAATTTGGGTAAGTGTCAAAATCCATGGGTGTTGTGTGGGAACACCCACCGCAACACCCATGGAATGCCTCCTTGATGCAGAGTCCGGCAACTCAGCACTTTGCGCTGCCTTGACTTACTCCATATTTATGAGGCAATACAAAGTCACGCAGGGTGGCTTTGTGTCACCTCATAGATATGATTGAGAGGCCTGTGCCACCAGAGTGTCAACAAAGTGATGCTCTGGAGACGCAGGCCTCTTGTAAATATGGCCCTAACTGTACACTTGCACTCATGTGAAGAAGTTGTCAATAGTATTTCATGAAGGAGGGCCTAATCGAGTATTTACCCCATCCAAACTTAATACTCCACTAAATGTAACTTACACAATGAACAAAGGTGGTCAAAAATAGGGTCCTCCTCACACTTGGACCGCAAGCTTACTAAAGCTTACTAAACACTATCTAGAAGCAGAACATAACGAGGATGACATAAACTGGGTGGTTCTTGATAAATCCAACTGCTGTATAGAAATGGGTCTGTTGGACAAGGTTCTGTTCCGGAGGGAACAATCAATCAATCAATAATTTGTAAAGTGCACTACATACCTGCAAGAGTCTCAAGGCGCTGTGGGGGGGGGGGGGGGGAGGGGGGGGGCGCTACTGATCGAACAGCCAGGTCTTGTGTATCCTCCTGAAAGTCAGCAGGTCTTGGGTAGGGATGGGCGGACATTTCTGTTCCGCCCACGGAATGTTTCGAAATTTGCACCTTCTGCAAAGAAGGCGGAAAAACAGTGCAAATTTCCGCACATTCCCGGGCGGAACGGAAGTTGGCCGCCCGCCCGCCTCCCACCCGCCTTATTAAATTATATTTAAAGGCAAAAATACAACTTAAATAAAACTTACCGTATTGCGCTGTAAACTTCCCCATCGCGGCTTCATCTTGGAAACTGCACATGCGTGGGAGCCTGGGCATGCGCAGTCCGGGCGCGGAATGCGCATGCGCAGGCTCCCGCGCATGTGCAGTTTCCAAGATGAAGCCGCGATGGGGAAGTTTGCGGCGCAATAAGGTAAGTTTTATTTAAGTTGTATTTTAGCCTTTAAATATAATTTAATAAGGAGGGCAGGAGATGGGCGGGAGGCGGGAGGCGGGCGGCAGGCGGGCGAGCTTGCGTAACGGAAATATCACGGAGAGGCACGGAGATTGGTTCAATCTCCATGCCTATCCGCGATAGTCCCTTCTGTGACTTTCGTCCACCCCTAGTCTTGGGTCTGTCGTAGGCTCAGTGGGAGGGTGTTCCATATCTTGGCGGCGAGGTGGGAGAAGGATCTCCCACCGGTGGTTGTTTTTCAGATGTACGGGACGGTGGCGATTGAGAGGTCGGCGGAGCGTAGCTGACAGTTGGGGATGTAGAAGGAGAGCCGTCTGTTGAGGTAGGCTGGGCCAGTCTTGTGGA
The DNA here is from genome assembly GCF_964263255.1 of Lissotriton vulgaris. NCBI lineage: Eukaryota > Metazoa > Chordata > Amphibia > Caudata > Salamandridae > Lissotriton > Lissotriton vulgaris. The sequence continues at coordinate 144,676,599 of NC_141698.1, forward strand.
GTGCCTTGTGTGCGTGGGTGAGGAGCTTGAAGGATATCCTCTTGTTGACGGGGAGCCAGTGCAGGTTTCTCAGGTGGGGGGTGATGTGGCCGTGGTGTGGTACGTCGAGGATCAGTCGTGCCGAGGCGTTTTGGATGCATTATAATCGTTTGATGAGCTTGGTGGGGGCTCCCGCATAGAGGGCGTTTCTAAAGTCGAGTCTGCTGCTGACGAGGGCCTGGGTGACTGTCTTTCTTGTATCTGTCCGGATCCATCTGTAGATCTTGCAGAGCATGCAGAGGGTGTTGAAGCAGGAGGAGGAGATGGCGTTGACTTGCTTGGTCATTGAGAGCATTGAGTCAAGGATGATTCCCAGGTTGCGTGCGTCGTCGGTGGGTGTTGGGGCTGCCCCCAGTGCAGTCGGCCACCAGGAGTCGTCCCAGGCTGAAGGGTTGGAGCCGAGGATGAGGACCTCTGTCTTGTCTGAGTTCAGCTTCAGATGGCTGGTTTTCATCCAGTCGGCGACGGCCTTCATTCCTTCGTGGAGGTTGGCTTTGGCTGGGATGGGGTCCTTGGTGAGGGAGAGGATCAGCTGAGTGTCATCGCCGTAGGAGATTATGTTGAGGTGTTCTGTTGGGCTACGTGTGCGAGCGTTGTGTTGGGCGTTGGGTGTTCAGGCTGAGCAAAAGCCATCAGAGAGGCCTTAATGATGACATTCCTTGGTGTTCGCTATGACTGAGATTACCTCACTACCATAATGACTAGACATTTTTGCTTGTCATATCTCTACATATAAGCATTTTTTATACACTTTTTATGGCTATGCAACAGAATAATAGGTATTTTTCCTCTGGGCCATTTCAAATTTTTGATATAGTTGACCTAATGAACAGTCTATTTATGTATGGCCTCAACAAAACCATCAGGAAATACACTATGTTTGTCTCCCAGACATCTCTAAACCTACTTAATGACTGTGGATTGACATGCACTATTCATTTGAAGTTTTCGCACATTTTGGATACCTTATGTTTATTTTATAACTGTTTTCCCACATTGCGTTTCTAATGCAACACACAATGTTAGGTATCCTTCTCGTGGGCACAGAGCCATGTTTTTGGATACAAACTTCAACTCCCAGTCATCTCCAGGTTATACTTCCAGGTCTTCTCATGGGATGTGGGTGTCAGGTCCTGGATGCCACGTACTAAAGGGGCATTCTCCACGGATTGTCTCCCTTGCCGGCCCTTCGCAAGACATGACGCTCAAGACTCCGTAGGTAAGATGCTTCCCCCTGTGGCACGATTAATAAATACCTTGTGTGGGGAGAGGTATCTTTATTTTATTTTAGTTTGTCCACATTACAGCGGCCTCATGTTACTTTTATGGTCTCACTCATGCTACACTATAATGACTGTATATTTCATCCCATGTAACAGCTGTGACTATGGTTTTGTAACAAACCCTCTAGATGGGTTCATAATGGACGAGGCTACTGACAAAAATATATGAAATCAGAGCGGCCGGGTCTTGTTACAACAGATAAGCATGTGTTTTTAATTCAGTTTTAATGGTGAGAACAAGAGTTTCATGCCGAATAAACCTTGAAAATCTGGTTTCATTTTGAATAATTTCCCATCTTTTATTGATTGTAGGTTTGATCATGTGTGCTTTGGTGAAATAGTTCTAAACACATACCATTGCTTTGACTTCCTTTTTGGTTGTTTTTCTGAACAAATCCTGTCTGTCCAACTGTTCTACTCAGTTGAATGATTCTTGTATTACAAGAGGCGAGGCAGGTAGCCTAGTTGGTTGAATTTCATCATGAATTAGGTATTCTTAATTACTAAATATGTCTGCGATGTTCTTGTTTAGTATGATAAATTGTTAAAAAGATAGGTGGTGTTTTAAAGCTGGTTGATGAAAGCTCTTATAGTGCAGACTATTATTCCTGTCTGTAGGTTTGCCTTGTTTTGCCTAGTATACATACTGTACAATGGAGTTTTTGTGACATAAGTTCACCATTCTAAACAACAAACCAGAACCATTCACAGGTGTTAAACAGTTCCTGGAGTCAGTTTAAAATGGTTAAGAGACAAGAACATAAATTATAAAGGAGCAATAATGGGAATTTACAAAAATGTTACCAAATAGTTTCTGAAGATGTTTCCTACATGCAGGAGATAATTTTATAAATGAACCAACATTTAAAAGCTTTGAAGTAGGTGAAATCTTAAAATTTGGAAAATGGTTTGAGAAAAAAGTTTATGATCAGTTCTAATTACGCAGATAAAATAAAATTATTGTATAGGTCTTTTCAGCATCTTCAAGAGAACTTGAAGTGGACAGTTGCCATGAAGGTAGGGAAGCAGCGGGCCACGGTGTTTCGGATGGTAAGACCACAGACAGCAATTGATACAGTGGCACAGAGAGGGAGGGGACTTGGAAGGAGGCCACCAGCTCATCAGCATCTTTGGAAACCTCCACTAGCAACCAGTCCCTAGTGGTGGTGGACCCTACAGGAACTGTACCAGCTGCAGCCTTGTCCACCACTCAGACCATCACCACCCTCCCTCTTGCTCCCCCCCAAGTTGGCCAAACCCACACCCCTGAAAGGGCTGGGGTCTCCCATGCCACATGCACCTCACCCCCAGCCCCTTTCACCCCAGCTGCACTGAGTAAGGAATATATTGACCTCTTACATAGCATCTCTGTAGGCCATTCTCCACTCCTGAATGGCATCAAGGGGCTTAATTGCCAAATGCAGCAAATGGTAACATGCCTGGAAGCCATTCATATGTCAATGTATGAACACTAGAGATCATTTGCAAAACAAGTCTATTAATGATCACAGTCTTCCAATTAGCCCAACCTTGTATCCCAACTCAGGCCCTTCCTCATCCTAGTTCCAAAGTCCTATCCCAATCCCAAGCACACTCTCTTCTTTGCAGGCACCCACTCCAACACACACAAACAGCACACTCACATAAACACAAACACACCAAGAAACACAAGCAAACACCCAAACAACATACAGACATTATTGACACTACACCCACAGGCACCACAACCAACTCCATACCCACAGCCACCAGAGCCTCCACAGCAACCACAGCACCCAAAACCACCACCACACCCACATGCACCACAACCACCAGCACACCCACAACTACCAGCACATTCACAAGCACCACAATCATCAGCACACCCACACCCACAACCACCAGCACACCACAACCACCAACAAATCAACGACTACACTACACCCACAAGCACTAGCACACCCACAAGCACAACAACCACCAGCACACCAACAACCACTGGCACTCCCACAAGCAACACCATACCCACAAGCACCACAACCACACCAACCACCTCAACAGAAGACTCATCCAAATGCACACCTACATGTAAACAACACCAACCTAACACAAACGCACACACTCACACAAATTCAAAACACCTGAGAAATAAGACTGTTGCAATCAAGGAATGATCCTTTGTAGGCAGGTCATGTAGGTTTTATGATTAAATTTATTAGGAGATAATGGTCCTTGATACATGTTACAGATGTAATATAAATCCCATATTAATGGCCCACCATTATATTGATATGAGAGAAATATCTCATTTCTTAATAAAAAATATTTTAATTTCACCAAGTTCGTCCTGCCATTAGTTTTAGTTTTAAATGCTTTGATTCCCAGAACTGATAATGATTAAAATGTGATTTACATATTTTAATATACAGTTAAGATAAAAAATGCAATAGTTTCTTTAAATATCTAATTTGTATAGTCCATACACTATTAAATAAAATATTTGATGGACATTTAGATTTTGGTGCAAGCATTCATGATTATGAGGGACACTTACACAAACAAATAGATTTGTCATTTTTTAAAGCATTAATACAGATGTGTTTATTTGTACTTGCTAAGTGATGAAAATAAACGCATATGCATTGCACCTTGAAATAATAATGACACAAATAACATTTAATAAAATACAGAAAATGCACTACAGAAGGGAAATGTTAATTTGATAAATATATTTATTAGTTAAATTTTGGAACGAACATTGATTTTACAGTTATTTCAAAACACACATTTCACCTTGTCAAGTGCAATTTCTACATTATATTACATTTTAATGATCCCAATAATGTGTAATGCATATGTTTATGATTTTATATTTTAGGAAAATTAGGTTAAAACACCTGTTGGTCAGTTTTAGATTTTTTGATTGATGTCCATTTTTGTGTATGGGTCCATTATCATGAAGGCAGCTTGCACTAAATTTTAAATTCCAAATAAAATTATACAGGTGTGTTTCTTTCCATTTCTTAACTGACAACATTACACACGTGCATTACACATTGGTATGGTATTGCTTGTAAGAGAGATTTCAACATGCTCAAGTTTAGGCCAAATGTAAACTGGCAGATTAAAAGGTAACAAGTAAAAATAGAAGTTTACCTTGGAGTTGGGTTGCTTCATGGTCAAATACCAGCAGCAAAGGCAGGACTTGGACAATCGGCTCCATGATTGAAAAGGAAGTGTGAAATAGAACGAAGGTAAGTTTTGTCCTTACATCTATTCCAACCTGCCAAATCAGGTTTGGAGTATTCCCTGCCACAGTAACGTCAGCAGGAAGGCACACTGTGGTTGGCCTGGTGGACAAACTGGCTGTACTACCTCGAGAGCTGCATTTGTCTATAACACTGTTGATGCGGGTGAGATAATATTGCATAAACGGTGGCATTTTGATGGTCTTTCATCCATTGACCAGCCAGCATCTAAATTGATGTCAATGTCTTCTGCATCCAAGGTTATTCATCAGTCATCTATAATCAAATCCTCTAGATTAATAATTAATGATTTGGACTCTAATTTTGATTTACCCTTACTCTCTACAGTCCACTTGTCTTTATGGCATAGTGTTTTACTTAAACTAAACAGAAACATTAATTTGTGGTCCTCATGGATTTCAAAAGGAATTTTTTATCTCAAAGATGTATTTTGTGGAACTGCCTTTATTCCTTTTGAGCAACTACAGTTAAAGTTTGATATCTCAGCTTCTGATTTCTCAAAATACCAATCTTTATGTAATTCAATTTTTGACTCTTTTCCCAATGGTATTCCCTCTTCCACCACTAATGACCTATTAATTTACCTTACGGCTGTTACGTCTTTCCCCAAAGCTGTCTCTGTTTTTTATAAAAAGTTTACTTCCTCCCAGGGCTCCAATGTTGGTGCAATATCATCTTTTTGGAATACTGAACTGTCCATTTCCCTATCAGATGGCACATGGTCCTCAATATGGCTCAACTGTATCTTTGGTTGGCTTTAAGCATGGGTGGATTTTGCGGATCCACGATCCGCGGATTTTGCGGATCGTGGATCCGCAAAATCCGCGGATTTAGCGGATTTGCGGATCCGCAGATTTGGGGCGGGGGCGGGGCTTCCATGCGAGTGCACATGCCTCTTGTGAGGCCTCTATCCAGCATCACAGCTTATTTTCCACGGTAGAGTTGGGAAGAAGGCACACCTGTCCAGCCTCGACGACGCTCACGATTGTTTTTGGGCTAATGAATGAGTCACTGAATTTGAGCATTAACTAGTTCGAGCGACCATGTGTGTGTTACTATGCAATCGCCCCGACGGGCGCAGGGGTCCCTTGAGTGAGCTGTCCATCATAGTGGGTGAATGGCGGGCAGAGGGTGCAAACCGCGAGTGTGTGGGCGGGGCCAAATGGGCAGGGCTACCATGCGAGTTCACATGCCTCTTGTGTGCATAAAAGGTCAGAGAAAGATCAGTTCAGCAGATGAAGAGAAAGAAACCCCTGGTCACAAGCGCAGCACGGGTATTGTGCTCGTGAAAGTCAAGGATGCAAAAGCCTCTATCCAGCATCACAGCATTACAACATGTTGTAACTATTTTAGGATGGCGCCGGCAAGCTGCCAGCGCCATCCTAAAATACTTACTAAATTAGCTTCAACAGGAAGCTCTAATAGATAAAATCCAGCACCTGCTCGATTTTATCTATTAGAGCTTCTTGTTGAAGCTAACTTAGTTACTATTTTAGGATGGCGCTGGCAGCTTGCCGGCGCCATCCTAAAATAGTTACAACAGGTTAAACTTTTGCCCCCGGAAAAATCCGGATTTGCGAATTCTCGGTAAATTCGCGGGAGTTCGCGGATCGCGAATTCACCGAAAATTCGCAAAATCCGCGAGCGGAACGGATTTTTCGCACACACTTAGTTGGCTTCCGGTGTCTCTTTATCAGACTAATGCTTTTATTTTATTTAATGCCCTATGGACCCCATCTCGATTATGCCATGCGAAATTGTTACCATCTGATGTTTGTTGGCATTGCACTTCAAGTTCTGGATCACTTCGTCATATGTTATTTGAATGCCCAGTTATTATAAAATTTTGGTCGGATGTTTGGAATGTCATTTCGAAAATTTTGCCTTTACACGATGATATTTCTTATGCTATGTTAATATGTAAATCAGTTGCCCTTTCCCATCCTCTTAGTGAGTCAGAGGCAAAGTTATTTAATTTTTTAATTACAGCTGCTTTAAAATCCATTACTTTTTGTTGGAAAGATGCTTCTTCTCTTCCCGTTCATGCTTAGTGGTCGTGGATTATCTTTACAAGAAGAGGAGCTCAGCTGTCTCTTAAAGGCGGTGTTCACAATTCGCAGTCATTTCAATCTTTTTGGTCTCCTATTGATTCGTATGTTATGCAATGATTCGTATGTTATGCAATGATATGAATAAATGTTCTCTTCTGTATTTTGATGATTAATTTCCCCTCATTTACCATCATTCTTACTTCAATTTAATTGTGACTCTATATTGTTTTATTTTATGATTCTATGATATGTTCACTCCCCCGCCCCTCCTCTCCTTTTTCTCCCTTTCGCTTCATTTTTGGTTTATTGCATTTTATACTTGCAATTTCATCATTTACGCATATAAGACTTATTCTTTTTGTATTGTATTTGTCTATTTCTTCTGTTTACAAAATACTTCAATAAAATCATTTTGAACAAAAAAAAAGAAGTAGTTAACTGCGGTAAAGAGCTTCAGAACATTACCAATGTGTCTGTCACTAGAATAATTCATAAATGCTCACAACCATTTCACTTTACAGAAAGAATGGCATTTTTCAGATGGGGTGCTGGTCCTACTAAAGACTACTCCATTCTCCACTTCTTCTTTCCCTATGCTGTCTGAAGGATTCTGGGAAGGATACTGTGATGTATGCCTCCATGAGGGTGAAACTGCCTCAGACTGATTGGCTGACCCATTGAAATTGTGAGACGCACGGCACAATGTTTGGCACTGGTCAGATGCTACACTCTCTACGTTTATGAATATATGCTGCAACTGTCCTACAGTTCTCTGACTATACTTTGCACTGAGACTTATGTCGACCTTGTCATGTCAATGTTTCAAAATTGTTTAGATGTGGGCTGTACCCCTCCTCTGTGTATGGCAACACTTGGACCCTTCTGAGGCTCTGATGGAATGCCTTTCTGCTGTTGCCACCGTACCTGTTTGGAAGTCTAAAGCCAGTCGAAGGAGACCGCAGCACCGATACCTGCCCCATGAAGCCAGCTCTATCCATCTTCACGAGACAGAGTCACTTTCATGACAATCCGCTGGGGCCCTCACATTCCTCACTAGAGGTGGAGAAGGGTTGCCTGAGAGGTTAACTGCTACCTGTATGGGAGAGGTGGGTGGTGACTGTACCTGCTAAGCACAACCCTCACAGCTCTGACCTTTATAATGGCCCTTTTCGTTGCTCCCTTGTCCTGGATGAGTATGGTGGTCAGGCACCTGATTGGCTAGGAAGCTGGCTAGATCTAGAGTCCTTGCAGCCTGTTGTGATCCCAGTGCACTGTAGACGTGTAGCTCTTTTATGTTCTCTATGGGGCGCATACCTCCTTGCTGTCCCTAAACATGTTGACAGGGACTGCTACACACAGCCCCTTTCCTTCACAGGGTCCATTCACAATTGCCATTGTGGTTGCTTTCCCAGTACTGTTTAGATGTGTGTTACTCACTGCTTAATTTGTGAAAAAATAAGTGCCAGGGCTCTCGACAGGAGGCCAATACAGCTTGGCTTGCACCACACATTACCGCTCCCAGCATTGCAAATGGCAGTACCAACACAAATACTAAACATCACAGTCCCACAAGTGTGACAATTTATCCTGTTCCCGGCCCCCAAAGCTATAAGAATGGCTTGGGCAGCAGTCAATAGTTATTTTTAATGTACATTGAATTAGTAAACAACTGCTGTTGTGCTCATCTTTAAATTAGACAGCCAGCACCACCATGTAACAGACTGTTGCAAGTTCAGTGCTGACAATAAAGTGCCAGTGCCCGGGACTGGAAACTACTGGCTCAAATTAAGCACTGGGTCACTGTAAGACTAAGAATCTTAATTCATTGTCAAGCGTCTCAAAGTACCCAGTTTTTACTGTAAGACTGAACGTCCATTTTTCCAAGATGTTCTTTTTAAGGTTTGTGGCCATTAGCTATTAGCAAACCTTGCATTACCAAATTGCCTCTGCGATACTTCCTTGTATTGTCTCTGTGTTACAAAAGCACCAGGTATGTTCTGAGCTTGAAGAAAATTGTAGGCTTGCAGGAATTCGAGCTGTGTACAATTTAGGTTTTTGCAAACTTTACTATTTAGCCAGGGGACCTAGTTTCATTATTGTGCAATGTTATTTTCATCTAATTCATTTCATTGCCAGTTTCTACCTAACATTGCTATTTTGATTGTGTAATGACTGGTGCCTAGAGCGATTTAATTTCTGTATTATATTGGTGTTTTGGGTTTTGTGTGTTTTTATTTTTGCTTACCATTTATACTGTAAATACTTTTATTGTACACAAGGTTTATGAAAGAGATTGTGCAGCACACAAACCTTTTGTTATATTTATATATTTTTTGCAATTATAATATTTGTGTTGTGCTGGACCTAGAGTCTGATCATACCTCCTCTGGCTTAGCTGCCTGTCCACATGTACACAGAATTAAAGGCACTGAGATGAATCCCACTTTCTGTTGCAGGTTTGGTATTTATACACTAGTTAACTGGGACCATAAGTCTTCTTCTTTTTGTTGAACACAGTAGCCCTTATGCATATATGATCCATAGAATCTGGCACGCCAAGTAATTTCCAAAGATGGAGGTTTATAGACGCAATGGGTTTAGGGAAAACCCAAGGGCATTAACAAATCCTATTGACCAAGAGAATCAAGGTGACTCCTTATACTGGATCTCCTAAAATGATAACGGGCCTGTTCATTATCTTGTGGGATGCTCTACATTAGGAGATAACATTGACTTTTTAATCCCATTAGAGTTAGACTTTTCAAAGAGATTATCCTTACCACGTTTGGAGTGTTGATATACTTTCAGGTGCGGAAGTGATCCTCCGCAGTAACAACAGTACTTTGGGCCTAACTTGATAAACCACTATTTTGACACCTCTGGGCCTTTTCCCAAACTTCATTTTGTAGTAGGGTTAATAGTAATACAATACTACTACTCATTTTCTGCAAACTGCCATCCAAAAACCTACATGTAGAGAGATCTGCCTCGCCCATCTTTTCTTTGTGGAGAGCTCCACCCTGATTGCTGAGATCTCTGCTCATATAAACACATGTTTAGTAGTTGAGACAACGACGGACAGAGCGGGCCTTTTTGACCTGAGTTGTTACCAGGGGAGGTGAGGTCCAGTCCTCGTACAAGACGGGTGCCATCTGCATCCCGTCGATACGGAGGATTCGTACTTGGCACACGCGGTTGTATTAATTTCAACCTTTATTTACAATCCTTTTCCTATTTGTGTTTTCACTGTTTTGACACTAGTTTTAATTTAGTAGCAACAACATTTATAGACAGGTCCCGAAGAAAGCGGTGGACTACCAGTCCAGAAGGCTTAAACATGTCGACCTTACCTACAAGCAGTTATGTTTGAAAAACTGCTTTTTGCACTGTTTTTAATAAGGATTACCACAGATATTCCCCCAAAAAAATTTCTCCCTTGTAAATCCTTTCTTAATGTTCACTGTCACACCATTGCACTGCACTCATCACCCCCACATGCTATTTGTGATCCCATCTATGTGTCTTGAGAGCTTGGTTTCTCTTGTTTCTTTGCTCCTCCTACATGACCCTTTCAAGATACAAACCACTAGGAATCCCTCTATGATCAAGAGGTACAGGGATGGTAGGATGGATTCCCAGATGATGATATTGATCACTTTGGTGAGTGATGGGAGTCCGATTGTTTGCAGGGGTCTCTTTACTCTGTAATTTCTCTCTGTAGTACTCTTCTTAACAAAGATGTTCAGAGACCTCTCCCAAGATAGGTTTTTGTCATAGCAGACCCCCGGATGAGTTGTGTGATTTTGATGTGCTGAGCATTTACAGCATATTTCTGAGGTTCTCCTACTCTTCCACTAATAGACTACTCACTATTTTCTTTAATGTCCTTGCTTGTTACATTCATCTTTTTCATTTTTTCTAGACTGTTATCCAAAAGCCAGCAATGTGGCTTTCCAGTTGCACCAGGAGTGGGGCCCACTACGCGAAGTTCAAGCCTTCCGCATGACATGCTGATGGACCCCGAATCATGCATAGTTCCCTTAGACATGGAGAGAAGCACCATCTGCAGTCAGTCCAACTGCACGCCTACATGCTGCTCACTTCCTATAATGATGCTAGTTGCCACACCTGGCAGCCTGTCTTAGTAAATGCTTGCATGTGTCTATGCTGGTGTGCAGAACCAAGTAGGGGTCCAACACAACGCATGCATCTTTACACAAAAATCGCATACAGTATTATGCTTAACTCACATGATATCTCAAATTGTTGGCCTCAGGTGGAAAATAGACCTCCTGAATGAATGAATTCTAGCTGGAACGCTCCACTTTCAAGATCTGTGACATCAATGATCCGACCCCAAATGCTCTGCACACACTTGATCGATGTTTATAGAAAGGAGCTGATGCCTTTGATCCGTAAAAAAATGGGATCACTAACGATGCAATAATCAAGTAGTGGCTTTTTGGTAGGCCTCTACAGAACTTCGATTACTCCAGAGTAATTTCGGTAATTCTGATTTACTCTTTGACGTGGAATCACAGATAATTACACAGTTACTCCTGGTCACGCAATTGAGAGAAATTTTGGGGGGAAAACGATACTGCAAGAGCACATTTAGCAAGTGAGAGCGGCCATTTGCTCTCACTAGTGGTGGTCTGCCTCATTTAGCACTGTTTCTTAGAGACAAAATGCATCCTTGGGTCCATTTTGGACGCAAGGGTGCATTTTGCACTAAGAAAATAGAGCTAAATGGAAGTAGTATGTTTGGGGAATGTTGCATTGATTGATTTTAAAACTTATATAGCGCTTACTGTCACCCCACGGGTATCCTGGCATTTAGTGCTATTTCTTAGGGCAAAATGCATCCTGGCGTCCATCTTGGATAACAAATAGCCCTAAACACAGAATTACTCTACTCGCATAATTCAAGCATAATCTCATGGAATTCTTAGAAAGTTCCATGTAATTACACTACACAGAATTACGCAAGCGAATCCCACCCCCGCTTTTTACAACTGCAGGACGCATTTCTGAGAGCCACGTCTGGAACCAGATTTGCTCAGGAGCAAACCTTTCTACATGTGGCCCAATGAAGCCTCCCTGTCACCGAGGAGTATAGTTTAAAAATACATGATTAGTTACTGACACAATGTATTATTATGGTGAATCGTAAAGCTGCCACTTCATGAGTACATATGCAAATGGTGTTCTCTTCAGGCACAAGTGGCATTGATGGCCACACAAATTTACTGGATAATTTATGCTTTCAGCAGCACAAAGTGAAGATGTCAAAGACGTGTCTGGACTGCATCTGTTCTGCAAAAATGCTCAGTGCTAACAGAGATGATTAGCATGCAGCTTGCAGCTCCACTGTACAAATAAATGCAGGAAGGAGCTGTAATGCCTTGACTGATCCAGCTGAGTCGTTTAAGCACAGCAGGTGGAGCCCACCCCAGACCCAGAGGAGCTTGAATTAAGACACTTCCTCAGATCTATGTTTGCAGAGTACCAAGATTACACACATTACTCTTTGTATCTCATCATTACAGCTGCACCAGTTCAACAGTTGTTTTAGGGATTGATAATAACCTTCAAATATTGGCACATTGAAATGGCAAACAGGGTCCATTTTAAAAATAATGAGGCCTATTTACTTCTATGAATCTATTTATTTATCGATTACTAATTTGATACTCAGCACAAGCCATTATGAGGCCCACTCAGGGAATCATCATAACAGAGAAATTGCACATCATTGGTTACTATTACTCATCTGGTTAAGTTACCATTTAGATGTCATGTTCACCCTCAATGTCACAGGTTTAAGTCATCTGGGGAGGGCAGCCCTCCACCCTTCTGGGAGATGTAAAAAGGAGACCCACATCAGGTGGAAAGGATAATACAATACTGCAGAGCAGTGCTAAGAGTCTCTTAAGCATGTAAAATATGTAGAAGCATTTTTTATGCGATAAGAATTATGCAATTGGTGTGAAATATAGGGGCAGATTTATGATGCCCTTGCGCCGCAATTGCGTCACTTTATTTGACGCAACTGAGGCACAAACAATGCACCCTATTTACAACGTGACGCATCTAGGAGATGCGTCACGTTGTAAAGCCCTGCTCCATAAGGAGGCGTTCCTGCGCAGGGGGGGGCGTTCCTGCACAGGAACGCCTCCTGAAAGTGGCTGAGTGAAATCTATGAGATTTCACTCAGTCACTTTCAGGCCAATGCTGCGTCAAAACCCTGCGCCTGCTTGAAGCAGGTGTAGGTCTTGATGCAGCATTATGTAGATGCGGCATCCCCGAGCCTTGCTGGAGCTGCGTCGCGCTTGCGACGCAACTCCAGCAATGCGCCACATTTCCGGCACAGATGCGTTATGCATCTGTGCCGTTTTTGCACCATGGTGCGCTGCATTATAAATGCGGCGCACCATGGGTGGCGGAGCTGTGGCGCACTGTGGCGCACGTTATTTGGCGCATCCCTGGGGATGCGCCAGTTAACATAAATCTGCCCCATAGTTTGCTAGTATCTTGCGTGAAGTATTCATGAGAGGGTGCACCTTTCATAAAACAGGCATAAGGTGTTAATTTGGTTACTTGTATATCTAAAGATGACCCTAAGATCTGGCAAAGAGAGGCAAGTCCAGGTCTCCACCTCTAATGGCACTTTTAGGGGTACAATTGACCACTTTTTTTAAACGCTCTACTGCCATACTGGAGAAAGAAATCGCTCTAGTTGAAAAACGTCTTTCACTAGATATAATTACAGGCAAGCGATCCTCTCTTGGGAACATTAATGAGGCAGTCTCCCCCATTCCGCTTTCCCTTTTAGACACTGATAGCAATGATGTTAATACAGATTTAGTGCTTGTAACTGTTCCTGAGACCCAAACTGTGGAGTTAGCGGGGACGGGTCAAGATAGCTCATATACCACTGCACATGATAATATGCTAAATGGAGGGACTACTATTTTTTTAGACCAGCCTGGAGAGAAATCAGGTCTCTCGGACTCACCTAATCTTAATATCAGTAAGGAGCAAGCGAATTCCCCTCCCCTTTCACAACTTCTACCCTCACAGAACCCTGGGAAACGTAAAAGGTTAGACTCTCCCGACTTAGATGAACATATTGAGGGGGCGGGAAGTACTATTGATTCACCTATACAGTTGCCTAATACTAATGTGGTGGTTCAACTTGAAGACCATAACACCACAGTTAGTATTGCAGAAGGCATACTTCTGGCTAAGATAGAGTTACTAATGAAATCCCTGCTCTTACCACTATTCAAAAGGACAAGACTATTGAATACAAAAATGGATTCCTTGGATAGGTTGGTTAAAGATAATATAGCATCTACAAACAGAACTCTTGCCAGTTTAGCCCCCAAAGGCTTGCCCCCCACTGCCCTGTCATCATCGAAGTCTACTCTGGTGAATAACAAAGCAGGGGCCTCAAGTTCAAAAGCGGGACCCACTACGTTAAAAGCCCCGCAGCCAACAACTGTATCGGCTCCCAAGAAAACAGTTAGCTCTGAGGGCGCACCTAGACAGAAGGCCGCAAAGCAACCCCAGGCCAAGAAAACTCTTAGTAGTCACGACCAAAACATCCGGCCCTATATCAAACCTATCCAGAGGAAACAATGTGTTAATCTCCCCCCAGAGTCACAGCCTTACACCATCATCTTAACTGGCGTGGCTCCTTTAGTAGATGGTAAAAGAGAAACACACAAGGACCTCTACAATAAAGTAACATTCTGGCTTATTAAAAATCGCCCGCTCCCACCCAACATGAATCCTGAAATTCTTAATGTAAGAAGGGTGGATTGGATAGGTTATGGTAAGAAAGATCTTGAGAGGGACTGTGTGGTGATAAGTTTCAGAGAGCCATGGGTGGCTGAATTTATCAGCAGGGAACCTAGATTCAGAAGAGTTGGGGATGTGCAAACATTATTGTTGAATTATTTCTATCCTGCTTTATATACAAGTAGACCCCACACCCCATTTCAACATTCTAGAAGAGACAGGCCAAGAGGGAGATTTCACTTTGATACCCCAGTCTACCCTTTGTTTCACCCGCACCTCACAAACCGGTTTGCTCCGCTATCCGGCTTGGAAGGTGTGGATTGACTTGACAATCTACTACCGATTCCCGGGCCGAGTGAAGTTGTACTGAGTTCCCCTAACCCTACTCCATCTCCCAGGGCTGAGATTGTAACAGGGCTGAGTGGTAATTCCCAAGGGGAGGTAGAAAGGGTAAAACTTCCAAATCCCACATATAGACCCCTGGTCCCTGAGGAGACTGTGAATCCATTTAACAACTTGCCGAAAGAAACAAGTAATACCCTCACAGTCTTGTCTTGGAATATAGCGGGATTAAAAGGGAAAATGTCTGAGGATGACTGGGGCTCTTATGTGGACTCTTTTGATGTTATCATTTTACAGGAAAGCTGGTCAACTGATGCCATCTTTCGGGTTGGCTATCTTAACTACTATAAACCAGCCTGTAAAGGACCTAAAGGTCGTCCTTCAGGTGGTCTGATTATTTGGATCAGACAATCCCTAGCCTTTAAAATTATAGACATTCCTACCTTAAGTAGTGATATTCCTGCCTTGAAATTGTCTGGTAAAAATAACAAGGACTTTTTTCTGATTAACATATATGCAAGAGGGCAACCTGGTGGGAAGCCTGCGAGAGCAGCTAGCGATTTAGATTCCCTATTAAACAATATTACTAGCGACAAATGTATAATGGTGGCAGGTGATTTTAATTGTTCTTTTGAACCTTTTCCTAGTCTTGACAAAGAAGGATATGGGGAAATCGATCAAATTTGGAATATTCCACCATTATCCATCCCTCCAATTAAAAAAGTTACTGAGGCCGCAATGCAGTGGTTAGGCCTCTGCCTTGAATAGGATCTGCGCGCAGCTAACGGTAGAACTAAATCAGATTCGATGGGAAAGGTCACTTTTGACAATTCCCAGCATTCGAGCCGTATTGACTACTTCTTAATAAAGATAGAGTTTTGGAAAATCCTAGAGGATATGGAAGTAGTCCAAAGACCTGAAAGTGACCATAATCCCCTGGCAATTAAATTACTACTGAATGAGGGTCTCAGATTGGATTCTGCATCCACTATCGTTACAGCCGAGGCTGTTCTCACGAATGACTGTAGAAGGGTACGCTGGACTAGGCTTATAGACAACCCTACCGTATTAGAAAGGGTTGCAGTGGAGGTCTCAGCAGCCACCAATTCGATGGTACCCATAGTTAATGAAGGCACTTCCCTGGAAGAAATAGGGTCGATCCATGAGTCTCTGTTTAATAAGATTAAAACTTTTTTTAATGAACCCACAAAAGGAAGGAATAATGGTCCAGTACCAACTAGGACCAAATGGTATGATAAATCTTGTCGTCTTGCCCATAGCACCCTAATAGCTGCTATTAAATCCAAGTCAGCCAATGATATTAGGCTAGCTAGGGTTAATTACAAGAAAGTACTTAAAGAGGCAAAAACCAACTGGGACGAACAGCGCTGGTTAGATTTATACCAAGCAAGCACCTCATCTAACCAACAAAAATTCTGGGAGGTTGTGAGGTGGGGTGGGACTGGGGACTCGAAAGTCCCTGTTAACCATGTGCCTGCAGAACAATGGGTCAAGCACTACGCGACGCAGTTTAGTAACACGGAACGGATCTCCCACGCTTGGGAAGATGCCAGTGTACAGACTGCGGTGCCCATACTTGACCACATTGTCTTCACAGAAACAGAAACTGTAGTTGCTCTTAAACAAGTCCAGAACGGTAAGGCCCCCGGTATGGACTGTGTCCCAGCGGACCTTTTTAAGTATGACCAGGTGCATTGGGTTCCGTACATAACTACCCTAGCATATGCGATAGCTAGAGGGACCAGGATCCCAAATTCATGGAAAGGGGCAGAGATCCTGCCCGTGTATAAAAAAGGGGACAAAACTGATGCAGGAAACTACCGACCCATCAGTCTTATTGATGCCCTACAAAAGGTAGTGGCTAGAATGCTTTTAGGAAAAATCGACACCTGGATGACCGAAGCTGACATTCTCTCTCCATTACAAGCTGGCTTTAGGGCTCACATTAGTAATGTAGATCAGATCTTAAGATTTGTTATGATCTACTGGAAAACTGTGTTTTTGAGAGGTGGCACGATATACGCTGCATTTGTGGACCTCAAATCAGCGTTTGATTTGGTCCCCAGAGGAAAGATGTGGGCTGCATTAAGAAAGATGGGAGTTCCTTCTGCGCTCCTAGAATTTACCATCAGGATGCACGAGGGAAATTTTGCTAGAGTTAGGTGGGGCCGCCAGGGCCAGGTCACAGAACCCTTCCCCGTGACTCGTGGAGTGAGACAGGGCTGCGTCCTGGCCCCTACCCTTTTCATACTTTTTATTAATCAAGTGGTTAAGTTTCTCTCAGAAACCCCTACCGATGCCCCATCACTGGGTGGGACTAAATTCCCCCTTTTAATTTTTGCTGATGACACGCTCATATTGGCTAAAACACAGAAGGGTCTGCAGGTAGCTATAGACAAATTTGTGGATTTCTGCAATGAGAACGATTTAGAAATTAACATCAACAAAACCAAATTTATGGTCTTCACAAAGAAAAAACCACAGAGGGGCAATGTTACGATGAACGGGTCTAGTCTGGAACAGGTTGAAGTTATGACCTATCTTGGTGTGACAATGGACTATAGATTACGCTGGAAAGAGCAAATAGCGGCGCTTAGCTTGAAATTTACGCGTCTGTCCGGTTGTCTGGTGAAGGAGCAGCGGAGTTCTCTGACCAAAAGGGTATTGCCCGCTCTTAAAATATATAGTGCAAAAATCAGCTCTGCCATATTATACGGGGCTGATATATGGGGTTGTGTGGACCTGGCTGTCCTTGATAGGATACAGAACAAATTTTTCCGAAACCTAGTCAGTCTTCCTCCATCAACACCCGCTCTACCACTATTGATGGATATGGGGTTCCATTCAATTAAACATCAAGCCCAGTACAGGATGGTGGCGTTATGGAGACGCATATGGTCCACACCGGAACTTGCCATGTTTGCCCAAGAGCTTCAGGATGTTAGATCACAACAGGGGGCAGGTGAAATTCCATGGTTTAAGTCAATTAGAAACACTCTTATCGGAATGGGCCTCCCCCAGTTGTGGTTTGAGCCGGGCTCTCACATCTTTCCCTCTAAGAAAGATTTTAAATCTCTCTTCTGGTCTATGGTTAAAGATGAACATGTTGCTCTTTCAGAGAAACCGAACCTGACCGGTCTGTTTCTGCTACATAAAATAGTCCCTCATACCGAGTGCTTTTGGGATGTAATTGTCAAAACCTTAGATAGGAAACTTTACTTTCAGTTCCGTCTAGGTACATTGCCATTACGGGCCTTCACCAGTGGTTGGCAGAAGCCGGCGACTTCACTTTGTCCATGTTGTACTGACCATAAAGAAACAATAGGTCATTTCTTGTTTGTTTGTAATGCTTACCGTGAACCACGCCACAAGTGGCTAAAGCCTATATGCTATAGATTAAAGACCCGGTCGAGCATTGAAGCCTTGCTCATTCTAAGAACTAACACCTCTGAATGTCTTTCCATTGGATTGCCAAATTCCTTGGATGGGCTTGGTTATTAAGGTCTAAGACAGTTTGTAACATACCGTCATGAAAAACCCCTATAGTACGTTACTTTACTAGATTGTGTCTCCGACCAGTATTGATGTTGTGTCTTTTTATATGCATTTGTTCAATAATAATCTTCTCTTGTCGTCTTTATGCACATATTTAATTGAGGTTTTAATCAATTCTTAATTCTTTTTGTTCTATTGTTCTTTACGCTTAATTTTCATATAATGTCATTGATTATGTAATATTGTTATTATTCATATGTATGTAAATATTTTGTCTTTTATGAAGAATATTCGAAATAAAGACGTTAAAAACTAAAAACTGAAAACAGGCATAAGACGTATCAGAAGGAGACTAATTAGAGCAGTAAATGTCTCTTATTGGTATATTTTCTATTCAAAGCAGACTACTGTGTGCAAAAAATGAAGCAAAATGAAATATTGCAACATTTTTCCGATTTCCTCCGGTCCTGTTAATTATGTATAACTGCAAAAACACTTGCATTTTGAGAGATACAGGGTTGAAAACCCAATTTTCTGCATGCTTCTTGGTTGTCATTTGGTTCTTTCTGGTGATACAGTGTATGCACTGAAGGCAGAGGAGAATGATGAGGGGTGACATGTTTGTTGGTCCCCGCTGCCATTCTTTTCTGTATTTCTGAAAAAAAAACTGCCAATCAATAGATTGTTTAAAATAATATACACAAATAAAAATCGATATCAATTACAGGCCAACAGAGTACCCCCTGCACACAATGCCTATGTTGCTTTTCCCTGCCTTGAACTATCATGCCTCACATGGCAGACCTAGGAACGGAAATCAGTGGTGGTCTCCACGCCCTAACTAGGGCTGAGCAACTACCACTGTGACTAAGGGTGTGAGAAATTTGCATAATTTTCTTTAGTATAACAGTGCCAAATTTCTGAGAAATTACTCCAAATTACCCCAAATGCAAATCAGTCATTTAGGGATCAATTTTAGCATGAAGTGCATCCTCACTGTAATTTTGTCGATGAAAGGGTGTATTTTGCACAAGAAAATAGCACAAAAAACACTTTTGCTGAGAACAACAACTGTTTGTGTTCTGTTTGTTTGCGTTATTTCCTCACTTCTGCACTATCATTTTACTGCGAACTGCAGCATAATTATGCAATCTGGCATAATGATGTCATTTTAGGGATTTAACTAGCGAAATGCAAATTCCGGTAAATTACGCCAATTACATTGGCATAATTTAAATTTTGCGCCAAGCCAAACTGAAACTCGGCTGCCCTTTAGTGGATAGAATATTGGGGCTAGAATTTCCAATTGTGTCTCCACCAGTTGAAACATTCCAATCCCCATGAGATGTGGAACCTGAGCCTTTAGCTGCACAACATAACCACCAATGGTGGATCTCCCATTCTGCCAAACCCTAACTGACTTATCAAAGTGCTCTAGGTTTTTGTCTGAAGGCTGTGGACAGTTGCTCCTAGTTGATTGTTTTTAGTGGTTTATCTTTGATATGGTTTGGATTGTCCGGGGCAATTAGGCTCTGCTTTATTTTCATTTTACTTGAGGAAGGGAGTCAAATACCCTCAAGGCGATTTTACGCAGCTAGGTGCTCAGCAGCTACAGTGAACAGGGTTTTAGTAGACAGGAAGTAGTGGCGCTCAGCTCGTATTTCTGTAAGATATTAGAGTGGACACAAATTTGGTATGGTGCTGACATGGAAGGGGAGACCCTCAAAACCCCTTAATCTGTGCAGGAGAACCCGAACACAAGTAACAATAGCAGCGGACCTGTGCATATTATTCAAAAGCAAAAGCAACTACTCAACAATAAAGTCCTTTTCTTTCTTTAATTGGTCATCAAGCACAACACACAGCCAGCCGACATATGTTTCATCAGAGAAACAGTGTTCTCCGACTCTTCAGGGCTTTGTGGCTAAGTTCAAGATAAGTGGAATCCCAAAGCCGGTGATAATTCTAACCCGGTAAGGGTATATAAGTCTGGGTGGAACAGTAGTAGATCCAAAATCCAAAATCAGCGTAACACAGTGGTCAATCCAAAATCAAGTGCGAGGTGTAGAGGGTAACTTCAGCGAACGGTTTTGCGGGTGGCACGTGGTGACTCAAGATGGCTGCAACGTGAAGAGCTCCGCTCGTTGAGCAGCGCTCAAGATTGAAGGGTGGACTTCGTGGCAGTGGTCCCTTATCAAAACGGTAGATTTTGCCGTCGGATGTGTCTGGGCAGCCATGGGCAAGTTTTCGCTCTGAAATGCGATCTTTTGAGCACTTTAATGACTTAATAACAATGTCTCTTTGAAGAGCGGCCGACATTTTTTTTTTCTCCTCATGCAGCGTTTTAAAAAAAAAATGTATTTGCTTCTCTTCTGATCTGCTGCA